>NC_132941.1:17783884-18417076 GCF_034638445.1 Ciconia boyciana
AAAGTAATACTAGTTCTGTTTATAGCCTTCTCAAAATTCATTTTAATTCAGTACCTTATTATCCTATTTCTAAGTGCTTTTGTAAAGATGTAGTAATTTTTACGGCCAAATTGGTGGGTAGATTTTTGTGTATTATTGTGAAGCAGGAGGAGTGTCTTCAATCTGAATTGACAATTTGAGCTATGAAATGCTTTGTTTTATCTTAATGAGAGAATGTTGAATATGTTGTAAACTTACAACAGATTTTTGCTGTGTCCTCTTTACCAGAAAGTGAACCAAGGGATGCTGGTACTGACCAACGTAGTTCTGGCATTATTCGTCTTCACACTATAAAACAGATAATTGATAGAGTAAGTCTTTTATTGTCACTCTACTTTTAACACAAGAAGAGTAAAACTGGTATCGTCAAGTAAAGTGTTGGATGTTTTAAGTGTAGAAGAAAAACGAATGAGTGTGTTTGTTTTAAAACTAACTTTCTCATCTTTTTATTGGTTAATTAAAAAAAACAACCACCACCCCTTTCCTTCTCCATATTAATAACTGCAGCCTAGAAGTAATTCTAGGCTTTGTTCCAGGGAACGTTGTCCTCTCTCCATTAAGGCTGTTTTAAGCTATTTCCTCTTTCACTTAATGCCATGCTGTGACATTCCAGCTAGAAAATGTTACTTTATTTATGGAGTCGTTAGTCTTCCCGCACCCAAATTTACAAATTAATAACTTGACATCGTTGTTTTGTGCAAGGACTAGGGGAAAGGGTCCTTCAGTCTCACCTGACATCAGTTCATGATATGAGGCTCTACTCCTTACCTTTTTATTTCCTTACTTAAAAACAAACTGCAAGCCTTTCAGATGCCCAAGTAGTGGGGGGGGAAGGCTCTTCTAGCAGCAAAGGTGGGGATACTGCATGCTGTGCACTTGAGAAATCTTGTGCTAGATGAAAGTAGGTAAAGTTCTTGAATTCTGTGATTTTTTTTTTTTTGAAAGGAAGATAAAGGTGTGAAACACAAAGACTAAGTTCTTGTGTTTTGATCTTTCCTTTTTTCCTATTAGCAGAATGCTAATAGAAAACTTTAGTTTAGTGCCTGCTTGCTTTGAGGGGATTTTTTTTTTTTAAATAGGGAGTTAAATATTAAAAAGCTCATAGTTACGCAGTCAGTCTTACAGTTCAAGTATATGCCTGTGTAGCCTGGTATTGGAATTGGTTTGGTTTCTATTACTCTATTATTCAAATAGGGAAAGAATTTAAATCAATACTTTGAAACAATGAACTCTGTAAAGGTAGTACAAAATAAATTTGTGGAGGATGTTTTAAAAAAAAATAAATCAGTATATAAGTGATTCACTTTCTTGCCTTTGTCCTTTTTATCACAACAGGACAAACATGCTTTATTAGATGTCACTCCTAATGCAGTGGACCGTCTGAATTATGCCCAGTGGTATCCTATTGTAGTGTTCCTAAATCCTGATTCTAAGCAGGGTGTAAAGACTATGAGAATGAGGTTGTGCCCAGAATCACGAAAAAGTGCCAGAAAGTTGTATGAAAGAGCTCACAAGCTACGCAAGAATAATCACCATCTCTTTACAAGTAAGTAATTAGATATACTGTATTAGTATTTCTGAGAGGGAGGGGAAGGTGAGATGAGAGTAACTTCTTCCACACTTTTCTGCAAATGGACCAAGTCAAGCAGTTGTTGACTTGTTCAGGCTCACCTGTTCGATAACTGATCGCACATTGATGCGTGCATTGTTTGCATATGACTGCACAAATGTAAAGTGATTGGAAACATCAAAATTACATTTCTAATAGATCTGGTGGCTTTGCAGGATCATTAGCCAAAATAAAACATTTGAATAAATAGGAAGGTGATGTAATTCTGGTTTTTTTTTTTTAGTCTGGCTAAGCTGAAGATTCACTTTATTCTAAGGTACTGTTAACTCAGTACTTCCTATGGGATAAAAATGTCCCAAAACACATCAGGCCTTAAGGTTGCTTTGAATACTAATATTTACATTACCATTTAAATCTCATAGTTTTAACCTACCAGTTTATATTGCTTTTATTACTGGTGGTACAGATCCTTCTCATAGTTCTGCAGAAATCATAAGTCAAACTAACCTACTGTACTTCTAGCTACCATTAACTTGAATTCAATGAATGAAGGATGGTATGGAGCTCTAAAGGAAGCAATTCAGCAACAACAGAACCAACTAGTGTGGGTTTCAGAAGGAAAGGTAAGAAATAATATGTTTGGGGAGAAAGGACAAAACTATTTGAGAGGTGTTTTGTTCTTTCATTCTGGTATTACAATGGGCAGATTATTATGGGCAAATGCTTGTGAAATGAAGTTTGTTTTCCTTTTTTCCTCATTTTAACCATCATTTGAAGATCTAAAGCAGTAATGCCTCATGGCTGTGTGAACTGCTCAAAACCGATTTGTCACTATGTTAGTGCAGTTATTCTGTTAATGAGGACTGTACAGTTGTCCTTGTGCATGTAGCAGTGTAGTAAGCGAGAGCATTTACCCACTGCCACTGTTAACTGGAGGATATATTATTGTTTTGAAGACTTTGTGGAGATTGGATGCTTTGTCGTGAAAGAACTTCTGCATGTTCTGCTGCATTGGTACTAGGGACTGGGATTGCCTGATGATGAATTATTTTTTTCATTGATATAAAAGTGTCATATTCATGTTCTTTCTGACCTTTGAGAACTGTGTTCTCTCAGTTGTGGGAACACAGATACAAAATCACAAGTTAGTGTTCTGTGTTCCCCAATAAAACTCCACTTGCCTTATCAAGCTGCGTGTTACACTATGCACATTAGATCCATCCTCTTGAAGAACTAATATCAAGCGAAGTGCCAACTACAAGTAAGCAAATGATGAATCAGCTATTGCTGCGTGTTTCTTAACATTTGGATTGTCTCTTTCTGTTCAGATTGAGCTCCTTTCACCTCCTTATATCTACCTTCAAGTTAATGATTCCAATATCGTAATATCACTTTGAAGTGCAGCTTTGTATCTTTCCAAACACTTAGATTTCCATGGACGCTATGGACTATCCCCTCCCTTACACCGATCCAAAGAGCTAGACTGCAGAAAAGGCTTTTAGGTGTAAGCTTAACATCTTCAAAGATTGAAACCTGGTATCTCCTCCCCTGTGATGTTGAAATTGTTGAGTTCTCATACTGTTGCTGTGCTGCTGGATTTGGAATATAACTAACTCTTTAAACTACCAGACTTTCTGTTGTGGTTGAGAACAGGATAGATGCATTCCATTTGTTCAGTTCTTCATTATTCACAAAAAAATTTCCTAGCTTTACATTGCAAGAAAAAACATTCTTTAAAAGGTATTTCAATAAACATGTACTTTAATTTTGTTTGACACAGGCAGATGGTGCTACAAGTGATGACCTTGATTTACACGATGACCGCCTTTCTTACCTCTCAGCTCCTGGTAGTGAATATTCCATGTACAGCACAGACAGTAGACATACATCTGATTATGAAGACACAGATACAGAAGGGGGTGCTTATACTGATCAAGAACTGGATGAAACTCTGAATGATGAGGTTGGGACTCCTCCTGAATCTGCTATTACACGTTCTTCTGAACCTGTTAGAGAGGATTCTTCTGGAATGCATCATGAAACTCAAACTTACCCTACTTATGCATCCCAAGCTCAGCCACAGCCAAATCTCAGAATAGATTCTTCAGGATTTAAAACAACTACTTCTCAGCCGGTAAGAAAGTAATTTTATACACTGACCACTATACATTTACTTCAGGTTGCAAGATCTCTTTAGCAACACATCTGTGTTCATACTCTGCTTAACAGTATTGTGAGTGCATACACGAATCTGTCAACAGCAACAATAATGTTATAATGAATTGGAGAATCAGCTTGCCCTACCTGTTTTAGTGACTCATTCTGACAGGAGGGGTATTGAAGTACCATTCTACTTTGATTAAATGTTTTGCTGCTTTAATCTTCAACATAATGAATTTCTGGAAGTGCTAGTGCATGATACTTTCAGTACATTTCATTCTACATCTAGCTGCATTGATCAAAGCATCATTTAAATTATTTTAATATAAATCAAAAAGTCATACAGTGATTCAATAGCAGTATATTTAAAATATTTTAAACACTTCACAGAAAGCAGAAGCTTCACCTGCAGTCCCTTACCTTTCCCCGTCGCCTGAATCAAACCCTGCAACCTCATCAACCTCTGCAGTAAATGCTAATGTAAACCTAACTAATATCAGACTGGAGGAGCCTACTGCTGCTCCTTACAACTCTTACCAACCACAAGCGGGCCCCTTAAGAACATCAAGTACTGAGGGAGCTCATATAGTCCTAAGAGATCAAGAGCCATCATCCTTATCGCCGCATATAGATCCAGCAAAGGTACCTGTGCCACCTTGTTGCGCTGATTTCCTGCTATACATCAAGCTAGCACATTATCTTTATGTTTTGCCCTTATTTGGAGAATTCCTTCTAATTTTTTTCCTATAAGAGATCATGCAGGTTACAAAAAACAGTGCATCTGAATTGCTAAGCATCATCTAATGTTTTGTGTGCATGGCTTCAAACTATATACTTTTCACTGCTCAAAAAGATGACATTTTTTAAAAAAGGCTTCATTCTGTATTTTGATTTTACTTTACATGTGACTTTTCTTAGCTTGTCAGTGTTCTGCTCTTTATTAATGAGGCCTTGAGAAAAATCTGTTATTTTCCTAAAGTGACACTAGATCTTTGTATACTTTAAATCATGCCAAATCCTTGATCATTAAGATGAATCCAGTTTGTTGGGCGACTTTATATACTTCCTCAGCAACGCTAGAACTAACTTTAAATGTGTAAATCTACTTACTTCCACCCTTTCCACCCCCTGCAAAAATGCACGTGTGCACGTGCGCCCCCCCCCCCCCCAAACCCCAAAGATGAGAGACTATTACCTTTGTCTTTCCCTTTTAATCTACTTACATGTTTTTGCTTAAACATAGGACTGGAAGGCATCTTTTGAATTGCCAAGTTCAGCTTCTTGTGATTGCGAACAACTGCATCAAATTATTCTGCTTTTAAACAAAATTAAACTCAATATTTGAAACTTAGGTTTGTTTAAAATATTACAGGTCAAATGCAGCTGCAGTTACTCTTCATTTTAACTGAAAAGTATGCCTCTCTTTAACAGGTATACCGAAAGGATCCATATATTAACGAAGAAGCATCCAGACAAAGCTATGTCTTAAAACAGCCAGCAATTAATCACCCAGTACAGAGACAGGAAAGAGACCCAAATCTAATCTATGAATCCCAGGCTCAGTATGCAGAAAAACAACCAAGTAGGGACTATGAACAGTCAACATATAGGTATGATTCTACAAACTATGTAGATCAATTTTCTCATGGTTATGACCCTCGCCTACATTATGATGACCGTGTGCCTCCCTATGAGGAGCACTGGGCATATTATGATGAAAAACAGCCCTACAACCAAACAAGAACAGCTTATGAAAACCAGTCTTCTAGGGATCTTGATTCCAGACAAAGCATAGAAGAGAGCACAGAACGCAGCTATTATCCAGCACAACCTCGTTTTGAGGAACCCCCTCCAATGAGCTACGATGGCAGACCTCGCTATGAGCATGCACCCAAAAACTTCAGCTTACCGCAAGTGCGATACGAAGATCAACATACTGTTGGATATGACACACATGGTAGATACAAACAAGAAGTTCAGCCATACCAGTCAGCCATACCTCGATCTCCTGAACCGAAGCAGTACTTTGATCCACATGTAAGGGGCTATGAACAAGGTCCTCCTCAAGCTTACAATGCTAAACCTGGACAATATGACCCTTCTCATAGTACTTCAGGTGTTTCTCTTCCTCCTCCCCCTTCATCACAAACCAAACCAGAAGCTTTGCCTTCTACCAGTAAACCACTGCCTACATCACCATCTCTAGCAGAGGAAGAAGAAGATCCAGCTATGAAACCACAGTCTGTGCGAAGTAGGGTTAAGATATTTGAAAGAAGAAGATCACCATCTTTGGAAAAAATGAAGGACCCAAGTGATACATCAGCTATCAAGGTAAGTCATTTAAGTTTTTTAATTCCTGCTTTTTGCTAATGAGACTACATTGCCCAAAGTAAAATATTGTCTTGGAAAGAAAGCTTTACTGCTTGTGGAATAGCCTCTTAGCCAACCTAACTGCAGTATGTTTTAAAAGCAGAAGCTGAAAACTTTTGTGAAAACACTGAAGGGGATCTTGCCATGCTGAAAACTCCTCCAATTCATCTTTCACTAGTATTTCATTCTGTTTTTCCTTTTGGGGGAAGCAGCGGGGGGCAGTCTGTTTTCTTACTCAAAGTGCTGTATCTTTCTAAATGTTAGAATCTAAGAGAATATGCTGCGTTTTTCTTTACAGCCTCCAGAACTAGCACCTAAGCCTACACTCACAACTGTGAGTGGTCCAAAACCAACTTCTCAAAGCCAGTATGAACATGACAAAACAACTTACAGGTAGATGCACAACTGATTAATTAAATTTAGTTTTCAGTATTGGATTAGAATATTCAGAAAACACGTCTTAGTTGTTTAAATTGGAAACAGCAGAGTGGAGAGTCGGAGTGTGTCAATATGATTTCTGTGTCAATAGTAAGGCGCAGGGCATAAAGTCAGTTCTGGTGGACATGATTTCTGGGAAGTGGGGGAAGGACACAATATGTTTTTTCAGCTTTTTTGAGAAAAAATTTATCTAATATCTCCATCTTTTTTCTATGTTTAAGATAATTAGAAAGTAAAACAAAAGGAAAAAGGTAGGGTAAAAGGGAAATAAGGATTTTCTTCCTTTATGCTGTGTCGTAGCTATCTAATTTCCATGCAATATAGGTTAAAAAGGCAAGGTGTGCAATTATGAGAATTACATTTTGGTTGCTTTATTACTAGCAAGGTTATAAAGTAGAATTTTAATTCAGGTACTTAACGCTTGTTCAACTGTGCATGGCAACTATATATTATCATTTTTGGCTAGGGCCCCGGAACCACAGAGACCTCAAGTGAAGCCACCTGAAGATATTGTGCGTTCAAATCATTATGATCCTGAAGAAGATGAAGAGTATTATCGAAAGCAGCTCTCATACTTTGATCGCAGGAGTTTTGAAAATAAGCCATCTGCACAGGTTGCTGCCAGCCATCATTCTGAGCCCACTAAACCAATACATTCACAGAATCAGCTGAATTTCACCAATTATTCTAAGTAAGTTTGGGGGATTTCTTTTTTTAATTTGAAGGAGGGAGGCATACAGGACTAAAACAGAAATTCTGCCTCTGTCAATGGAATTCCAGGGGTTCATGTGTCTAATTGAAATTCTTTTGTATTCATGAAATCAATTTCTCTGTTTAGATGTAGCTTTAGTTTGAAAACATATAACTGCATAACTTTTTATTTTGGTAAATGAAATGAATAATTCTTGGAGATTTCAGGACCTTCAACATGTTACTACTTTTGTTTACCACTTAGAATATAAGAAAGTATTTCCTTGGTCTAATACTGAGTGCTTAAACATCTTGCAAAGCAAAGGTTTTGGTTTATTCCAGTTCTGCATGCATTTATTCTGCAGACAGGCTTGTACACGATAGCCGTATTTGACATTAGGAAACTGAGCCTTTAGGGAATATTGCTGAGGTCAGAATTTAATCTGTTGATGGAAACATCTGTTTCCTGTATTGTTCTGCTTCCTTGATTTGGAACATTTTGATACAGAAATTGTGTGAAAGCTCGTAACAGATTTAGCTCACATAAAGAACTGGCTGTCTTGGAGAATACTTATGCAGACTTTGTGAATACTCTCCCTCTAAATTTCCAAAATTTCTTTCGATTCAAACCATAACAATATGTTTGTAGCTGTTACTGTGAAAAACTACCTTGGCTTGCTGCATGCAGGCTGAAAATCAAGCATTTTTGAAGACTTTGCATTCCTGCTTGAAATCTGGACTATTCAGGTCAAGCTGAAAATCTGGCAACCTTAATGTAAATGAGATCTTTAGAGTGAAATAATAAACTAGCTTGCTGAAGTTTTATAGTGTTAATTGTATGTGCAAGGTGTCTTTTATGTACTTGATACACTGTTCCAGTGCTTGTCTTAGAGGATTTGAGCTAGGACTCGGGAATCCTCTTATTTGTATAATATTGTCTATCATCTCCAGCGTCTTCCTCTGTGAACTGAGAATATTGGAATCTTTCCAAAAGCTTGATAGGTTTTAAAGGATTTGCTTTTTTTTCCTAACCAAGAAGTCTACATATGGTAGCTATTTCTTATTTTACTTTTTTATATGCTAAGGAAGGAATGTGTTTAGTAATCTGTAACCAGTTCTGTTTCTCAGTCAAGGATATTATTTATCCTTCCTTTTCACTTGCCCTGTGTCTTCTGATGGAAAGATGGGAGCATGTCTGTCCTGCTCTCTGGGCGTCATAGGAAGAGACCTAAAAAAAAGTCTTGGCTGGCCTCATAATGTATTGCAGTAGCTTTCAGAATTATGTTCCCACATACAAAAAACAATGTTACCCGTAGATTGTCCATTTTGATCTGTAGGCATGGACTGTGTTGCCATTGTAAATGCAAGTAATGCTTTGGGAGAAATGTTGTAAGCTTTCATCAAGTAAATGTGAAGATTGTAAAATTGTTCAGACGGAAAGTGTTGTAAGCTTTCGTTGTACATTTGTTATCCTCTGCAGTGTTGTCACACGCTGAAAAATGAGAAATACAACTATCAAATTTTTGCTGCACAACAGCTAATAGTTGAGAGAGATTGTTCCATACTTCTACCTACCACTTCCATCTGCCATGACACTTCCACTTTTTGGCTGCTTAGTTCTGGTTTTGTTTTCATTGTGAGTTAGTGTATAACTTGAGGGCTTATACTTATGGGAAGGTGACACATTACTGCCACAGAGGAATAAGATAATACTGTTTTTAAGGCTGATAGTTTCATATGTCAGGGGACAAAAATGTGTTGTTTTTTTTCTTTATGAAAGAATGTAACCCTTAACAGGAAGGGACAGACATGGAAAAGAAAATTTACCCAGGGTAGTCAGTGCAAATAGACAAAGCCTAAAATATTAATGGAAGTAAGTGGAAAGAGATAAACAAGAACACTACTCAATTGGACAGTACTGCCTCTAGAAGTGTACTGGAATGTCCTTGCATGGAAACACAAAACAATTGCTGTCTTGAGAAAGCATTCCTATTTAGGACTCTCCTTTCGCCAGTTTCCAGTTTGTACCCTGTTACTTGCTTATTATTAATCTTTTTTCCAGTGAATTTATATGATAATTGCCATTCTGTGAATAAACTCTTCTAAAAATAAACAGGGCTAAATTTGGATGATACAGGAACTGTTGATTATGCAATCTCTTGCTCCTGCATAATCCATATAATATATTCTGGGTACAGAGGACAGATTTTATTTATTCATGAGGAATTGCTACAACTTCTTCAGTTTTAAATATTAATGTTAAACATTAAATTATGTAAAGTTCTTCGCCACTGAGTAACTATTGTGAAAGTATGTATTTTTCTCATTATGTATGTACAAGTTTGTTTACTCTTTTAATTTGTTGGGGTTTTATTTGCATTATTTAGGAAATTTATGCCATTACTAAAGCTGCTTTGTATGCATAATGCCATATCTGCATGTTACAGTTGTCAGTAACTGTAGAATAAGGGATAGTTTCTCTTGATGTGAGAAAACAGAACTTGTAAATGGACATGTTTCAGTGGATCTAGTTGGAGCAATTTATGAGGCTACTACCCCTGTGGCTGAGAGCAGTGGATTTGTTCCTGCTTGGTTCAATGTAGTTACCTGCACTAGCTAGACATGCTGCAGAATGAGGTAGCTTATCTAAATTCTTTATTGAGTAGGGGTAAGACTAATCACACTATCACTTACAGCCTCATTTGAGGAGGCAGTAAGGAACAGTGCCCTGTGTTATCTCCTTAAACTGCTTTAGCTGAGCTCTTATGTGTCTGTTAGAGTTGGAGCTTTTTGAATGAGAACTGAAGATGAGCAATGCAGTTTGATAAGTTTTCTATTGTATGCTGAGGCTCATAACCTGTTCCCCACTGGTTCATTCTCTAGTGGTTCATTTCTGCTTCATTTCAAATTAAAGTAGCAGTTTTGTAATGAAATGCAGTGGGAAACAGCTTAGAAAACAGCACATCAATAATTAGAGGAACTTCATTTATACACTTAAAAGTTGTAAGCAAGCATTTTGTTGTGGACCACTTTCATTGCATACAGGTTCTGAACAATATGATTGAGATAGTGGCTGACCCTTGGTCAGGAGCCTATGACAGAAGAATGTGCTTCATATTAAGCACAACTTTGTGCTGGTTGTGTTTGTGTTGTCACGGTGCACTCTCTGCTCCCTCCATGAAAATGTACTACCCTTCCCCATTTTTTAATTCCTCAGAAAGCTGGCCAGCAGTTCTGATGAGGTGTGGAGTGTGTTGGTTTTTTTTCTGTGGGCTTTTGCAGTGCTGTGCTCCCCTGCTTAATATCCCCTCTGGGGAAGCAGTGATTTCAGGTGGGCAGTTTTCTGCGTAAGCCGCTACTACCCACCTGGAATAAAGACAACAGTGAGTGAGCATGCAGTAGTAACTTCTGTTGTTGGATGACTGGCTTTATGTAAAATCAGTGGGAACAGAAGCTTATACAGCAGATCTAAAATGATCTTTTTTTTTTTTTGCAACACTGATTTTAGAGGTCCATTCCTACAGATGCTGTTTAGCTCACTGAGCATCACATTCAATTCATGTGGTCATCAAGCAGACTTTCAAAAGTTGATCAGCCCTTTTCTTAGTTTCATACTCCTCTGAAGCAGTAAGACTGTTGATGTCTAAAATTGTTGCCTGTTACATTTTTATGACTATACAGAAAGTGAAGGGATGATGGAGAGTTGTCCTAATGTAAAATGTATTTTCTTGCAACATATAAGCAAGGTAAGTGTTGAAAATGAGGGAAAGTCATCAGTATACTTATGGTTTTCTGTCTCTCCTAGTATTCATAAACAGTTGTTCTAAGACGTCCTTCTAGGAGTTGTTGAACACAATCAGAAGCATTTTATGGTGTCAGCTCTGCTATTGGATGAGCTGATTGTGCTATAGAAACATTTGCTATGAATGTACCCTCACTACATGATCTGCAATACAAAACCATCATCATTCTGTGTGTGTTAAGACTGAAGAAATTAATGCAAATTGGACCACAAGTGAGAGATTGTTAGAATATGGGATTTATATTTTGTTCATTTTTTTCAATATATTGAATAACTTTGTTTATACAGATTGTAACAAATGGCTTAGTGTAATCTCGTTCTTACTTTCAATATCTGTCAGTTTGAGATCTTGACCACCTGCTAATTCACTGACAAAATCTCATAGTAAATATAGTAGGTGATCATTGTACATATGCATATGGTAAAGGTCTTATCAGAAACATCACTGTTAAAAGTAGTGTCTCTTTGTTGAAACAATCTTGTCATGAGAACTGCTAGGACTAACATAAAAAGTGTGAACAAATAATATGCTCAAGATAGAATGACTATTTTCTTTCATTCTTCTATTGCTGTTTGCTTTGCTATCACCTAGATTTCTTGGCTCTTACACTAGCTATGACTACTTGAAAAGGAACATCAAGTGGTAAGACTGTTGTTGATGTGAGGATGTTTTCAGGTGTCCTCTCACTGTTACATTTCATCACAGGCATTATGTGCACTTAATTTTAAACACACAAATTCTGAAAGTGCGTGCAATATATTGTAGTTCAAAATTACAGGCATTTGTGAAATCAGTCATTTCCTGAAACAAACTTTGGGAGAAATATTTCTAGTAAAAGAACAATCTTTTGAAAAAGATTTTAGTTATCTACACTATGCACATAAAGCTAGTGAAGCTTAAGCTGATTACATTTCTAATTAAGATGGCATTGTTCAATACTAGGTGTATTTAGAAAAGTTGTACTAGAATCCATTGTCTTATTGGCTAATTATACTTTGCAAAAACAACCCACCCACCCCCCCAAAAAAAGTGGATTTATATTTTTATTTTAAAGATCTGCTAAATTAGAGAACACTTTTTCATTGAAATTACCCCAAATGAAATTGAAAAATTAAGATCTTGTAGGCATTTATGCAAATACACCTGAAATGTCATCTGCCTTTTGTTTGCCATGGTTTGTGTTACTAATCTTCTAAAGATTCAATGTTGTCTTAATCTCTTGTGCTTATCAATAAATGTTTTTATACTTGAGACAGGATATTAAAGAAAATCGTGTTTTATTGTTTATAGGAAGAGATGGAAATCAGGTGATCATAGAAGGAAAAAATAGCAGTGAATGCAGAAGCTCAAGAGCCCTGAGGAAACTGAACAGTCAAATGTTTGGTTTTTTTCTTTTATTTCAACAGGGGGAAACCAACTGATACTGAAGCAATGGATAGGCCTGTTGGTGAAAAACGCTATGAGCCAATCCCTCAAGTTACAACTCCTCCTCCTGCTCCTTCAGTCCAGTATACACAACCTCAGTCAATTAATAGTCCTGTCCTGTCACTCCCAGCACATCACAAGCCTGCACTTCCTGAAGGTGAGCAGTTGGAAAGCTGACCTGTCTTGTGTGGTAACAAGTGTCTCTTGCCAGGTGCTTGTATGGTTGCTTCAGCATGTCTACACTG
This sequence comes from Ciconia boyciana, assembly GCF_034638445.1. NCBI lineage: Eukaryota > Metazoa > Chordata > Aves > Ciconiiformes > Ciconiidae > Ciconia > Ciconia boyciana. The sequence goes on from NC_132941.1 coordinate 17,796,625, forward strand.
GTAACTATGTTCTCTAAGTGAAACTTGAAATAATTATTAGTGAAAATAGCTTTTTACTATAGTGAGATTGAGTTTTTGTGAGATGACTTGGTGATCCTGTCTGAAACTGTAACTTCCAGGTGTTAATAGTGACTATAACTGTCTCTTCCATATTTAGTGGTCGCAGTAAAGATCAAGTAAAATTTCCAGTACTTAAAAAATGTACCTCTCTATGCTTTGGACCAGAATTCTTTAGGCATGAATAATAGTTGTAGGCTTCTAAAAACAGAAGAAAAAGTTGTTTTCACTTTCACATCGAGAGGATTGCCCAGTCGAAGTGGATTTTCCACTTTGTGCATGTGCATGATAGTATTTTAATACTGGTTTTCTATTTTTTTGTCATTGTGTAAATCAGACTAACCTTTTTATTGAGAGGTCGTACCATTGTATCTAACGTTATCTGTTTAATGAAACATTAGATAACTTGCTTGAACACACAAAACATAATAGGAGGACAGATGATCTAAGAGAGCTAAGCTGAACCTATGTATATTTTATATAGTAGACTAAGTATTGACTAAAATGTATTCTTATGCCATGGTGTATGTGACTAGAAATTTCTGATGGTTACTGATGAGTTCTGCTATTTTTATTTGTGTTGCAGTTAACTCTGTGTCTGACCCTCCTCCACCTCAGAATAAGCCAGCAATTTTCAGATCCTCTAGAGAGGACACTGTGCAGTCCACTTTTTATCCTCAGAAAAGCTTCCCTGACAAAGGCCCCGTTAATGGAACTGAACAGATTCAGAAAACAATCACTCCTTCTTACAACCGCTTTACAACAAAACCTTACACTAGTGCTGCAAGGCCCTTTGAGCGCAAGTTTGAAAGTCCTAAATTCAACCATAATCTCTTGCCAAATGAAGCTCAACATAAACCAGAGTTGCCATCAAAATCTTCAAATTCTCCTCAACCAATTTTGAAAGCACACAGCTCATCGCAGCCTCCTGAGTTTGATAGTGGAATGGATACCTTTGCTGTACAAGTTGACAAGCCTAAATATCAACCAAATAATGTTAATGCTGTGCCTAAAGCCATTCCTGTAAGGTAAGCTGCTGCTTTTTTCTTTCTATTAGTATGTCTGTAGGAGTTCATCCATGAAACCTGTGAAAAATACAGCTTTTTGCTGTGCTTCCAATTTCTGTTGATGTTACAGTTGAAAGATTGACACTGTGATTCTAAAATTCTGCTAAAGGGCATTGAAGAGCCTTTGGATAGGTACTTAAAGTATGTCCTATGTCCCTGTATCATCTTGGATCCTGTTATTAGAAAGTGGCATGGCTTTTATTTCGCATTTCTTATAATTATAAATCTTCTGGTAGATAGTAATCATTTGTCCTCTCAATTTGTTTCTAGAAGATGGAATTAATTTCTAAGGATAACTGTTGCACCAAATTGTATTCATTCTGTGTGCTTAGAGACCTCATGGTACACGTGAATTTTTAAAATACCTGTAAAAAGAGAAACTCACTTTAGCAGTTTCATATTGGTTCTCTTTACTATGAGACAAAACAAGAACTGCTTAAAAGCAGCTTGTGCTTCGCTAATATGCTTTAACTATAACAACTATGTCAAGAGCAACAGATAGTATTACAATCTTAAGCTATTTGCTGACTTGTTAAATTCTTTTCACTAATATTTGCAGAACAGTGTTTCATTATTCTTTGATTTCAAAATAATAATGCATAAGCCAGACTTGCTTGATGTTTCAGTAACTCAGAAATGTAATAGAAGAATGAATCCTATTTGTTCTTAAGCACCTGAGAAATGTTTTAATGCTACATAGTTTTGTAGACAGCTAGAAATTTTGAAATTACTGGTTCTTTGAGTGAAATTCTTTAGAAATTGATCTGAAATCTACTCAAACTAGTCATTTGATAATGTTACATGTTTTTCTTCAGTTATATCCTGACAACCTGGAAAAAATTGTGTGGAATTTTTTTTTTACGGGCTTTTTAAAAATCTGTATCTGAATAGAAGGATTCAGTGTGGCTTGAATAAGAATTATTACTCCTTATGGTATTACAGTCATAATGGAGTTTTGGGAGGAGAAAGAAACTTTCAGATGTTAATTACATTTAGTTTTACTACGCTGAAGTGTGTAGCTGGTGCAAGCTCTTTCTGTATAATCCCAGAAGCAGGCATTTGAAAACACAAGATTCAAGTGGTCCAAATTCTTGCTTTAATTACTTTCTGAACATTTTCAGAGTTTGTGGGCTTTGGTGGGGGTTTTCTGTGAGTGCTTTTTTTCTCATGGCAGAACTTGAACTACTTTCATCTTAGTTGTCCTGCACAATCAAGTGTGGGACACATTAAATGTTTTCCTAGAATCAGTGCTAGCCAACTGTAGGCTGTGCTCTGCTAAAATGTTAAAGTATGCCACTGACTTTCAGGAAGAAAATATTGATAAAACTGCTAGGCTTTCTATCTTGCATTCAGCCCTTCAGCACTCGAGGATGAGGAGGAAGAAGATGGACACACTGTTGTAGCCACAGCAAGAGGTGTATTTAACAGCAATGGTGGTGTATTGAGCTCCATAGAGACTGGAGTTAGTATTATTATACCACAAGGAGCCATTCCAGAGGGAATAGAGCAAGAAATATATTTCAAAGTCTGCAGAGACAACAGTATACTTCCACCTTTGGACAAAGAGAAAGGTAAGAGCTGGCACTGTACACTGGTCTGCTATTTAATACAATTCTGTTCTAACAGCAGCAAAATAGAATATGAAAATAACTTAATATGCTTCAAGATATAGCATATATTTCTGTATGAAGATACAGAGTATACATCTCACAAGAAGTATAAGGGAAGCAATATTTTGCTTAATATTGAAAGTTGGAAGCAAGATGGAGGCCCTGAATTATAACTTGAGAATATTTAATTTGTAGACTTAAGTGCTGATTTAAAACTTACCTAGTGCACTAAAGGAAGGTTCTAAATTGTTTTTTTTTTAAGAATCTTTGAAATTGTAGATTCCCTTACAGAGTGCAGGGATTTATTCTAGGTGTTCTTATTAGAAATATTTTTTTCGTCTCACAGTTAAGACCAAAAATATTATAAACCACATGATTTAAACTAATTTGATTTTAGTTAAATATTTGGAATTTACTTCAACACTTGAAAATACTCAGCATTTTAATTTTTTTCAATTTCTCTAAAGAAAACAGCTTCATGGTTTAAAAAAATACTCTAACTTTTATATAAATAAAAGTATATTTCTGACTGTCTTATTAATAAAAGGGTTGAGTAGTGTATCTTGAGCAATTTTTTCCTAGTAAGTCTGTCTGTCTTACCACTAGTCCAGTGTACGTGCATTTTCTGACCTGTCAGATTCCTTATTTCCTCAGGTCGAGAAACCAAAGGGGTTAATTCAATAAATTTGCAGTTAAAGCACTACTTGCAATCTGCAGTTACTTAGAATCTTTCTAAACCAAACACAGCGTGTTCCTCAACTGAATAATCTTACGTTAACATTTGGAGTTTTAAACTAGAAAAAGACCTATATGTTTGTATGCTTTATCTTTTGACTGTTAGGATAAGGGTCATAGCTTCTTGAGCTGCTGAAGGCTTTATTCAGGCCAGTGTGCCATAAATCCATACAAGCAGAACATAGCAGCTGTAGCACAAAGAAGCGTGAACAAGGCTACTTGCAGATTTGGGGATTTGTTTCTTTTGATGCACCTACTTAGAAATTAGTGGGAGGAGTGCGGGGGGAAATCCCAACATGATTTAATAATCAGACTTGTTTATCCTTTTTCATTTTGAGATTGTGATATGTTCCATTGAAAAGTCACTTGAGTGCTGTGAAAGAGGCTATGAGAAACAATCTTGCTAAGTGCTATTCTTTACTGACAGGTCAAAATGTTCATATTTTTCTCTACAACTAAGTTGCTGAGTAGTTCTGCAATGTAATTATGTAATAGTTTGAACCTGTTTCAAGAAGAATCAGTAACAGGTTTTTCTTTCTCTTAACTATAGGTGAAACACTTCTTAGCCCCTTGGTAATGTGTGGGCCTCATGGACTAAAATTCCTGAAGCCAGTGGAGCTGCGCCTGCCACATTGTGCGTCTATGACCCCTGATGGTTGGTCTTTTGCTCTAAAATCCTCCGACTCCTCGTCGGGTATGCTGTCCTCCCTCTGTCCTTTTGGGGCTTTTGGGTGCTATCGTATAATTTAAGTTAATTTGGCTAAAGGTGATGCTGTGTAATATAAAGAACTCAATCATTGTATTTGTGTCAAATTCTCCCATTTCACTTTCATTACAAATGTCTTTCTTACATTTACTCATGGTGCAAATTCATAGCTAAAACCATGATAGCAGAAAGAGTAATATCTCTAGTCTATTAAATATTATCGTATTTTTCTATTCTGTCTTCTTTCTTGAGGACTGCTACAGCTGAATACACTTGAAATGATAGTCGCACTAAAATTGAGAGGAAATTATTATGTACCTCTGGCCTTTGTAACATAACCGGTGTTTGTCTGTTGCTTAATTAACCATATAGGACTCTGGCAAATCTTAACAATCTGCATGCTCATAAATCATGATTTAATGCTTGTTAACTGTTTCCATGTGTGCAAGTTGATGCTAACAATTGGGTCATTTAAGAAAACTATAGTCTTCAGTAAAAGCATTTACAATTCATTCTAATGTAGCTGGATTTTCCACAAGACTTTTCTTGCTTGCTTCTGCCTATTTCTCCTCTACTGCCTTTTACCCGGAAGTTTCTGGTTGATAGTAAAAGTTGCGACTAGGCTGCAATTTTATTTACCTGTTCATTTTTACCTCACTGTGGCTTTCTGGGATGAGGGGGAGAATGTATTGGCTGAAAAAGTCAGTGAGGAGCCTAATTGAGAATTGTGGGCAAGTTTCAAGCAATTTCATGAAATGGCTGTGAGGTTACAGGGGTTTAAAAAGGAATGTTTGCACATCTGGGGAAAAAGTCTTAAGGTTTTATTCAGCTACCTTCAAAATTTATGGTGGAAGGTTCAAATCATTAATGTGTACGTATGATCTAAGTAATGACTGAATCATGTACTTCTGTATACAGCACTTAAGCCACCATGTATGCATATATTTTGTCAGTAATGTATCTATCACTGTCAACACCAAAGCGCACTGATGCTTTGAAAGATTAAAGCATCAATCCCCTTGATGGGGATTCAATAACCTAGAGGTATTAATGGCAATAATTTTTAGTTGTTTTTTATAAGCTATTATATGCATGTGTTGCATGCATCTATTTAACAATGTGTGTATACATGGCAGTGTTAAAACACGGACTCATAAATGATAGGGTCCCAAAAGATGACAACTATGTACAAAAGTGACACAACACTTCCTTTGTAACTAATAACACCTGTTCATGAACTTACTTGAAGTGAAGGGAGAGGACTCAAATGATCTAAACGATAACTCAAGTTACTGAGACACTTTTCTCCCTTTCCAAAGTGGGATGTGTGTGTGCGCGCATGTGTGGGTGAGAGCAAGAGCGTGTATATTTAAACCCTAACACTTTCTGTACTGTAAATATAACACCACATTCTGTTAATCTGAAATGGGATGTATATCATAACATTGCTCTTTTGAGACAAACTTTAAAATTAGGCAATTCTGTCTTATGATATGTAAGTAGACCATACTGTGTCTTAAATAAATAATTGTTTTCTCTCTTTCTAAATTAGTTGGTTATGGGACTCTGATTTTTGAGGTGGCTTTATAATAAGTTTATACGATTCTGGGTTTTTTCTTTCTTCAGTTGTCCGCTCTACCTCATCTTTCCTCAATGTATCCATGTTCTGTCCTAAAAGTGACATTCATTTGCACTTACTAACATCCTTCTGCCACGTTTAAGCCTCATATATTTATACTTTACTGTTAAACCCCTTCAAAAGCTTGAATGATTCTGGTATCAAAACTGGGGAAAAAAGTTGCCTCTTATGGCCACACCTATTAGAATGTATTAGTTAAAAATACTGAAGGATCTTTTTTTTTTAAAGCAGTTGTATGTAAGTATGGGAAAACCATCCTCAACAGCTAGAGGTTGCACTGGCTATGGTCTAATGCTTACTATGTATTTAGGAGGAAAGGTTGGGAAAAAGTCTGCCATTGTCTCATGTGCAAGACTAGGACCTGGTTGTCTTACAGGCCTGTTTTACCCTTCTCCTAATATATTTGATCATGTGAGTTTTGAATGGAATTCGCTGCATCTATAAAATGAAAAATCGTCCAGCATTGAGCTTCTTGACAGAAATAAGTAGTCTTGGCTGGTTGTAGTAAACTTGTTTGAGTTCTCTAACTATACACAGGCCAGTTCTATTCTTTGTCCCTACATCAGATGTTGCCATCACTCAGTGCATTGTATACTTCATTTTGTTTTCATGAGTTCTTCAAGAAAGTTATGTAGAATTTACATCAGTCTGATTTAATGTAGAGGTCTCAGGTGTTTGCAGTTTGTGTGACTGGCTTCTCTAACTTGTTGCACATTTTTCAAAGCAGATCTGTTCTGGCCAAGCTATTTAATGTCATTTGTCTGGAAGGCTTAAGAGAACTTCAGTGCATTTTTCACTGTTCTGCTGCAGTGGGATCATGACACACTTTGTATAGTGGCAGCATTTAGTAGTGGTTTTAGGAAGGTAAATGAAGAATACTTTCTCCAGCTGAAAGAGACAATTGACTGTGCAGATGGAATGTAACCTTTGTCTGGTGAGATGGCAGCTGATGACTTTCCCCTGTAACAGAATGTTACACAGGACCTTTGACCATGAGTAGATAAGATCTGTTGTAAAGATTTTAAAGTATGTACCAGTTAACTAGAATCCCCTTTAGAATGTCAGTATTTCAGGCTTTTAAATGAGCATACTGGATGTAGCTGCAAAATGACTACAATCCTGTCTACAATAATTTTCATGGTAGAAGATAAAACTACCAGTGTGTCATAGTGTTTAGTTACAACATAACGTCTGATTTGACTCATCTGTATTCAGAATTGTTCCAAGAAACTTCAAATGCATCCTACCCAGATTAGCTTTTAAAATGTCTTATTTTTTCTGACAATTTAAGAAAGAGCCAGTGAATACGTGATTCACTGTTAACACTTCTCAAATGGAAAGCACTATGTTGGTGCTGTAGAGTAGAATGACTTGTATCTAATAATTCCTGAGTGCCACAGCATCTGTTTTGAATAACTGATCTATCCTACATTATATGAAAATAAAGGGTTAACTTTTTATTAATAACATACAAACTGCAGGTTTAAAAAAAAAGAACACAAAAAAACCAGGTGTTGATTCAGAACTTAAAAGCTCCTGTCCAAAAGCTTGGTTGTTTCAAGATGTACACTGTTTGACAGCGGATACTAAACACCAGCATTGTGTTTTCCTCCCACAGGTGACCCCAAAACCTGGCAGAACAAGTCTCTTCCCGGGGATCCAAACTATCTTGTTGGAGCAAACTGTGTCTCAGTCCTAATTGACCACTTCTAAATATTGTTAGCTGACTGAGTAAATAATGTGAAACTGAGATGGACCTTACATATAAACTGAACCACTCTATCAAGTATTAACTGTTCTATAAGTGATAACGGATCTTAGTGTTTAAGCATCTTGCTTTAACTAACAATGGTTTAGCAAGTACACTCTTGGAACCATGGTCACAATACATGCCACAAGCAGGGAGTGTACAGTGGGAACAAGGTAGGGTTTTTGCAGGTTCTGTATGCTTCAGTTTGTTGGTTGTTCTTTTGTGGTTTTTTGTTTTGTTTCCTTTTTTTTTAAGGACACTACTAGTATTTCATTGTTTAAAATCTTAAAGTACCAATGGAATTATACTCAGAGGAACTGAATTTGGTTCATACTCCACTGGCGAAAACACAGAATTTGGCCTGCATTTTTACAACTGTGTGTTTGTAACTCACAAGACTACATTTTGGTCTCTAGTTTTTAAATGACTTTTGGTGTACACGTCCAATGAAATGGCAATCAACTTGGGGTAGCACAGTTCAGATGTTTTCCTCTGCTGAGAGGCTAATGCAAACACATCTACTTACTGTATATGGAAACATTGTCATGAGAATAGGGGGGAGGGGGAAAAGCATGTGGGATGACTATGGTTCAGTTGCCTCTGTGGATTTGTAAATTAACCACATTATTACAGACCTATTAACCAGCAGGGATGCCTTACCCTTATGTTTTTAATAGTCTTAGCTCTCATAGTTCTCTGTATTAAGTTTGTATGGCTTTTGTGCTTACCTAGATAATATATCATGAAAGACTGGGGAACAAAAAAAAAAACCACCAAAAAAAACCCCCCCAAAAAACCCAAAAACAAACAAAAAAACCCCAAACAAACAAAAAACCAACTTGTGAGTTTGGTTTAGAGAATGAGTATTGTTTGTGTTCATCAGCCAGAAGAGAACCAGAAGAAAATGATGGTATGTTTTCTGCTATGCATTTGAAAATTTATAGATGTTATAGACTGCTTGTATATAATGCGTGCATACCACTTTTGTTCTTGGTTTGTAAATTAACTTTTATAAGCTTTACCTTTTTATATATATAAATATATATAAAACCAAACAAAGTTTCTTAAGGATATCTTTGTATTCTCATACCTTTTGAGCCTTGAACTTTGACATCTGCAGCAATAAAGCAGCATTTCTACAATATACGAACAAGGACATTTTTTTAAAAATGCACAAAGTTGTTACCTTTTTAAGTGCTGCGTTTAAAGAATATAACTCGGAATTCTCTACTTTGATTAAATTCTGGAAAAGTATCCCTACTGTAATTTGTCATAAGGATGCTGTACTATGTGCCCTGAAATGTATTTTTTTACTAATAGACAATTTATTATGGCACAATGGCACTACTACTGTTTAGATAATATACCACTGCATTCTGTTAATGAGTTATTAGCTATTCAGGTGTGGCTGAGTTTTTTTTCTCTGCAGTTATTAAAATTACACGTTTCTAAACATACAGAATAAAACTGTTTTTAAAATAATAAAGGAGATTGTAGTACCTTATTGTTTCTGAAATGCATTTATGTGAAGATGACAAAATCAATTTTGATTTTTTTTTCCTATGTAAATAGACAGCTGGATTCTGCTGTATGTTCATACACAAAGCAGAGCTCTTTTGTGGAGTCAGTTGGAGATGTCTACAGCAGGGCTTCTGAAATGATGAATTCCAGTGTGGATCCATTGGAAATACTCAATACAAGTAGGAGTGGTAGACTTGTCCCTTGAATTGCTATGTTGGTGCTAGTTTACCTATTGTACCTACTCTTCCAGATACTTTGGTAGTGTTCTAGCATGTAGATTACACATAGTCTAGTTATACAATTTTAAAGATACTCCTACAGAATCCCATTATCATGCCTGTTTGGAGTACTCAGTGGCTAACTAGTAAGCTACTATTGTTCTAAAAGAGAAAATAAATTCTAGAAGTTATTTTTAAATAATGCTGGGAAACAGTGCATAACCCTGATGTTTCCTTTCTGTACTTCTACTGACCAGTTACTTTGTTTCTCAGGCATGACTTGCCCTAGAAGATTCATTCACTACTGTTACTACTACTCCTCATGGCTTATCTTGGCTGTAAGAGCAGGCAAAAAATTTGAATAGCAAAATACCTGTTTATGTCAGGATGGCATTTTTCATTTGTCTTAGTGATAATGTATTGGTGGTATTTTTTTGAATCGGCAGAAAGGAAGGTTTCAAAATGGCATGCAGAGCATCTTGGAGAAAATTCTAATGCTAAAATTTCTAAGTTTTTTTTCTAGTTCAGGTCTTAGTAAGAAGTATGTGAAACTCCACAAAAGGAGTCAATCAGTTGGACTTGAGGAACCCTGGAGTTACACTGCATGGACTATTTGCAGTGGTGTCATCTGTGTCTTGCACATCCTGAGTCTAGCATGCTGTAAGGTGTAACTGTCCTGAGTTGCTTTGACTGTAGTGATCCAGATAATATCTTTCTGCTCTTTTAAAGAGTGTAGGGCCATGTCTTTCTATCAAAATGAAAAAAAGTGACAGCTTTTGCTCTGCTGTCACTTCATAAATCAAATGAGAAAGTTGATCCTGTTCAAAAATGTGGCAGTTCTCTACTGCTAAGCAGCCTGTCAATGGAATTGTCTCTTGCTGTCTACCTGTAGGAATGTCTCTTGAAGTGGCTAATTTAAACCACATGCATGTTTTCCTTGTCGTTAAATCCCAATGCTTTTGGGTTAAAACATGGCCATTGAAGAATAACTGTACTAAAAAGAACACATTTTCTTATTTTAAAATATCACTGTTTTTGAAATCTTTATCCTTGAAAGAGATTACGTTCCTTACATACTTTATATAGACTAGGCTCCACAGGAGGTAAGTTCACATGTAATATTTTGATTTACTATAGTTCTCTATTCACTATTTAATCTGAACATCAAAAACTGCATCTCCCAATTCCTGCTGTTTGTCTCAGTGATGTACTGAGCAGCTTTAGTCCTGTAAATTGTGCAGAAGTTTTAATAATGTAAATCTCAAGTCTTGTGCTCATTTCTAAACAAATTACTTCAATGGTGGAAACAGATACTCAAGGGATACAGAATTACCGTTCATCTCTCTGACTTAGGTTCTTGGTAAAAAAAATTTTTATTTTTTTCAAGAGAAGTAGTAATGAGTATTCAACTACTTATACACAAAGTAGCTATGGTTGTAAAAGTACTTTTCTGTTCCTGCCAACCTGGGTTAGGTAAAGCAAATCAGCAATGTTTAGGGTCTGGTTGAAGATTCTCTGCTGTAATGTAACCTGGACCAGATGACAGAAATCAAAGCCCTACAGTTTTGGAGAATAAAAGATTTTAAGCAAGTCTGAAAAATGTTTTCTTAGTATCTGAGTCACTTGTGAGGGAAAGCATTTGTAGAAGCCTTACTGAGTGCTAGTGGTGGTCTGTTATGTACAGGGTTCTCTGGCATCCAGCTCCATCCATTGGCAAGATCAAACGAATGGGTAAAATTATTTTTCATTATATCCAAAAGAACTGTGCATTTTGACCCTGTGAGCAAGCACCTGAGAATAAATATGCTTAATATTAGTGAAAGTGTGTGAAGCTGGCTGTTTGTGCACACACATGTAAACATGAACACTATTTATTAGATTTTTCTATTAGCTTGAATACTGTGGACTACTTGGCTCTATGCCTGTTGTGGTTTAACCCCAGGTGGCAACTAAGCCCCACACAGCCACTTGCTCACTCCCCCCGCAGTGGGATGGGGGAGAGAACCAGAAGAGTAAAAGTGAGAAAACTCGAGGGCTGAGATAAAGACAGTTTAATAGGGAAAGCAAAAGCCACGCATGCAAGCGAAGCAAAACAAGGCATTCCTTCACTACTTCGCATGGGCAGGCAGGTGTTCAGCCATCTCCAGGAAAGCAGGGCTCCGTCATGCGTAATGGTTACTTGGGAAGACAAACGCCGTGAGCTGTGTGGTGCTTAGTTGCCAGCCAGGGTTAAACCATGACAGTGCCAAACAGTTGTCATTCCAGTGATACTAAAATAATTATGCTATCACTGAATTTGGCTTGAAACCCAGTTTTGACAAAGATTAAAGGATGTTTTGGTGGGAAGAAATGGTGCTATCATAGTTACCTTAATTAAACTTGAAATGCTTATAGAACATTTCAAATTGCTGTGAAACAGAGTTTTAGCACATACAGCAGTCTATCAGTGACTTTAAGTAGTAACAGTTCTTACTGTGTAAAATGCAGAGAACAGGTCCAAAACAGAACCTCTGTATCTATAAGTGCAATTGTCCTATTTTGTTACTGCAAGAGTAGTAAAAGAGACCAAAAGTGAAGAAAGAGAAACACTTAGTTTTGCATGCTGCTGTGCAACTAGAATTGCCACCATGTGAACTTGGGGAAAAGAGCAGAAAACACAATTTATGCTTAGAATGACAAGAACAAATTTTAGGCTTTTTCAGTTGTTAATTCACTAACGCTGATTCTGAAATTGCTCTAACCTGTCCTGTGACAATATATATGAAGTTTCCCATTGGAGCTTATCGCACAGCACCAACTGCCTATCTCTCCTCATCTCTGGCATTGACAAAGTGACAGTGGAAGAGTGGAGATGAATGCAACGTGTCCAACTGTTCCCTTGGCCTGGAGAGGCTGGCAGTAAGGCGGGTTTGGTATCAGTCACTGTTGCTGGTTGCTGACAAGGGAATAACTATGGTTTGTGTTACATAATTGGACCTCGCCAATCATCCATTCTGTGTATTTCATGAAAGTGGTAAAAGATGTTGCACTTTTGCATGAGGAAATCGGGTGCTCTGCTTGTGGTTAGGGGTCTATACTGGGTTTTGTGTGTACATCTTGGTTTTGTATTTTTTTGCATTGTGGCTTGCTCTCTCGTGAAGAACTTTAAGTCCGGAGGTACTGTGGAACCTCCAGTAGCTTCCTCTGGTTTTGGATTATAAATGCCAGTGTTTGGTACCACTTTGGTACCACAGACCATTATTAAACCAGGAGTGCCATGTGTTTTCACTGACTGCAGTAGCTTGCTCTGTTTTGTAGTGTTCTCTTGTGTTTCTGACCTGATGTCCTGTATGTCTGTTCTGAGTTGGTGGGGGAGGTGGGCAGCAAGATGGATGGATGACAGACACAAGGGATGGGACTTCTGCTCACCTGGGGACAACTGAAATAAACTGTGCGTGGTGGGGAGAGTCTCAGAGGTTTAACAGTTTCTGTAAAACATTAATGCTGCCACAGTTCTCTGTATTCAGGAGTCTTACTTTTCTCAGCATGACAAAATTTGCTCAGCTTTGTTGCTACTCTGAAAGTAGTGTAAGGATGTGATGGCAGGAGCTCTTATGATAAGTAAAGGCTGGGGAGAGGGGAGCTGGGCAGATACACAAACCAGTGGGATCACTTTAGCTGTACTCATATTATTTGAATAGACTTGAAAAACTTGCATAAAACCTGAAAATAAGTTCTCTTCAATGCAGTTAAACAACATATACCTCTCTCTGCACATAATGTATCTGTTGCAGCAAATCATTCCCACTAGAGAAACCTGCAATTCTCTATTTGTTATCCTAATGTTAGCTATTGCCATGTTCTAAGGGTCCTTTTTATTGACTTTAATAGCAATCAGCTAGAAAACTGAAAAAAATAACTTCTAAGGAAATAAACTGTAGTCTGTTAGTGACTACTGATATTGTATTTTTTCTTGGGTGTTGAGTGCATATTAAATTTTCTTTAACAATGAACAAAAACCCATGTTATTTAAATATTCAGCTAATGTGCTTTGTCTTTACAGTATTCTGCAGCACTTGTCTGTTTTATACAAAAGTTGCTGAGCACAGTAGATCTGATAGACTGTGAAAACACTGTATATAAATTACAGCCTGTTAAGATGAGCACAGGTTTAAAACATGTTGGTTAATGTATCAGTTTCTAAATTATATTAAAAATAAGCAATGTCTTCCCAGAAAAATTATGACCTACTTCCACCCTTCTTCCTTTCCACTTTAGGGCTTAGAATTTGTGGGAAGAGCTAAGTGAGAAACAGGCTGTAGAATTTAAGGAAAATGAGATCCGACATTCAATTTGGTAGGTGCTTTTATATCTTGGCATTGGATTACTAATGGTGATACTTAATCAAACCTATGGCATGCACTTAAAATTAAGTCTACATACATTTAAAAGCCTTGCCTAAGACTTCAGTGATTTTGAGGTAATCTTGCCAGAGTGGAAACCTGGCATTGAAAACTCTTTGCTAGAAGGAGCATTCGTGATACAGAGCTTGATAGTGAACTTCCAATATGGTTGATGTAACAGTGAAGCTGGCTGCAGTGATTTCCCTCCTAATTATACTTACTTTTGTCCTTACTGAATTAATGACCAAATATTTCGAGTTCATCACATTGCAGAATGAAAAGGTAAGGTAGAATTAACTAAATTGGCAATAAAGGAATTTACATACTTGATTATTGAAGTAGCATGTTGGTAAAGTAGTATGTCAGGGAAGTCAGCTTAGTGACCAGGAAATAGTTGCCTTAAAATTAAGGTTTGTATTAACTGTTTTCAGTTTGTCTTGGCTAAAAGCTGTGGAAAGGCACAAAATGTATGCAGATGCAAACCTCACTATTTATAGTATATAATGCTATGAAATTAGCTACATAAATGATAACCTGCTGCCTCTGTAGAACAGTCAGAGCCTGTGCCAGAAGGAAGACTTGCAGCCCTTTTCCCTGAACATCACTGGCAGTCCCACTGGTGCTGCCAGTATCGGCAGCACTTTTTTTATTGCTACCAGCAACACACTGAAGTTATTTATAGCACTTCAGATGTCTGTTGAGAATGCAGGAATGATGAAAGCAGGCTTATGTGTCTTTGAGTTATATTTTATATGCGGGCTTTCATTTTTTTTACATAGTTGACATCTTCATGGTTCTGGGCAGTCTTGAAAAGGTAAGTCAGACATAAACTATTGAAGTAATACCTACGAAGCTATATTGGTCTCCCCAAAACAAGAAAGCCTGCTTATCTGATCTCGTCTTCCTAGTCCCACATCCTTATGTGGTACTCTGCTGGTAAAGCCTGTGGGTTTTGGTTGTTTTCAACAGACTAGAAACTTTATATGCTGCCAAACCAGAAAACAAAATGTAATTCCCCTTGTTTAATGGGCATGGATGGCATGGAGTTGTGGCCTATGATAGTAACAGCTGCCTAGCTTTAAACTGCACCAGTAAGTGGAGAGAGCAGTTTTTCACAAAATAAGCTGAAATTATCACAAAGCAGAAAGAGTTTCCCAAGAGCCCATAAATACAGCTGATTCTGCTTCAGTGTCCTATTTAACAACACCCCCAACCTGACACCCACCCCCCCCCAAAAAAAAAAAGCCACCACGAGCAAAACTCCCTGATTGTGTGGGTTTTGACAAATTTCTGTATGGGATATAAAAATTTCTAGTCCCCAAGTGAATGTGCAGGAGACTAACATCAGTCTATGAGCAAGGAGTTTGGACTTTGCCTCTCTGCAACATGAGAATAAGTGATGAGCAAGCACAGAGGTATGACTTCACACTTCCTTATTACATTTTATTTAAATTAATAACAAGCACTGCTCTGGCATAGCCATAACTTTTGACATGTTTTCTGTTTCTCCTTTGTTTTGATTGGATAGTTAAAAGTTTGCTGATGACCTCACCACTCTGGTCTGTAGGCAGTAGCTTTTTAAAGTGTAGCAGTTAGTGAGTTGAGGCCGACAGACTTTGTGCTGCTTTGTTTGTGTGGATTTCAAAGCACTTAACAGTTCTGAAGGATTTAAGTGCCACTCTTGCTTTCTAGGTGTGATCCTTGTTTTTTTTAATATGAAAAATACAAAGCAACTAGCTCTGCCTTCCTAGTGATGAAACCATATATAGAGAATACACCATACTCCCATGCAAAAATACCTGGATGGTATTGTGTTTTGGTCAAAATGTGACAGAAAGGGAAATAAAGGAGTGTAACTTCTTCTGTGTGTCGGTGCTCCATTTCAATCTTCTTAAGAGGGAATTGTTCTAGCATGGGCAACTAGTTTTACAGTGGCAGAAGCTGTCAGGGAGGACCACTCTGAAAACCCCTCAAGGAAACAGAAAATGGATCTGAATGTAAGTAAGTGAAGCTTACTGGAATTAACCTCCAGATGTAAAACCTAGCAAACTATTCTACCTATCCCGTGTATCCTGTAAGTCTGGTTTTGTGTATATACACGTACCCACCTGCCACCACCATGAAGTCTGAGCTTTGCTGATAGCAATGGAGGTGTGTTTCCATACGTAAGTCTTGTTCACCTCCCATAGGATCCATTGGACGGTCCGAGATGGTCAGAATGCATATCTGCAACAGAAGTTGGTAAGCTTTGATCTTTTACTGGATTTTCATAGAACTTAGGAATAGTTTTACCATATGGTCTTGGAGGTTGTTTATCACATCATCATAATGTGTGTGTGTGTGTGTGTGTACTTGGGCTACTCTTGGTAAACAAGAAAAACAAAGGTAATCACCTGTCTTTGGAACAAAAACATCTCCTAAAATAAGAGGTTTGCTTTTTCTTGCCATGAAAGAAAAAATATATAATTTAAAATATTTCAATTGAAAATGACTAATTCAGAGCAGCGGTTTGTGTTAGAGTCCCTTTGTCAGGCAGAGGCTTCTCCTGTGCAGAGCTCTCCAGCAGAACTCCAGTGCATATGTAACACAAACCAGTTAATACAGAACCATGCTTAACTTCTGACAGCCTCTTGTCAATCCTTTTTGATTTATCGGACCTGTTACTGGTAAGTGTTACAGGTTTTTCTGCAGACCGGAGAGTTGCAGCAGCCTTTGCGAGAGTGTGTGTGTGAGCATGGCAGGCGGCCGCGAGGGGGCGGGCCTTGCCGTGAGAACAGCAGGCGGCCTCAGCGCAGGGGCGCGGAGCGGCAGGCGGAGGTACTGAGGTCCGAGGGGCGCTCCTTCACTCTTGCGTTCCTTCCTTTTTTATTCGTTCTCCAGGAGTTTCCACATCGGACTGTAGCAGCGTCGAATAAATATTCAGACCGACTAACAAACAGTGCGTTGTGTAACTGATCTTCTCAAACTTACATGGCCACTGTTAGAATGCTGCAGCCCTGCCCAAATTTGCATTCTCTAAGCCTCAGGAATCGGTTAGAGGCCTGGTGTCAAGCATCGACCAGCCAAGCCTGGGACTTACCTGTAAGGACAACTGTGCACGATTGTGTGCCGGTTGTGCTGGGTGCTGTGTGCACAGAGTGCGCGTGCACCACCCTGTGCTTCTGCAGAGACCTGAGTTCCTAAAGCTCATGTCTGCGGACAGCTAGTACTTTGCACAGACATGGACACAAAGTCATGCTTCAGAGCGCTGAGCTCCAGATAATTGCTTTTCTGTTTTATAAGAAAAATTACATAAATACAGAACTTCAAGTGTCTTAGCTGTGATTTAAAACTAGCATCATAGTTCCTAAACCAGAAGCATGCTTTTATAAAAGGTAGCTAAGAGGAAGATATTCATAGTATTAATTCAGTCATCAAAAAGCTTAGCTTGGCCTTCAGTTGTGTGGCATTAGGGAGCCCAGAGATGCTTGTACAGCTAAAGGTTGTCCATGTTCACTTCAGTTGTAAAGGACAGTTGCACTGGCAGAAATGGTCCTTTATCATGTTCCTTCCACAAAGGGGATTGGCTTAATTTTTTGAGACTTGCTGCCTCTTCCAGAAGACAGTGGTTTCTTGAAGGCTGCTTTTGTGGTTACAAAACAGATGTTCTTATTTAGTCACTATGAAAGCAAAGAAAGAGGCAGTAGAATAGGAATCTAAAATTAACTGTGGTGAGCTGCATTTGTGCCATCTCACTCAGCTTCAGCACAGTGTTTTCCGCCTTTGTCATTTATCTAGGACTGTAGATTTTCTTTATGGACTAATAAACTGATGGGGGAATGCCCAAAGGATGCTCTAATGTAATTTAGCCAGCAAGAGATTATGAACTTTTATAGGCTTTTGTAGTCTGCAGTTAGTTCATTTTTCATTATCCCTTTGCATGAACCGTTATCTCTTCTGAACAAAACTGGAAACACACCTTAGGAAAGAATTCAGTGTAGAACAGAGTAATTTCCTAAAGAACAGGCTATGTAAACTGTACTGCTAGGGTGTTTTTACTATCTCAAAATATTTTTTCAGAACAATATGATGTCTGTATGACAATACAATTTTTTTTTTATAGTCTAAATGGTGTAATCGGGATCAAATTCTAAAATAGAAGGATTTTTTGTTTTGCAAAATTGTTTTTCCTTCAGGAGAAGACAACCTTTGACATTTGTGCCATGGGAATATATTCTGGAAAATTATTTATTTTGTTCTACAGAAATAAAGACGTGCTTTATAAGGTCCCCACTGTGGAGCTGTGATCAAATATAAGCATTTTAGAGGATTAGTTTGAATGTAATTTCAGCTACCTGGAACTTTGGTTACAAAGCTCATGTTTAGACTGTTGGGTAATTATTTATGAATATGGAATTAAGGAAACAAAGTTATTGTTAAAAGCCTTGTCAGCATTTGAGACCTTAGCATTTTAATGCTTGATTCATTATCAAGCCCTTTTTTAACTCCTCATTTTTTTAATTCCTCATTTTTTAAAAATTGTCTTAAAATAGTGATTTGGAGTATAGATAACAATTTTTCTGTTAACAAAATAGAAGTTAAATCTCGAATGTTCTGTAAATACCTTCATGTAGCCTTATAGGCTTTGAAAAAGTCTACATGTAATTTAAAAAAAATCTTAATAATGTTTTATTGAGGAAAGAATGTTTTTATCCAAGAAGATCAAAGATTTACTTACTTCTAGTAACTAGTTTTCTGTCAAAGTGTACTAATCTTGGGTGATGAGATCAGGTAATGTTTCTTGCAGCAATCACAGCTGATTAAGAAATCGCTTTCTGTTAAGCAAAAAAATTGACATTCTAAAAATGTTTCTGCTCTTGACTAGAAATAACATTTTAAGTGTTTAGTGAGGCAATGAAATTCAGGGATCCATCTATGCATCATTTTATTCTTAGTGAATGCTAAGTTCTAAAAATATTTGGAAAAGGATGCTGAGGTTCTGGTGCACAGTTATGTAAGGATGAATATAACTATGGAGAATAGTATTTGGTTATGGTATGTGCAGAATTCCAGAATTTTATTCCCCTATGTTTATGGGCATGGTGTTGGCTAAATAGTTTCGTCAGTATGGTTACTTTGCATTAAGAACAGACATATTGTGACCAGTGAATAAATAGAAAGAGACACCCAAAAGAAGGTGTCTTTAATTTTTTTCATTCTGTATGTCTTGATAAATAATGAACATATACAAGGTCAGTCTTCCTACTAAAACTTCTAATTTGTGCAAAAGTTTTCTTATGTGAATCACTTTACATGTAAGTAAAGGTAATCAAGTAGAAGAAAACAATAATTCCACAACAGAGATACTTTTTGAGAACCTTCTAAATATTACGAGACATTTTTTAACTGTATGTGTATTTGGAAAACAAATGACGGGGGAGTCTTATACTTACCACGTATCTGGGGATGCTAAACTTGTAGCTAATTATGACTAGTTTGAGGATAAGAGATGCCATGATTGAGTGTCTTTATCAATCAAAAGAACCAGTAAGATTTTTCTGCATCTTTGAACTTCCTGACTTGCATTCTCTGCAGTGTTGCCACTTGGCCATTTAGCCATTTTGGAACCATCTTTCCTTGTAGTCCTTCCCTTTTATCATTTTTTCTCTGTGCTTTTTTGCCTGTTTGCCCACTAATGTGTGGTCTGCTTAATCATACTGTTGTTCAGACTCAGATTAGCACTAGCCTGTTGCCACTCAGCAGCTGCATCCAGGTGTATGTCACTGAAACCTCACGGTTATAACCTGTTGTCATGACTTGGCCCCTGTCAGCAACCGAGCAACCCACAGCTGCTTGCTCACCCTTGCCCCTGGTGAGATGGGGGAGAGAATATGAAGAGCAAAAGTAAGAAAACTGGTGGGTTGAGATAAGAACAGTTTAATAATTGAAATAATAAGTTGTAATGAAAAAGAAAACACCGAGAGAGAGGAACAAAACTCAGGAAAAAAACAAGTGATGGAACTGCTCACCACCCACTGACTGACGCCCAGCCAGTCCCTGAGCAGCGATCACTGCTCCCTGGCCAACTCCCCCCAGTTTATATACTGAGCATGACATCATATGGTATGAAATAGCCCTTTGGCCAGTTTGGATCAACTATCTTGGCTGTGCCCCCTCCCACCTGGCCAAGCATGGGAAGCTGAAAAGTCCTTGACTGGTGTAAACATTACTTAGTAACAACTAAAACATCCCTGTGTTATCAACACTATTCTCATGCTAAATCCAAAACACAGCACTATACCAGCTACTAGGAAGAAAATTAACTCTATCCCAGCTGAAACCAGGACAACTATAAAAAGCTGTGGTATGGTTTTTAAATACATAAAGATTCCTGGACGTTGAGGAGTGATTGGACCTAAACAGATTCCTATTCTTTTAAGAAATTTCTGTCTGTAGAATAAGTGCAAGCTTCTTGGCCACTGTGAGCAATCTCATGTTACAGTATCATCTTTTACACATGATAAATGACTGCTTTTTCCTTCCTACAATTTTCATAGGAAATATTGTACCTCATATAATGCTGCACTTTTTTTAACATTCATGCACCTTTTGAAATTGTCAGATATTTTCCAGCTTTTCCCACACAAAATGTAATATGTATAAATCTGGGCTTGTTTAGGCTTTGTAATGTTTTGGTCTCCGGCAAAAAGTGAAGAGTTTCGGTGTACATTAAAGACTTCTTTTTCCTGATCTACATTTCCTGTGTGTGTTTAATGATGTTGCTGTACTTATTTTGAGTACAGTGCTTTTGCTCATGTCTCCTCCCAGAATGTTTGTTGGTTTGTATTTTACTGAACTGTTTTAGAAACACTTTCTATACCAGACATGAGTATTCTTTAACATTTTGGGTAGATTGGATGAATGCAGTGCCTACCCTATAAGAAAATCTCAGAAAAGCATAGAAATGAGAAATATCCATCTTGAGTGTCATGTATAATAGCTGCTCATGGTTTTCTTCAGTGTCAGTTCAAATATACTTCAAGAAATCTTTTCAATGTATTTGGGAAAGGAAAAGCATGTTGAAAAGAGGTAGAGCAAAAGCGTATCTTGCATAGTCATAACTGTTCCGGAACTGTAGTGCTGCTCAACTGTGGTGTAGCTAAATGCATAGATAATTGAGTTAAGCGCAGAAGTGAAACTTAATTTTCAATCCCAGTAATGAGTCACAATACATACCTTTAATGTACATCTAAAAATAATTTTTTTTCTAGCGCACACTGTTTGTGTTTCTAATGTATAAATTATGTTTTCCTCAGCACTAGCAGAAGGCAAATTACCATGGTAAGAAAAAGTTGCACTGTGGGTATGTGGCTGTGTCCATCAGACCTCATGAAATGACTTGCTTTTCTTCACTTTTTTGTACTTTATGGCATAAGAAAATCTTTCTATGCTATATGTTGCCATCAGACTACCTTCTGAAGGCCCCAGCAGGAAACACTCCTGATTCACTGAGTTGAACAAGAGTTAGCAGTATGCCCTTGCAGCAAAGGTGGCTGTAATGGTCTCCTGGGCTGCATTAGGCAAACTATTGCCAGCTGGTCAAAGGGGATCCTTCCCCTCTGTTCAGCACTGCTGAGGCCACACCTGGAGGACTATCTCCAGTTCTGGGCCCTTCAGTTCAAGAGATGTGGATGTATTGCAGAGAGTCCAGTGAAGGGCCACAAAGATGGTGAAGGGACTGGGGCATCTCTGCTATGAGGAGAGGCTGAGAGAGCGGGACTGTTTAGCTGGGAGAAGAAAAGACCGGGGGGGGGGGGGGGGGGGGGTGGGATCTTATATATAAACAAACTACCAGAAGGGAGAGTGCAAAGAAGATGGAGCCAGGCTCTTTTCAGTGGTGCCCAGTGGCATGACAAGAGAGGCAGTGGGCACAAAATGAAACACGGGAGGTTCCCTCTGAACATCATAAAACACTTCTTTAGTGTGAGGTTGCCCAGGGAGGTTGTGGACTTTCCATCCTTGGAGGTACTCAAAAGCCACCTGGATGTAGCTGTGGTCAACTGGCTCTAGGTGGCCCTTCTTGAGCGGGGGAGGGGGGCTTGGACGAGGTGACCTCTGGAGGTCCCTTCCAACCTCAGCCATCCTATGATGCTTCTGACCGGACAGCATTTGTGCTAGCCCCAGTGAAGCTGTTCCCTCATTTTTAAGAGCCTATGTGAGTTTTAATCTATGGACTACTATGGCCTGCTAACTTAGGGAGAATCTGATTGTGTCTAAAGAAGCATGGTGACAAAAATACTGTACTTCATAGAGGCTCTTTCCTTCTGTAAGACACCGAGGTGGCTTAAAAATTGGTTAAGGAAATAGCTTAGTTGCTGTTATTCCTACTCTGGCCTGCTGTCACATGCTGCTGTTTATGGAAGAAGATTGGAAGCAAATAAACATAACAGCTAGTTCTAGCTCAAAATCCCTGTTAGTGGGTTACACATTTTTTGCTGTTAATTGAACAAAATGTACTTGTAGCTGTCCATAGCTCTACTTCAACTAAATTTTTTATGTTCAGTGAGGCTTCCTGAATTAAATGGCTGCAAAGTTGCCACAGAATAGTGTGGATGTTGCTGGTGGTGCTTTTATCCTGTAATGTGATCTTCTCATGTAATACTTTGAAATTTTCACTCTGCACACATTAATGCTGTAAAGCTTTTCTTACACAGTAATTCTGTCATCTTTAGCAGGTAAATTAACTCACTTGTATTTGGTGTCCAATATCAAGAGGTATTAAAAACTCTTAATACTAGAAGTGATCTGGAATTTGCAGCAGTAGTAGCACTCTGCTGTCTAGTTAGTTGTTTTCAGCTGGATAATGCTGCAGCTACCTCTGTCTGTCTTGGAAATCATTGTGCTTCGTGCCTGCAAGCAGCAAGGGCACTGTGACGCATTCGTGCATTTGGCGGACAGACACAAATAAACACCATAGATCATGCAGATCTTCAGCTGTTCCGGTCCGTGTAACTTCAGGGTTGAAGCTATGGCTGTATTTTCTGTGGTATGTGTGTTCTGTTATTCCTTTTCACACTTGAATAGTTTCTTGCTGAACATTCCCACGAAGGTTTCATGTTTGACAATAAAATCGGTTCTTGCCACCCAATGAACCTCGGCATACCTTTGAAAATAGAATGAGGGCAATGGAGGAGGTTACACATGTTCTTACTAGAATCTGAAAATTCATTTGTCTCAGTTAAATATTTACAGCCCATGTTTTATTGTTTTAGAAAGAATTCAACAGAAAAAGATTAGAGAATTGAGACTTAGGAGTTTTTTGTTGTAGTACTTCTGAGATTAGCACGTGACAAAAAAGGTGGCTTTAGCTTCTAGAATATTGCAATCCATGCTTTATTTATGAAGTGTCCCTGGCAGGGATGTTAATTCCCACTTTGCTTGCAGTGCAAAAAGCTGCAAGGCAAGCTGTTGGAATGATACTAAAGCAGCCTTTTTATACATAGGCGTCTAGAGGAGAAACTTTCCCCAATTGTATACAGTTTAGATTTAACTCACCTTTTCAGCTTTTGTGTGGGATCATAAATGTGGACTGTTTGGCTTCAAGTGATGACTGAAGTTAGATTTTATTTGCAGTTCTTTAAGAAATAGTTTTCATTCTGATTTGGCAAATGAATTGCACTTTCATTTTAACTGTTACTCCAGCACTTGGGAGAGAAGCTGTTTGCCACCTTACAGCTAACAAATGTCACAGATGTTTGTATCTAGCTGTCATAGCCATTTGTTTCTAGCCATCATAGACTGATTAGTCCATTTAAATGACGGGTCCTACCTAACATGTAATAGGCTGCCCACTGTGTTTGACTATTTAATAACTGTTAATGTGATCCTCTGTTGAAGCACAGAAGGACTGCAGCTAGCAATTTGCAATGTATGTGTGCATACTGTTAATCCAGCCTTTGTGTACTTACGTAGATTTTATACCACTCTTAACATAGAGTTAAGGACTCTTATGACTCTCATGACTCCTTACAGTTAACTCCTGTAAGGAGTCATGGTCTCCAGTAGAAGAAAGAAGAATCAGGCTTTGGATTTTTCCTGAGGGCAACAGAATGATCACAGGAGAGTCTTGTTATGAACATAATCCAGACAGTGGGGTGCTATCAGGAGCGAATACAATAGAGACTAGAAGTAACAGTAATGTCAATGTAATAATTAAGTCAAAATAGCGCTTTACCAGCTGGACATGCAAAAAAAAAAATCATACTTCTCTTCTACACTTTCCAGCCTCAGGTTTCTAACAGGTGCCCAAAACCTGTTAGAAAAACAGTGTAAACAGCTGACACCAGCTTTAATTCATTCAGAGATCACTTAAGAGAACAAAGCCTCCTGTGGACCTGGAATATACATTAGGAACAGGTGAAACAATAGCTGTATCACCTGAATTTAGTAACTTTTCAGTTGTCTGGCTTCTACTTAGTTTTTAAAATTCTCTCTTAATTTGCCGTTGTGGTTGGTGAAATTTTCAGCACTTTTTTAACTACAGACTTTTTGGAAAGTCCAAGAATGAGCCACACTTACTTTATACAGTATCAGACAAATGGCACTTACTTCGTGCCATTTAAAATGAAATCTAATCTCATGTCTGAGTTCCCCTTAGTCTTTTAGGCACTCCTCTGAAATAGCTGTGCAGCTCAGGCAGCATGCTTTTAATGTCCTCCACTGACTTTGGGATCATTTGCTCCATCTTTCTAGCTACTAAAGGGGGATTTTCTGACCTTACTGCACATGAGGCAACAGAACTTACTGCTGCCCCTGTCACCAAAAGAGTTAGACAAGGACGGTGAAGGCAACAGACCTTAAAATGCCAGACTGACTTAGATGAAAAGATGTATTGATTAACAGCTGGCTCTGGGTAAGTAAGTGGGGGACCCTGCCAGACCAGTTTTTCTCATTTCTATCTTATACTGCTTGTATAAACTAAGCAATTCTGAAATCCCTTGTTACGGGTGCATATGGTGAGAGCTATGTAATCAAGTAGTTATGCCTGGATAGAGATTGCTTATGAGAGGAATGACAGATGATTGCAAATAAGTCATTGCCTAATAATCCATGCAATTGGTTGAGTACTTGTGTTGCACTCATGAGTGTCAGACTCAGAAGCACACTGAGCAGTGGCACGCACAGTCCCACCTCGCAGCAGTTCTCCAGCACTCTGCTAATCTGATCTGCCAGGTCCTGTACTTTGCATTGTGGTAGAAACTGGCTACTCACTGCTGAGTACTATGGGAAAGAGCAAATAATGTTTATAACTTTAGTTCACTGTAAGATACCATGGGAGGAAAAAAATCTAACTATAAATTACTATGGACACTTCAAAATATGTTTTAACATAAATCAATGCCTAAGCACTTCTTTTCTGTTTGGTGATTTTTATTTTTTTTTTAAATTTAAGCATTGCTTCAAAAGTTTCAAAGAATGTTTTTTGCTGAATCTTACCCTGGTAGTGCATCTGTCCTTCCACAGGGAATTATGAAGATAGCAAATCATAATGCAACTTGCAGCATAGACTTATGTTTTCTTAAGTGCCATTTAATATGTATAAGAATGTCAGCAATTGACTGTCAAAAGGATAATCTACTTCATTACCAAATGTAAAAATTAGAAGCAGAAAATAGATTAAACTGCCTATTAAGAGACTCTAATATCCAGTAGTCTATGCAGAGCCCATTAACACTGCAAACCTGCCACCTCTATGCACTCTGCTGTATCTGAAGGGTATACAGGGAAACAGACCTTAATAATAAAGACCAGCAAATCTACTGCAGTGTGTTTGCAGTAGTGATTAATTTGGTTTGAAGTCCCTCATTAGAGTATGTTTGGATACACCCTTTCCTTTGGAGATGATCAAAAGACTAATTTCTTTGTTGGAGACTTTCCCATCTGTGAAGAAGAGTTCATGAGAGGTCCTGAACTTGGGTTGAGGAGGACTAGAATGGCTGTGCTGTGCTGAAATGAGATTACTCTCTGATGCTGTCCAAGAGGATTTGTTAAATAGCTTATGCATTTTGGTAAACTGTAGCTTCTGTATCCATCTTCTTCACCAGGCAGTGTAGTTTTTCTGTAAACAAGCTGCTACCTACAATTTTTCACATACTAAATATAATTAGAAATATCTCAGATTAAGAAGGGATAACTTGTTAGATGCCATAATAAGATCAGTTCCTAGTATATTAAAAATTCTGTTTTGTAGTGTGTTTGCTTAATGGCAGCCAAAAACTTTCTACTGAGCAAACTCAGCCCTACATTAATCTCCCACCTTTCTCTAATATCAGGGTCTTCTCAAAACCTAGGAAATAGGGAGTTGAGAGTCATTCCAATACAATTCCAATATATATGGCCTTGGTCCACTGTATTAACTGCCTTTTTTCCATATTCAGTCCCATTCCTTATGGGGGAACGGAATATCATTAGTTTTGTGTGCTTTTTCCATTCCAGGGTTTAAATTTCCAGGCTTATTTTCAAACTCCCCAGCACCACCTTTCCCATCTCCCTTGAACGTTAGCTCCCAGTGACATGATCTCAGGCCCTGGTAGAGGGACAGGTTCTCTCTTGTATTTGTTCATCCTGAGATGAAGGCTGCAGATATGCTCTGGATCTGCATTGGCTTCATAATTCTTCCCACTCCTCACAACAGCTCTGATCTTTCTCCTCTGTTCCCTCCTGGCTGGCCCCTTGTAGTCTTTCCCTAAATAATTAAGATAATGATCAACCCATCTCCTTTTATGGAATGGAGATCCACCACTTCAGGGAACATGTTCCAGTATTTGACTACCCTCATAGTAAAAATTAATAATAATTTTTTAAAAAGTCATATACTATTTCTTGACTAATAAGACATACCCTGAATACTCACTTTACCCTCTTCTATACCTGTAGTTTGGTAAAGCAAAATTATCTTCGTTCCTTCAAAGCTGTTATCTTCAGTTACAGAATTTACTCTTGCACAGAAATCTCCGATGCCTATAGTGCTGCCTGTGCAATGCTAATTACTATTAGTCCTTGATACTTGTAATGCCCTAAGCCTTGGAAAAAGAATCACAGCAGGTGAGGGAGTGGAAGCTGTCGGGCCAGGGGCCCAGTAATGTAAAATACATGCTATCAATAATAAC
This sequence comes from Ciconia boyciana, assembly GCF_034638445.1. NCBI lineage: Eukaryota > Metazoa > Chordata > Aves > Ciconiiformes > Ciconiidae > Ciconia > Ciconia boyciana. The sequence continues at coordinate 17,823,458 of NC_132941.1, forward strand.
ATTTTATGTTGTGAATCAAAGGATCGAGTCCTATTTTTGTCAGATTATAAACTGTTATTTTTATTCAGCTGGGATACAAAAAAATGAAAGAAAAAACCAGATTGTATAGTATATCAAATCTGTTCATACTAATGACACTTCTATCCATATCTTTAATATTGCTATTAAAAGGGACTTAATTAAATAAAATGCTTTGTGATTTATTGAAATAGCCTGTAATAGCTCAATGTGCTTATAGCTTCCTCTTGAAATTCCAAAAACACATTGTGCTAATGTAGCTAATGGAAAGTCCATCATTACACTACCTGTCTGTTTGTGATTTGCAAGGCCTATTAAGCCTATTTATCATTCAGCTGATAAGGAGCAGAGAAGAAAGAATGAGGTTAGGATAATTTTCATAGAGGAAAATAGTATTGAAGTACCTAAATCAAAGTTAGTAATGCACAGGATCCTAGCGTTGTTCTTACTTTTTCAATCAAAAAGGCAGTAATTTAATTTGTTTAGATCTTCAGAAATACTTGAGAGTGAGAAGTGCATTGGCTAAAATTTTCTCTTTATTAAATCAAAAAAAGACTACCATTTCATTTGATTGGGGGGGGGGGGAAGGGGGGGATATTTAATGGAAAAAAGGTAGTGTTCCCCTTCAACAATAGAGAAGTTACACAAAATGTCTGATGTCTCTTAAAATGTCTGTCTTGGGTTGTTTTGTATGAATGCCAGCATTTTTCCAGATACAGAAAGCTTACAGATCCTTCTATGTTATGAAAAGTAGCTTCAGGGGAGAAAAACATAAAATTATTAAGAGGCAATTTAAATTCTAGTAATTTTTTTTTGTTAGGTAATTCAAAGATGAAAAGGACTTAAACTGTTTAGTTCAGATTTCTATCTAGAGATAACTTTAATGAACTTTAGTTCATTTTAGCCTTGCTGACATTTTGTTCCCATACTTGAGTGGTGTCACATACATGGAGAGCTAACAAAACCTATACCAAATACCTGGGCTGCTACCTCTGTGCTATTATGTAAGTGTGTGTTGGCAAAGGTAGATTAGAACTTAAATGTTTGGGCATATTGCAAAGGTTTTTGTTCACTGTAGACAAATAACCAGTCTCTGCTATGCTTTAAAGGTCTTTGCTGCAACTCAGCCATTGATGCAAATGACAGCATGGTTTGCTTGCTCCGATACAGAGTTCCTGTTGTTCCACAGTGAGTCATCTATTGGGGACTTTGTACAGAGCTTCTACAGCCTTTCCTAACATCTATAAAAAGCCAAAATGAAAACTTAATTGGCAGTGTTGGTAACCAGAACACCAATGCTCCCTGAGGCCATGAGATAATAAAGTAATTTCTCGGTGTAAATTTTTGAGCCTTAGGAGTGAGACAGTTGAGCTCTACCTATGTACCCAAAAACCTGTTTGATTTGACTCGTCTTTTGGGAAAAGTTCCTCTAGCTAAATAGCATGAAGGTAGACAGAGTTATCCATGTCAGGAAGATAGAATCAAGATTTTAAAGTACTATTTGCTTCAACTGTACTACTGAGGAAAATAGTATTTTCTGGTGTTCTTTTGTATGTTCAGAAAAGAAATTGTTTTGCAACAGCAATATGAAATTAGAGAAAATTATGAGAACTAAAATATCTTGTCAAATAGTCACTCAGCTTTTGAAAAAAATAAGTTTGAGTAGTGTTAAAAGAAATACAGGCTTAGAAAAGAACAAAAACTGAAAATATGCTTGAATAAAACTGAGGAAAATAATATTAAAAACTGGAAAAGGTTAGTGGAAAAATCCTTGCATGAAAGAACTTTGTCAAACTTTATTGATCTGGCATAGAATTGTGCATCATATGCATGCAGCAGCGACAGTTCTTTTCTATTACTTTTAAATGTGAAGTGCTATTTAATTTTTTTCTGTCTTGTTTTTAGGAAAGTTCTGTGCACTGTTAACAGTATTAGATTAGGTTCTCATTTTGAAAGGAAAAAAAAAAAACAAACCCCAAGTAATTCTGCCTTCTTTTTGCTACACATTCCAAAATTATCATACATAAGAGTAAAGAAAGGAATGGGAGTGAAAATATTAGAGTGGGAGGAAAAATAGAACTGTTGAAATACAGGATTTTTCTTGTTATCACTAAATACATACAAATTTATAATTTCTGGTGAGCCCTTAGTGTTGTGGGTGTTTTTGTTTCTCAAAGTATATCAGATACAATTGCCCTGTGAAGGTATGTAGAAAGGTGTTTATGAACTGTCTAAAATAAAACCCCTTGGAATGGAGCTTTAATATGCAGACTGGCAGAATCACTACTATAGTGTTGTTAGCTATACTATAGCTTGAATACCTGCTGTAGCAAAAAGCATGCTGTTTTCTACTATTCTCCTGTTGTATGTTTTCCTCATTTTATGGCTAGCTGAGCCATTTCAATTTGAATGAGAGTTGAAAGAACAGAGTTAGTTGAACTTTGTGTGGACATACGAAGAACAAAAGTGGTTAACAAATATAAGCCATAATATTTTCACTTGGATTCTTTTGTTATTTTTGCAGTGTGCATTCTGCTCTTGTTTTCCAGGCAGAACTAGCCAAGTATTTTTCCAGAAATGAAGAGGGCAAGGTGAAGCATTTGTTAAACTAAAATAACATAGTGGAAAACTTGTTTAGTCACGGTTCTCTAGTTCTTTAAATCCTAGTATTTTTTAAGAACAAATTGGAATGTTCCCTTAGACTTTGATCAAAAAAGCAATTTCTAATGGGTTTCTGGGGAAAAAAAAAAAAAATGTGGTAGGTTCTTTGAGAGTACCCTGACAGACATCCCTCCCTTTGCAGCCTGATAATCAAAGGGAATAGACTATGGGGCTTATCCAAGTCCTGAATTACATAGAGTAGGCATCTATTTTGGATAAATGTTGGCTCTCCAGCAGTGCAACTCCAGTGTAGATTTTAGTTTAATTTAGAGCTTATTCTCCTCCAGGATAGCACTTGTGGCTTGTAAGCAATTTCCACAAAGGTCTAGGCTACATACTAATTCTATACTTACCTATCAACAATCAACTGAAAATATAAATATAAAAAATAGGTTATTTATATATACACACACAGCAGAAAACAAAATAACTAGTAATATAATGGAGATAAGAAACAATTACAGAATGTTATAAAATCTAATTTAAAATTATGTATTACTCCAATAGCTTTATCTGGGAGAGGGAATGGGGGACTATAATTCTCCTTTAGTTGCATAGATCACATTGGAAAGATTATTTAATAATTATGTTTCAGAGTGTGTTTATTTCAGTCCTGTCTTATGTGAACAATATGCTATTCTATCAGCTTCTACCTCTACATCAGAAGTAAAATGTCCCTTATCTTTAATAGCAGCAGAACACTTACAGTAGATGCTTTTCTTAAAAACAAACAAACCCTAAAATGTAAGCGTAGCCTCAACTCACAGGGAGCATGTAGGACCTAATCTCCCTAGGACACTGAGTGTAGTGACCCAGTGCAGCAGAATGCCTGCAAATGTGCTTCATTGGCAGTGTCTGCAAGTCCGATGTAAATCAAAGGGATTACTTTCAAAAAGGTATGTGATTTTTCTCTGTTAATGCAAAACATTACTGAAGAAAAAGAAGGGTTGATAAGTACCAATAGCCTTTAGAACTCTATGAATGGCTGATGCTGTGAGAATTCATGTAGGGTAAGAAACACAAGCAGAATAGCAGATTTCTTTTCATTGTTTCCAAATTATTGAATCTTACAAAGTTACTTTTTCCAACCTCAGTAATGTTTCACCCTCATAATGGTTAGAGACTATGTGACATTATTAACACAGAATCATTATTGCTGAATAGTAGGGCATTTTGTCTTTAACAGTTCAAGCATATACTCACTATAAGGTTCTTCAGGCATGTTCCTGCATATGCCCACTTCACATGACACTGGAAGAGTCTCCTGAATGGCTTCAACTCCAAATGGAGCAAAATGAAAAAACAGATGTATTTTCATATGTAACCATTTTGAATCTAGTATATCTAACGGAACTATTCTTGCAAACTTACTACAGTGTCTCTTGAGTTACATAAGTAATGTGAGGGCATCACACATTTCACTAGTCTGAAGACTAAAACCAGGTTCACATCTTCTGTGGAAGCAATGGGTGCATGTTCAGCACAACAATATATATTTTTCAGTCCTTCTGGAGATGTCTAGTTGCTTTCATTCATGGGACATCATTAGACATCAAAAAAAACCCCTACTCAATTCAGTTGGTGCTGTGACTGGCCCCCACATCTTCCCTCCAGCTTCAAGGAAGAAAGTTATGATCATGCATGTGACTGGTTAATTTTTATAAATTACCCAATAATTCTTTTATTTTGCTTAAAATTGTTAATTAACCCCTGTATTGCCTATGTTGGTTGAGTAGGTTGCTGTAATTGTAAGGACAAATCACATTAACGAATGCTTTTATGTTAAATATGTGCCTAGAACATGCCTGTCTTAGGCAGCAATTTCGTTGAATTGGATAGTCAGAACACTTTGACATTACTCTAAAGCTAATAAACTAGTCATTAACAATGCACATTTGTACTCAAATGGATTAGAAGAATTGTTTCATTGTCTAATGTGAACAATGTATACATTGTCCCATAATAACAATTATTACTTAAGTGCTGACTTTCCTAAAACATTAGTGACTTCTTGATGTCTACATCTCAAAGCAATTTTTTCTATTTTTTTAGGTTTCATTATATTGAACACTGTAGGACGACTGACTGAATTTTTAGAAAATTTTTAAAATCTTCTGATTTAAAAAAGCCCAAAACAATACAGTACTGAGGATAAGTTGTACAATGATGCATTCAAGGATGTTTCTCATGTAGAAAATTATATTCATGTTTTATATAATCTGAGAATGCATTTACAAATAAATGACATATTAGCAGAGAAGATTTCTCTCATCTTTTTCATGAAGGTAAAATGTAATTTGGACAAAAAATTATTTGTGAGATTCCAGGATGCTGCTATACAGCTGCTGAAGCCTCAGTCTTGTAAGTGTTTTGTTATCTGTGAAAATAAGACAGAATTTGGTCCTTGATCATAGATAAGTTTCTCTCTAACTCTGCGATTGGCAAATATGCCTCATCCTCATTGCTATGTCATTCCATTCCAGGTTCTTCAGGGATTGCAGTTAAATAGTTCTGTCTGTACTATATATTATTTAAGAAGCACTAGAAGGTGTTGTATATACCTTCTTTTGTAGCAGTTATAAATTATTTGAGATTATATTCTAACTTTGAGTAAGCCTGCAACATCCAAGAGGTCTGTTTAGAGAACCTATTTAAAAGGTACCTCTTCTACAAACAGCAAATGCACCATTCTGGAATTGTTCACTAAACCATTGTATTACTATTACATGCACGACGAATGGAAACTTGCATGCTGACTTCTCTCTTGCTTTGGCTACCTTTGCTCCTTCAGTGTAAGAGATGGTTTGTCATTGCAAGAAACGTATCTGTAAAAACCAGAAGTCAGCCAAAAATGTTAACAAGTTTGCACCAATGTGCAAAGTCTCAGCCCAAAACCGCTCAGAAACAGTTACTGCACCAGAAACTGTGTTCAGGCAGTAGTCTGATGGGGAGCAGGGGGGATTAACCGGTTGTTAGATTTAAACAAAACCTTCTGAACTACTGAGTGATAAATAGGCTTTTGTGGGGGAGGGGGAATTTAAAGGCCTTTACTAAACTTGGTTTCTTCTTAAGTATTTATCCAACAGCTGTTCCCGTAAGGGAGTCCCTTCTGCATTATTCAGTTCCGCAATACAACATATACTCCTACCCAGGGAATTGGAATATTCAGAAAAAACTTGAAATAGGAATCCAGCTAAGTCTCATATTATCTGTAATGGAACAACTGCCTCCAAATTGCACTTAGTATTTCAGGCCCCAATGTCTTTTCAGCTACATCAGTATAGTGCTAAAGATGTGTGTGAAATTGTACCAGTTGCAATGAGAGAGGTAAATCTGGCCCTTTCGATCTCTGGTAGTGCCAGCAGAAGAAATGCTTGTTGCTGCAGGGTGAAGTAGAGGGCACCGAACAATCTGGCACACTGTAAAAAGGCCCCTTGGGAAGAAATGCTTTAACACGAGGGAGATTAAAAAAAAAAAAAAAAGAATTGTGCTCAAATACTGGATGAAGAGTAATCCTAGCTGTATACTCAAGCTGACCTTGTTAATTTTGCTAGTTCTTGGAGAAAGAAGCACAAAGCCTCAATGAAATTTCTCACAAATTCCTTTGTTTGAAGGGCAGCAAGACAATCTGCTTAATTATTTTTGGCAGTTAAGTCTGCTTTTTGAAACCTTGTCATAGTAACTAATACTCTGTTAGAGTAATTCCTTTTTCCATTCACCTCTCTATTTAATGTTTTTGTGTTATTGTTTTTATTATAAACCCTGCAGGGAATTTTTCTCTCTGCCAAACCATTTTATATCCTTGGCTTACATTCCGCTTATAGTTTTTGCCAGTTTTTCCTGTAGTAGTCTCTGACAACCACCACAATTTAAGAAGGATGCGTAAGTTATTTTTTGTATTTTTTTAATTATCACAAAAAACTTTTCCATTTTGAAACATCAAAAAAACCCAAAAAACAGGTTGGTGATTTAACAGAATTCTTCAGCGTATTAAATAATTCTCATCTTGGCACTGACAAAACCAAAGAGAGACTTTAACTCTATCTGTCATCTTTACAGACCCCAGGCCACTGTGGCTAGGGATGCTGCCAGCACTGTTCCCCAGGCAGCAATAGCAAAGTACACTGCTCATTATGCACTGATATTCCACATTGATTTCCCCCCCCCCACCTCAGGCCAACAGTAAACTGCTTTTGAAGAGATACAGGCAGTATTCCTTTAAAAAGAACAAATGCCTCCCACCTGATGGTGCATAAGCAGACAACTTCTGAGTCTTTCAGACAGAAGAAACACTGTATTGGAAGTTACAGAAAAGTTTATTTTCCTTTTGAGGAAACCATCTTCTAGAAATGTTACTAGATGCAATCATTTGAATAGACAAGATTTACTGTTTGTAAGAACAGTAAGAGAACCTTCTAAATGCATAAATAATAGTTTTCAGCTAGAATGGCCAGCATCTGTCACATTGACTAGGCCACAGTGAAGCATATGTATTTTAGATGTCCTGCTTGGAGTGATCTGTTCCTTCCAAGATAGAGATCTACTGAATCTTAAGTGCCACGCTCTTTTTTTGCACCTTCCAACATAAGAGTATTAATTCTGATAAAAATTTAGCCAGTTACTTTCTGACCATACAAAACCTGTTTCAAGGAGTGCCACACATCTGTGTTGAATGAATACCCTGTTTTAAAAACACTTTGAAGAGGAAAGTAAGTTTTGTATGCTGTTTAAAAACAAAACCACACCCAACATGCAGAACACTGACAAAAATTAAATACTGGATTTTTATACCACTTTAAGTAGACAGCTAAGACTAGCTTTTCACAGAACAAATGTCATTTCTTGACTTAGTCCACACTTAAATTTTTATGCTGAATGGGAAATTATAGTTTTGTGCATAAATAAACCACTTAGACTTACGACAATACAATTAAAGATTCTTAGTACATATGGCTAATAATTTTATAAAGGCTTTTTCAAATATGAATTGTACATGAATCATAAATATAGAAAAATTAATTCTGCAGAAGTTATAATCTCTCTCAAGACTATTTTTTTAGAAAGTTGTAGATTAAGACTTTCTCAACTTCTTTTTGTAGTAAATACATATATTTCTGCCAAATTATATGTAAAAAAAAAAAAAGTCCATATAATGCCTAAGAATCCCGCATATCTCAGGGAGGCATGGAATTTATTCAGATAGAATATTTTATATGGGTGATGCATTTCAGAAGAAATAGCTTCTGTTCAGACATATTTGTTTTAAGCAAATAATATTCTGTTGTACCTCAGAAAAACCACTTTTCTTTCCAGCCAATATGTTGAAGTCAGAAAAAGAGTTTCCCTGCAATGTCTGGACAGAGATGAACAGTAATGAAATTCTGACTTAAAAATAAACCTTCATCACAAGTGAAAAAAATTTAAAAAGAAATAGCAAATTGGTGTAGGAAGCATAAGAATAATAATAAAAAAACCCTGACATAATTAAAATTCAAGAGATTGAAAGGGTCTGATTAATAACTGAAATTTGGTTCTTATCTAAACTTTTCAATCCTTACATAGTTTTTTCCACTTATTTGGCCATTTGTCATCCTCAGCAGGAGGTTCAGCTATACCATTCTGCAAAGGGAAATGTTAGGTTTCTGGTTGACATCCTTCAGAGCAGTGGGTTTTAACCTTTCTCAGTTTAGGGCAACTAAACTTCTGATGAAGCGTGGATCTTAGACGTTTTTATGATGGGTATTTACACAGTGGAGTTTTCTGATATAATTATGCTAAAGCATTTGTTACTTTTTCTGATGTGAGTCAGGCCAATGCAATACGCTGAACAGAAGTGAATTCCTTAACTGGGTTTAAAAAAATATGTATCCCTAGTGTAACAAAAAATAATTCTTTAATTCTTCTCAAAGTGCAGACAGCATAAACTTAGAGTTCTAGAAAGAATGGCTGAAGAACTGTACCCCTATTACAAACACTTTTTCTAACCTGCCATTGAAATTGTGTGGCTGAAAGTGGGAGAAGTATTGGTTCAGGCTTTCATCAGGCAGGGAGATTCATCTATCCTTAGATGAAGAGTATATAGTACTACAAAGAAAGCTCAAGAAAAGTGTGTTCTTATTTCCAAAGTAGGAAATCTAATTATCTCAGGCACTCTAAAAAGATGTTAAAGTCAAGTTATACATATTTTATAATTCCTATGAAAACTGTACACATTCAGGGAAATCATCAATTCATGCCATCTAAAACAAGAAAGGCTTTTTTTCAGATTCTCAGTAATACATGAGACTATGCTGAACATCAGTGGTATGACAAATCTTGTCCAATATTTGGCCTTTCACAAGTGCTTTTATTTGGCACTTTTTTTTTATCTCGAAGTATTTCTGCATGGTATGTTTGTTATATAGGCAGCATTATGTTGCAAATCAGTCTTTCTCTTACAAGTGTGCTCTGAAGGTGCAGTAGAGTATTCTTCCGAAGTAAAAGGTATTAAAGAAAAAAAATCAAAATGTTGCATCAAACTAAAAGTATTTAGCAGTTCTGTGGGTAGCGTAAAAACTTATTAAAGGTAGTTAGATGAGTCTGGGCTAATAAGCACATAGAATGAAAAATTTCAGTCTGTGCATCAGAAGTATTTTGTATCACCCCTTGAACTTCTTGTTAGCCACCTCTGCCCTCCCCAGGAAGGTTACAACACACAATTAAAAAAATAAGCTGTAGCTAACTTCTAGCTGTCCTCATTTTATTTAAATATATGACAACCTTACTACCAGCACAGATTACATGTAACAAACACATCTAAACAGAGGATGTTGCACAGTGTACATGACAGATAAGGTGTCTGCATAAAATATCACCTGTTCTGCAGTTCAGTGCTTCTCTGCATCTTAATGCCCAAAGCCATCCAGGACATTTCTGGATCCTATAGTCTCCCTGCGTTGATGGATCTAGGACGTAGGCTTACAGTTGCGCTTTTTTCCCCCCCCCTCCCCTTCCCTTTCCTTTTAAACTGCAACACAGACAAAACCTGAAATCACAATTTTGCTCTTAAAATTATGAGAAGATAGTGCTTTTCTTCAAGTTCCTTCTCACTTGTATATTCAGATAGACAAATTCATCTAGTTTTAAACTATGAGAGACCACTTAATAGTTGCACATGTAAACTAAATGGGTGTGAAATGGTCATTTTATGTTAGTGCATCCTTTGGGGCAGAATGTGTTTATTTTTAAAATACCAGGCTAATGATTTCCAATGCATGTAATTGTGCTTCAGTTTCATCAAGACTTCAGGCTGTTGACTTTAATGAACATGAAAACAGTGTGTTTATTGCTACAGCAGAGCTGTTGATGTTGTAGGTGATCAGAGGTAGAAATATTAAATGGCATACAAATAAATATGGTAGATGTGACCAAATGTGAGTTCATAAAAAATGCAAATGGAAGCCAAGTACCGTTTATCTCAGTCTCAGTTTCTGGACTACTAGGTCTAACACATAACTCCCTGTACCAAGAAAGTCCCTCACGTTGCTTATATGGCTCGTTAAGGACTTGCTAGCTCGGAATAATAAAGATTGTTTTATGAGGGAAGCTTTTTCCTGTGTGTGATCCTAAACACATGCTGTATTTTATCAGCGGTTATGACAAATTTATGCTATAGTAGTGTATGATGCTGAAATAAATGGCAGCAAGACATTTTCTTTCTTGAAGTCTTCTGCTTTCAAAATGGACTTGACAAAAAAAAAAGAGCAAAAAGATTATAATAGCCTAATAAAACTTTGTGTGCTCTGCAAGTATATATTTCCAGTTATGTCATTTTCCACACTTTACTCGGCATGTTGTTGCTCTGAAAACCTAATATAAAGTACTTAGAGTTATTTAGGGAAGGATAGAGGAATTTAGGAAGATAAGAGAAATGCAGGGCATCATGGGGGCTAGGGAAGCAAAAAGGAAAGGAAGGTGAGTGTGTAGAAGTCAGTGGAAGTACACCTGGGCTGGTGGAAAATACTACATTGGAGAAGAGGGTATGAATTAAAATTAAAAGTATTATACCAGTATCTGTACATTTCTGCTTGCAATCTAGTCCTGCTGTTTCTCTGTCTGGAGCAAGGGGACAAAGTGGTAGTGAACTGAGTATCATCAGAAGGCTGCTTCTACTCTAGGTCATTTAGTCTCCAAAGGAGGAAGATGAGTTTAAGACAGACCCGTTTCAAAAATGCAAGTACATTGCAGCTGTATTAGATGTGGGTAGGTGGGTAATACTGTGAAGCAAGTTTGCCTGCCTTAGAAATCAAAGCTGAAGTCCTGTGTTATGAAGGAAGACTTCTTGTGGCAAATAGGTTTGAGAGATTATTTAAGAAAGTCTCTATATTACAGTCTAAGCCTTAGAGTATTGCCAAGGTCAGTGAGTGATTTGCTGTGTAATTGCCAGCTGTAGAAGTTTAAGGTTGCCTGAGGGCTGTTCCAACTTACACATACAAGTTTTCCACAAATATGGCAAAACTATGCGACTTTTCTGAGTTGTTTCTTCTTCATACAGTTTTTTAATGTTAATATACAGTTTAACACTTTCACACCTGGCAAAACTGCTATAGTGTGTCTAATCATGGTCAGTCATTACATAAAATACTAAACTGACTTCTGATTAATTTGAATGTGTTTCAGATACAGACAGCCAATTTTGCCTTCTGATTTTCAGCTGCATTTCCTAAAGAAAAATCTTGAAAATGATCCAATATGTTTGAGACTGATTTAATAAATCTCAGTAGCAACTTCATATGAAATAGATGTCCAATATGAATTATCATTTCATCTAAGAGACAAAGTTATTTTAATAATCTTTAACTTCAGCTCACCTGAGTTTCTAGGCTGATTAGTCTTTCTGATTACTTCAACTATCTAAACTAGAAAAAGCTGTGTTCATCTAGTGTGGGCTCTAACTAAATTGGTATGAGCAGCTCAGCTGGCCTTTAACTTGTTTAGATTACCTACCCTATGCCTCTGAATAAAACTGGAATATCTCAGCCACCAAACACTGATTTCTGGTTCTCAAAGAAAGATCCTTTTGCCCTGTGTTTAAAACTTTGCTCATTTACAGATGACAAGTAGAAAGACTGTGTGCTTTTAATAAGCTACTTTCTAGAAAGTGTATCTATCCACCTAAATAAGAAAGTTTTTCTTGTCTTTCAATTTTTGTACAGACTTTTTAGTTCATTTGGAAATTAAGCATCAGAGTTATTGCTGCTTTATTTTTTGCCAGGTCCCATTACCCAATAGTTGTGATGGAACCAATAAAACTAGGACTCTTATCAACGGAAAAGCCTGTGTAAAAGGAAAAATCAATAAAGACAAGACTTGGAAAGTTTTTCCTAGTATTTGGATTATTTTTACTTGGTAGTGATTAGAAATTTCTTAGTTTTTTCCCTTTATCTTTTCAGTAATGTGCACATATCTAAGATGAATAGGTAGATCCACACAAGTAGATTAATTTCTGATTCCATTTCTTTTACCAGAAAATCCACAATCTGAGCAAGATACTTAGGGGAGGGACTATTGATTTTTTTTTTTCATTCTAAACACTTTAAATCACTTACCTGTAAATCAAACAAATTAATTTCTTGAAAGTTTTATTTCTTGAATCAAAATAAGAAGTTTTGAGATGTTTTTCTCAGCAAACTGTCTTTTACTTCTATCATATATAAAACATAACTGTCATTTTTCTTTCAGTAAAGGAAATAAAAACCTACTTGCAAATGCTTAAAATTATTCTGCAGCTAAGCCACTAAAATCCAGATGTAATTTTTAATGAAATGTTGATATTGTGCACTATTAAAAGTGATCATGTTAAGTATTATTTGAGACTTTTAGCTACTTAATTTCTACAGTAGAAAATAATCCAATAGACTCTGGCCCTGTAAAGTCCAATAATTTTAAGAGACAGTATGAAGTAGCTAATTCTACATTACCACATCTTTTTACTCTTGGCAATGGGATCAGTAAGGAATCTGTATATACATAACTGGTAGTAGCGACCAAAAGTGTTGCACAATTTAAAGTTTTATAGAAGAAAAGTGGTATGGTTTAATGCATCAAACAAACTTCTGTCCAAAACTTCTTGTATGATATTGGATATATATTTTTCCTTGTTTTAATTTCTTAGACCAAACTCCTGATTAAGAATAGTTTTTCTAACTTTTGCTAATGCCTGAACAGAAAAAAAACAGGTGGTACTTCATTTTATATAATTTATTTTTATTTTTGCAGAGTGATTACATTTTCTGCCAGGCCAGGGGTGATCTTCTGGGAAAGAAATCTGTCTTGTTTAAAAAAAAACAACAAACAACAAAAAAAAAAAACCAAAAAACAAAACCCTTGAGTTCTAGCTTGCCTTTTGTAAACCACAGGGCAATCTGCTTTTCAGATCCAAGACACATACCCAATTTCGACTTTCAAGCAGTCATAAAATGCAGGGCAATTATCTTGATTTCAGTGGTGTCTTCAGCACTCCAGGACATTCATCAGGGCAGCCAATCACATGGAGGAAGTAATTCCAAGGTAAGTATTTCTGAAGAAGAGACCCAGACTATTTTCAGATTAAAGCATGGAAATTGAGGTTTCTTTCATTTTTATGTGCAAAGTTTTCCTGTTCAAAACCCCTTTGGCTTACATATGGAAGTAAATCCTATGGTTTTATATATACTCAAATTATATTGTTAAAGGATGCTATTTTTGTAATACCAACTAATCTGTGATTATCCTCTGTGTAAAAACATGAGAAAACAGAACAATAACAATGGGTGTAAAGTAATGGCAGTTACTTCTCTTTAGTGTCTCCTTCAGGTCTGCTGTCTGGTTAGGGTAACAGACCAATACATAGATACAAGATGGTGGAGAAAATAGCTGAAAAGTTCAGGGACCCACACATAATTCCAAGTCCTTAAACAGACAAGTGAGAGAATAATTCCTCTGTGCACAATCACCCCACCAAGGGCAGCGTTCTGCAGCCTACAAATGGAGACATGACAGTCCTCTTTATTTGCGTTACCTCTTGGAAACAGACTTTGTCTAGGCATTGGTTTATTACAGGGCTCTTGATGATTGCGAGGTAGATGCTGTTGATTTTAATATATCCTTTTAAAAAACTTTCATAACTAAGCACTTATGTTTCAAGCACAGAAGTAGGACTTAGTCAAAATCTGCTGATCTTCATGGTATTATTTGTATGTTTTTATTCATAACATTTCTGTACACAAAATCAGTGTGCTTTGTGAACTCTTCAGTCATTCACTTCCACAGAAAAATGCTGTAAAAGATAGGACTGGTAATGATGTTGTACCTATGATTTGCAAAGTGAAAACTTGTCTGTAAAAACACAATGGATACTTTTATTAGTATAAAAGGGGGGGGGGTATACTTTTATTTAGTATAAAAGTATAGGGAGGATACTTTTATTAGTATAAAAGTGGAGGGGGAGGAATTTTTTTTGAGGTTCATTGCTTAGCTACAAGTCTATCGGAGACAGTTGTCCTATTGTAAGAAAAATGTTGAGTCATCGGGAAGCAAAATAACACCAAAGACAGCAGTGCCACTGTAAGGGTTAAATGAGTCTACAGGCTTAACCCTATGATCCTTTCTTACATTGGTGGACACTTGCATGTATTGTCTCACTGTCTTTGACACGTTTTAGTATCTGCTAGCAGGATTTTTTTTTCTTCTTATTTTCAAATTATAAAGCTGGTAAAGCAGCATACTTCCTGCAAGATGCTGATTACAGTTGAATGTTGTATATAGATAAAGCTGTCTTTATTATTTGCTGTCTTGCCCTCCTTTCTCTCCCTGCCCACCACAACTTTTTGGAAGATAAACTTAAGAAAAATTGATTGCTGAGTGTGAGGAAATGCAAACTTCTCTTTTAATTTACTGAAATACCAGCTTCCGTTGCATTTGAAATTGAATGTCGTTACATGCTTAGAAGTTGACTTGTGAGACTATGTTGGTCTTCAGTTCTGCCAATGATACAGGCTTTTTATTTAGGTGCTTGCATCCATAAACCAATTTCATTACTTCTGTAAAAACGGGGTATGTTCAGTATGGTTCCTGGTAATCTGAGATAAAGTAAGTTGGAGTGCTTTACAAGTTATTTTCAGAACAGGTTGAAGGGTAGCCATGGAAAAGGATAATTAATTTTTAAGATACATGCCAAGAAATAATGGTATACTTCATTTTAATTCATCCTGGCTGTTGTGGTCTTGATACTTGATACCCTCTGGGAAATAAACAGGGTAGACCCAGGAAGTAGAATTACTACTGCTGGTGTTGTAAGGACCCAACATCTGAATGGCTGACAAATTACTTGCTAAATATTAGAATAATAAAAATATTTTATCTTAAAGTCAAGATATCAAGATGCATTATGAAGGTTGGATGTGGAAGGAGGTATTTTAGGCTTTGTGGGTTTTTCTCATTTTGTGTGTATGTGTAGATATATATATATATAAAGTATATATTTTATTTTCGGCAATGATACCACCTCATTTGACAAACTTCCACTACATCTTTAGGGTGTACACTGTGTGGGACAACCTGGATCGCTAGTGCTTATTAAGTCCTTAGAGCTATATATACATACAGAGAGAAGAGCTGCTTAAAATAATTAAATCATGTAAAGTATGCAAATTTGAGACATACTATGTATAAGTAACAATGGCAGGGCCCTTGGACTTATTTTCAGTATCTATAGCCTGTAGGGCACTTTCTTAACTGTTTCCTTATCTACGTTATTTGTTAAGCGAGGCTTACTGTAACTATGAATTTACTTCTTTTTGCTCGTTTTCCATTTCTGTCATACTTGAAAATGTCACTTACTTAATTTCAAATAACAATTGCAGAGATAAAGATGCATGAAATTCACTAAAGTTGAAAGTGAGGTAGAATAAATAGAAACTTCAATCCACCAATGTAGTTCCTAGTATGAAGTATGAAGCTGCTTTCTGAACTGGTTGGGAGCCAGTAAAGACTGACAATAATGAGACAATTACCATAGAAGTGGGATCATTATCCTGCTGTCTTCTGAGTTTTGATGATTTTAATAGGCTAATAATAAGGTCTGATAGGTAGTGCCCTTCTGGCTGCCTTCAGGAAATGATCAAATTTTTTGTTAAATTAAAAATTAGTATATTATAGTGCTCAAATATAAACATGGCTACTACAAAGCTTTTGTTACTACAGTTCTGGAAGAAATTTCAGTACTACATCCTACTTTAAGTTACACTCAATGATATGGCATTGAAAAATACCAATGAAAGTATTTTTTTAAAAATCTCTTCAGCAAAATAACTTTGTTTAAAGTTAGGGACAATAATACTTCCCAAATTGCTCTCAAATAATTCTCAAACAAATCCAGCAACTGAGAGCCTTCAGAGAAAGCTAAGAAGTGTATTCAGATCTTGAGCAATATCCATCTATACCTGAATGCTCAGGAAAATTGGAGTGAAAAAGATGTGATCTCAACTCCTGTGGATTCCTACTGGAAGCCAAAATAGTTGTTTGCTGGTAGCATTGGAAGCAGTGCACACATTGATTACGTGAGAGTTTACCCACACGTGAAGTTCACGGACAGTGGATGAGCATGTGGACTTGCAATCTCAGATCCTCCTCTGGACTGCCCACGAATGTGGATTTTTTTGTATCTGCTAGTTAGAAAGTCCTTGGAAATTAAAGTAAATTGCTTTGTACTTAAGGCATACAATCATATCAGCACAGGGAGTTAGTGAGATGTAAATTCACACCCCAGTGTAATGTGTCCTAATTTCTCCAAGCCCTAGGGCCATCTTACTCTTGAATGAGAGTACCCAAATAGAGGTTTAAATGCATTTATTCCTTATAAATTTTCTAATTGTCCTGCTGTTGAATAGCCGTAAGCATTTCTGGCTGGTTGGGGAATGAGCTGCTTAATCATGAAGACTGCACAAGTTCAGTTTGGTTCTGGGTTTTGTTTTGTTTCTTTTTGCTAGCCCCTTTCACTCTGTGTGGCAGAATATTGTAACACAGACTCTTCCTTGACTTTGAAAGGTATATTTCAAAGTAATGTTTCCAATGTTGGATAGCAAACAGCTCTACTTGATAAAAACAAGTGGAAGTTAGTTTTAGTGTGAACAGGTATGAACAAAAATTCAGTGTGATCTATTACCATACATCTCTACCCCTCTTCATCTAGCTGTTCCACCTGGGCTTTCAAATGGGATGTAGCACTCCTGTGCCAACAATCGATTCAGGAATATCGGCTGAGGCTGAGTATTGGGCCAAGGGGGTGTGTGTGGTGGTGTTTTGTTTCTGACTGACTTGCATTGTGCTCATGCCCAGTCTGAGAAACTAAGACATTGTAAGCTAACTCTTCTTTTGATTACTAGTAGTATTAATTTAGTACTGTTCTGCATTAGAATAAAAACTTGTAGCAAAACAGCTGTCTCTTCAGTGTAGTTTTGTTACGTGCTTTTTGGATCTGAGTAAAATATTACTTGCACACATGCTGGAGCGGTATTTTAGCCATGTTGAGGTGACAGTGCTATCATCTGCTATCCTAACCTGTTTTGTGGCACAGACAGCAATTTAAGTTAAAAGCAGCAAGCTTTCCCCCCCCCCCCCCCCCGTTATAGTAAAATATCTGAATGTTGTGTGAAAAAAGAGGGGACTTAAATCTTTTCATGCTTCCTGTCAAGGCCCACTTCTCCAGTCCCACTTCCCCAAGAAACAAACTATTTTATGCAAAGAAGAGTTCTTGAAAGAAAAGAGAAAGGACCTCATGAACAAACATTTAAGCCTGGTTTACATGTGGTGTTTAGGTTTGTTTTTTTGTATGAATATCACGGTATTACGGGTATGTAGACTACACATACCAATTCCTGTATAAAAGAAATATACTGCTATAGCCAATTATGGTGCTACAAACACATTAACCCTGGAATAGTTTTACTACCTAAACTATACTGCTATACAGGGAGATGACATTCGTGGTTTTGGGTTCCGTTAGTGTGTTTTTCATAGGTAGGCCTAGGTGCTTGCGGGCAGTAGGTTATCACTGTGATTTCCCTACTGCAGAAAACTGGCTTTTAAATGTGCTTCAGGTGTTGTGGGTAGCCTTACTGTGCTGGACATAGTTGTCATGAGCAGCAGCAGGGCAGGGAAGTTTTCATAAATAGAGGCTCGTTCTGGTGGCTTTTATATTTCTGGTAGTAAGGATGCTGCAAGCTGAGGCTGCAGGGTGTGTGTGTGTGGGGGAATATGTTAAAATGACCCTGGGTACTGTACCTTTTGTATAGCACTAAGAAATAATTCTTCCCTTCCTCCACCGCTGGACGCTAACCCACAGCGCACCGGGGCGGGGGTACCGGCTGTCAGGTGCCACTGCTGCACAAAGCCCAGGTGGGAGAGATTTTTCCTTCTTGGGTTTGGCGCGCAGGAGTCCGGCCCGAGACCGGCGGCAGGCAGGCAGGCAGATGGAGGCTACTGCCTCCTCCCGCACGCCGCGGCTCGGTGCTGCTCTGGTGCTGGGGGCGCCCGGACCGGGCCCCGCCGGCGAGTGCTTGCCTCGCACACGCCGCTCTCTCTGCAGGGCCGCCGGCGGCGGCGGCCGCCGCTGATCCCCCTGCCGCTGCCTCCGCCCGCCATTGGCCGTAAACAACCCTTCCCCCTTCCCCTCCCTGCCTCTCCCCCTCCCCTCCTCCCTCCGCGGGAGCGAGAGGAGCCGCGGCGGACCAGAGAGCGGGGCTCCGGTTCTCCCCCTGCCTGCGCCCAGCCAGCGGCGCCGGGGCTGGGCCGGAGCCGGGGCCGCCCCCGCCGGCGGCTGCGGGCGAGCCGCCCCCGCGCGCTGCGCGCCGTAGCCCCGCAGCCGCCCCCCCCACTCCCGCCTGCAGCGGGGAGAGGAGGCGGCGGTGGTGGCTGCCCCTCTCCTGCCCTGCCCGGCCGTGCCCTCTCCGCCGGCTGCTGCCCTCCGGCGGGGGGTGCACGGGTCGCCCCGGGCGGCAGGGCAGCTCCTCCTCCATGCGCCGCGGCTGCTCGCTGCCCTGCAGCGCCCGCGCCCGGCTGCCCCGCGGAGCGCGCCCTCCCCGCCGGGCGCGGGGGGCAGGAGGAGGCGGTGCCGCCCGGCCGAGCCGTGAGGGGCCCGGCGGAGGATGCCGGTGGGCGGCGGCGGGGCGGCGCGGCCCCCCGGCGGGGCGCGCTCCCTCAGCCCCACCGCGCTGTCCCGCAGCCTGTCCCGCTTGCGCGAGCACCGCGCCCGCTCGCGGGCCATGCTCGCCCTGGGTGTCACGCAGATGTTGCTCGGCTGCCTCATCGTGGCCGTCAGCTTCGCCGCCCTGGCGCTCACCACCTCGGCCCGCGTCCGCCACTCCTGCCCCTTCTGGGCCGGCTTCTCGGTGAGTCAGGGGCGCGCAGGAAGGGAAGGGGGGGCGGGGGAGGCGCAGCCACGCGCCCCCGCAGCCGTTAGCTGGGCCCAACGGTCGCTGCGGGGCGCGCGCCGCGGGGCCGCCAGCAGCGCCTCAGGGCTGCGAGTCCGCGCCTGCAGGTGGGACGCGGGCGGCGGCAGCGGCGCTTTCGGGCTTCGTCCCTCGTCCCCCGGGCGGTCCTGAGGAGCGGGGCCGGCGGGTGAGGCTCCTTACCCGCTTCTCCGCGTGTAGGTGCGGGGCCGCCCGGCACCGAGGCGGTCAGGTGAGAAATCCTCGTTCGGGTGCGCCGTGCGCGCTGCCGTTCTGGTGCTTCCTCCGACCCGGCCGGTGCCTGAGCCCGGCAGCGGTGTGACGGCACTTCGTTGTCTATTTTGGAAGGGTTAGCCCGGGTGGTTTGGCGTTTTATCAACAGTGTCGGATGAAAGTTGGGACAACAGATTAACCTTTGGCGTTGCCTCAGCGGTTGGTATCTGTTTTACGGGCTGCTGTTACTGTCCTTGGCATCTTTTGTACCGGTACTGACTTCGACGTCTGAGAGTTCACCTTGAGGTACGGCTGTTTCTCAAGGTCTCGGCGTGGGGTTGTGCTCGGATGCAAATTCAGTCATGAGCTATGTTGTGCTGAAAGCAATCAAATGAGATGAGCACAGCAGGAGCAGGTTTTAGGGTATGCACGCAGCATGGAAGATCCCTCTGCTGAGGAGAGTGAGAGTGCACTAGGAGGGCTGGGAAAGGCCTGTGGTTTTGGGGCACCCAAAAGTCCTGCCATGAGAGAGCCTGGGACGAGTCCCTTGCAAGAAGCTGTTGGTCTCACAGGACTGGGTGTCTGAGGGAAAAGCTCGTTTGTTCTGAACGCAAATACCCAAATCTGGGTCCTCCTGACTCCTTTGTGATTTTCTTATTGACTTCTCATTGTGTCCTGCTAGCATAAGTTAAAAAAAAAAAAGTTGATACTCTTCTTTACTCAGGTAGCCTCACTCAATGCCGATTATCAGTGTTTGCATGTGTGTATGGATACAATGCACACATGGATACATTAGTATAATACTGGTTTATGGAAGTTGGTCTCATAAGCAGTGAAATGGGACTTGACAGCTATGAAGAATTAGACGTTTCTCAGGGTACTAGTAACAGACTCTAAAGTGTTATTGGTGAAGATTTGCTCCATTTAATTTAATGCTTTATTGGTTTTAAGTATGTCTTTTCAGCTCTTTTAACGGACCAGAGAGTTTTCGGCTTTAAAAGTGCTTGTTAGAAACCAGAACTCTTAGATAAATTATTTTGATTCACTTCTGAGCATGTGGCAGAAATGGTGTAACTTAAAAAATAACTGTTTAACATGCTCTTATGCAGCACATTACTCAATAAATTTTTTGAGTCCTTCAGAGCAGAAGAGTAGTTTTGGATTAATTATTTAGACATTTTTTTTGATTTCGCCAGGATTTTTTGTAATCTTGGAAAGAAACCAGTTTACACTAGTAGCCTTGATATTGTAATAATCAGTCTTTTGAGTTTGAACCTCTGCAAGCTAATGTGCAACTATTCATTGTAATGAGGTGTGAATTTTAAATTAAGAATCTGGCTGCTTACATATTAATGTGCTAATAAAACAACATGGCTTAGGCAGACCTGGTTTCTTATCTTGACAGACCAAGCAGGAATGTACACAACTGATTGTGTATTCCAGTAAGCACACCTTTTTCAATAATACCTTTTTTCCCCAGCTCCTGTAATCTTTGTGAAAAGAGACTTTTGGGGGTTATCAGTGTTCTCTAAGATATGCTGGTTTTCTGATTGTGGATGCCTTCTACTCTTCTCTACGTGCGATGTAACCCATACAAAAATATGTTTTCCAGTTAGATTTTGTGAATGTTACTTGCTCGTCATAGAGAAGAAAGCCATGATTCCAGCCTGTGGTGTGAATTGGTAGAAGGCACAGGGAAAGTATTGCAAGGCTGTTGACTAGAAGGCCTTATTGTCCTGTGTTATCAGAATGAGGCAGGTATATGTTGTTTCCTAAATTAAGAGCTTACTTTTTGAAAAAATAATTCTACCTTACAAATGATCCATCAGAGCATGAGAATAACCATACTTTCCTCCTAATCTCCTTATCTCTAAGTCTCAAGAAATAAGGTAAAAATAGAGCAGTTTTCAGGTATGGTGAGCCCTGAAGAACTTTCTGAGGCCACGTTAGTTGCTTACACAGCCTTTTCTAAAAGCCTTTTGAGGTATTTAGTGAGTTCAACAAAAACTAGGTGTATCGTCACTCACAGCTGAAAAGCGTTTCTGTGGAAGTGTGAATGTTTTTAGCTTGCTTCTGGAAAATACAATTAAAGAAATAACTAAAGGTGAGTTAAGTGACATGAGAGATCCTTTCTGTCTTTACTTGGTGCCAAAATCAGGCATAAATATTCGCTCCCCTCAAAGTACTTCACCCCCCTGCCCCTGTTGGAAGTAAACTGAGTTGCTTGATGGTGAAGTAGCAATTCTAAACCTTTTTTTTAGGGGGTGGGGTGGTGATATACTGTAGTTTTTACTCATTAGAAATGCACATCCTAAACCAGAGTCATCTTGTCATTGGCACTTTTCAGCATTTTTTTTGACACCAACCACCCTGTCAACATAAATGAAGGCTGCAGAAATTTGCTAAGAAGCTTTTCAATGTTTTTGAAAATAATTTCCCAACATTTGTAACATTCTAGCTGATTAAAAAAAAAACCTAAAAGAACGGACTGCATATTACACTCCTCACAGAAAATGCTCTAATCGAATGTAAGGAAAGGTTCTGATTTCTCACTTTCTTTTTGGAATCAAATCAAGTGACTGTACCAGTGAGAACTTATTTAAAGAACAAGGCACCATAATTTCCATAAAACTTTGAAGAATTCAGAGTTTATTTAAGCATCATCCCATACATTAAACCATTTTGCTTTATCTTATCTTCTATAGCATCATATTAGGAAGAGAAAAAATATTTTCATATATTTCGTATTAACACATTTTAAGGTAATTAATGAGAGTCAGCCTCACACTGAGCACAAGGGAATTTTGGGGTTAGATGGGCAGGCACTGGTTGATTCTCTGCATAGGCAGAAATCATTGGTAAGATCTTACAAACTGTGTGGTGAAATGCTAGGCAGTTTGTTCCCATTGCAGTCTTTCATTCAGGAGAATGTAAATTTAATCTTCACATTCTCTCTGCTGGGTAAAAGTATATGCTTTTTCATATAAGGTATATGAAGATAAATGTCTTTGATCCTTTTAAGAACATGAAAAACTGAATACTAGCCTCATTTTGATCATGGAAGAACAGCTCTCAAAACTAGGCTGTTCTGGTAGATCACTGAAACTTTTCCCAAAAGTATAAGCAGTGACAAGGTTCTTTGTCTCTTCTGTAGGTCCATAGTTGATTGAATATGAGAAAATATTTCTTCACTCTTTGTCCTTTAGAATCCAAAACATACACCAATTTGTAGTTTACAGGCTTTGTACATGCCCAGATTGATTGTAATGCTTCAGCTAAGTGTGCTTAATGTTTATGACTAGTGTTTCAGTGTAAGTTAAATCGTAAGATTACCCAGGTTTCTAAAATCATACCATGGCATTAGAAATCCTAGAACAACATACAGCAAAGTACAAGCTATCTCTTCTTTTATATATAGTTATTGGACAATGGTTGTATTCTTGTGTAGAAGTGTGTTGTGGAAGATCTTGTGCTGCCTCTCCTTTTTATTAAGTTTCTTCTCAATTCTGCCTCTTTTCATCCATATCCTATGTCCAAAATAGGTAAAGTCCTTTGGTTTAAAAGCACCTTTTATATAGTGTGTCTTCAAGGTTCATGACATACATGCTTTTTTGTGTTCTTTGAAAAGGGAAACAGATGTATAGGGAGATTGTCAAGGTGAACTCAGACCCAACTTCTCTCTCATGGAGAATGTGAAATACATTATATACTTGTCTACATTATTAACTGAGAAAGCCGAGTGTAGAGCCTTTTCTGTATTCTTCAATGACACTGTACAAAATAGGTTTAAATCCCTCAGATGATGCATAGAGCAGTTAACTTTCAAAAGCCTCTACTAGTCTGTGACCCTGACTGTTCCTTACATGCAGTGGGTTGTTTTAGCATGTTCCTATGCAGAATCATTGTGGAAGCGAAGGGGAGATTATAAGACAGATGATTTGTTAGCAATTGTGAGTTTGTATCTCTTCTCCTCCATTTCAGGTCCAGATTTTTTTCCTTCCTCCTTTCCCCTTTTTCTTTCCATTTTGGGGTTTTCTATTATTGCTTGTGAATAGTCAGGTGAAATAAAGGAGGTACCAGAGTGATGGTGTTTGTAGCTCGGAGGAATGAGCTTTAGTTTGCATGAAAAGCCTGCTGCCAACAGAGAGTCTGTTACTGTGAGAGTAGAGCTAAGCTGTTTGAGAGGGAGAAAGTAAACTTCCTGCTAGTATTGAGTGATATATGTTGTATATACTGAACTTGTAAAATCTCCTAACACATATGTCCTAGATATGATCATCTCATATCTAGGACTTAAATGGTAGCTTTCTTGTCTACCTGCTGTAGGTATAAATGAACCTCTAGCATGGATATCAAGTAGTTTTGATCACAGTGTCCATTGCAACATGCTTCTCTATGAGAGTATATAGTACGGGTTGCTTGTTTTGAGTACCCCTGGTTATCACACATAACTTGAGTGCTTAACCTACAACTTTCTTAGATGAAACACAGTTTTTTATAGAATTTGCATAAATAATCAGAAACATTCCTGAACGTCTGTTGTAACCACAGAGAGGTCATTAGCTGTCTGGGTAAGATTATCTGACCAGATCCCTTATCTGTAAATGATTGTTCTAATGGTAGATTTCAAATCTGTGGACTTCATGACCATGATGATTAGTTTATCATGGACAATTTGTTATTCTGTGAAGTTTGCTACTGGTTCAGACAATGCTCTGTATCTGTACATATTCAAATTCTTTCAGGCTTCTTTTGGAAGTAGTTGGTATTGCTGTTTTGGGAATTGAGTAGATAAGTTTCTGCACTGAAAAAGTTTTCCTTTTCAGGAGACTTATCAGACCTCTTATGCAGATTATCAAATAGAGTTGGATCCAGGGAGCAAATGGAACTGATTTCCCTATGTGGCTGTTGAAGATCTTAAGTCATTCCTGCAAGATGATGCATCCCACACACTAGAACAGTTATCTCAATGTTCCTTGCTTCAGATTGATGAAATTTAGAAGATCAGGAAATGGATCACCTCAGAAATCCTACAAACAATTTGTTAACCTGTCTTTTACCTATTCACAGTCTTCTTTCCAATAAATGAGTGACTACTGGATCTGGCTAACAATGCGTGCTAGGTTTTAGCCAGTGAGATAGTCACAAAATAAGAGCAGCTAGATCGAATGATAAATTTGAGAAAGTAGTACTATAACGTTTGACTGATCACTGTTAACTCCTCACTTAAGAATTGCAATATGCAATAACAGTTTTAGTTACCTGTAGTGGAACCTGCAGTTATATATACTTATAAAAGAATTACGCTAACTCTGATTCTTTGAGACTTTGTCTGTTACTGTCTACTGCTGTGTCCTTTAGTTAGCCCACCATCCCTGTTTTTTCTGACTCTACTAAGCGGGTTGGATTTACAAACACCTTAGGCATGCTTTTCCTTTCCTTTGTTAGTTTGTCAGGGCTTTGAAATGTGAGCAAGGTGGGGAAGGAAGTCAACTATCTGGAACTTTGTGTGTCAGGAAGCCTGCTAGGCATGTATGTTGCTGGTACACAGGATTAGTAAAAAATTATCAGTCACCTGCATGGGCTTGCCTCTCACCTTCATAAAATTCACGAAGATTGCAATGTGTCTTGTCTAGGTAATTGATCATTATTAATTTTCTTAGCATTCTTGATTTGTACATCATGACAATATTGTGTGATAGACAAAAGAAATAGAACAAAGCTGTTATAACCTGTTATTAGATGCCAGTTAAAACCTGTGGTGTTGCTGTACAAGAAGAGATCATATGCGTCATATAATCATAAGGAGTAAGAAGCCTTGGGTACATTCTACGTACTTTCTGGAGCCCATGGTAAGGCAGGGCTTTGGAACAGTGCATTCATGGGTGAAAATTTTGTTTCCATATCCAGATGGCATGATAGCAAATTAGACAGCTGGAAAGAGGAACAATTAGAAAGAAGACAGTGTTCCTTTTTTAATTCTTTGAACTATACATGGTAAAATGGCTATCTGCAGCTTCCTGAGGGTTTTGGGCCAAGGGTAACCTTGAGATTTCTTGTCTTCAGTGCACTGGAAAATAGCAGACTTGTGGAAGCCAGCATTATTTGTTTCATGAGGCAAACGAGCTTTTATTGCTTGTAAGTATATTCTGTTGCCTAAGCCTTATGGGGTTGAGAAGCACTTGGTCATGCAAATTAATTTTAAAACTTCCTGTGTTACAGGAAGGAATAGTTGAAGAAAGCAAGAATGCCCCATTATGATATGGGGGAGTGGGAAGGAAGGAGGTGCCCAATCTGTAGGGAAGAAATAGCATCAATTTTTTTTTAATCCTGTATTATTATAAACTACCTGCGTTCTGAAGTCTTTATTTTTCTGTAGGCAGCCAGACTGCAGAATAAAAATATTACGTTTTGCGTAAGTTTCTTACTGTTGTCAGCATAAGATATGGTTTTATTTTTTATTTTTTAATGTGTAGTAGAAAGATGGGTGTATGCCTCAGTAACTTTAGGAATTAATTATTTTTCCTGATTTCTGGTTGTCCCTTCCAGACATTCTTTTATGCTGGAAATGTATGTGCATTTGATGTAAAGACAGTAAATACTGCCCTGGAACTTATAACAACTAGCTGTGTGGAACAGTAACAGTCTACTGAGAAACTTGGGAATAAATAAGTAGCTTAGTTGAAATGGGAATTTCCGAGGTCAATTATCCAGTCATTAGCGGCTGCTGAACTTATTACACCTCCGTTTTGGTTGTATGTTGCAACTTATTGAAGGAATGAGTCGTGAATTCTCATGCTTAATTGGCTATTCTTTCACAATTCATTTTTCTGCTCACTCCTGTGCCTTCTGGAATCAAAGGGCAGAACAGCTACTGGGACTCTGTAAGGTGTGAACTGCCTGAAAATATGTAACTTACAGGAGTATAACTATTTCAGTGGTGTATTTAAAGAAAGATACTCTTCTAGCAGCAGAATATGGTATGATAATTAGCTCTTCTCTATGGGAGTAACCACACTGCTTTAAAGAAATACTATGCAAATGTGACAAAACTAGGGAATTTATAATTGAGCAGTATTTATACATTTAGAGCATCATAACTTATGTGCAGGCAATATTTTAAGAATAAAATGCCCCAAAGCTAAGCCTTCCCTTTTTGGCAAAGTCACAGAATCACAGTCTCTATCCCATAACCAGAGGCTACAATCTGGCTTTGTAAGCACAGTGTGTTCATAATTCATTTAAAAGTACTTGCTGATGCTGTTTGAAACTTCAGTCCTCTGCCCAATATAATTTGTCATTGTCATTTTTGGTAGTCTGTGGATGTGTCCTTATCAGTGTTTTAGTTCTGATCATGTACGTGCTCCCAGTTCACTGTTCATTCACATTGTGGAGCATTCTCAGAGCACACAAACTTTTGATTCATGAGGGATAAAATGAAACCAAGAGATGTTCCTTAAGAGCACAGAAAATGCAGTCTGACTGCTAGTAGGTATTAAGTCTCAGGACCAGACTAAAGCTTGTCTGAAGTAGTCACCCATCCAATACGTGTATAGTGTGGATGCTCTCTTCTTAAGAATCAGTTCTTTTGCAAACAGATTTGCTCCTGTTCCATTTACTCTTTGCTAATTCAGGTAGAACTTGTAAGGCCAATCTGAAAACTCCTGTATTGTGCAGAGGATGTGAACTCCCTACAAATTACTAGTGATCCTTTCTACTGCGCAGAATTTTACTTCATACTGGTTACATCTACATTAGTAATTTGATGCAGGTTTGCAGAGTGAAATAGCCAGTTCTGAGGACCAGATGCCAGTGCTCTGTGTGTGTTACTTTTGAGTATCTTGAGTATTTTGAGTACTTTTGAACTAAGTGGCAGTAAATGAGAAATATTTCTCTGAATTACTGCTGCATCGCTTACAATGAGACTTTTTTTTTTAATCACAATCTATCTGAAAACAAAGGGAATAATTTTACAATATTCTGACAAGTGTAGACTTGTTATTGTTATGGTATCCAGATAAAAATGAGAAAATGTAAGCACTTCGAAGAATATGTATTTTTTGCTTGGAGGAGGCAAACTGAATGTAGCTTTTGGCTTTATCATCTTTACAACAGGTTGATTTAAACTTGGATAGTTGAAACAGCATTACAAGTTTAAACTTCCATGTCTAATTCATGAAGTAAGAGTTGCTAACTTTGCAAGCTTGCTTTCAGTTTTGAATATGAACTTTCTTCTAGATGCCATCATCATGAGTAATTTATGTTCTGCAGAACAAGCAAATAATGTCCTTATTGATAACTATACAGTGTTGTTATTCCTGTCACCTATAAAGAGCCCATCTCAGCAGAATTATTTTCATGTGAGTGATATAATTTACTTATGAGATTGTTTTTGCTACTGTTTGTAGCAGAAAAGAACATGGCTTAATCTGAAGATTTTAGATAAGCCTTCAGTGCCAGGAGAGATAAAAACAGGTGTTTTTAAGCTGAACACACTTAAT
The DNA here is from genome assembly GCF_034638445.1 of Ciconia boyciana. NCBI lineage: Eukaryota > Metazoa > Chordata > Aves > Ciconiiformes > Ciconiidae > Ciconia > Ciconia boyciana. Next base: position 17,851,317 of record NC_132941.1, read on the forward strand.
CCAGAGGCACTGACAGATAAACATGTAGCTTTATAGTGTCACTTTTACATTCACTCTTCAGAGAAGAAACTTGTTTTCATCTAGGTGGAAATAGTGGATTTTTAAGATTATTGGTAGATTTTTTAGCCTGCTACAGAAAGTAAGACTACTCTTTAGTTTAAAAAAAAATCAAAACAAAAAGTATTATGTCAGCATTCATAGTAAAGAGCTAATGGACAGTGTCATTTATCAATAATAAACACAAGTAATTATCTCACTATTATGCGTTCTAGTGATTGTGGTTCTAGAAGAAAAGTTAAACTGAATGGTATTCTTTTGTTATAGCAGTGAAAGCATTTGTTGATCAAAGGTACTAAAATAGGGGGGTTTCAATTTCTGGCACTGTAAACAATCATCAAGAACTTTCTAAGACACACTCCTTAAAATAGTGCTGTGAACATGTGGCTAGCATACTGACTGTTGTGTTATTCTGAAAATAGCATTGGTAGAAAGTGGTTTTGTCATATTTTGGAAGTAGCTATGGTTCAAACAAGTTTTATCTTTCCAGAGGCTAAATCCAAAACCTTTTGAAAACTTGTGAAAAAGCAGACTGAAAAAATGAAATGCTGCAGTGTTTCTATACAGCTGGGAGTGTAGTGTTATGGGACATGAGAGGTGAAGGAGGCAAAAGCTCAAGTCCTGTGCTTGTGTCAGTGTGAAGGGGACTCAGTCTGTTTTACATGTCCTAGATGATCCGGACTACCAAGCTACTGTCTTGACTCTTTTAATTTTTCCCCTTAAATAGAAATTTTCCTGGGGCGGGGGGAAGACCACTTACACATTCTTGTGGGATGTTTCTGTTTTGATGCTCATAATCTTAAATTAAAAAATATATTTAGAAAACTCCTAATGAAAGTATGGTATCTCTAGCTGAAGAGTGGTTGAGCCTCCTCTTGCTTGCTTATACAGACATGTTGACAGCTGAGAAGTACGTTTTTTTTTCTGAAAGGTTATTGTATCTACTGCAAATGGTAGTAATGAGGAAAGTGTATTGATCAGCCTCTCTCTTAAACCAAATGGATGCCTTTGTACTTCTTTCTGCCTTTACAGTTGCTTTCTGAAAGAGCAGTGTTAATTCAAGATGTGTTAGATCTGAATTTTTTGTTTTGTAGTAGTTTTAAACAGAATAGAATTTCATGTGAAATACATTTTCATTACATGTAAAGAGCAAAAGGGGGCATCGAAGAATATTTCTCAGAGTTTTAGTTGGAAATATTTGGTTATAAAGGATACTTGAAAAAAGTTGACTTAGGGAATGGAGGTTTATTTAAAGACATCTGAGTGATATAAATAATTTTATATAATTGAATGATATAAATAATTTAAAATAACATATTAAAACCAGAACAAAGCAAGCCACGAAACACAATTGAGGAGAAAAAAAAAAAAGAAAAAAAATACCCGTAAAATAACAAGCTCGTGCCCTTGAGTCCACATTATCACTGTGTCTGTACACGTAGGAATCTCTTACAGCTGGATCACATGATGTCTCTGACGCATCTCTGACACTTCTACCACAGAACCTGCTGCATGGTACAGAGAGAGAATAGTGAAGACAAGACTGGAAGAGAGGACAGATGGGGTGGCAGGTGCACTTTCTCTCCCTGATAACATTGTACAGATTGGGCAAAATGTTAACAACTTTTCCATGTTGTCTTTTATGCATGAAGGCAAGAATTGTACCAGCAATGGTTGTCCTTTCAGAAGGACATGAGTAATGTTGATATGGTAGGCAGGAGTCAGATTTAATGTATAGGCTTAAGTCCTTCATATACCCAATTCTTCATGCTTGTTCTGGTAGAAGAGGAGACATTAGCCTTTCTAAAATTATTGAAAGACATACCTCTTGTCCTATTTATACTTGTGTAACAAGGATTATTCTGGGCCTAAAGAATTTAGGAAGTCATTTAAGAATTACTTCCTTTCCTCTCCTTAAAAATTGCCCTTCCTTCTTCATGAAATCAGGTCATAGATTTGAAATAAAGCTTCACTACTAGACCATACTTTGAGATCCTGTGAAATATCATTACAGTATGCAGTAACAAGCAACAATAATAAAGCATTAGTATCTGCTTCTGAAGTTTATTCAGTAAATATTTTCTTAGCTAGCTAAGTAGTATAAATAGTCAATGCAGCTTTTCCTTTGAGCTTTTAAAAAACTCACACTGTGATTTGACAGACTAATTTCTGTTTGTGCATAATATTTGCCCTTTGAGTGGAAAGGAACCTTTACTGCAAAAGCAATAATGACGGTAAAAACAATGAAGGGTTATAGAGATAGTAAGTATAACCAACATCAGAATGGCATTCTGCTGTCCACCAGAGACCATGTGCTCATCTTCCTTAACATAGACCATGTGCTTATCTTCCTTAACCTAACTTACTGTGAATAGAATGTCTGAAAGCCTGAATATCAAACCAGCTATTAGGAAAAGTCATCCCCAGTGACAAATACCTGTCAGTTCCAGATGAGGATTGTCTGAAGTGTTCAATCATATCCTCCATTCGTTTGTGAATCTAAAGTAATTGGAAGGAAGGTAGAAGGAAGAAAAAACAATTTCTATTTCTGACATAGAACCTTCCTCTGAAGCAGTACACTTTTTGCTTGTGGAACTGTAATTCATCACTAGACAAACTGTAGATGTCCTTCCACTTGGCAGTTCCTCCTTGTGTCCTGACACTTTAAAAGCTTGCCTTACAGTATGAATTGTTTGGGATTAATTTGAGGTTTTGTCTGGATCAGCTGTTTTGGTTCCAAAACTACACAAGTCATTATCTTGCATTACCTGGTTTGTTAACCTATTTTGAAAAACAGAGAAGATAAGAAGTAATGGGCAAAAGGAGTCAGTTTGAGAGCCACAGTTACTTTTCAATCTTTAATGTTTCTGGAACAAACTATTTTTTTTCTTTTTGGAGAGCGGTTATTTTTTGGTATTCTGAAAATTTCTTCCCTTCATCCATGTCTACTATGATTTATGTAACATCAATGAAGCAAGATATGTCTGTGAAGAATGAGTTTTTTCCATATAAAAGTAAGTCTACATGTGCTTAACTCTAGAGGTCCTGGAAGAGAAAAATTAATTATATTTTTTGTTAGGTGTATTTAGGAGCTGTATTAGAGTCCCCAGACAATGTATTTCCTTGCATCTACTGCAATTGACTTAATCCGGAAAAAGAATCTGATGCCAAATTGAATGCTCTAGTAAAATGTAGTAATGGGCTGTAGCCCAGTTCTTGAAAACTAGCTCATTTAGAAATTAGAGCAATATTTTAAGCAATATTGCCCTAATTCAGAAAGGTCTAGAAGTACTTCTGGTATCTTGCTTCACTATGTTAAGCATATAACATCAAAGATGTTAAATGAAGACATTTTTACCTCCTTTGCCTGCAGTATAAGTGCTTTAGGATCAAGTATTTCAGACAGATAATTTAGGCTGTTATTGATGTAATTCTTCTGTACAGTTTAAGAAGGTGGTAGACAGGAACAATGTTAGGAGTATATTTTTGCAAAAAGATTTTGGGTAAAATGTTATAGAATACAAATGTAGAATTACAGAGTTATAGAATACAACAATATAGAATACTGAAATTGTGAGCTGTTTCAATCATTTGACCAGTGAGTTAAATCTGTAAGCAAGGAGTCACCTGATGAAAGCAGGCAAAAATACAAGCAACATCTCATTAGTCACCACCTGCTGCAAAAGTGAGTATTATAGTCTTACCTGTTAGAAAGTAGTAATTCAACCATGCATCTGTTTCCCTTGTTACTATTTAAGAGCAACTCAGATAGGTTCTGTGTTTTAGAGTTATATTAAGTCCTACCTTATAGGCAGTCCTACAGGATGAAACAAAGCAGATGGATGTGGAGTTCTGACTAACAGCATAGACCATAGAAAATGCTAAAGGTGAATAGGTTGTAAAAAGCTTATACTTAAAAATAATACGATGCTTTGTGAAGTGTTCTGTTTTCTGAAAGCAGAAAATTCAACAGTCAGTGTAATTATATTTGTTAGATGCCCACAAGGAGCCTGCAGATTAACAATAATGCACAATGATTATATTAATCAGTAGGCTCTTGTGGAAATGAGAGGTTTGATGGTATAAATACATATAATGATACTTTGGATGAAGTGAAAAATACTTTTTGAGGAAATCAGCCTGAAGAAGATGAAAAGTGATTTTATAATTTTACAAACATAGATTTGCAAAAAAGGATTACATTCTTTTCCAATTAAATTACCAAGGAATACACTGAAAAAGAAAAGGTAGGCTTGTATATTAGAAAAGGTGAGGTCTCTAGCATGAAAAAAGATACCTCATGTAGCTATTTTAGAACGTAAAGTTATAGTTGGATGCAATGTGGTTTACTGGATTTCTCAGAAGCAGGCACTAACTCTTTTATAACTTCAGTGTAAAGCAGTAAAATGTATTTTTAGTATAAGAATCAGAGTATTTGGTGTCTGTTAAAGAATGCTTTTATCACTTAACTGGGAGAAATGTTTGCTCCCCCAACTGCCATTTGAAATGCCTGAGGAGTGGGAAGATGAGGATAAGCAAATAGTGTGTTCTCAGACAAGATTCACACCACCTCAATCCCAAAAGTACTTTCTTAAGAGAAATGTGCTATCTGTTCCTTCTGTATTTCAACATCTGACAAGTGATGATCTGTTACTTTAGTAAGCTATAAATATGCCGTACCATTGGATAACAAGGTTGTACAAATGTGTTGAGAGAACTGTAATAATCATAATAGTGATGAGTTCTTGCCTTTCTTTGCCTGAGAAATTAAAACTTTTTCTAGCCTAACCTGCCCATATCTTTTGAAAATAACTATAACATGTTGCAGAGACAGTGAATTTAGTTGTTTCACTGACCCAAGTCATCTGTAGCAAGGCTTTAGGGAATGTATTAACAGATAGTGCAAGGATATTATCATTGAAATCTAGGATTATAATAGTAGCATTAGTAGATGTATAGCTTCACGGTTTATAATCCTGTGGAATTGCAAACATATAGAAGTAAGTCTCTTAAATTTAAAAAGAATTTCTGCACAGTTCTCTACTCTTTTTTGTTGGGTTGGGTTTTTGTTTGTTGGGTTGGTTTGAGTTTGTTGGTTTTTTTATCTGTAGTGGGGATTTCTAGAACATGATGTTGGAACAAACTAGAACAGGGTAAGCTGAAGGCTGATCTTTCAAGAGTGGACTGCTTATGGTATTTTTTTGTTCTACAAATTGGAGGCTAGTTGTTCGGGAAAAAATGTAGTGAGAGCCAGAAAATGATTATTCTTGATGAGGTAAGAATATCACGGTTCTGATAGTAACTTTTCTGTCTATGAAAGTAGTGGTCTCCAATTCCTGTGTTGAGAAGCCAGGAGCTGTGCATTGATGCTTTTGTCAGGCTCCTAGCTCACAGTAACCTTCAGTATGTTTGAAGGCAGCTACCAAGTGTCCCTTCTATCCATAAATTAAAAACCTGCAGTCTTTTGGTCATGTTCTGTAGACCTATGATCTTTTCCATTGCTCTTTTTTTTCCATTATGTAGCTCCTTCATTGAAATTGATGATCAGAGAAAAGTCTGCAGAATCCTACTTGATAATTCTTGACTTTTTAATAGTAAAAAACGGTTAAATATTTTTCATGTATAGGTTTTTTTTTAATGGTTGTGCATTCACCGTAGGGGAAACAAACCCCAAATCCAGAAAGCATTAAACTTGTAATTGATCTTAATAATGGTCCTAGTTTAATTATATGAGGAAGGCAAGAAACATCACAGTCATAAAGTTTGTGCTTACAGTGTATGATGAAAAGGAGGATAGGATTCTGTAGAGGTGAAAATAGTCTTCTACTAATAGAATTATCTCCTCCTGCACCAACAGAGATAAAAGGCTGACTTCCAAATGACACAGCTTTGTTAAGGGCATAAAAATAACATCTTAAATAAAAATGAAAACAAGCCAGAGAAGAAGCACTATTGAGATGATGTTTGTGGTTAGCAAGATATTTGACAGTCTTCTCCAAGTTCTAAATACACTTCCTTTGTTAAATAGTGTAATGGTGGTACCTGGGCTAGCTAGGTTACTTTATAAAGAGTAAATGCAGGTTTGGATTTGGAAGCTGCAAATCACAAGTGTGATCAGTGATGAAAGAATTAGGAAAAGGCTGCTAATATAATCTCATAGAAACTGCCAGAAACTCAAAAGAAATTTTTTGAACAGTGATCACATACTAAATAACATTATTTTCATAGTCTCTAATCTAACTGCCCAAAAAATTATCATACTTGCCGATAGTTTTTTTCCATTTGCTAGCCTCTGTTGGACTACAGAAGGATAATCTCCTTCTGATTTTTATCAAGGCATTTATTTGACAAAAATCAAAATTCATACATCAAATGTGGAAAAAAATTGAGGTAGATAACATTAAAAAACCTATCTACATTATAGTTACATTATAGCAAAACCAAACCAAAGTAAATTAACAGGGCAAGTGAAGATAACATGGACTCTAAAAGAGCACCAAAAGCTAATTGTTTTCCTCTGTATATCGTTTGATCATGGACACAAGACGTATTACGCTTCATAGACTCAGATGGTAAGATTTGAGTTTTACTGGTATAAAAATGCATTTTGAGTGCTGCTTTTTAGTTTTATTTTTTCTTCAGACCACTGGACTGCATGAATTAAATACCTGATGGTGTATAACTGTCTGGGCAGCAGCAGTAGCTTAGCAACACCAGCCTAGTGCTGATGCCAAAGAACAGTGTTGGCTTTCATAATTTTAAAATGCCAGCTGGTCCTTTAATAGTCTTTCTATATTTAGAGATTAATTTATTATAGTGTTTTAACTTGTAGACTTATGTTGGATTTCACCATCAAATTGTTTGAGAAAGAATTTTGGAAGCTCAGAAGTCTTTAACTGTAGGTATTGATGTAAGATTTAGGAAGGGCATGGTAATAACTATAAATCCCAAAGTGAATACTGGTGATACTTGGAGATGGAGAGTACAAAGAAACCTTCCTTGCTTCCTATTCACTGTAAGTGCACAAGCAAAGCTGCTTAAATGTACCAAAGGAGTGGTAAACTGCATTCTCTGAGAATGATGATGTTTCCTTAATAAATAGTAACGTCTGATAAATACATGCACATTTTGAAATATATAATTTTGAAAAGAAATGAATATTACAAATACGGACAAACATCCTCTGTGTGTGTATATATGTGTATATATACACACTAAAATAAAACATCAAGAATGTATTTTTGTGACAGAAAGTATAAAATTATAGAAATGTGTACCTGGAATGGGTCTCAACAGCTCATCTACTCTGTTTTCACTGTGAGATCCATCTATAAACAGCAGCATCTCTAGTTGAGTGTCTGTTTAGATATTCCTAAATTTATGTAATAAAGGAAACTTTGTAACCTGTTAGGTAACCTCTTTTAGCACTTAGCTATTTCTGTGCTAGTGTGAATCTCATACGTTAACTGTATATATCCTAATATGTAGTGTAAATCTTTGATGCAAGTTAAGCTTCTAGGTTTGGGGGTTTTTTTGACTCTTATTCGGTGGACACAACAGCAAATTATTTTTTCTTTATTTGTTGTGGGTTTTTAACCTACAAGAAAACTTCCACTATTCTTTAACTTGAGTAAACAAACCCAGGTCTTTCTAACTTCACTTATAAGTAATTTTCTAAATCTCTTAGCAACTTTATTTCTGACGTGGATTTTCTACAGTAGCTGGATGTATTTAATGAAATATGATGCCCAAGCTGGGCAGAGTATTCTTGCTGAGAATCTTCACCAGTGCCTGTCACAGCAGAATGTATACTATTCACTTTGTATGTATAATACTCCTGCTAATTTGTTCCCTGATGCTGTCTGTCTTTTAATGTTCGTCTATCACTTTTTTATTTATATTTTGATTCCTGGTTAAACTAATCATCAAGTCCTTTTCTGCACTTTTCCCATTATTCTGCCCATTAGGGCCCCTTACATACTGAAGTATTAATCTTTTTCTTGTGTGTGTTACTTTTCATCAGTGTTAGAACTTCTTCATTTGCAAACATCTTTTAATTTCCTGTTTGAAATACTTGCTTTTAATTTATCCAGGTTCTTAGGCCATTTTACTAGCATGTCTCCCAACTTCAGGTCATGCCTGAATGGTTATCTCGATGTGCCTCCACAGTAATGTATTGGTTCGGATGTGCACTTTTGAAATTAATTATGTAATTGTTTCCACGCTGTGCTTTGCTTCACCTTGTGGAGCGCTCTGAGCATGCAGACTGGATTTCTTTTGGATAACACTAAACTGGAAAGTATGCCTCAGCAGCATCTCCAATGCTGTCTAGCTGTGAACGGACATTTAATCCATGGCTTGGACTAGAGCTGGCTCGATGTGTTTTAAAAAAAACCAAACCAACAAAACAAACAAAAAAACCCAACAAACAACCAAAAAAAACCCCAACAACAACAACAAAACCGCACACCCCACCACAAAAAACAAATCAAACAAATAAACCAAACCTCACCAAACAGTACTCCCCTGAAATGTGGATTGTGTGGATGTCAGCTTCTCAACAGCATCTGTTCACTCTACAATTCTGTTCCTCTTGGCCTAGACTACTTGTCAGTGTAGACACTGTTCTTATGAATATGGTGTTTTAGTAAGCTGTGCATACTCCCTATACTAATCTCACATAACAATTTTTTTGAGTGGTATAAACTGTTAGGTGGTAGGTAGTGATTTGGATGTTGTTTGTGCCATTCTGAGGTGTTTTGTGTGTTTCTATGGGCCGTGCTTAGTTGAAGGACTCATTCATCTCAGTATTTTTTCTGTATTCTGATTTGCATTCCTACTCTGGAATTGTTAATAGTGTTAAATATCTGGTCATAACTATCATTTTTTGAAAAAGCCAAAAAGGTATTTTTGTAGAAAAGGTTAGAGAGTTTTTTCGTGAAAGAAGCTTTCCTATTAGCTAATGGACTAGTATTTTCACTTTGTGTTGCTAGAACAAGCCTTACCATGTCCCTTTTTAGTTTTAGCCAATTTTGTCTTTCTAGTTTAGTCCCTACATGATTCTCTCACTACCCTCTAATAATTTGACTGTCTCGAGTTCATTAGAGCTGCCCTCGGTAGTAGGTGCAATAACTGTCATTGAAATGTCTTTTGTAACAAGTATGTGGGATGTTTCATGTTTGTAAATCTGCCAGTGTTTTCTGGTTCTGTTTTCTCTCTTAGTGTTCCTCTGAGGAATTACTGGACAAATACGTGGAGAAAATTACTTTCTCTTGTGTTTATATAACATGTCTAAATAGCTTTATAAATTGGAAGCTGGCACTATGCAACTCCAGTCATGTTTAACTCAACCTATAGCAGAAAATGACTGAATATGTAATAATTTTCCAGTCATAAGTCTTCTGTTTTCATGTTAAAGGTGTTTGGTGTGCAATAGAGCCTTTTTTGTTGTTGTTGAAGGGTAAGCAGTATTCTAAGTTCATATATGTATATAGTTTGTCATTTTCAGGATACAGAAAAATGAAGGTTGGGATTTTGAGAATAGTTTAGGAGTATTAATTATGTGATTTCCTTTCAACATTGAATGTTATTTTCTTCATCTACTTTGAAAATCCCAGGCTAGGACTGTATTCCAACTAATATCAAGGTTTGATAAGTTAGTGATTTTTTTCCTGTAAAATGTGGAGATGGATTTTATGGCTTAAAAATGACAAGCCATAACAGCATACAGAAAGGCAGTTTACTTGCCTCTCTGAAGGATGACTAAATGCATGGTAAAAACCATGCTTTTAGTTTCCAAATATTGACAGTGAGTTCTAGGAAAGCACTAAGTGTGATGTCCTGTGCAGACTGACTCATGAAAATGCTCAGTATGAAGGCTTAGCTAGAGCCTAGGCTCTCTTTTCTATTAAAAGTACTTCCTGCAGACTGCAAAGTAGTAAGGAAGGGTGAGCAATTAGGAAAAAAAAAAGTTATTGAGGGGTTGTATATTTGGGGAACATAAAATCATGCAAGTGACTTTTCTGCTATGTGGGGAAAGCTAGAAGTATCAGAGTGACAGTGATATAGAAAGATCAAATCCTAGAGTGTTTTTCATTATTATTTGTACTACTTTTAATGTTTGCCATTTAGGTCTCAAGGATATCTATATGAAAGCTCATTTTGCTGATTAAATGAAAAAAATATAGCACAATGCTGTTAGCTTGTAAGCCATCTCTAAGACACCATGCTTGGTAAAAGAGAGTTCTTGCTTTAGAGTTGTAGCAGTGTGTTGCTACTGTTTTTTTTAGATAAGTGCTTTTTAAGTGTCTGATTTGAGAAAGCTTCTCTTGCTGACCACCTCTCTTGGAGATCTTGAGGTAGAAAAAGACTGGGTTTCTTTGGCTTACCCAAGTTGTAAATCAATTTAAGTGAGCTTTTTAGACCAGATTCAAGTAATTTAATTCTGTTACTACTTACAGAATTGGTTGATAGATCAGAGAGTATTTAAGAATGTGGCAAGCTGCTTTTTCTTTGAGTATTTGTAAACCAAGATCGTTACATTTTGTCTCCCTGGCTAATAATTGCTAAATAGGAAGTTTACTAGCAATTTCAAGATCTTACGTATGTCAAAACAGCAGTGCAGCAGGTTGTAGGGTTTAGAAGCTGCAGAATGGGTGTGATAGCTGCATTGTCAGAGTTCTTTATCATAAAGATTATTTTTTTTTCTGAGTATTCATAACTTTCTGTCAGGAAAGAAGACAATAACTTCAGTAAAAATGAGAGTAACTGTGATATGGGAACATGAGATTAAGTGAGGATGGATTTCTGTTGCTCAGGCAGTACCAGATACTGGCTTTTAACTCTCTTGTATTTCCGGAAGACATTTTCAAGAAATTAAGGACTTTTTATATGAGTTTGCTGTCAGTGGGATAGCGAGAAAACGTGGATTCTGGAGCACAACGTATATCACATACTGAAACATGTAGGCCTGATTTGGCACCATGTGCCATCAGAATAATCTTTTTGGCAGAAGGTGTCACTTTTAAAAACACATCTCTATTTGGTGCCTATGCCCTGTTGAAACTGGTACAGCACCTTGTGAGTGGGCTTAAGTGTTTATTTAACAGATGGAGTTGAATATTGTCATGCTAGTGAATAGCTTGCAAATCCAGCCTAGGGGTAGTGATCACAGAAATGAAAGGTTCTGGAGTTTCAGTTCCTGTCTTCAGATTAGTATGTTGTTACCTTCACTCAGGGATTGTTTTAATAGAACATCATTAATGTTATATTCTGAGTTTTATGAAATGCTTTACAAACTCTGTATTTTTCATCTTCTGCCAGTGTAATGACTTTTGGACAGAATTTAGCAGCCATTTGTTAGCTCCTTGAAATACTACATGAAGCAATTGAAATCAGGAGGCAAAATACCATGTTTGTTTAAAAAGAAGTCAAGTGAAATGGCAGGCCTTTTCCCATACAGAATCTTGGTTAGTGTGCCAGGCCTATCACCCAGGCTTATTCAAAGTATGACACAGAGTTTTTACAATTGCATGCCGTTTTGCTTTTTAATTTAGATTTAAACTGAAACCAATGTTCTGAAGAACATATTCCCCATTTCTGTTGAGCTCCAGTAATATCTGTGATTGTTATCTTAGCTGATATTTAAATATCCTGTGATTGTAGTTATAATTTATCATTTGACTGGACATTTAACCAGTCTGTTTTCTTATATTTCAGTACTTCTACAATGTCTGATTTTATCTGTAGGAAGTAAGATTTTACGAAACAAAGGTCACCTAGCTAAAATTGAAATGAAAAGATACAGCAAAAGGTCAGAATTGAGAGTGTTTTTACAGAGTTTTGAAGTGGCTTAAGCAACAGATTTGCACACTTGAATTGAAGAATTCTGACATAAAAATATGTATTCTGTGAGATAGCCTTATCAGTATTTTTTTAAATTTAATTTTTTTTGCTTGTACTTTTCATGTAAGTTTGTAAGCCAAAAGGAAAATATTTGAGGCCATCAAAGCAGGTATAGCTGTTTTTTTCCCCTGACAAAAAGAGGCTACATCTTAAACGCTGTCCCATTTGTGAACTTTAAATGCAATTATTTTGTCTTATTTTTATGAACAGATTTTTTTATCATATCTGAACAGGAAGCTGTTTTTCAATCAGTGTTTGGGTGTTGCAAGAATAGCATGAGATGCTGTTGGGTATGGAGGAAATCACTGTACACATTTGCACGTAATGTACCAATACTGACCATGTTTGTGTTTGTATAGATGTGGGTGTAGCTTGTATTATAACTGAATGTTAATGATAGCAATTTTTACTTTAAACTACAGAGTTGGCTTCAGTATTTTTACGGTTTAAAACAAACAATGAATACGATGAAATCAATAGTTACAGCTCAGATATGAACTGTATGGTGTAAACAGGAAAACTAGTATTATAAGAATTAAAGGCTCTCGGAATCTGAATGCTAAGCTTCAGTTAATAATTGGAGAGTGAGTAAGGTACTTGAGCATGTAGCATGTTTGAACGAGGAAAATTTTTTTAGCAAACAGCCCTAAGAAGGCTGGAAGATAAAGCTGTTTAACAAACCCCTTCCATTAGCCAAATAAAAATAAAACATTTTATGTACAAAGCAGGAACATAAAATTTTAAGCTTCCTTCTAAATACATTTTAAAATTCTTCTGATAGTTGTTTTTTTGTAGAATGTCTTGTTAGGTGTGTTGAAGTACCAGTTTAAGATCCACCAGTTATTCATCTAGTAATCCAAGCCTATAATCTCTAAAAGCAGAAGCCAAGAACGTTGTGGAAGGGCCCAGAGATATTTTCAAAGCAGCTGTAGATGGGAGAGAGGAAGAGGAAAATTAGAGAGTCAGTCTATTAAGATCTTGCTTAGGCTGGAGGACAAACAGTGATGACATCAAACTCCTCCTGACTCAGCTGTTCCTGATGCACAGTGCCTGTGGAAGGCATCAGGGTTTTCTGCCCCTAGACCTGCAGCTTTTGATTTTTTTCCAGCTGCTGTGGAACTCTTTTCCCAGTAGAGTCTTCTGTTTCCAGTTATGCATAGCCTTACTTATTCTAACTTGTCTCTCCTCATCTCAACTGACTTTCATCTAAATCTCTTGGACCTTCTTTCTGCTTTCCCAGGCTCTTCTAACAAGAGGATCATACTTCTAAACTTATCTGCTCCAGGCTACTTAACTGCTCTGCAGCTCCCTTCCCCACTTTTTCCTGTCACTTTCTCTGGACTGTTGTCAATCTGCTTGGGTGAATCCTTTTCTGTGCTTGTTTGTTGCCAGTGTCTCACTGGGCACAGTAGCTGGCCAGCTCTGCCCTCCTGTGTGGCTTTTTCTCCTAGGAAGAAAAGGTGCTGATTATTTCTCAGGTAGGAGTAAAACAAACCAACCCAAGATGCACACTCCATTTAGGAAAAAACTGCTTATTGGAACTTTGCCAAAAAGTACCACGTAGCTGGGGAAAAATGATTAGTAATTCTAGAAGAGTCATAACTGCTGTGGCTGCTGATTATTTTTTGACATTTGATTTTTATATTTCAAATACAATCAAGGTAGAAGATTAAAATGCTGACTATGAAGCTATGTTAATTGTTCTGCCTGACTGAAAGTTACATGCTGGTGGCTGCAGTGAGAAGAGAGTGCTTTGGCATATGTCTGTGAGCAGAAGGAGCTATTCTGCTGCATTACTAATGTATTAGCAATGAATGAATCAGAAAATTTAAAAGTTTTATTTCTGAGCTGAGATTTTGTCCATTTCAAATTATGCAAAAATGGTGACAGTGTTCCAAAATTTAAGTTGAGGTAGCCATGTTAATGTTCTTTGAGAGTTTGTAAATAAATTCCTAGTATTTCTTTAAAAACAGAAAGCCTCCTGTGAAGCAAGATAAGGTTCCATAGGCCACTGATGTCATCTACATTCTGAAATCTTGGACATTAAAAGCCAGCTTGTAATGGGCCTCCAGGACTGAGGGGGGCAGAATACAAACGGTTGTTAGTGATTTGAGAACTATTTGCTAAATTTCAGGGGAATGTTGGAAATCTGTACTCTTGGAATTTACTTTTTGATGGGGAGTATTCTCTAGATCTTACAAATATCACAGGCAGATTGCATATTCCACCTAACGGACAGTATGCTGTACATCAGTCTTGAATTTATTTCATCAGTGTCTGGGTGCTGGTTTTGGCTGGTGTGAGATTTTACTTACCCTTCTTGTAACAAATTTTATTGGCCTGTCTTAAACTTTAGGAAAGAAAGGATCTGCTTAATAATTATGGCTTTGATTTGTATAGAATTGCTGTTTGGTGAAAGAATCCTGTGGTTCATAGCCACACCTCCTCCTGTGAACAGATCTGCATTCTGTTAAAATAGTATGTGCTCATGAAAAAATAAATTTCCATAGAGCTGTGAGCTTCAATTTGCTTGCCTTTTTTTTTTTTTTTTTAATTGTCTACTAAATAATGTAGTTGCAGGTTAATGGTTTGGTTTCTTGAGTATTAAATGCATGACAAAGAAGCAAATGTAAAGAACAGGTATCAGTAAACAGGAAATATGATTTTTTTTTTTTTCCCCTGTGTATAACACTCAGTTTAATTTCTGTGAAAGAGTAAGAATAAAACTGATATGTTTTAGAACTTCTTTGACTTTGTCTTTATGTCTTTGTTTTAGATTACTCAGTGAAAATAGTGTGTAGTACACAGAGAAACTGTTGGGGTTTAACGTCTTCAGATTGGCCCCCAAATTTAAAATGTGCTTACTTATTAAACAAAACCCCAAACTTTTATTTTGGTCAGGTTCCAAGAACCAGTGTTGGACTGTCCTAATAATGAGTATTTCTTTTTACTCCTTGCAACTACTCTTTCCATATCACATCCATTTTTTTTGTGGGATTTTGCTCTAGGTAATGTCATGGGAATACTCTTTCTTTTGCTACTTAATAGGAACAAGTTGTGTGCCTGAGTCCTCAGTGAAGCTTTCCATTGTTTATGGAGAGGCAAGACAGTATGTTGTCAAGAATAGTACTGATTGCCAAACTTTTGTGGTACTGTAATTTCATTTAAAGATAGGCAGGGTTTTAATTTCAGTTGTTTTTTTAAATTCAGATTATATTTATTTGAGCGTCTCCAAGTAACTTCAAAAATTCTTATTCCTTTAATTGTTTAGTTCTGATTTTATAATCAGAGGCATAATTAAGTCTTAAATTACATTCACACAGAACAAAAAATAAAAGGGTTCACTGAGACTGAGGCAACATATATATCAGTATATCTTCTACAGTTTAAACAGACTGTAATATTTTCAATATTATGTTAGGAAGACTAATTTTCATAAACTAGCAAGTAAAGCAAAACAAATTAGTTTGGTAGAACACACCAAACTTTTCTGGTTTAGAACTCCTAACCGTAACGCAACTTTGTTGATTTCAGTGTCGGTGTTTTCGTTGGAAATCTCTGCATGTGTTTTGTATTTGTTGCCAAAAGTTCACTGGTGATGCCTGGAAGATCCTACATACTAATACTAGTTCTTCCTTGAGCCAACACATAACGTATTGACAAAATAATACATCCTTGTCACGTTATTATTATTATTATTATTGTTTGAAATTCAACTGTTTCTTCAAAAAGGGTATATTTAGTATATGAGTAGATACTAATGTGTTAAAGATTTTTGAGACTGTACTTGAGATTTGCTCTCAGACTGTAATCTGAGCAGTAATATACGCATTTATTTTTCAGAAAAATGCCTTAGGTCAGTCTTACGAATCTTAGCATGTGATTTAAGCAGATTGCATCTAGGTGCTTTAAATACCTCATCACGGATTATCCTAGGATTTAAGAAATTTTTCTGCCTATGTACTATAATAAATTTAAATTAAACATTCTAAAAATATCTGGTTTGTTGTAGTTTTTGATTCATTGTGTGAGAGGAGAGTGATGGCATTAAGCTTATATTGCACTGATAGTATGTTTTGTAATTAATCCAGTATCTTTCAGTTGTGTGAGAGACTCTACAGAAGTAATTATATCTAGATTAGTTCAGACATTTAACAAATACTTCGAGCTGTATGTGTTTACCTGCAATTAATTTGTAATGGAATTGTTTATTACATAAAAATATTTGCTAGGTTAATTTATTTTGTACAAAGTAATGCAAAATATAATAAAAGCATAACAGAGCCATTGCATAATACATAGGTCATACCACTTTCAAAACTGGGTGTGTAGAATTTTTAGCCATGTTCAAATAGTAATTGTACTTTGATTTCTCGTAGTTTATTTTTGTTATGGTGCTAACCATCATCACCTTCTATTGCCTCTTGCAGATATCTCATGCTGCCTAAAGCATAATCAAAGGCAACCAGTTTTCTTTGAGAACCTCAGTTTCAGTGACCTCATTCACCACTAGCTCATTCTTTTTTTCAAGCTTTACTACTGAAGAAACAACTCTTAATTTTCAGGAAAATTAAGAAGTGCTTCATAATCTATTAGCTGTTTATCTCAGGGGCAAAACTTTTAATGATGGAAACAAATATATATGGGATTCAGTGACAAGTATTTGATTATACTGATTTCTGTTACTTTATGTGGACTTGAACGGTGTGGTGGATTGTAGGTTTAGCATAGTAATGCTCATGAAATATGTGGATAGGTATGTTAATGGTTTTTCAGTTGTCTGAGAACCGTATTGGGTGCACTCATTTGTGCTCTCACTTCTACTTTTCTCTAGGTTTAAAATGGCCTGCTTAACAGTTGAAAATGCTTTTAAAAAAGCTGAATCAAGATTTCATCTAAGGATCTCTAGATGCAGTAAGGTTTACTGAGTGTTGACAGGGAGCCAGTGCAATTTTATTGTTGTCCATAGGATTTTCAGTGTGGAGGTTTTTTTGCTGTTAGACTTGATCCAGATAATTTAACTGTAAAATAGTATGCAAATTAATTCCAATAAGTAAGAGATTTAAGCAAAGAAGTTAGAAGCTATACAAAAGTATAACAAAAGCAATTTGTTATCAAGTATGCTTGCTTTCAAAAAGAACTTCCCATTTTTGGCAGGAGAGAGTTTTGTCCTATCCTTAGCTGCATCTTTAAGATATTAAACCCAATAGTTGTCTACTCATACTGTGAGTTCTGTAGTTCTAAAATGATTTAAAGGGAAAGTTAAGAAAAAGTTTTCTTTCCTGCCTATCATATTGAAAGTAGTTATTAATTCCTTTCAACATCTCTTTTTTCCAATTCTGTTCTTTCTCATGCTCGGAGCTATTCAGATGTCCTGTTCTTAAACTCTATTAAGTGTAAAACTATAAAACATTTTTCATAAAGCTTTCAAATTAAGGAAATTAAGCTTTATGCAGCCTTTACACAAATGACACCAATAAACTTTATAAGTTTGGTTTTACTATTATTCAACATGTCATTATAGGCCATCTGGTTCCCATCTAGTGTGCCAGTGTGAATTTATATATGCGTTTTAAAGTTCTCAGTCACTGGCTACCTCCACAGAGGAAGCCCTAACTGGGAGAATCTCAGCAATCGTAAAATGGCAAGTCTGCCACTTAATTGTGTAAATTGGAATGAAGATCACCAGCATTCAGTGTATGCAGCATTATTCAACTCGTGAGTTGTTTTAAATTTAATTGGCTTTTCAAATAGTCCTGTCAATATAAATATTCATCTGGGAATACTCCAAAAGAGCTATTGTTTTATGCTTTCACTTAATAATCTGGTGCATGGAACCTTGAAAGTTTGTTGTGTAATTAATTTGTATTTTTTAACAGACATTCTTTTGAATTATTTGGTTCAGAGTTATAGTACTGCAAAGCTGAAATGATTCATACAAGTCAAGTTGCAGCTTAGATTTACCTTTATTTGAACCTTATTTGCTTTACTGTTTTGGTTAGGAAGATAGTGCTGTATATTTAATGTGTATGTTTCAGGACGATTAAATTCTTCTGCTGTTTTCCAAACTTGAAGCCTAGGCAGCAGATTCTATACCAGATTGTACGTCTCCAAAGTCTTGAGTCAATCACTTAATCTTTGACAATTTGAATGTGATTTGATACAGAATTTACTAGTGATGTTTTAACCAGTTCACTAAAAATTATAATTTCAACTCTTCTGAAAAAACGTGGCCCTGTTGAGATACTGCAGAAAACTGGAAAGTCAAGTCTTTCAGATTATTTTTAAGATATACAAGTATGAAGGTTAATTGTTCTGATGAAAGCAAAAGTAGTTTATTTTGTTTCCTGCACTAAAATACAGTGCCTGGGAAACTTCAAGTGGCAATAAAGTATTTTTCATTTCTTGACCTAGATTTTTGAAATGGTGCTTTTAGCTGTTGAACAAAACCTTAAACTTCCATCCTGGAGGTGATTGCACTTTCGGCTGGTGATAACATCAGTATGAATTTCTTCCCTACATTCAGAGATATTGTGTAGCAATATTTGTAAAGAATGTTAAGGTCTTCCCAGAAAAGATCATAGGATGTTACGTATGCTGGTTCTGCCTGCTCGTGTGTGTGAGACAGGAGTGGGACTATGAAAAGGCCACTTTTCTATGATGTGTAGTAGTGCAGCCTGCAATGTTTAAGATATGATAAACCATTTGAGCAGACTCAACCTTTCTGTATTCACCTACACTATTGACTAAAACCAAAAGAAACTGAAATGTTTTCCTGTTACAAATATTGAAGATGAACGCAGCTTTTATACCAAAACTTGCTGTTTTAAAAAGTACATGTATCAGTATAACTTCCCAGTTGATACTTTCAGCAAAGCAATCACATCAGCACTACCTATTATATTTTAAAAAATAGCTTTTCTGTTTTAGAAATAGGAGCTACTAAAAGTTCAATTAAGACCAAAAGTCAGTGATGGTGTAGCTTTTATAAGGAGAGGTTGGTAGTAGACTTTATTCTTAAGATACATTTAACAGCATGGGATTAACAACAAAGAAATCTACTACAGGCATGCATATATTTATATACTGTAATGCCACTATGTCCCTGCTTTCAAACACTTTCTTAAAAGGGATGAGTGATTAACATTTATACAGAACAGTTTCTTTATCAGTTTTAATATCACACATGTTTCTGTGAGAACCTGGTACAGAAAGAGGTAGAGATTTGTATTCCTCGGTTCTTTTCTTGATTCTACTGCTAACCTGTTGCATTCTCTACTGCTAAAAAGGGTGGGATAGTCCAGTGTGCTGAGCCTCTGCAATGCATACACCTTTATAGTAAGATGTAGATTATGCATTTTTTTGGAGAGAAGATTAATTCTCTGGAATTGCAAAATGTGTTACAAAAGCTTTTTAAAGTATCGTTCGTATGAGGTAGTTTTGAAACACTGGAAGAATAAAGAAATCAAATAATAATTTCCAGATTATTTTTTAAAAATCCAATTTTAATTAGGAAATATTAGGAATATGGATTAGCTTTAGTGTGATAGTACCAGAGCATTTTTCCTACTTACAGGAAAAATATTATATGATTATATCTAATTTACATAATACATAAAATATATAATATATTTATAGATAATAAAATATATAATTATATAGTTTAACTGTGAATTTTTTTAGTACAAAATGATGGAATTCATAGTTTTAGTCAGAGTATAGACTCTTGAGAGCTAATATAGAAGAGAGATGGGAGTTAGTAACTGTGTAGATGATTTCAAGACCATCTTGAGTGAATTTGTTTTACAACAATAGTTGCTGTCATCTGAGGTCTTTTTGGATACTATTTTATGAAGCTGTTGTATGTCAGTGTTCAGTTGCTAGCAGACAGGTGATCATGTCATAAAGCTGTTACTACTTCTGGCATTAACTGATACTTTAAAATCAGTGTCAGCAAAGAAACAAGGCTTGAAAGGGGTTTGAGGCTGTATCTTTTTACAAAATAATTTTTTCAGCTTATAGCAATTAAAAATGGAAGACCAGAAGTTTTACTGGGATTCAAGCTCCAGGTTGAAACCCCATTTCCAATTTTCTTAAACTGGAATGTTTGAATGTAGAAGTTTCAAGAGCTGAGCACTGTTTGATGATACTGGGATATCCGTATCTGCTGTTTAAGTGAAGGTGCTTTTTGTTTCATGATGTCAGTTAAAAATACAGATGTATTGTTTCAAGCTGATTCACTTTGTGGAAGAAATGCGTAAGTATGGTTAAGATTGCTTACAAATCCAAACAAGATGTAGCAATCACTAGCAGGAATAGAGGATGATTAGAAGAGGAATCAAGATATGTTGTAAAATCAATGAATTGAAATAATAAGGCCTGTTTTGAAAAGATGCAAGTAACTCAAATGCTGGTACTTAGTAAAGGCTACCACTTTCCAAAATACACACTGGGATTGGTGCCTGCATTAAATAAAATTGTAATGTCAGTACAGTAAAATTTTTAATATGCTTTTTTTATATGCCATGATATATTATAGGGCAGGAAGTAAGAGTTACTCAACATCTGTAATTCAATGCACTTGAAATACATGATTCAGTGCTGCACGGCTAGATATTAGAAATAGCTTAAACGAGAGGGAGATCAGAGGATAATAAAAATGATGGTGGTTTCCTGAGTACTTTGTAGTGGGGTGTTTGAGACTCCATAGGTAATATTTATATACATATTGTCATAATTTGCAATATCAGTTTAATTACCATGACTAGTAGGAGCTTTTTTTGATGCTGTCAGCTTTTTCTGAGAGCATTAGAATGCCACCTGTCATTTTGGGATGACTTTAAGAAAAATTTTCTGAGTTTTCAGCTACAACTGCTGAAATGCGATGGGAACGTTTAATGCTTTGATAATGCATTTCCGAAATGTAATATACTTTATTGATTGGTATTTTACCTGACTCCTAAGTCTCTTCATTAAGAATGCCTTCTTCTGATGTCAACAACAAATTGGCTCTACTGCCCTACTTTGCACCACACCAATAGAATGGGAAGTTGATGTTTTCTGACTATTAATTTACTTACTTAAATTTTTCCTAAAACACCTGTATAAAACTCTTAATCTTGTATAAGCCTGAAAATAGTAGGTTGCAGTAGATAATATGTGTTTTTAAAACTCTAGGGGAAACGGAGTGCTGACTTTCAAATCCTCACAGAAAATAATTGTTTCTGAGAAGTACTGAAACAAAAAGCTTGGTTATTCCATTCTCTGCTATCACTATGTCACTAGCATACCATGTCCTTAATTGTAAGCTTAAGCTGAACATTATTTTTAAGTTTGCTATTTTTATGCTAGGTGAAATAATAATATGAAATAATTAAATATTAATTTGGTAATAATCTGAAATAATAATCTGAAATAATTCTTGTATTTGTCAAATAGCGTATGAATTAAGATGCAGAATGCACTTACAGAAGTGGGACAGTGGTGTGGGTTTTGTTTTGTTTTGTTTTGTTTTTTTCTTTTCTGGAAAGGGAGAGAGAAGTTGCTGATAGTGTCTTCTGTCCAAATGTAATTTTTGGGGAGTGACAGAACTCTTTGATGATAAGGATGACTAATTTAATAGTAGTTGAGGGAACTTCTGTGAATGATGAGAAATACATGCAGTGGTTTAGCAGAGGTGGATGTGGATTGATGATTTAGTTTCTGAACTGATGGTATTAACAGTCTCAGCAGTTCCACACTTATCATCCAACTGAAATGTTCCCCAAACCATATTATTTGGCATCTACTAAGCTGATGCTTTTTTATCATGTCGGAGAGTGGGATAGATAATCAGTGTGGTCCTGCAGCTTTCAGATGCACAACTATGTGCATCTTTGTATGGTGTTTCAAAATGCTGATTTAAGTAACGTCTGGAGCCATTTGGTCAAAGAAGATAGATTTGTTCCATATCCTGTGACTGGAATTCACGTCTTGAATAGGCTTGTTTAACGCTGTTCAGAAGTTATCAATAATTTTTAGTTATTTGCATATTGCTTTTTCTGCAGAATTTGTCTTGATACTTAAAGAGAATTCAGTGCTAAAGTGTCCTCTATAGTTGGTATTGGAAGATGCAGCAGCTGGTGGAAAAAATCAGTGATGACAACTGGGAAGACAGGTCACTCAAGATTAAGTAATGTTTATAAAATATTTATCTAGAAGGAACTGAAAAACATTTTTGTTGTTGTTGTTGAATTAATAAAATAAGATCCTGTCTCCCCCCTCACTCTTGTGGTTCTCCTTTTCTTAATTTCCAAATTCTGGGATTATTCTCTGGGATTACTCATAGTGAACGCTTTCCTGTACGTGTGAGGTGGTTTCCTTGCTATGTTCTAGTTCATATTTTAGATTGTTTGCATGATTATAACAAGTTTATACAACTCTAATTCTGATAATAACTATGTCAGAGTAGTCTTAAAAATTATAGTTCATGAGCTTTGAAACTGTATGAGCAGATTGTCCTTTCTTTCCTCAAATCTTGGAGCAGCACAGGCAACAGAGAGCTGTTGAAGAGAAGGTGAAGCAGGTCATACACTGCGGTGGCTTGACCCTGGCCAGCAGCTAAGCACCACACAGACTCTTGCTCACTTCCCCTGCAGTGGGATGGGAAGAGGATTGGAAGAGCAAAAGTAAGAAAACTTGTGGGTCGAGATAAAGATAGTTTAATAAGCAAAGGAAAGAGGAAGGAAAAAAATCAAAGCAAGTGATGCAAAGGTAATCACTCACAACCTTCCACAAGTAGACCAATGCCCAGCCAGGCTCTGAGCAGTGGCTGCCTTCCCCAAAACCCCCTCCCTTCAGTTCTTATTGGTGAACATGGGATTGTATGGCATGGAATAACCCTTTGGGCAGTCTGAGTCAGTTGTCCAGGTTGTGTCCCCTCCCAACTTCTTGCTTACTTGCTGGGGGTGTTCCCCCAGAGTGGGAAAAAGAGATAGCCTTGATGCTGTACAAGTACTGCTCAGCAGTAGCCAAAACACTGGTGTGTTACCAACCCTGGTTTAGTCACAAATCAAAAGCATAGCACCATACAGCTGCTGTGAGGAAAGTTAACTCCATCCCAGCCTGACCCAGTACATCCACTATTCATGTTATGGTGATTTTCTTTGACAATCTCTTTGTCTAATTTCTGAAGTCTGGAGTGTGCTGGAGTTAACAGTTATCATTAACTTCAGTAAAATCAATGTTATGCCATTGTTACCAATCTTTAGCTGTAAAAGCTTTTATACTGTGAGACGGTAGGGTTCTTATTGTTGCTAAAGCTTCATATTCCATGTGTAGTTTGATTTTACACAGAGCAGACCTAGCCTCAGTGATTAAGATATCATTTTGCTTTTGCGGATGTACAATATAATGTTAACAGCCTTACACTGCAGTTTAATATCTTGTATATTTTAAGTGCAGAACCTGTTGGCATCAGGAAATAGAACATCACTATAGTGCAATTTAAACTCTTTTGTCATCTGGGAGTTTTCACCATGACAAAATATTTAAAAATAGTTTCCCTAGTGTGTTGTTCCTCAATATTTGTTTTAAATCAGTTTGCATTACTGTAGGAACTTGGAAACATTGTTCTGCCTGAGGATATAGAAGATAATGTGAAACTAGGTGACCTTGGCAAGAGCCTGTATGTTCACAATTTAAGATTCTGTAAGTATAACAGTGAGAAATATTGGGAAAAGTTAACTAATATTGTAGGGCAACTACCTAAGTAATTTTTGTTCATTTCTGTATTTGGGTACTATGCCTGTTTTGTAGGTGCAATGTTTTTTTCTGATAAAATGTTTTAAGAAGTATAGGTATCAGTGTCAAAGATGCCTATTAATGATTTATTTCAGATGGTGTTTCCCAGCCTCTCTCCAGGGATAGTGCCAGAATGCAGAGGTTTTACGTTAGTAATGATGAGTTTTAGTCTCTGGAGAATTTTCCTGTAGATTTAAATGTCTACAGTCACTGACACTACCACACACCCCCACCCCCCACCTCACCGCCCGATTCTGTATTTGCAGTTGGTTTTGTTTGGTTTTCATAAGTACGGGAAAGTACCATTTATAAATAAAACTTACGTTTTTGGATAGCTGTTTCTTTACATTGAAGAAGTTGAAATTTTAGGTAGATTATGTTAATATGCAACATTTATTTGATTGTTGTAGATTGGAACTGCACTCAAGTCTCAAAAATACATTAAGTAATTCAAGACTATAGAAGCTGTTTGAGTTAAAAAAAAAACAAACAAAAACCCCCTGGAATGTATGATAATGCATGTGGAAATTTCCTGCTCTTCACATTTCCAAGCCTACTTCCTCGTGCCTTACAGCAGCACAAAATTATTACAATCCGTTCTTTAATATTCAAGTTGTGTTTTCTTTTGGAGCTCTCTTACTTACATGTGCTTAGGCAGGCATATGACATTTGGGTTCGTCAATGTACATGATATATTATGTTTTAACAAGCAAATTCCTTTTTCTGCATTACATGAATTGTGATATTTCTCTTAATTTGCTACAAGTATAACATTTATCTTTAAGAGTTTTGAAAATGAAGTCTTTTGGGTACAAACAGTAGTAAGCAGTGTGTGTTGGAACAATTTATACTTTACTGTTTCATGGAGGGTGGCAGGAATTCTCATGTACTGATGACAGGTCTCAAATAGTTACCTAGTAAACAGGTAAGTTATAAGACACGGTTAGATATCTTTCTTAGCCATTGTCAACATTGTAGTATTGGCACCATGTCTTCAGAAGTTCAGATGTAGCATAACGCTAAGGAAGGTTGGCAGGAGGGCGAGGAATGTTCACTATGTTTAACTTCAGGGATTTAATTTAGATACTCATTTTCTAAACCTATGGTCTCTGTAGTTAGTGGAATGTCCAAAAGCATGCTAAAGGAAAAAAATGTCTTGTTACATTTGAATATGCAGTAATTCAGCATTTTGACATGTAGATTAAAGTTTTGGAATGCCCTTTATTATATTTAATAATATCATCAGTAATAACCTGACTAACAAACTGTTGTAAACTTTAATCTTATCTTGAGATGTAGTGAGGGATTACTTCTATGTTTTAGGAGCAGCAATGTAGTGATTTTTTTCTTGGCTGAGACAGCAGAATAAGGTGTTAATTGGACAGGTGTCAGTGCTAGGTTTCACTAAGCATGGTCTGTGTAAGTGCTGGAACAGTAATGACAAATTTTTGGAGTCTGCATTGCTTGCTTGATATAAACAAATTACTCTTCTGTGAATTGTGCATTCTGTCATGCAGTATCTCTGCTCCTTCTCCCTAGGTTCAGTGATCATTCAGACGTATTTTCTGAAGTTTTCAGAATATGTCTGCATAAGACATAGCTTAGCTTTCATGTCAGATTTCCGGCTTTAAAGGAGATAAATTTTCAGCTCCACAACAGAATATTTTAAATTTTGTTAGTTATTTTTATATCTCAAGTACATTATTATTTTTTTGCTCATTGCTAGAAAACTTTGATGCATTTGCCTGCACTTACAGTAATAGTTACAACATTACTTTTAGTTTTAATGATGGTTTTAAATTGGGTCTCAGTGTTTCATGACATTTTTATGACTTTGCCACTGAAGTTTTATGACTTCACTACTCTGGTCCTCTGTTGTTCGTATCCCATTTCCCCAGTCACTGTCTACTGCAGATGTCCCTGTTTAAGCAGTTACCTGCTTTTACTCTTCTTTTGTGTTTAAAAAACAACCAAACAAAAAACTACCAACAGTAAAAACAAACCCCACTGTTGACTGACAGTGCTGTATGCTTCCTGTCTTGGTAATCCACTTTGTTTTGCTACTCTTGCTGATTTCCATGTCTTTTAAGATGGGAAGTAGGATGGGAAGTGTAGTGGGTCAGAGGGAAAAGACAGGAGAGTTAGTCTCTTTTTCTTGTTATGAACAGAAGTAGCAATTTTGCTGCCTCTCCTGCACTTTTACTGTGCTCTGGACACAACTAATCTGCAAAATGTTCAGTAATATTCAGCAGTACTGTTTCTTATCTTGGAATTTATTGGAAAGCTGTCTTGGAATTTCTAGAACAAGTTGGTTTTGAGGTCTTGCTGTAAAACAAAGACTGAAAAAATGAAGTATGATTCTCTGTGTTTCTCACACCTTTGTCTCTGTTTACCAGTGCATGGTTAAAGTTTTCTGTCCTTCAAAGCAATTATTAGCATTGTGAGAAGGTACTGAATACACATTAGAACATGAGTGAGGGTCCATCTATCACCACCAAATCTTTGTGGCAGTCTCCATAGGAGGGATGTCAGGATACAAATTAGGAACAGTTTTAGATAACTACAGCTGGGATGAATTATTAATCTATAAATATGTCTTTTCTGAAATTATTTTGAAAAAGTACAGTAGAACTTGTTTGTTACAACATATTAAAAGCCGAATCTGACATACAGTATAAGGTGCTCAAGGCACTTAAAAAAATTTATTGCAAGTTCGTTAAATTTTGCAGCATTACAGTGAATTAGCAAAGAGCTGTCTTAATTTGCAGAGAGCCTGAAGCATGGAAAGGTGAAATGACCTACTTAAGTGACAAAGAATTGTGCTTTTCAGAATTGGGAAATGTACTATTTGAAAAAAACCCCAGGCTTTCCTGCTTTTTCCTTTGTATTTTCTCTCTTTGATTCTGTCTCATTTATTTCTCAATGTCATTAGACCTTCCAGTAGTTTAAGTGATGCTTTTACTCATTAATCGTCTGACTGCTCATAACCCTATGAAGAAAAGTATATGGCATTATGGTATGTGATACTGTTTTTGCTGGTGCAAGGTCACACCAAGGTTATATGCTGTGTGTTGTTACGGAGAATCTGTACTGTCTGGGAACACTTTTACAGAGAGTAGGAAGAAAATTCTGAAGTAAGTGGGATGAGAAGATACAGATGGAAGTTCCTTTATATACTGAAATGCAAAAATGGCTGAGAATATGATTGTTTTTCTACCTCAGGGTATCACTTTAAAAGAGTAATTGAATTTTTTTACTAGAATTATTTATTGAGAGAATTGCTAAAATGAAAAAGATTCCTGATCCACATTAATGCTGGCTGAATGCTGGATATCATTGTCTTTTGTTCCTGGCAGCCCTCATCATTTTTTACTGTTCAGTTTCCTTCTTGCTGCTTCTATAAGGAGTATTTCATGAAGTAGAACCTGTGATTAATTGATGATGTCCATGGTTTCATTAGAGATTGTCCTGGTTTCAGCTGAGATAGAGTTAATTTTCTTTATAGTGGCTGGTATGGGGCTATGTTTTGGATTTGTGCTGAAAAGAGTGTTGATAATACAGAGATGTTTTAGTTGTTGCTGCACCAGTCAAGGACTTTTCAGCTTCCCATGCTCTGCCAGGTGCAGAAGAAGCTGGGAGGGGGCACAGCCAGGATAGTTGATCCAAACTGACCAAAGGGCTATTCCATACCACATATAACGTCATGCTCAGTATATAAAGCTGGGGAAGAAGAAGGAAGGGGGGACACTTGGAGTTGATGGTGTTTGTCTTCCCAAGTAACCATTACACATGATGGAGCCCTGCTTTCCTGGAGATGGCTGAACACCTGCCTGCCCATGGGGAGGAGTGAAGGAATTCCTTGCTTTGCTTTGTTTGTGTGCGCGGCTTTTGCTTTACCTATTGAACTGTTTCTATCTCAACCCTCGAGTTTTCTTACTTTTACTCTTCTGATTCTCTCCCCCATCCCACTGCGGGGGGAGTGAGCGAGCGGCTGCGTGGTGCTTAATTGCTGGCTGGGGCTAAACCACAACAGTCTTTTTTGGCGCCCAACGTGGGGCTCGAAGGGTTTGAGATAATGACAGATTTGATTGGAATGTGCCAGATAGAATTTATAGCTGTTATTGCTGTTAATCAGCAGGCTTCTGTGCTTGCCATAGGCTTGCTTGCCTTACTGTATGTTAGAGTCTAGGGCTCGTTAGTGGCTGCTTTTTGCTTTCACTGCTTGCCGTGCTGCTGTACTGCTTATCATCTTACTCTGTTGTGCCTGGGAACATTTTGATAACAGCAATGGCCTTGCGCCTGGGCTGGCAGATGGCCAGGACATCGCTGCTGTTTCTGTGCTGCTGTACTGGACAGGCTGGAACTCCGGTGTGAACTCTAGTCGAAGGGACTGTGACCTGTCGATGAATCCACGTGGGAGCAGGATACCCCGAAGCATCTGTGCCCATGGATTAGCCCATGCCAGAGCAGGTATATCTTGAAACATCTGTGGCCGTGGTTATGTCTGTGCCACAGCAGGTATACCTCTGAAGGGATTGTGGCCCAAGGATAAGTCCACGCTGGATAAGGTGCACCTCGAAGCATCTGTGGCTGTGGATGAAGTCGATGCTGCAGCAGGTACACCTTGAAGCATCAGTGGCTGTGCATGAGGCCATGTTGGAGCAAGTTTACTTCTGAAGGTACTACATTCTGTGGATAAGTCCAAGTTAGAGCAGGGGCAAGGGGAGGACTTCATTGCAATGTTAAACCTGATGGTCTGGTCCAAAGGGACCGGGGTGGAGATTGTAATGGAAATATCTTTAAATTGTTGTATCCGGTGATTTGAGTTGCATGTTGTGGGAATTACTATAGCAGGAACCCCTTGTTGCTAGCCAGGCTAGGAGCAAGGGGAGGAGTTTATTGCAATGTTAAACCCTATAACCTGTCCCAAAAGGACCAGGGGTGGACATTGTAATGGATATACCTTTAAATTGTTGTAACCTATGATTTGAGTTGCATGTTATAGGAATTACTACAGCTGGAACCACCTGAACAAATGGAGGAGAGGCCTTACAAGAAGCAGTGCAAGTGCAGCAGTGACCTGACCTGGGCTGGCTTTGGTGCCCAATAACTCCAAGAAACACACCACTTCTCCTGTCCTGAGTAACAACCATAAGAGATGAAGCCCAAAGTCATGGACTAAATGAACTCAGTGGACATTTTATGGACATTTATGGGCATTTTACAAATATTTTTTAGGGGTGGTCCATAGACAAAGGGAATGATATGTGTGTATTATATCAAAGGATGGGAAGGGTGATGGTGGGTAATGAGAATGTATTGGATAGTGTGAGACCTGAGCATGATGTAAATGGTATGGAATAAGGGGTGGATACTGTCCTGGTTTCAGCTGAGATAGTGTTAATTTTCTTTATAGTGGCTGGTATGGGGCTATGTTTTGGATTTGTGCTGAAAAGAGTGTTGATAATACAGAGATGTTTTAGTTGTTGCTGCACCAGTCAAGGACTTTTCAGCTTCCCATGCTCTGCCAGGTGCAGAAGAAGCTGGGAGGGGGCACAGCCAGGATAGTTGATCCAAACTGACCAAAGGGCTATTCCATACCACATATAACGTCATGCTCAGTATATAAAGCTGGGGAAGAAGAAGGAAGGGGGAACATTTGGAGTGATGGTGTTTGTCTTCCCAAGTAACCATTACGCGTGATGGAGCCCTGCTTTCCTGGAGATGGCTGAACACCTGCCTGCCCATGGGGAGGAGTGAAGGAATTCCTTGCTTTGCTTTGCTTGTGTGCGCGGCTTTTGCTTTCCCTATTAAACTGTCTTTATCTCAACCCTTGAGTTTTCTTGCTTTTGCTCTTCCGATTCTCTCCCCCATCCCACCGGGGGGGGAGTGAGCGAGCGGCTGCGTGGTGCTTAGTTGCCGGCTGGGGTTAAACCATGACAGAGATCAAATTCAATTTCAATTATAATTCCGTTTCTGTGTGTCCCAGGTCTCTTCTAAAGATCTCTTTGATTCCAGAATCAGCAAAAGTATATTTTGTTTGGCCTTTGATATTCTGATCTTGTTACCTGGGCTAATCTTGCATCTAGTCCTGCAACTGAGAAGTGCTGAGGTTGCTAGACTGGCTTAGGGTAACAAGGCTCCAAACCCATGCAGATGCTGTCCATCTCTGATTTAGCTTCTCAACAGGGACTCAAGTGGCTGCCACCAGTTTGGGTTGCTGGGGAATGTACTGGGTCTTTTAAAGTGACTGTACACTGTTGAGACATTTTAAATTTCTTAATGTTCCACTGGCACTCTGTCACGGTGTTTCATCAAGACTGACGTATTCCAGGTCTAGTGCTTTGGTGTGATCTCAGTCATGTTTTGGTTATTTGTTCTTGTAAAGTGAGTCACTTGATATTCAGGACTGTCTTATATTCAGGCCAATTTAGCACTTGTCAGCTCTGCAAAATGCATTTAGCAAAAACTAAATACAAATGCCAAATTATGCATGTGCACCCATGTACTGTATTGAGGCTCATTTATTGGAGTTGTCTGTAGTCTCATTTTTATACTCTTCTAAAGATAAGAGCTGGAGGAGTTTTTTAAAAATTGATTTACAGATTGCTTTATGGTTGTTACGTTTCATTCTGTCTGCACTGAGATAATTTCCCTGTGACCTAGTCAGTACGCTGTATAAATAAAGATGAGTTCTAGAGGAAAAATCTCTCAGAGTAATATATTGGACAAGTTACTTGTTTTCTCGCTCTCAGATGTTGCTGAGTTCCTCTTTGTTAGGATCTTCATTCTCCTTTCTATAGATTCTACAATTTTCTTTTTAATCAGAAAGGAATATGAAAGTAGTTGTATATAACTTGGCTTAAATTCAGCAAAAAATTTTTATAAGATCAAGAACTTAATTTTACTGACCTGAGCTCAGTAATTCCTCTCACTTCTAAATTCTTCTAGTTTTAGATTTGGTCATGATTTTTTTTTTTTTCTTTTGGTGTAGAAATGTTTTCCCTAGAAGTATGTTAGGTTCCTTGTTTGGGTGTTTACCTTCATTATGAAAATAATATTGTAGTTGTGGATGAATTCACTTTCTACCTACTGTTATCATGTGTGTTCCCTACAGAAGAGACTTCTGAAAGATTCATTCAGTTGAGACTACTAAGTTACCCTAAAATTGATCAAACAAAAGATTGCTTTTTCCTTTGTTAAAGCTTACATAAAATAAATAAAAGCATTATTTTTCTTAGTGTCATAACTGGAATGGTTTTTTTTGCAAGCATTCATAAGATAATTTTAAGCAGCTGTGATTTACAAGTGGTAATCTTTCTTGGCCACATTGATGGCTTGCAAATTCGCTTTATTTCCTTGTAAAATTAAATAGAAATCACAGATGGCTGGGGGACTGTCTGTAGGTGGATAGTCTATTATAAATAATGGCTTTCTAAATCAAATTAAATGATATTGCTACTTCTTACTGAAAATAAGAATGAAATATTGAGATTTGGGGGCTTGGATATTTTTGTGGTAGTTGATACAGATTTGAGGGATTCTAGGGATCAGTATTTCTAAGTTATTGAACTTGTCTATTAAAAGGATCCCCTTCACTTTTTTTAAAGAAGTCTCCTCTAAATTCTTGAACAAATATTAATGAATACCCATTATAGACTATTGAATGAATGAAGACTCAAAAGAGAATTATATTAAAATATTCCATGATTTAATGTTATTTGGATTGTATTTTGAGGCTGAAACAAGAAAAAGGGATCTTTTTCTTTAGTTCAAACAGTACGTTTATGACTGCATCTGTTATATTCATTGTTTTTCCTGCAGTCTGAAGTTTTATGTTAGGGCTCATTCAGGTTTGAAGTATTCTTTTCCTTTTGAAATGTGAATAATTTAAAGGAAATTATCTAAAATTAAGGAAATAATCCTTTAGTTTAATGAATTGTTATTCCTCATCTCTTTGTGAGATAACATTTTGATAGTTATATTTACATTGAAGATGTCACTGAAATTTTCCTTCTGTATGCTTGAAGAGATAAAGCCACTGACAGAAAGCAGAAGCCTACTTGTTTGTTTATTTGTGTAGAGTATTTTGCAACTTCAAATCAAATCATACTACACTTAGCTTAAGGGAGAAATATTTATGCTTTTGTTCCTTAGCAGCATGAGAGAGAAGAAAGTTAAGAAATGATTGCTAAGAAAAATGGAGAGGCACGTTGTTCTGTACACCCTTGTGCACTCTTTGTTTTATTCCATCCTTGGTGGCGGTGCAGCAAAGTCTCTTCAGATTGAAAGCCAGACTGAAAGCATGGAAATCGAAGTAATTAATACTATCACTGAAGTTGTCATGGTTTAACCCCAGCCGGCAACTAAGCCCCACACAGCCGCTCGCTCACTCCCCCCAGGTGGGATGGGAGAGAGAATCAGAAGAGTAAAAGTGAGAAAACTTGTGGGTTGAGATAAAGACAGTTTAATAGGGAAAGCAAAAGCTGTGCACGCAAGCAAAGCAAAGCAAGGACTTCCTTCACTCCTTCCCATGGGCAGGCAGGTGTTCGGCCATCTCCAGGAAAGCAGGGCTCCATCACGCACAACGGTTACTTGGGAAGACAAATGCCGTAACTCTGAGTGTCCCCCTCTTCCTTCTTCTTCCCCCAGCTTTGTACGCTGAGCATGATGTCATATGGTGTGGGATATCCCTTTGGTCAGTTGGGGTCAGCTGTCCCAGCTGTGTCTCCTCCCAGCTTCTTGTGCACCCCCAGCCTACTCGCTGGTGGGGTGGGGTGAGAAGCAGAAGAGGCCTTGACTCTGTGTAAGCACCCCTCAGCAGTAACTAAAACATCCCGGTGTTATCAACACTGTTTTCAGCACAAATGCAAACCATAGCCTCATACTAGCTGCCATGAAGAAAATTAACTCTGTCCCAGCCAACACCAGCACAGAAGTATATCAGAATAAACAGAATACACTTTTTCTTGTTTTGATCTTGGGAAAAGTTGAGGAGTTTCCCTAGAGAAAAAAAAACCAGTTCTTAGTTTTGAGGAGTTCCCTTCCCTGTGGGGGGAAAAAAAAGTCATTAGAGAAATTCCCAACTATTGATGATAAAGTTTGCTGGTAAGTAATCTCTGAAAGGAAAACAGACTCTTTTCTTTTTTTTTTTTTTTTTTGTAAGCAGAAAGACTAAACCTGTGTGCCAGGCAAATCTGATGGTGTTTTTTTCTGTAGTTCTGTTGCAATTGATGCTTCATATCTGATTGTCTTGTATTCCTCTGTCTTGTAGAAAGATTTTTCTATTGCTGCTCTACCAGTTTAGTAGTTTTATACAGTAATATTACATATTATTTGTGATTATTTCCCAAGTGCCTTTTTCAGTTTGCCTGCATGCTTATTTAAAATATGGATGCCACACTCAGAACTATTGTGCCCACTTTATAAGTGAGGACCTGGAGTATAAAGAGGGTGACCTGACACCACGATAAGCAGGGAGACAATGACAGGAGACAGTTACTTTATACTCATCTTCTCAATCCTGCATTAGCACTTTAGGCACGAGACAACTTGAGTAACAAGTGACTTGTGGCAAGCATGGAGTGTAATAGTGAAAAACCAATAGCTGTGCAGTTATTCATGGAATGCTCAAAGAAGAAACGTTTTCATTTCTGTTGCATCAAGGGTGAAGAAAAGCTCTTGTTATAGGAATGCTGCTATAGAGGGAAAGAGAAAAGAAATGTTTGTCTCTTAGTAATGGCTGAAAAACTCCCATATGAACTAGTAAAAACATTGAGTTTTGATGCATTATGCTGGCAAACTCTCACAATTTATTTTCAGTGAATTTGAATGGGATGTTAAAACAGTTGTACAGCAATTTCACCACTATTTCTTATGCCACAAAATAACTGCAAACAAATAATTGAGATAGTGCTGTCCCTTATTTCACTGTCCTCTGCATAAAGATAATAATTGCAATCTTGTTGTTAAGCCTCTCTTTTGTAGCTCAAACTATCAGACAATCTAAAGCAGGTTTTTAGGTAGCTATTTTCAAATGGAAAACAGATAAGTTTTCTTTCTTGAGAAAAACAGAAAATATAGTAAAGGCTTAATCATAAGTCTGGTTGAATTTTTTCTGTATTTAGGTTAGTGATTTTAAAGTAACCCTTTTTACGATGCTGTGAGAAAATACTGTGAATTCAAAGGTATTAGAAGTTTGTAAAGACTCTCTAGGTCAGGAAGGCATACTTTTTAGCAGTTCTATGTTATCTGATTCATGGGCAGGGAAAGGGATACAGAAGAACCAAAGGCATTAATCCCTTTCAGTTTTATAATAGCAAATTCCTTTAAGGAGCTGTTATTCTGTTATTTATTAGAAAATATTTTAATTTTATTATGAAATTAAAGAAACTGATATCCAGAGTGAATTGTTGCGGTTATCTGTTACCCAGGTAAATAATCTTTCTTTTGTATTTGCAAGCTGAGGAAGGCTTTCTTAAAATAATACTATACTGTTGCTATTCCTGGCAAAACATAAATAGTGAATATTCAAATGTATTTTGTCATAAAAATGATTCCAAGAAAATTTAGCCAAAATTATAAATACTAAAGAAGGTTTGTCAAATTGCGGAATGCGTTAGATGTTAGAAGTAACAGTTACTTTGACATTAATAATGTCCTCTGCTTGTTTTTATAAGCATAGTGATACAAGAAATGTCAATTTTCAGCTGTTTTCCTAAGTATGAATTTTTCATATGTATTTTGTAATAGTGCATACAACTTTGAAGTAACAAATAAGTAGAACTAAGGTTTTGTAGCTAGTTTTCTGCTGGTCTATGATGCTGTTTCACAACAGCAACAAACTGTTCAGATGTATTGATTGGATTAAATAGTTTAGTATAAGTTTATTACATACATTTTTAAGTTTCAGTGATTCTATAGATTCAAAGAAGTATCTCTCTTTTAAAAATTTACAGGTTCATTGCTAACAGCTATACAAGTATTAAAAATAAATTCTGTATAAACTTAACAGACTTCTTAAGAGTACTTGGATCTGGTTTAGTAAAAAGAGACTTTTTTTATTTTAATGGATGCTAAAATATTTTGTTGTTTGTCCTCTTAAAAATTTGGAAAGTTCCAGTGAAATCCATTTATTGTCCATCTGAATTAATTAGATTTAGAAATTGAGAATATAAGTATATCGTCTATCTGCCACAGCTCCTGTAGAAGTTGTCCTATGAGACTATGGTGTGGTCCTTGCTAACAGCTGGACTTCTGAGTTTAATAGTTATCATTACTTTTAGATTTTGTTGTTTATTATTTTTTAAAAGTACATCAAATTCTTATAAACCCGGCTCATAAAATACAATTGATTAAATAAGTAATTTTAAAAGCTCCTAAATGTTGTGATAAACAACATAATCTGCTTTACCTAGAATTTTTAGTATACCTGCAGTTCACTTTTCCTGAGAAATAATTTAACAAACAGCTTAACAAAACCTGCTATTTGTTTGTTTTTCTCATACGTTTAAGTTTCCCTTGGAGACCCTTACGATGAATCTAAATGCTGAGCTTTTCCTGCTCAGTCATTTCTTTGTTTTCCTGCTACAGTACAGGCTGTGAAATCTCTCTTAGACCTCATATATGAATTAGGACATTAGTGTAATTTCCTCCAGAAGTGTTGTGGCCGTGTCTCAATAAAATGAGCATTTTCTGCTAGGTCGTGGAATAACAATACCCATGTTATTTGACCTATTGTGGAAAGAGCAGCTGGAGAAAAGGTGTTTACACTGCCCAGCTTAACTGACTAAGTTAAAAGGCTAGTTTCCTTAGGCTCCAAGTGCAGTCAATGGATAGCAGGAGGTGCCTCCAGAGTTTAGTTCTAAGTAGGGTCCTAATACAGCTGCATCCTTTAGAGGAGCCTATCACTTCTGACAGTATGGGAGATGAAGGAATTTAGTTATGTGCTTTGGGTAGACCTCCCACATTATCTTTTCCTTTTCTGCTGTGTACAGTGTCAGCTGAACCCCATTCTGTGGCAGGACTGTGCTGCTCTGTATCTGCAGCTGTGCAGTGTGACAGAAAGTGTATACTGCTTCAGGTAATACCAAGAAAAATGGTAAATACCAGGAAAATCCATGCTTGCATCACCACCCTGCAGCTGGTGGCTACGTAGAGCTACATAGAAATGATATTAGCACTGCTTTGGTTGGTTTTAGAAAATTGATTAAATTGATTGCTGTAAAAGCAGTTCTTAAGTTTGGAGAACCATGATTTTACGATAAGCCATAAGGAGCAATACCCATAAGTTATTCTGAAAGTGCAAAATGCGTAGGCATTTGGGTGTAGCTCTATGCTTTTGCCCTTGTTCATTGGTAATGAAATACTAGGAAGCTTGAAATGGTAACGTGCTTAGTATGTATACACTGCAGGAAAGGATTATTTTTTTTTCATGCTTAATTTATTCTAATTTTTTCCCTCCTCATTGTCTGTCTGGTTGTTTGCATTCATATCTTCTTTTGAACTGTCTGAACCAACAAGTAGGTGGAGGAGCAGGGGAAAGAGAAGGCAGGATGTACTGGTTGCATAGCCTTCATTTTAATTTCTGGTGCCTGTGCGATCTATAACCACGTGGCTGCATCTCATTAATTTCTAACATGTAGCCATCTAGTCATGTCAGCTGTATGGATACATACTGCCCATACACCTACAGTGTGCAGTTCTTCCACATGCATGTCCATGCATATGAGTTTGAGAGACTGGCCAATATCACCTTATGCTAGGGTTTGTGGGAGGAGAGAAGGAGAGTTTCAACTCTAGATTTCTAGTCTAGATTGCATGTGTGTGTGCTATATCAGATGTGTGAAGTCTGTTTTGAGCTGGAATCTGTTAGCTGCCTATACCTGGAAAAGCTTTCTGAAATAAAAGCTGTGGAAGCTATAGGAAATTTGCATTCTGTTTAGTAAGCTTTGAATCTTTTCTTTGACTTCTTGTCTAATGAGTCAGTTGTATTTTAGATGCTTTTTAGCAATCTCACATTTCCCAAATCTAGGAGTGGAAAAGAAATAGCAGACTATTTGCATAACATTGTCGTTTCTATTAGTGTGGCTTTCACATTTTTCAATGCCTTTTTTTTTTTCACTGAGTTATTCTTTTTATTGCTATACTATTTTCTTCCCCCTCCTTGTCCTTTTTGTCCTTTCTGCCAGCTTCTTTGATACTTGCATTGATTTTTTTCTCTTAAAAAAAACCCCAAACAAACAAAACAACAAACCAAAACCAAACAAACTGAAAACACTGTCTTTCTGCTGATTTTGTAGTTGATTGCTACAGTTCTTTTGTCTTTGCTTTTTGCCCAGTTGTGTTTTCTGTGATACAAGATAGGGTACAATTTGTGTTACAAATTATCCTGTAGAGAATCTTTTCCTAGTTAAGATACCAGTATCTGATATACCCCCTAACCAAAGATTCCATGAAACACCACACGCAGGTCGTCACTTTCCTACAAATCAATAGCAATAACTTGCGAGAATCTTCCTTGACAGCATTGGAGTACTGAGGCTGATTTTCTTCACATCAGCTCCCAGCTAGGTGTTTGAGATTAGCTCAACTCATGAATTTCACTTATCAGTTAATCAGCAAGCTTCAGTGTGGTCCTCAGTCTGTTTGATATTGCTAGAAAGCCAATTTTCTCTGTTAAGTGCTTTTGATACTTGAAGACTTTATGTCAGAACAACCATCATTGTCATTGTTTTCCTGTCAGCTTTATCAGTGTGTACAAAGAAAAGCTGCTGGCCAGAGCAGCATTTGAAGAGGTCCATCTCAGCATTCTGCAGCTTAAAAAGAAGCCTTTTGCTTCTCAGATGGTAACTCTGAACAGTTAACATGGGAAGATAGTGGGAAGATAGTTCTAGAAACAGATATTACATGCAAAGTTACCAGCCCATTCTGTTATAAGCTTAACCTTAGTAAAATAAAGCACATTTTTTGAAAAGACAGATGACACCTTATGTCCTGGAATACCATCCCATTCTGTTTTGGATTTTGAGAGCTAATTCTCAAAAACATCTAATTTAGATGGTGCCTAAATGCCGAAGTTGCTTTGAAGTACTAGTTAAAATTCTCAGAGTTGTGTTGAAAATCCAGGAATCTTATGTTCCTGTCTTGGTTGATTCTTTTTTTAGTCTGTGTGTCAGTGTGTGTAAAATGTGATAGTCCTAAATCACTTGCAAGTAAGTATTAGTCTGCCTGTCTTGTTTTCAGTTTATCCTGTCTTAATGAATAAAATATTTCCAGACAACTAAAGTAGGGACATAGCTTCTGTTATGAAAGTCAGTATGTTACTCTTTTGTTGAGTCTGTGATCAGCCAGGCTGCATTAACACAAACATCGAGAGTGTGGGAATCTTACTGGGAAGGTAATTTCAAAGCTGCTTTGTGAATTTTTTTGCGGGCAGAGACAAGTAGAACAACCAAAGAGGCCCTGCCAGTCTTTGAAATATAATCGAGTTTGATGTACTGTGTATTCAGTTTTCTTTGCTACTGACCCTGCAAAATTTGTTAAAATGAAGGCATTTGACAGTGTGTGATGAAGTTGGAAAATAGTCACATTTGAGCTTAATCCATTTAATATTATATGAAGTTATTGTAATTTCTCAGGAGATACTTAAGAAGGTGTTTTAAAGTTTCTGCCACTGAGTTCTCAAGAGAGTTCAACAAGTCACATTACTAGAACAGGGAACTGAAAAAAAAAAAAGTAAGTGAAGACATCTTAATCTAGCCCTAACATAAATCAATTCTGTTCCCAGTTTCTCTGAACATAGTAGTATGGTGATACAGATGTTGTCTCATTGAGACAGAAAGAGCAAAGTGTTTATATAAGGGGTGGGGAAAACTCAAAATTGTTGGAGCTCTCTAGATTTCATTGTGATTATGGCATGTATGCAATAAGAATTTTCTTTCTTTCCCTGGATGAATACATTTCCCTTGTAAATAAGATGTGAGTTGTAAATAAGATGCACAAGACTTTATTTGCACAGCTTAACTAAGCTGAATTAAAGTGGTTTTTATGACAGTGAGAATCTAATGCTGCTCAGCCTAATGCCCATATGTGAATGTCTGTACTGTGTGAAATTCATTTAAACTATAATTTTTGGTCACAGTGGTGGATCCACCACTAAAGGTCATACATAATGCTAGTTAATCTGTAATCCTTGTTAAGCAAGCATGCTTAACATTGCAATATGAATCACTTTTTCTGGATTTTTCTTCCTCCTCTGTGACAATACAGATGTATCTTGTATAACATAGCTTTTTTTTGCCCATTAATAATGCAGTAAGGAACTGCAGTTTCTGCAGTTCTGAGTTTCTTCTGATGTAGGATGATTCTGTGTAACCCCTGGGAACAAATTTTTAGAATAAAGTGTTTGAATCTAGCGGTAAGGTAAAAATGCATGACTACTCTTTTAAAACTACAAGATATTTTTCCTCTTAATCTTGACACAAAGTGCCCATTATATTTAATAGAAGTCCTGCCCTTAGAGTCAGGTTGGAATAAGCCTCTGGACTCCTGGGACTTAATTTTTCAGTGGAGAAAGGATTTCTGTAGAGTAGATGAGAGTGAGATGTGGCTGAATGGCCATTTGCAGCATTAACCTGAGTAGCTGCCGAGTATACCAGGGTGTCAAAAACAACTTGGAGAGGGTGTTGGCATGCAGATTGCAGTGCAAAGCTCTGAAAATTTAATGAAAGATTGAGCAGTCTTAGCATTCGCATCTAAATTTGAGTTAATTTAGACTCAGTTTTTTGGCTAGCTCAGGAATGCACTTGAGATCCTTCTCATTCTGTCTTCTTTTGGAAGCATAAAATAGCATGAACCTCTAGAAGATTAAGTAATACTAGAAGGCAGACCACAAGATGTGGCAAATTGGGTCTGTGTGAGGTGAGGTCTCATATGAAGTTTGGTGTTTTATTCTTGCTTTATTTCCAAAATCAAGATGGAAAAAGTTTGAATTTGATGATCCAGCTTGGCTTTGTAAACAGTGTTGTACAAGATGAATTTCTGTCTGTAATGTTTCAGAGTTTGTGTATTTTGACCTTGTTTATGATAAATTACAGCTTGCTGTTCAAATGAGTTTAGAGTTATGCATCAGTAATCCTTTTGAATCTCTTATGGAGTGAAAACAGACATCATTTTAGTTGCTCTGTTATGTTTCTAGGATTCCCTCTTTCGCCACTCCCACTCCCCTTGCACCTAAAACAGCTCTGGGTTTTGATTTTGGAAGTAAGGTTATACTTTTTCAGTGTTTGGACTAGTATTGCCCAAATAATCCATTGCATTAAAATCACTGAAATAGTGTGTCACACGCTCCCCAAATCTATTGCCTGCTGACAGCTTAAGAAGCCTGTATATCAGAATTAGACTTCGATTAGAGAGTTTTTGTTGGTTTTTTAATTCTCGCTTAATGTTTGGCTTGAATTTTGAGGGCATGTCATATGTCAGATTTCACTAGAAAACAACTATGCTTTTGCAAAGTAGTTCTGCAGTCTTAAGCTGTTAAGTCCATGTCAACATGGTACCAAAGAGCTTGGTGTGAGAACAACTTCTCTCTTTTAGCTAGATTGTCCCAATAATGTGCATTCAATTCTGTCAGCTTGATGGCTTTCATTACACAAAGGGATGTCATTGAAAACTCATTTTCTTGTGGTTGCATTGTAGAACTTCATGGATGGTTTGTGTTGTTGGAGTGATACACTGTTTTCTACTTATCCTAGTCCTTTGCTGTTTCTTTCCAAGCCAATTAGAAACAGATTTTTATAAAAGTCAGTCTCAAGGGTTGTCACACAATAGACATCTTATGGCTTGTATGCAGCATGTCTAAAGTAATGTATTGTAAGTTTTCAATAATAATTAATGAGGATTATTATAATTAAGAATAGAGCTAATGCTCTAAATTATTCTAAACACATTACTTCCTTTGTTCAGTCTATTTTGACTGTGTATCAACATTATTTCATTTATACAGTTTGCTGCTGACAGGCTCTAAGTGTCAGGAGTTCACGCCTCTGAGCATCCTGCGCAGGCACCTGGCTGAAATTTGATATAGTTGCTACTAGCTGCTGATGGCACCTGGATTTCCACTCTGTGGCATCCAGGCTGGAAAGGACCAGGTGGAGGTATTTCCTGATCTTGTCTCAGCAGAAAACTGGTTGAAATTGGATTTGCTTTTGGGGGATAGGTGTTGAGAAAAATTCTCTAGTCGTAGTATAGATGTACCAAATCAAACCAATGTGTTTCTGCATAGTATCAGCTCTGAGCACATTTCATATTGGTGAGGTAACATGAAATTTGCTGTTGTAGTCTATGGGAAAGAGGTATTCTGACTTAACACAGTATGGATTAATGTACTGGATATTTTTCTAGTACTGTCTGTAAAAATTAAGCAAAACCCCAGAATGACTTGAGTTGCTGGTGGATTCTGAAGTTTAATTAAAAAAAAAAAAAAGAAAAAAGAATGCATTAGTGTGCTATTTCTGAGTTAAGAATAAAAGAAACTTGGGAAAAACAAGGACATTTGCATAGAAAAGTGTATGTGACACAGTAACGGGGGGGGATGGACAGAAAAATTGAAAGCTTAAAAGATTGACCAGTCACACAAAACTTTTAAAAATATGAACATCTAATTTAAAGAGTAGCTAAATTTGCCCCTTCTCATCCTTCTTGATTAGTAAATTTGGAAGAAACAAGCTAGTTATGTAAGTGGTTGTGCTTGAGAACCCATGTATGATTCTTAAATATAGAGCTTTTGTTAATAACTTTATTTTGTAAATTTTATGGATAAAAATTGATTATACTGATTGTATGTCTGTACATGTATTATAAACATGTAAATAGGTTTATATATTTGAAATATATAGCTCATTGTAACACTTTTTAAAGGAGGGAATAGCAGTGGAATACATGGAGTATATTGTGTTTTAGGTTTATATCCACATATTTGTATATGTGCATGTACAGGGAAAGGAGGAATAAAAAGTAGAAAAGAAAAGTGAAAAACCATTTTCAGTGAGGCTTCTTTGAAAAGGAAGGTGAAATAAAACTGCAGGTGGGAGTCAGTGTGTAGACTTCTATAGACTTGAAAAGGAAACTGCTAAATAGAGGAGAAGCTAGGCAGCTTGCAGTCTTCAGAGTATTTTGAGGTAAAACCAGATTGAAAGAAGATTTAGGTTTTGATCTTGAACCAATTAATGGGAGATCAGAGTAATTTTACTGCATTTCCTAAAACTACTCTAGAAAGCAAGGGTTATAATAAAGCCTTTCTCGCTTGTACGTGTCTAGTGACAGCCTTAAAATTATATAAAACATTTTGTTGTCATGAGAGTGCATGTTTGTAATAGGATTATGAAACATTTGAGTTTTGGTTATAATCCACACCTGTAGTTACTAGATTCCATTACCCCGTAAAGTTTGCTGTAGATTTTGTAAAATGTATGGAGTTCAACTTGAAGCAGGTGTCCATGCATTTTACAAAAAAAAAGGTAATGTAACAATTGACACAAATGAGAAACATCTCAGTAGTGAAGCCAGTGGATAGATGGGTGTATGGTTTTAATTATTCTCTTCAGGTGGTAGTTGAGAGACATTAAGCAGAATAGCAAGGTGAGAGCTGAAGAGTTACTGCCTGCACTGTTAGTAAATAATGAGCATCAGGCTCTAAAACAGTTGGTTTGACGTGTTCTGTGAGCTTTCAATTTATCCTTAAAAAATGTAACCATTTATAACAGAAGCCATAATGACTAAAAGGGAATTTTTACTTTAGGTCCCAAGGTAGTTACTGCATTGTAGCTCCAGAGTAAGAAAAATGAAATTATTGTATCAATTTTTTTGACATGGAACAGAGTTCTTCTGAAGGTCAGAGATGATTGGTGGTTTGTACTAGCTATTCAGCTAGTAAAACACAGGGAGGTTGGTAATATTAAAAAAAAAAAAAGTTTTACCTGGCTTCAGAGAAAGTATGTGCATTTGTATCTTTAAATCCTATTAAGATGCAGTTGATTCTCTGGTATCTTGTCAGGGAAGAAGCTGTAAGTATCACATAAACTTGATGATTGTGGAGCAAAGTCTTTGGAATTAGTCTTACTAATGTCCTTGCTACCTGCCATTTAAAGCGTTTCTTGCCTTACTGTGTTTTATTTAACAGCTTAACCTTGAGGTGCATGTTAGTTGAGTTTCCAATATTCAAGAAGACCTCTTATTGTTAATATGTAATTTAATTAAGTATTAGTTATACTAACTGTTCTTCGAAGAACAGAAATTTTAAGTCCAAACAAGAGAAACACTGTAGGCTTCAGATACACTCATTCTGCTAATTAATAGTAATAAATTATCTTGAATATACTTTCTAGAATAGTGCGATCCTTTGAGAAAAACAACTTTAAAAATTAGCAGGTAAGATACATGATGTCAGAGACATGAAATTCATCTTGAGAACCCTTGGATTGTCAGGGTGTTTGGAAGGCATCTATCCATCCTGATTTAAACCTGTGCTTACACAAACTCATTTGTCCTTTCTCTCTTAAGTACCATTTTGGACATAGTGACTAACAGTCTGTCATGGTTATAGATGCCTGAGAAGGGTGTTTTAGAAAAGCTGATAAATCCAATAGTGTAGACGGCTTTCACCAAGAGTGTGACAAAAGTCAGTGGGCTAAGGATTGGAGATAGTGTGTAGCTGTTATGACCATTTAATATTTGCTCTGTCCATTTCTATCTCTAGCCTCAGTCTGTGTATCCTTAACCTTTCATCTGGTAACATGGCCCTGAGGCAAATCACTACTCATGCTCATTAGAGTATGAGGTTTATTGTTTTTTGATTAACCTTTCTCCATGTGCCCTTGCGGCAGTGCAGTTAGGAATATAGCTTCAAACGATCCATGGAACGGGAGGACTGCAGCTTACTGTGTACTAGTGATATGCAGAAGCACTGCATTTTATCTGCATTTGGAAGCTCTTCTGAGTTTGAGGCAAAGAAAATACTGTTATTCTTGATGTTTAGATCACTTTACAGTGCAACTCAGCTTTCATCCCTTGAGGAATTGTGTCAGTAATTGAAAGAGCCATTGTCTCATTACACTTATCTAAAGCAATCTCAGTCTTCATTCTTATGATTATTGGGAGAGCCCAGCAGCGAAAATCTCATTAGTGATTTCCTAACGCTACTGGAAAACAACATTTCTAGAATAATATTCTGTACTGAGTCAATGATACAAGTCAAGATTGGTGTGAAAACAGATTAGGAAATGTCTAAAGAAATTTATCACAATATTTTTCTTTGTCACAGCAACATGATGGATATCATAATTTTTTTTTATAACTGAAACATAAAATGAAAATTCTGGAAGTGAAGTTCTCATAGCTGGGTAATATCTTTGCCTTTGTAATGGAAAAATCATGGAATCTTTTGTTACTGGAGTTAAGATAAAGTTTCCACACTCTCAGCCCTTGAGGAAATTTCACTATAATGGAATTACAAAGAATTTAAAATGTGCCAGTATTTTTGGAAAGGAAATTCAGTATACTTTTAGACTTGGAGGTTTTTTCCCCTCATAGAAATAATCTTTGTAATCTATCATATGGACTGCACATAAAGACCAAGAAAATAAATATTCAGATGAGAAAACACTAACACTTGAGTGTACAATACCTGT
Organism: Ciconia boyciana; assembly: GCF_034638445.1. Lineage (NCBI taxonomy): Eukaryota > Metazoa > Chordata > Aves > Ciconiiformes > Ciconiidae > Ciconia > Ciconia boyciana. The sequence goes on from NC_132941.1 coordinate 17,895,746, forward strand.
ATACAGATCTATCATATTGGACAAACAGCTTCTAATTTCACTGATTTCTTTGGTTCACTGCATTTTAATTAAGCTTTTGACTGCTGCCTCAGTAAAACCTTCCTGCTTCAAAGGATTGATAAGCAATCCAGAGTTGATCTGAGCTATTGTAGAGATGCTGAATAGCATGTATGGGCAGCAAATTTCTTCAGTGAATTATTTTTAAAAGAATTATTTGTTTTAGCTTTTATTTTGAACATTATGAAACATTCAGCGATTGGTTATGCGATAGTGGTGTTACTCAAAAGTAGTAGGTCATTCTAGTGGAAGGAAGTTGCTCAAGTTCTATGCGGAACCTCATTTTAATTTTAGAGAATTATCTGAAATGGAAATTGCTTCAAAAGCTTCTTAGGTGATCTTTACAATATCTCGACAGATCTTATTCTGAGTTAAAGCTCTTCACCTGTGAAACAACATGTATTGAGCTAGGTCTTCAGTCATCTGTTTATTTCAAGTTTATTCATAAATGCTCTAATAAATTTGAAAGCATGGAGGATCGGTTGCAAACAGCTTAGTTTCCTTTCTGTTTAAGTACTCCTATGCTAATGGCTGTGTGCCTTATTAGTACTCATGGATTACATTATGGGATGTATAAAATAATGTAATAGTGTGTTCTGTGAATGTGTTTAATAAAAACCAGATTAGAATTAAGACTGTATTGTGAGCCACTGACATATCAGCTCTGTACTTAAAAGCAGTGGACAGGGATTTACATAAAATATTAATACAGTTTGCATGTTGTAGTGAAGTTGAGCATAACAGATCTGAACCATTTGGAAGAGTTACAAATACAGAATGTATGATTTTTGTTCATAATTGGAAAATATGTTATTCTGATGTATATGTGCTCCATCAGCCCTTGTTTTTCTCTGTATGTCAAAGGAAAAAATATCTTTTTGGATTAATCCTTTTTCTACAAAAATATTTAGAGTGTGTGCTGTAATTTTATAGTAATTGTTGGTTGCTTCCGTAAACAAACTACAGATGTGGAAAAAACACATTTCTGATGGGTGTGGAGCATATTTCTTAGAAAAACAAAGACAAACAAAAAAGCTCACCCTAGAGCTTAAAATGAGATCAAAATTACGTACTGTTAATACATTCTGGTAGCTGTGTCAATGTATAGGTAATTTTACTGTCCTATTCTTGTGGGGCACCAAGGTATTTTGTTTCTCTGCTCCTGTTTCCATGGCAATTAGAATTAGATTAGTTTTAGGTTCACAGTGGGTAAATGAGAGAGACTAAGCTATGATGTAGTGTTTGTGGGTCTGGAACATACTGAGTCTTTCTAAAGAATAGCTCAAAACTGTGCTTAAGTTGTTAATTTTTTGGTTGCTGTTGACTTGCTTGTATTTACCTTGCAGTGTACATCTGTGTACATCTTTTGCTTGTGGCTAGGCAGTCTGGTGATACTTGTGCTCTTTGTGTTCATAGTGGATGTAGTCTTTAAACAAGAGAACGGTCTCTGGATTCTAATGACAGCTGCATGTTGAAGAGTCAGTTTGCATATCTACAAATAAATAGCTATATTAACTGTTTTAAAATTTTTTTAGCCTATGACTGATTTTTGCAGTATTTTGGATGCGGTGGAATGGTATGATTTTTATCAGCACCCACCATTTAGGATGACTTTTTTGAAAGACCATTCCAAAATCATGCTACTGTTCTGTATTTGTCCATGCAGTTTTTGTGTGTGTGTGCATGCATGTAGAAACATGTATTTTTTTTTTTTCTTCTGATACTTATTAATACACTCCCACCACCCTTACCCCAAGAGATTTTCATCCTCACTATTTTTCCAGGAATTGGAATGGAGAGTAGCATTACTGGTAGATTATTCTAGTGCCCTTTTAGCTAATTCCCATGCTGTCACAGTTCTTTTTTCCTATAGCTTGTATTTCACTTACCATCATTTTGCACTAATGGATTGTAGATGCTGCAGGGAGTATTGTTATAGGAAGATTTCTTACTTTTTCGTAATGTGTCACACTTTTGTAGTCTCTGAGTATGTGATATTTGTGACATTACTCCCGCAATATTTAATGCTTGCATTTTGTTAAATAATTATCTACCTGTTACAAGGGCTACTGTAGATTTCACAGAAATGTCATCCTTGAAGATATTTCAGCTGTTGATTTAGTCTCTCTGTGTGAGGTACACCTAGACCCAAAGATAATTGGGGATATCAATACTTTTTAGTTGTTCAGGTACAATTGAACTTCACACTTCAAGGAACATCTGAGTTGGCAAAATTAAACGTTGCAGCAGTCTGTACTCCTGTAGAGGGAAGAGGGGAACCTTGGGAAGTGTCAGTGGTTTCAGGCACTTCTGAAGAGAAACAGTTGCTGTAGTGCTTTGCTGACAGAAAGCACTAGATGATACTACTGCTGTAAGTGCTGGTATTTACCTCCTTTGGTATAGTAAATTAGGCAGCCTGCTTACTGCTCTGCCCTCTCCGTTCAGCTGCCTTGTGCATCTGCCTGTTTGTGCTATGCCTGGTTCTGCCTGGCCCGCCTTGATGGATGTTTGTCTGATGTGTTTTTAACAAATTCTGGTGATGGGAATTCTATAACCTACCCCTTCTACCAATGTTGAAATGTCTTGAGCATAGAAAATTTTTCTTGGTGTCCAACCTCAATCTCTGTTAGTGCAAATGTAAATCAATTATTTATTGTTCAGCCCTTAGTGTAGTTGAAGAACAATTGATCAATCTCTTCTTTGTAACAATCTTGTTTATTTTTGAAACTGCTGTTATGTTCCATCTCAGTCTTCTCCCCTGTAAAACCAACTTGCTTCAACTTCTTTAAAAAGATGCATTCAAATCAAAAGTGTCTGGAGAATGACAACAAAATGAGAGTTTGAAGTACAGATCTTTATTTTGCATAAGACATCCCTGTCAAAACTTTATTTTAACCTTAAGACCTCCTAAGCAAGGCTTCTCATTTTCCAGAGCAAATAAACAGAAAATAGAAAAATTTTAGCATGCATTAGAAAAAATGTTAGAAAATTATACAGAAACTCACATCAACATATAATGTTTTTTGTTTATTCCACTTTGAGTACAGCAGATTAAATACGATATCAAAATGTAAACATACCCTTGGACTAGCTGAAGAATTATGGTACTGACAATTGATCTCCTTAATGTCTTGGGAGAAGAGGAGAAAATGAAATCTGAGTTCCAGAAAGCTGCAAGCCCTGAAATTGTGAAGAGGAGCGATTTATGGTTTCTTAACTGCATCTCAACTCCTGTTATTAAGAATAATTAAAGGTGACTGACAGCTGTATACATTTTTCCTCATTTGTAAAAGTATTCCTTTCTTTGACACCCGTTTTGTTACCTTTTGTCTTACTATTCTGCATACCAGCTTGACAAATCTGCTGTTACAAAATAGCAAAAAAGTCTTTCTTAAGAAAGCATGACAAGTAATATTTTTGCAGCCTACTTTTTAAGTCTAGATTGAGATGAAAATAAAATATTTTTTTTGTAATTGTGCCAATTTAATGTTGTGCTTAATACCAGGCTCTTTACAGCAGTACATCAAGGAACAAGAGGTAATGGGTGTAAATTGAAACAAGAGTTTCAGACTGGGTTGTGGGGGGGAAGGAGCAAAATTCTCCATGGGGACAGTGACGGTGTTGGTAGGTCCTGGAGTACATGTACAGGTAGGCTGTTTGGTTTCTAGGTTATCCAGACACATTCACAACATACATTTTTGAAAGCATATACATACACATCTGTAAACATGTAAATTTAGCTCTTATGGCCGTATAAATTTTGCTGATACTTCTATGATCATAAGTCTATTGGTAATCATAGTCATACAACGTGTAATTGAAATTTCCCTTCTGTTTTTCATTTAGTGTTGCCAAAAATCATGTTAATTTTTCATATAACACTTTTCAAAATAGTTTTCTGGCCTTTCATTTTAAAAGTTTCATTAAATCTGTTTACAAAATTATGTATAGATATTTATATTGTTAGAAACATAATTAGATTGCCCCAAACTTTTTATTTATGCCCAATGCAATACCACACACAACTTTGGCTTAATGTTTTAAAAAACCATGCTGATTGTTTATGAGTAAAGTTTTTTTTTATGAGCACACTTTGAACTGAAATAAAACCAAAAATACTATGTTCCGGGATTGTATGGTGTCCTAATTTTGGATGGGATAGAGTTAATTTTCTTCCTAGTAGCTAATACAGTGCTGTGTTTTGAATTTAGTATGAGAATAATGTTGATAACATGCTGATGTTTTAGTTGTTGCTAAGTAATGTTTACACTAGCCCAGGACTTCTCAGCTTCCCATGCTCTGCCAGGTGCACAAGAAGCTGGGAGGGGGCACAGCGAGGACAGCTGACCCAAACTGGCCAAAGGGCTATTCCATATCATATGATGTCATGCTCAGTATAGAAACTGGGGGGAGTTGGCCGGGGAGCAGTGATCACTGCTCAGGGACTGGCTGAGCATCGGTTGGCGGGTGGTGAGCGGTTGCATCACTTGGTTTTGTGTTTGTTGTGGGTTTTTTTGTTGTTGTTGGTTTTTTTCCCCGGGTTTTGTTCCTTTCTCACTCTCTTGTTGGTTTCCTTTTCATTACAATTTATTATTGTTGTTGTTGTTATTATTATTATTATTTTATTTCAATTATTAAACTGTTCTTATCTCAGCCCACGAGTTTTCTTATTTGTGCTTTTCCGATTCTCTTCCCCGTCCCCCTGGGAGGGCGGAGGGTGAGCTAGCGGCTGTGTGGTGCTTAGTTGCCAACTGGGGTTAAACCATGACATATGGGAAACATGGAGTCCAAGGGAAACCATGGTCAAATGCTATGCAGTGTGGAACAAGCCAGTTGAGATCAACTGGTCCAGGGATAAACCTCCTTCTTGTGGTTCCAAAGAGATTACAAAATTAGCTCGTACTTCAAGGGCCCAGTTTATTCTGTGAGGCCAAAAGATTTAAGGTGCTCATGAGTATTAGATTTAATTGGGATGCAGTCAGATAGAAAGTTGTAATACTTCTCTTGCACGCACTTTGCTGTTGTAAGTTGACTTTTTATGGCTGCCTGTTTGCCATCCTCTTTTCAGACATGAGGTGTCTGAAACAAGGGAGATCTATGGCTATCTTGTAGGCACTAACTTTCACCTCTGTGGGCTGTAGATACTTTGAAATACCACCAAGTGGTATATAATATGTAGATACAAAAATAATGAAGTAATTCTGCAATAACATATTGGAAGTCCAAAATATCTTCAGAAATCAGAATTAAAGGGCATTAAAAAAAAAAAAATCACACACAAAGACCCCCAACAGTCTGCACCCAAATTTAAAATGAGATTAGATGTCAAAATCACAATCCTTTCCAAAAGCTGGAATTTCAACAGGAAGAGTATATCTTTCAGTCTTGGCTCTGAGCCACACAGGTGGGTGTCTAGAACCCTTGCACATCTTTGTCATCCTTAGACCTTCTGTTATGTGACTATTTGATTAATAACTAGGTAAAAATGATAAACCTTAGTAATGAGAATTATGCATCTTCTCTCACTTTCTTTTGATTTTAGTACACAGCAAGTGGTGCCATATAACTTACCTACAGGTAGAGGTAAATAACTTGAAATTGACTTCATCTGAAACCGATCGCACTTCATAAAGCTCTTATAACTTGTAGTGTTCATTAACACTACTTGATCACTGCAGTATGGTCTAGCTGTTGCATACCATGGTTCCAAAGACTACTGCCATCTCTTCAGTTTCTTTGTTGATTCTGGTCTCAAGTCTTGAAATCTGGTCATTCATAGTCAGGTAGCAGCATGAGTGTTGTCTGTTGCATTAGTTTTGACTGCATGGTTAGTGTTTAAATAGGGGTAAGCTGAACATGATGGATACATGTGTACACAAAGTTATTCATGCTCTGCGATTCCGAAGAACCACTCACTGGGCACCTGTATGTGTCAAGTTTTCACTTCAGGCTTCACTGTCAAAGGAGAGATGTTTTCTCAAAAAGACATACCAGTAATTAAGAGTTTCAGGAATATACTGTTCTCTACTTATTCTTCTGTGTAAGTGATCCTTGAATTTCCTCAGTGCAGAGGAGGAATGGCCTTACCTGGCACTGAAGGGCAGGTGTATATATACCTTTCATGGTGGGTTGGGTTATCTGAGCACTGGAGGTCAGCCAGTACCAGATTTCATAGTTCAAAGAAGGAGGAGAGTGTTTAAAAGAGTCCTTGACTCCTTTCTTTCTGCTTGTCTGAACAGATGGAGTTTCAATAGTCTTCTCAGCTCTTGTATTTTCTCTATCCCTTAATGGGACCCATGTGACTTTGGAAACTTGTTTAAGCCCTACTTACGTAGTTTTGCCTTTACTTACTTTAGTATATTGCTGCCTTGTCTTTTCTAAGGCACTTGGAATAACTTGCATTTGCTAGTGGTACGAGGGTATCTATTCTACTGCAAAATAAAGGGATTGATGTTGCTTTATCAGTTATACCTAACCTGTTAATATATTATAGGTGATTTATAGAGACAAGAGTTTCCATTTTATTTTTAATTTCAGTTATTACTAGAGCTCATTTATACAGTTGGGATTGCCCCGCCCCCCCCGGAATACTCCGTGCATTTAGTGGGATAATTAAGCTTTCTAAATTATATGTTGTAACATTTATTCTTTTTCCTAAAATTAGTTTATTTCAGTATATTTGAATTGTCATGTCTTTGAATTGACATGTCGTATGCATATTGTCATATTTTTTGATTGCAAGGAAATGCAGATACATAGGATGTGCTATGCTATGGATTCTGTTTATTTAGATAACATAGGAACAAAGGGTAGCCACTGTTTGCATTATTTAGTATCTGAGAAGAAGGCTAAGAAGGAGTTTCTGCAATTAATGGGAACAACTTGTATGCTTATTTTAATGGTAACTGAATCCACTGACTGGAAAATTTCTCGTGTTTACAAGCTGAAAAAGTGAGGAACTCTTAAATTTGCAGAAAAGGAGTGGATGACTTGACATATGGTGTATGAGCCTGAACAAGAAAGTAGGAATAAGAATAGACAATAAAACTTGGAGTTTCCTGTAACTCATATGCTCTATATTGATGAGAAAAGCATTGCAAGATCCCAAGTTGTACTGATAAAAAAAGACATCATTTGTTTTATTAAGCAAATTAATACTTAAACATCTGTAATTTTACATTTCTATAAATGTCTTTACCTTGATAGTGTTTCGCTATATTCAATGTGGTTTTAATTAATATTTATGTAAATATACAATAAAATGTAAATATACTTTTTATGTAGTTCAGAAAAGAAGTTTAAAGGAAGCGTACTAGAGAGTGTGTTATGTACAATAACCATTTTGGAGATGAAGACTTGGAAAGCAGATGGTTTAAGATATATTGAGAGACTGCATCTTCTGATCTGTCCCATATTCATAATCAGAGCCCTCTAAATTTCTAGAAACTTACCTGAGTGTGGAGGGTTGAAAATGCTGGGAAAGACACCATCAAGGGCTTTTTAAAAAAATCCTTTGTTTGCAGTCCCTGTGCTGGAAAGTCATTTTACCTTCTGTTTTTGTCCTGCCTCAGTGTGTGTCTATTAAAGTAAATGCATTTTTTTTCATGCATGAGCACAGCTTGCATTAATGATAATGGAGTTTTCATATGCATGTTGAAAGGTGTTTATACCTAATGTTACTGCATTTCTAATGCTGCAGAAGTCAACACTGATGTATTCTGTTTATTTTTTGCTCTGTGAATCAGCACTGCTGTTATCATCAGCAGGTACATACATCTGTAGGAATTCTGCTTAAGGAAGCTGGCAAATCTACATTTTTTGAACACGTTTTTAGTAGCTTTGATATATTTTGATTATTATGTGATGGGGGGTTCACTGCAATTCAGCAGATAGATGTCCAAGATATTAGATAAATGTGCTATGCAGGCTCTGAAATCAAACCATGTTGCCAAAATTAAGTAGGCAAGTTGTTAAAATCATCAAACTCCAAGTTACTTTTTGTTTAAGAAGGAAGAAACCTGTGCACAGCATACATATGATGTAGTGATTTTTGAAAAACGTTAGAAGACCTATAGATTGCAATGTTGAGCTATCTTTGCTCCCCTTTTTGTGAGCTAATTTTTAATGAAGCTAAGAGACCGCAAGAAAGTTTACCCTAAACATTTATTATACTTTAGTGCTGATAACATTTGGGACTTGGAGAGAAGATGTTTGAAGACCTCTTGTGATCTGATCAGAACTAATTGGATCTGGTAGCTGGATTGAAATTTGTTTTAAAAACAGCTTAGTAGTACTTCTGTTTATTTTTTATTGAGAATAAAATGAAGACATTATCTTTTTAGCAGTTTGTTTCCAGCACTCTCGAAATATACATCATGACTGTGTATTAAACTTTAATACACATGAGAGTGTATTAAACTGCTCTCTTTATTACAGGTGCTGTTGTCAGGATTGATTGGTGTTGTTTCATGGAAGAGGCCCCTTTCACTTGTGGTGAGTGGCAATGTGGCTTTAATCATGTTATACAGATTTTAGATAAGTGACTAAAGGATTCTGTGGAATTAACTACCAGTGGTTTTGTCTTTATGTAGAAGCCTAATAGCCTCTGGGGATGATTTTCAAGCACTGTTATGTATCCTAATATTTATAAACACTTAGTACAAAATTTTGGGACTTTGAGGTTGTATTATATAAACGATCTAAGTGACAATAATATTTTTCTTCTATCTGTACTTAAGTCTTGGAGAGCTGTAATATTCATTATGTGTAAAAGAATGCAGATATCTACTGCCCCTTCCTTGCCATTGTTACAGTTCTATCTCTCTTTTTAAAAGTGATAGCATATGGTTTGGTAATTTAAATGTAAGAACTAATGAGTAATAAACTTTTTGATAAATTTGTATGTTTAAAGAAAGGCAACAATCATACTGTAGTTGATGGTGTGAAATTAAAAATGACTGAAAATAGTGAGCATTGCTGCCTAGTAGATATGCTCAATACTGCATTATGGCTTGGATTAATAGATATTCATGAAATATGTTACAATTTTCAATAATTTGTTTATTAATATATTTTAAAAATTAATAGTGAACTCAGACAATGGCTTAGTCTGTCACTATTGTTCTAGACAAACAGACTGTTGGTCTGCATTTATCTTTGCATTTAACTTAACTTGCCTAAAATTGCACCACAGAGAAATATTTTTAATCCATTATCTGGATGGGAAAAAGCGTATTCCAACTTAGTAGCTGTTCTTCTTTGTCTGCAAAACAATCTTCAGCTACATTATGTATTCTGTTGTGAGATTCATCTAGTTACCTCATAATGAAAAGTAATTTATGCTTTGTATATGCATGCTAATAGAGTTTCAATTAACCTATTAACACAAAGCAATATTAGATTCAAATCAATCTTACTAAGAAGGCAGGATGACTGTGTCAATAAGGATGGATTAGCAGGTAAATGTTGCCTTTGAAAAGTGTGTGTATGTAACATAGTAACATATGTAAGGTTTGTAACAGTTAATACTAAAGATAGTCCCAATAAAAAAGGCTGTAATGGAGAGTATGAAATGGAAAGACCTGTATTAATAAGGATAACCCTAATTAGAACTTCAGGTATATCTTTCAGTATTATGAACTGAAGCAGTAGCGTTAGAGCTTGTGATATTTTTTTTTTTCTTTCCCTTTCCATAATTCACTTTTCATAGTTATTAAAGAAAGGACAGATTGAGTTTGTATTGATTTACTGGTTGGTGTTTTTACCAACAGATGAACTCTATATGATGTAGAAAGCTGCCTGATGGCAAGATAAATGTGCCCAAAATTAAGTCAAAGTGAAGCAAATTAGTGAAACTAATGAGTGCCCATGAGAAAGGTAGCAGGCAGGTTTCTGGACTAAAATACAAAAAAAGACACATTTTTACTCACCATTGATGAGCAGGGAGAGCTTTCATGTTAGAACATATCAAAAGAATGATATGTCATGAATAGGTAGTCATCAAGTAAAAATATTCAGAATTTCTCAGATTTTTCAATTTACTTTTTTAAAAACAAACAAACAATGAATGTGTATATGAGAATACACAGACAGGCTGGGAGTGGTCACTTGGTTGCCCCAGTATTTCTCTGGTTATCTCTTGCTGGGCAGGAGCAGAAAGAGGAGGAGCAAACTATTTTGTTTTCCTGGTGTTACCAAAAGGGAGCATGGCCTGAAGTGCTGTTTTCTCCATTAGTCCATCAGTAATGTAGTTCATATTGGAGATTTTGCAGGTTTACAATGTTGTTTAGAGTAAGAATGTGTATCTCTGGGTAAAGATTGGACTAAATTTCTGCTCAGTGTTATGACAAATAGCTGGTATACTTGTTTTTATTCCAATATATTTTATTCTACCTTATAGGCTTTGTTAATAATTATTGTCTACCTGGTACCTGGGAATGCTGCCTCTTTGATTGAAGAAAAATAAATAGAATTGTAATAGTATTACCTATTAGAAATACTTCAAACGAAAAAGTTCTTCTGACAGTGAAACAATCATGAAAGTGTATGTTTGGTACCCAAATCTCGTTTCATTTTCGTTTGTGGAACACTTTACTGCTCACATATTACAAACTGTTAAAACTAAAACAATTCTTCTGAATTGAGTGCTTGTACAACTGTGAAATCTAACTAAACCTAAGACTTTTCAAAATAGTTGCTCATAAGCAACTGTAGTTGCTGCTTACATCATTGGAATAAACAATATTCATGCATCAGAAATGTTACTCAGGCCTATTGAGACTTGGCTTCTTTGATTCCTAAGCACTTGCACATTGTAAATTCAGCCAGGCTTTCAGACATCAATTAATTCAGTGAAATGTAAATAGGCAGCCGTGGTCAGTATCATTCAAGGAAATAAATATAAAAGGGAAGAAATAGTAAATGGTAGCATTAATACACTCAGAACAGCTCACCTTCCTGAAATCTGCTCTAGGAAATTATTTGTTTCCAAGAGTAAGCTTAGTGCTCATGAGTTAGACCCTAATTGTTTTGCTTCTGTATTTCTGTATTGGCACTTGGTGGTTGTATAATAATCAGTTGGAGGAATAGGGGACAGGGATGACGTTTTTTGCCTCTGTGTGTGATTAAGCTGTGTGATAGCCAGTGCTAATAGTTTTGCAGTGGCTACATAATGTCTGTTTTTCCTTGTTGAATTGTAAATACCTTTTAGCAGTTGGAACCCACATGTGCAGGATCAATGTTCTGAATAAGCAATTAATACTGTATAACTTTACAACACTGTAGCACAAAGTACCATCAACATGCTAATGAGTCATATTTCTTGTGATCTGCTTATACAATACATATGCAAAATATATATGGTCAATAATTACCTTTTAATGTAATTTATAGTATTATAAACAACTATATAATCTATTACAATATATATGTCTTTTTGTTGCAATGTGTTACAAAATCTGGCACTGCAAAGAGCAATAACAAAAAGAAAGGTAGCTTTATCATTTGAAGCCATGAATAAAGTTTTATAAACTTAAACCATACACCATCTGTGATGTTCTGAAAACTGGTGAAACTCTGATAATATTTTAGAGGTGCCAGTTTCCTGCTTGTTTTGGATTTGTGACTAAAACAGGGTTGATAACACACCAGTGTTTTGGCTGTTGCTGAGCAGTACTTGCGCAGTGTCAAGGCTTTCTCTTTTTCCCACACTGCATCACTTACTTTGGTTTTCTTCTTCCTCTTTCCCTTACTTCTTAAACTATCTTTATCTCGACCCACAAGTTTTTTCACTTTTGTTCTTCCAATTCTCTTCCGTCCTGCTGCAAGGGGGAGTGAGTGAGTGGGGGAGTGAGTGAGTGGCTGTGTGGTGCCCAGCTGCTGGCCAGGGTCAGCCCCTCATAGTACTGATTCTGGTTTGCTCATTGCTGTATTCATACAATTTTTTTCACAGATGCAGCGTCTTTTCTTTGCAAATTTATTGTTTTCTGCAGGCAAAAAGAGGAAGTCGAAGAAGCAATAAACACAAATAGTAGTTCATCAACCATTAACTTCTGACTGTATCTTACCAGAAATGTGTTATGTAGTATTGGTATAGAAATGAGTGGGTGGTTGCATGGTTTAACACCTTGGAACCAAAGTAAAAACTGAGAATAGTTTTGTATTTCCAAGACATTAGCATGAGTGGTATTGTGTTATACATTCAGTAGATTTACAAATGTGTACGCACTAAGAAAATTTTACTGTGATGTTAATGTGCAGAAATTTAATTACACACAGAAGCTCTCATGCTAAAGTGTCTTTGCATAGCTTAATTATCTGAAGGATTCACCAGATTTTGTTAGTTTATCTGAATTTTATTGGTCACCACCTAGCCATCAGTTGCTTATGTTGCCAAAATGCTTATACAAGGAATCAGTGTCTGCTATCAAACCAGTATTTACATTTACCAGAGGAGACACCTCGGCAAAGGAGATCTTTAAATTGTTTATCCATTAGTTTTGAACAGTATTTCCCATGTATTTCAGATGTTTCCTCATTAAGCTTTCTGTATTTTTAGTTACAAAGTCTCAGAGAATTTGTAGTGCTTTGGGGAAATCTTTCAAGAGTCCCTTATTTGGAAACTAAGTGCTGGCTGTGTCAGTACCACTGCTTAAGGCTAAAATGCTGTGTTAAAATAGGAATTTGTTTCCTCGTGGTTTATGGAAGTGTCTGAAAATTGGGGGAGAACTTGTGTAGCTTCTGAGGTTGAATTACCTTGTACAAAACTGTGCAGTGAGGTTATTTCTCTGTTACAGTCTATGGTAATTGCAAGTCTGTTTGTGCTAAGGAGATTAATTCAGCCTCTGAACTGAGTAGAAAGCTTCTCTGTTGCCATCTGGCATTTGGGTGATCCCAGAAAAATATTTTTACATTTCTAACTGAAAGCTTTTACAATAAACTGATAGATTTAATATTTTCAAGGAACAGAAGCATATTTTTTTTAATGTCTGTGAATGTCAGTGAACACAGCACAATACTTATTAGTAAGTGATCTTGATTACTCTGAATAGCTATTTAAAAGCATTTCCTATGAAATCTGCACTGCAGATACAGTTCCATGCATCAGTGAACATGCAAATCTGTGCATATACCTTTAGTAACTAGCCTGGGCTCAAAAATACGGTCTGTACATTTGTTTTTCAGGATGTCTTCTGATTTCTTTCTTTTGGCTTAAATGGAAGGAGACACTCTGTTTTCAATGCATTATCCTTTCAAATGAACCATAACTTCATGCTTTTTTTCTTTTTCTTTCTTTTTCTTTTTCTGATAAGCAGATAGGATTTTCATCATTTAAGAAACATAAAAGAGGAATCATCCTAAATAGCAGCAGTTCAACCTGCACATCAGGCACAAGGATGAACTGCTGTGCAAGGTCTCAGACTGCACCTGTGGTAAGAATCAGTCAAATACTGAACTGGCTTTGTTACAAAATATTTGTCTTGGGCCAGCTTGGTAGTTTGTTGCAAAATGAGAGATTTTCTGTCTAGAAGTCCTGTGAAAAACTTGAACTATTTGAATACCAGACTTAAATCAGGTTGGGTTTTTTTTTTTTTTTCACTAAAAATCAGTAGAAAAAGATCTATACCTGTTGTAAAAAAAAAAAACCCACAAAAAACCCCAAACCTAATAATTTTAAATAAATACATCCACATATATACTTGCCCCACAAGATGCATGGATATGTAAAACTGGTCCAAATGTTTCCTCATTGATTATCTCCTATCACTAGTTATCATTGCTGAGTATAGCAGAGACAACCAAACTGCAGGAAACAGATGATACATAAAATGGACAGAAATAACATATAAGTAAGTTTCCTATATTCTCCTCAGGGATGTGGGGTGTTGACATGTTCCTGGCCATACTACTTACCTGAGGTTCTAGAGTAGCTTACAAGATGAGACACATATTTTTAAACTCTGGTAAGAGAATTTACAGCTTCCTTTCAGATGAAATCTGATTGAAGTTTTTGAATTATTAAAAAAAAAAAGTGTCCTGTCGTCCCTGTCCGTCCATCCCGTCCCCCCCCCCAGTTTGGTTTTGGCAGCTGGAATAAATAGATAATCTCTGTAGTGGAGAGGCAATATTAGCATAAATGGGTCAAGACTGTAAGAGAAAAACAAGTAAAAAAATGCACAGCCTGGGAGAATGGCAGAGTCTAAAGGCATCCATCACCTTGTATGTCATTGTTGGCTTTGATACTTGTGTGATGTTGAGATGAGATGCAGAATATCACTCTGCTTTAACATATGCCTTGATCACTCTGCAGTATCATTTCAGCATGCATATTCTTTGAATTCGTCGATCAAGATGTTCATTAGGAACCTTGCTGTTAGACAAAGAGTCTTCTTTGAGGCTGAAGCATTACTGTATAATTTAACAAAACACTGGGTAAAAACAACTACATCTTGCATACCAGAGTTTTGCAAAGCTTCTGATAAACTGGGATATGGTTGACTGCTGAGTATTGCTTGCTTTCAAAAAGAAACTTGGAAAGCTGTAATCGCTTCTACTTGCAAACCAAATCCAATGCTGGTTCACAAACTGGCTCTTCTAATATAAATCTGTAAATTTTGCTCAGAGCTGGTGTGGACTGGAGTGTGAACCCAGGCTTTGAAATTGAGAGTAGAGTGTTTTTCTTTGACCTTTTTTCTAGGAGCATGGAAAGAAAATACTCAAATTCAGAGGAGCTGAATGCTAAATCAAGGGGAAGAGAAAGGCAGAGGACTAGGACAGGAAGGAGGAATTAAAATGTGAGCCTGGCAACACGAGGGAGACTGAAAAAGCTCTCATCAAAAGCTGTTGAGAACAGGACCTAGATGAGCAGAGAGGAGTGCTAGTGAACCAAAAGCATGCCAATAAGAAATCAGACAATGGAATCTCTGATTTTTTCAGTGTGATTTTTAAATATAGTGCTATAAGTATCATAACTAATTAATCCTGACTTATAATAGATTTGTATCTTGGGTTTGAATGGCTTTGGTGAAGAAAGCGTAAGCTGTAAATAATGTTTTTCTGTAGTTGGGACATAGTTTAGTTTTCTCTGTCTCTTCCCTTCCTCTTCTCCCATTCACTGAGGGCTAGTTGTGTAAAGCACTAACATGGCTATACTGCTCTGGTAACCAAACTAGATCAACTGTCTCTGCATACTACTGCAGTGTGACTGTAGTTATACCAAAAGTCTATGAGACTAATGAGTCTATGAGTATCTAAAAATGAGGTTAATGTCTTTATCGATAACCATATTCCAAGTTACATCAATTTGAAAGCAGATAAATATATTTCTGTTTCTGTCAAAGCTCCTTCTGTTTGTTAGTTATTCCAAGCAGATTCTCAAACAGAGTAGTTAAACTTGAATGATTTTTTTTTTTTTTTGGTAGTAAATTATCTTTCCTTATTTAAAAAAAACAATTTTCCACCAAACCAGGCTAGTGAATATCAGATTTTGGGGCCTTTTCAATCAGCCAGTAACTGTCATTCTTTCATTCCTGCTCCTTCCTTACTCACTTCCAAGGATGTATGTACATTTTCTACCCTGGTTCTAGTAACTGTGCCAGTGGTCTGTAGGAGACTTCTTGAGAGAAATATGAGTACTTGCCATTTATCTGGCTCCATTCCAGCACCCTACGTGAAATGCATGGCAGAAGCTGTGGACCTCTTTTGTGTCTTCTCATGTCGAATTTGGGTTGGTAAGTGTTCAGATATTCCAAGGAGGGCTTTTTTAATTTACGGAATGCTGGTCTTGAACTGGAGACTTTAGTGAAAAGAGCAGCTGAAGAGGAATAGGAGAGAATAGAAACAGAACTGGAATTGAACAGGTCTGCTTTAGGCATCCTTACCCGCATCCTGATTGAGCCATTCGCACGAAAGTTGGTTGTAGGTCTTTCAAATTTTTTTCTTTCCTCAGCTTCTGGCAGCAGTTAAAGTTTCAATAGTAGCAGAACAACCACAATGTTTAATCTTTCCTTTCATTAGGGTATTTTTATGCTCTATGTGTAAATTTTCATTTCCAAATACTTGAAGAAATAACCAACTGTATGAGAAACAAATGGGGATTTCTTAAAGTTTTGTTATGTAAATTCCTTTGATGAATAACATAACTAGGTAAAAATTATAAATATTTTATATAGCTATGCTATATTTAGCGACTAATTTTGGCTGTACTTGTGCTGTTTTTTGTGTTTTGTTTTCTCTGTGAAGATTCAAGTGACCAGATTTTACTAGAGCACTTCTCAGAAAGTAGATTTCAAAGGTAT
Source organism: Ciconia boyciana (assembly GCF_034638445.1). Classification (NCBI taxonomy): domain Eukaryota; kingdom Metazoa; phylum Chordata; class Aves; order Ciconiiformes; family Ciconiidae; genus Ciconia; species Ciconia boyciana. The sequence goes on from NC_132941.1 coordinate 17,912,098, forward strand.
TTGTAAAAGATGCATATAATTTTAGCTGTGCATATGCAGGAACATGCCCTAGTGATGTTTGCGCATTTATTCAGAAAACAGAACTTATCTGATCAACCTTGCACAGTCCAGCTTGAACTTTGATATTGGTGATCAGTCTGTGGAAATTAATAGCATACAGTATTTTATTTACTATGCATTAACACAGTGAGATAAATGGTTTTCTCCAAAACTCTTTAATAGTGCAGTTAAGCTTGATTTTATTCTTAGGTTAAAGTGCTACAACCTCTGCATGCCATTTCTGGCTTTAGCCTTTTCTGATGGCCTTTCTGAGGCCTTCTCGGATGTTATGCATGGATCATAAATGGGGAATTTCTCCTAGACAGGGAGAAACTTTGGGTGGCTAGAATGTAGTCTGTCAAATATTATCAGCTTTCCTATCTGAATCCTCTTGATAGATGTCTGTGCCTTAAATCTGAGGCTTTTGAGGGTTTTGTTTTGTTTTCTTTCTAGAATGGACCTTTTCTGAATCTTTATTAGTTTGGGACACTCTGTTATTGACTCATTTCCTCTTTAAGCTATTGGTCTTGCATTTCTCCAGTCTTCCTCTCTATTACCAAGTGCAAGTTTTGCACTTTAATGCAACTTTTGGTTGCCAAAAAAAAGAGCTTTTACATGTGTGCGCACATGTGCATGTGAAGTGGGGAAGTCAGAGGTTGGCTGGAATTTCCACCTGTGTGCCCTGCCCTGAGAGATGTTTTTCCAGTGTATGAACCGCTGGTTTAGGCTGTGAATTAATGCCTCTTGTTGGATTGAGTAGGGGATGTGGAATGTGTGGTCTTCAAAGTTTGCAATTAGAGTGTGTGTAAACTCTGATTATGTTCATGTCCCAAATTGCTTTTTGCTTGTAGATTAACATAAACATTTAGATTTTTAACAGTGTGCTGTCTCAGCTATTGCTGGTTTTCTTCCTAAGACTGCCGATTCCCTTCTTTCTTCTCTAGTGTATGGAAACAGCTGACAGAAAATCCTACCCCTAGTGCCATTTTGTTAGAATATACCTGACAAAAGAGGAAGAAAAAAAAAAAAGGAGAATGACCCAGTAAAGCTGTGAACTGAGAGAGAAAGAAACAATACTTGAGATGAAAACAAAGGAAGTGAATCAAAGAAATCTTTATAAAGGGGGAGAAAAGGTGTCACAAAGTGAAGCATCTATTTAGAATGAACATTCTATGTCCCCTTTTACAGCTTAACACTTCTTACAGCTTTTTCTTGCCTGGGTCTGTCTGTCTGCATCTTTCTGCTACCCTTTCTACAAAGGCTGCCTCTTTCTGGGGCCCAGCTGCCACCAGCTGTCACCCATGTCAATCTAAACTCCTCTGTTGAGCATCCATCTGCTAATTAGTTATCCCCAGTGGCAAAATTTTGAAAGACCATAAGCAGATTTTCCTGAAGAGCAGACAAAGCCTGCTGGGGCATAACAGTTGCCCCTTCCTAAACAAGCACATCTTAATTACCCTTAAACAGACCCTTCTACTCCTGATCTGCTCCCATTGCATTGTGTTGCCATGGCAGCAGTTAATGCTAGCACAGTACCATGCAATAGGGAACTGTCACAGTTCCAGTATCATTGCTGGCGCTTATAATGAAGAGTATGGTATGGGTGCTACATTTGCCTCTCTTCAGTCCATCAGTAATTCCCCTGTTCTCACACGCTTTCTAAATATATCTGCTAATGGTTCTTCCATCTCATTTGCTCCTTCTTTTAGAAATGCAGGCTGCATCCCATCTGGTCCTGGAGTTTTTGGCAGCCTTTGCACAGTCTAATTTCTTCAACTCTTTCTTGGTGAGTCTGGTTTCCTTCAGCATTTCTTCTTCCTCCTTGGTAAATTAATCTTGGTTTCTGACATCTGCCTCACTTCCTTTGTAAGCACTGAGGAAAAGAAATGATTTTTGTTTAGGGATGTCTCTATCTGTCTTTCAGTAAAGTACTTAATTCATTCTTTAGAAGTCTGCAGTCATCTTTATTGTTCACTTTTTGTTTATATGCTGGAAATGTCACATTATTTACCTTTACTTCCATAAGAAACTTTCCTTTCAGTCTTGAGTAATTTTTTCATGTTATGGATATTTAAGTCCCTTTCCTGTTCTTAATTTGACCATGTGTAGCTTCTGACCATAAAGCCATAAGGAATGAAAGAATTAACTGCCCTTAAACCTTGAGAGTTGGTTGTAACTTTATATTTTAGGCAGAACTATGGTTAAATGTATTTCACAAGATGTATAAGATATGTTTGTTTAACCGTATCAGCACAAGAAAATTTGGGATGTTTCAAAGACTAGATACAAGTATAGAAATGTTAAAAGGCTAAAACATGAGTCACTCATTTTACAAAATTATACCTTCATAAAAAGGAACAGATCTAGTTGTTAACGTGTATTTTGTAAAACATTTGAGATGTGCAGCACGAGCACATTGTTTACTTTCTTGAGTGATATTTCATGAAAGTGCAGGCAGACATGTCAGGTGGAGAAAACTGAGGGAAAGCAAGATCCTAATTCTCAAAGTAGAGTGAACATTAAATGTAAGATACCTTAAATTTATTATTAATATTGGTATTATGGCAAGTAAACCCCTGTACTTGCATTTTTGGCGTATGAATGATAGTGACCAAAAAAAGGATTTTACCACAAGAACAAAGTTATTCACACCATAGAGAAAAGGAGTTTGTGACAGTAGGAAATGTGACATGTTTGAGGGACTCAGAAGGAGAAAACATTAGAACCTGTAGAGGGAGAGATTAGTGGGGGTTTTGGTGTGTTTTGTTAGTTTGGTTTGGTTATTTTTTTTAAACAAGTAAGATTAATAATTTGATGCTGCATATTCAAAAAGGAAGTTGTTTCAATTCCAGCAGTTTCATTAAAAGCTGTAGAGTTTTCTAAAAATAGTAGAAAGGAGTAAGACAATTCATTGCACTTTATCAGAAATTGTGTGGAGTTGATGGAGATATAAATGATGATATTTTTAGTTTTCAGGTTACAAAAATGAAATATCATTACTTTGGGCCCCAGTAGTTGATGTAGTCTCAAGAATTTTGGAAGCACTGAAGGGTTTCCAAAGTCAAAAGAAGCCAGATATGAGCTTTGAGACTAAAGGAGTCAATATGTATAAAATTGGAAATACATATATTGAACAAAGTATGTGCAAACCTAACTTCTTCTACTAATTTTTCACATTTCTACTAGTTTTGGCATCTCTGTCTTGTAGAGTATCAATATGAAAGTGATTACACACAACGTAATGTAGAAGCAGATTGATAATAGAAGCAAAAGCTATTTTGATACCTGTGATTCATTTCCTAATGAATTCCTACAGCTACTAGATTTGGACTTCCACTGAACTCAATTGATCCCTGTTTATTACAGTTTATTTACAAGCATAATCATTGAAGAAGATTTTAAACTGATGACTTAAAATGACTTAGCAGACTTACCTGGATGCCAGATTGAGAAAAATTATGTTTATGATTCCACATTTTAGTTGCTCATATATTGCAATATTTAGTTGCTCAGTCTTGCAAAATCTTTGGGTAGAAAAGCTGCACAAATCCGTAATAACACAAACAGAAATAGCCTGCACTCAGTTCGATGCTATGCTTTCTATTTCTACACCATAAAATAATGCGGTTTTAGAGGTGAAATTATATAGTTTGTCTCTAGATATGTAGTTAAACACTATTCAGAACAGAAAAAAGGTTTTAGGCATTTTGTCATATTTCGTATTTTATTAGGATTTTAATTCAAAAGGATCTGTTCAATCTCTTAATCATTGTCGTAATACAGTTTTGTATTAGGAAAGGAAAAGACTGATATCTATCCATAATATAGGTGTATCTATTCAAAAGTAGACATCTAAAAGCATTTTAACACTTTTTAAAATTATGGGATCTAATGTACGGTTAGATAAAACCAGGCAGTGATTGGTTTTCTACCATATAGTAGATTTTATATAGCCATGAGCAGCAGTAATAATAATTTATCTGTATCTATGTTGTAAGATGCTTAATTCTAAATCGTATGTATCTATTTTGTGCTCGGGAAAAGAGACAATACATCCTAACATCCAAAGAAGCATAATAAACAACAATTTTTAATTTAGCTTCTCCTAAATGTCTTTGTTTTCAAATGTTTTATGGTTACATATAAATTTTCTACAAAACACGTGACTTTTATTCACCAGAAATAAAGAATCTTATCTCTTCAGGGGGTAGGGAGGGATAAACTAAACAGGCTCTGCAAACTCTATCAAAGAAACAAAAAACCAACCATCACCCAAAAAAAAGTTCTCATCTTCTGAAGTGGCCAAAGTGTAAGCTTGATATAGTCATGCTTTTCAGGGCAGTGCTGTATGTGATCAAATAGAGCCACCTCCAAAAAGAGGGGGGAAGGAGAAGGTAAGCAATGAAAATTGTCCTCTCAGTGTATTGCAGAGCCTTGAGCTCCCTGTGTGCATGTGGCAGTGGAAGCAGAAGCTGACTGCTGCCTCTGAGATGCTGCAATGGTGGCTCTATTCTACAGAGGCCCATGAAGATACTAAATCCTTTAAGGTCCTGTAATTTCTGTTCCCAGTATGGCAGGGGAATGGACATGGGCAGCACAGTCGGAAGGTCAGAAGCTTTTTATTAACCTGTGATTTCACAGGTGTTCTCTCAGTACGTTGATTTCCGTGGCATTTCAGTGTTGAAAGCTGATTAAGAGAAAAAGCAACTGAATCGTCTGAGTTATTTTGATGTCTCTTCAGCTGCTATGTTTGGTCATTAGCCTAGCTTGTTTATTAATACTGTTACCATGTTTGGTGTCCTTGAAGAGCAATGTAATTAAAAAGTTGTTTTGTTGACATTTTTATTTCCATTTGAGTTGAAGATGGATTAGGGGATCTCATTTCTTTTAACTTGGCATTTTTAGTGAACATTCAGCCCATCAGAATAATTTAGTGTCTTTATTCTGTTTGAGGAGACCTGCAGTTTAAGGTAGTACAAGTGACCACAGCATATACATGTTTTTGAGCATACTTCCAAATACAGAGATAAATGTATCGTGAAGTTACTGATCTCTCTTTCTCTCTCTGTTGTTTTGATGTATGATTTCCAAAAAAAGCTTTATTGTAATATCCACAACTAAAATTTTTAAAAGCTAAAAAGCTATACTGTACCTGCTTGTTTTGCATTCATATTATAATCTGTATAGTCATATCAGCATTTTATGTATGTAGGGATTTGCTTTTTAATATAAATGAGTGACAGCTATCAGGAATCGGTAGGAAAATGTTCATGCTTTCTGACATAGTACTAGAAAAGTTGGAAATACAGGATAGTATATGTTAATCTGCTATATGCATAAGAACCCCAGTAGAGAACCAGTAATTGCATTTGACGGGAAAAACTAAAGATTTGCTTCTTGTTAACGGAGCTTTATTTGTAATAGGAAAACATATACTGGTTTTCTCTGGTACTTTTTCAGACAATAGAGAAAACAGCAAAAATCTGAGTAATTTTTGCTAGAATGGTCCTTGCATATAAAAGTGGATACAACAATAAAAAGGACCTATATAGTATGGCTCAAGGCCCTGTATACTTTCTCTAACACTAAAGTGGCAAAAGAGTTAGAGGTACATAATGTAGTCAGTCTGCCTGCCCTCCCCCTTTTGTTGTTCCCCTTACCCTGATAAATTTTCACTTGTATATGGGCAGAATGGAGGAGCAGAAACTTACTTATGCACAGAGCTACAGAAATGTATATGTACATTCACACAGACAGATACACGAACGTGTCTGCAGTGCAGTGTACTATAGGGATGGTGTGGAATGGCAAGGGAGGAGTGAACTCTTGTTAATAGGGCCCAGTGAGCAACTATGGGGTATTGTTGCCAGTAGCAAACAGTTCTGCCTTGTGTAATCAACATTATAGCCAGTCCCCTCCATTAGGGTTTGTAGAGCAAAACACGTTGGATAGAGCTTACCCTGGGAAGGTGAGCAACACCCCTGTGTTGGACAGGCCACTCCTAGGGTCTAGAGAGTTGGAGTGGTCCTAGCATCACAGGGGAGAAACAAGAAATCATTCTGCACACACTGCTGTGTCAGGTAGGAAAGGAAGCCTGGAAGGGAGAGCTGGTAATTTGATGCTGCTCTGAGGATCTTAGTCAATGTACACTGTCCCTCTGCTGATCAGGTCTTTTTTAATGGTCATCAGCTTTTAATTGAACTGTTCTTCAGAACAGGTAAATAGAAATGTGTTGTTTATGTCATTTCCCATGTTCTCCTAGTATAGGATTTTCTTCCTATACTATTGGAAGTATACAGTAAACAGTATAAGCTATAATAACATAAAAAATTAAATTCTGTTTCTAATCTAGGAAAAGAAAATTATGATTTGATGTGTTTGTTTTATCCACGTATGTAAAGACAAACTGGTGACTGTTTTTCATGCTCTAATTTGGATAACTGGAGTAAAGCTGCATCTGTATGGTATCACTGGCACTGGCTAGTTGAGCAGCACAGAAAGTATTTGTTAAACTTTGTATTTTGATGTAGAATGGTGAGGAAACAGTAACTTCAGAAATTTATTTTAGATGAGATGAATTGCATTTGAAATGTTTTTATTTAAAAGTAGAAGAAATATTTGCACGAACTAATACGAAGTATTTTGGGGGGATGATGGAGTTGGGGGTGGATACCTCATTCTTTGTACAATCAAAACTCATGTGATTTCAGTTTTGTTTGTGCAACAGGTGGAAGGAAATGCACTGTTATCTAAAGATAATCTAATTATCCTGTGCTTGTTGAAGAAAAATACTTTCGTTTCAGTGGGATTGCCAGGTGAATCACAGTTTAGGTCCTGAGTTAGACGTGCCTGTGATCAAGTGTTTGGGTTTCCTTCCTACAGATGCTATAAAAATCTTGTACAACCTTATGGATTCAGTTCTACGTCAGATATATGAGTGAAGGTCTTAGAAATTTTAAAGATCACGTATTGATGGATCTCCATCAAATTACTCTTGTGAGTCTTCCATAGAGATGTGTGTGCAATTTTTCCTTAAACAGCCAAAACTATAATGAGGTTACATTAGAATTGAATTTGGAAAAACCTCTGTCCACATTGAAGCCTTGCCTCACAAACTGATACTGAAAATGCTCATATACTGTTGATATAATTTAGCAGTCATGGCTTGCTGACCTTGCTTACCTGACAGAAGCCTTCTTCCTTAATGATGAAAGTAAAAGTATTCTGGTGTGATAGCTTTCAGAGAGCCCACACAATTGTTCATTAAGAAGAATAATTGCACGAGTAGTTAATTGGTATTAATATTTTGGGAAAGACAGATGCAAAATATCTGTGTATCTGACCTTTACAACCTGCTTCTCTCTAATTATGCTACTGCCAGGAAGGGCTGCTTGTGTAGCCTTTTGATGCCTGTCCTTGTCAGCAGGACAACATGAGCTTTATTTCCTCAGGGTATTCTGCTACAGATGTTATGAAAGGTTAATTTATATGGAGTAGCATTTCACTGATGGTTCCATGGAGGTGAATCCTTCCAGCAGTGTGACACTTCCAAAAGGTAATACATTGTATATATGGAGGACCCTATTGATGTAGTTGCTATGGAAGTATAAATTCAGTCTTATGTAGATTTGTTTTAAAGTTACTAGACTACTCACATATTTTTTTAGTATATTAATTTCTAATTACTGATTTAGCTGGCTGTTTTGTTTAAACACGGATTGCTTTGTTATATACAAAACTAATTTAGAAAAATGTCTTTCCTAACCTAACCATGTTCTGTCATTGTCATGGAACATTTTTGAGAAATAGTATTTTTTTAGGTAATTTTAAAAAGTTTCAATTTTTACTTCCTCAGAGAATATGTTGGAAGGAAAATAAAACTGGTATGGCTGAGGTAGTTGCAAGTTTTAAGTCTGGCTTATGTGGTCAAAATTCTGTTCGGAAGGCATTTATGTTTGAAGTGTTTATGATCCCACTGGATATAAACTCTGCTTTTTCCACCTGAATCTAGAGCTGCAGCAGTCATTTTTGAAGCATTTCAGATTGGCAATATTTTGAGTGGCATTAAAATAGGTTAGTGCTGTTTGCTTTCTTTCTCTTTCAAAATAATATTTTAAGTTAGATTTCACGTGCATGTATTTTTTAGTTAGGGAAGCACTGGTGTATAAATGGAAATGTCAGTGATAAAAATTAGACAATATAAACTACTATATAAAACAATTTTTTTGTGAAAAGGACTTGTATTGGCTGCCTGCACATATAGTAAAGATTATCTGATTAATTTTGTTGCAGTATTAACTACAGATCATTGAAAGATTCTTCTAAGTGGTTATTTTCATGTAGCAAAACTTTGTGTGAGGTTCTGTAGGGTACCAACTGTTACTTCCCCTTGCCCTTTTAATAGATTATTTGACAAAACTTAAACTTGTTCTCTGCTATGAAAATAATTACCAGCAAACTTTGCTTTGTTAAAATTGCTGTTGGAAGTCTGTTGCATTACTTGAATACTTCAAGAGATAGCTTGAATTTTGTCTGCAAAAAAGTAAAGCTCCTCTTCTTGTTGCTCTTTTATATAGTAGTAGCCTGTGGGCCACTGATGTTAAGATCAGTATAAAATGCACTTTTGAAATGAGTGAATGCGAAAAGAAGTATGTCATATTGTCTATTTTAAGTTTTAAATATATTTAATAGCATAGTAGAATATATTGTATATACAATATGTATGATGTAATTATATAATTTATATTTTATAATATAATTTGTTACTTTATATTTTTGTATGTTTGTGTATTTATTGGAAGTCCTGAAAATTTGGATACTTTGTAGCAAGGATCAACTTGCAGAATCTTAGAGAATTTGAGGGAACCATGTTCAACATGTAAACATTGTGGGGTCAGAGAAGTGTGTTTGTCACTCAGGGAACAGATTGACACAACCAAACACCTTATAGGCCCAAGGTTTCTAGCAAACACACAAAATCTATTCATTTCGGGAACCTTTGGCGCAAAGGTCTTGAAAGCAAATGGTAAGACTTTTAGTATGAATTTGCATAAAGCAGTGGTAATGCCTTTGCCTGATACGTGCTCATCCCCACATGGCAAATGGATGCCAAAGCAGTGCAGAGAGCATAAGGCTCCCTTTTGGAAAGGATCCTGTTGCAGTGTGGCTGCAAAATCCTTTTACTTTTTGCTTTGTCAGAATTTCTTCAGCTGTTGCTGCCGTCAGCACCTTAGCAAAGAATGGAAAAATAGAAGCAAATATGTCTGAAACCTGCAAGTTAACTTCTGCTGCTGCTCACTGGGATGGGGGAGAAGGTGGGCAACAAGAGAGGAATGGATTATTGTTAGGGCATGAAAAGGGTTTGAAACAGGCTGAAAAGTTTATTAGATATCAAAATTAATTACTGCAGATCTAGATCTAGAAGTGTTTGCTGCCCTGCTGAGAATGGTAGGGAGATGATATAACCAGCAGAGCAACTAATCAAATTATCTGTTTGGACTAAACTTTTTATTTTCAAATAGGACTGAAAGTTACCCAGTGCTTCATTCTCAAATTACAGCTCAAGTACTCCATGAGCTGTAAGATTCTGTATAGTAGCTTTTTTTAATGCTTCAGGGGAAAAATGCTTTGGTTACCAAGCTTCCTAGAGTTACTCTTTGTTCCTTTTAACACACTTCAGAAAGGTGTAGATGTTAAAAGTGTTAATTAGAATCAAAATAGCAGAAAATTAATAGATGCTGAAGTATCTAGTTTTGACAAATTTCTACTTAATTAATGGTTCTGAGCTGAGAGCACAAGGGCTTTATTACTAAATCAGGCCCCCTGTTACACTTCCCTAAAAAATATTAAAATGAACTGTAAATTGATACTGCTGTAATATAGCATTACAGAAATAACAAACATATTGTTGTATGTAGAATATGACAATGCTAAACTCGCTGTTGTGTGGCAGTCCTTTAATCTGATCGCACTTGAGGAAAGAATCTGTATGGCCATCAGAATTTCCACCTATGCACATTGCCTTTACTGACAGGGTGTTTCTTGAAGGTATTGATTAGAATAGTCTTATTATGAGATATTGGAGGAGATTTGTTTTGATATAAATAGATCTTTCCCTTTATCTGTCACTCTGTACTGCTGTATACAGAGACAAGGTTGCGTTTTGGATTTCCCGGTTCTTGGAAAGCCTGGGAAGCATTACCAAATCCCTAACTTTATTTTTATTGTTGTTATTTACTACACAATGATACAGGAGGAAACTAAACTAGTTCTTCTGATGTTGTTCTTTGTGATGCAAATCCTACTGGAAACACACAGTGCCCCTTTCTGTTGTGCACTGTGCTCTTGTCAACAGATTTCAGATCATTATTTTGAAGATAGGAATTGCTGACTCTTGGTCGAAGCTGATTGCTAGTCTAACAATAAATAAAATAGAGTAGGAGAGAGGCATATTTTTTCCTTGTAGATTAAAAACAGTAGTATTTATTATAATCTCAAACAGCATAATTTTTGAAGTTCAAGTTAGGTTTTTCCACAGAAATTTTTTATAAAGAAATATAGAAATCAAGAGACAACCAAGCAATTAGTAATAAATAAATTAAATTACAAGATCTATTTGAATTAAAACAAGTTAATAGGACTGTAATGTGGTCAATAAAAATCACGTACACCAAGTTTTATTTTAGAAGTTTTCATCTGAGATATTTAGCTTTGAAATTAGAAATAGTTGCATGTATTTTAATATTTATATCAAGGTTTCAGCTTTCTCTTAAAAAGTTAAATAGCCTAATTAGACCTAGTCAAAAGAAATTTTATCTGGTGGGAATGTAATTTAATTTAATAATGACTGGAATTGAATAGTTTTATATATTTTATGATGAAACAGAATATAATTTATGGTTCTTAACTTAAAAGCATTAAAATATTTAACCTGATGCTGTGCCACATAGCAGGGAATATTTCTGCCTATTTAATATAGAACATTGCTTTAGACCTAGAGAAAATATTTTTGTTCAAACCTTTATTTTAATTTAGGCACAGGACATGGAATGCTGAATTACACAGATTTGAAATGCCAACACTTCTTCATTACCAGTCTCCTCTTGGCAAGTGTTGAGAAATAATTTTGAAAGTGATATAATTGAATCATGAAACAAAAGAATCTCTATTATGAGGCAAATAATGGGAAGCTAAATTTTATTGTTTCTTGTGCCCTTGCAAACCATTAGTTAACAGTGTTGGTTTAATTGCCATTTCTGTGCAGTAAGTTTTTTAAATGGGCTCATTTTAAAATTATGTGTGAGTTATGTATTTAATTCTATGATCTGTAATTAAATGAAGTTTGAGTTTTATCTTCCCATATTTTTGTGTTGTATACTTTATAGCTGAATAAAGTACAAGGGCAGAAGGTATCAATAAAATTGTGTACTATGACCTCTTAAAATAACAGCCCAAACAACCTTGATCATGAACTGCAAAACTTCCTTTGGAGTTGTGGCATGTAGTCCAAAATATTTTTAAAAATATTTCAAACATGCTATCTGGTGTTGCCCTTGTGATGAACACTCCATCGTGCTCATAGATACAGTATTCCAATGGTTAATAAATCTTATTAAAAATCAGTATCTTAGTCTAAATTTGTCTAGTTTTGGCTTCCCACTATTACTAGCTGCTTATGCTTCTTTTTACTTAGTTGAAGAGCTGCACTTTGTTTTTGTTCATGGAAGGACCTTGTGTTGGGCAGGGATTTGAGATAGAGCTGTCTAGACATTCTACAATAGTGAGCTGGGTAGAGAAGATCAATATGCTTTTAAAGCCAGTTTTTCTTGGAATATAAACTATAATAGTTACCTTTTATAATGGAACTAGAGAAGAGAGGATAGAAATTTTAAAAGGTTTTTTATATGAATCTTCTCAGAATCCAGGTAGCTTTGTGGGGAATCCTTGCTAGTTTGCTTTCCTCAGTAATTTTCCGAGTGGCAGCACACCGCTCTGTTTCTCTCTGTCAGGTTCCTAACATGGTTTCTTCTGTCCTCTGTGCAGCCTAGCTGCTACTGCCTGGTCTGCCTGCTCCTCGAACTCTGCTCTGTACAGAGACCCTCTGGCCTGCATCTTGCAGTACCAGCAATCTTCCCTGTCTTGAGTAAGCCCAGTTGCTCAGTAAGAGGAAGCTCATCTGGGACAGGCTCCCCTTCAGGCTCCACTTGGCACAGGTGCTTCTTAATGCACATAGCACCACCCTGATCAGAAGAGACACTGCCCATCAAGTCTTTTAGTCTATGGGTTCTGCGATTTAAGAGATTTTTTTTTTCCATCTTAGATTTCTGATTACAGAAGCAGGCAAAATTTGAGTGTGTGTATTCTGAACTCTTTTTTCCTAGATGAATGATTTCTGAATACAGAAAACAATTGGATCAGATACAATGAAATATAAAAATATCAATTAGATCATTAAGATTAAAATAATAATAGTAATAATTTAAATTATTGTAATAATAACAAAAACAAAATATAATTCCTACTACTTGATTTAATGAGAAGTAATCCTGTATTCTCAGGGTTATATGTTGATAAATTTTTGAGTTTCTGCAAAGCTTTTGAAGGGACCATTGGAAGAGAGTATATATACAGACTACTATCTGTTACTCAGTACAACAGATCTTAAAACTTCATCATACTTATTATTAGGGGTGTGATTATTTAGGGAAATAGGCAAGAAGAAATGTTAGTCTGAAATAAGGTAAGATATGAATGTACAGTGCTTCGGCTGCTCAGATAAGTTTCCCATGAGTGCACTATTAGCTATAAAAATGTTACTTATCCCTTGGTGAAATGAGATGAAATGCTTGTCTGCATTGTGGAGAAAGAGAATGCACATGTGTTTATTGCGGAGAAGCTGACTTCACAGAAAAGTCAGAAATCTTATATTAAATTCAGCATCCGGCTGATCCAACATGTAGCTTGTGTCTGTACCCCATATAATCCTGCATTAACAGTACTGGCACAGTTGCTGATCTCACCACTTCATAATGCTTGGTCTTATAAATTTTCAGTTTTGCTTCTGGTTGTGTCCTTCTGCATCTCTGTCAGGGAAACCATAAATTCTGTAGAATAAACGATAATAAATGTTACTATGTTGTTGTGGTTTTAGCCCCGGTCGGCAATTAAGTACCACACAGCTGCTCGCTCACCCTCCCCCCGGTTGGATGGGGGAGAGAATCAGAAGAGCAAAAGCAAGAAAACTCGTGGGTTGAGATAAGAACAGTTTAATAATTGGGGGGGGGGGAGAAGAAATTGTAATGAGAAGGAAAACAACAAGGACACCAGGACAGTATCCACCCCTTATTCTATACCATCTATGTCATGCCCAGGTTCTACCCTTTCTAATACATTCCAATTAATCACCACCACTTTTCCTGTCTTCTGATATATACACACAGATATCATTCCCTTGGTCTATGGGCCATCCCTCTAAAATGTCCGTTGAGTTCATTTAGTCCATGACTTTGGTCTCCACTGTCATAACAGTCCTTCAGGGCAGGAGAGATGGTGTGTGGTGTTGGATTGTTGCATGCTGAAGTCAGTTCCGGTTCCATCACAGCTGCACTTTGCTTGGGTTCATCGAAGTTCATTCTTCATTAATCTCGGTGGGTCTCACTGAAATACCATTGATATGGTGTATAGCAACCATAAAAGTGATTACATACAGTATTATATAGCAATTAACATCATACCATTTAGTTCATTGGCTATTCTCACCCAAAATCAAATCCCCTTGAGGTACACAGCAGACTTCCCCATCCTTTTGCATTGCCCACCAAGCACACGCAGGTCCTTGAGCAAAAGCAATCCCACAAACGGGCTTGCCTTTGCCCGAGGCAGGAGTACCCCAGACTGTGTTCCCCAGCATGTTTTTTATGTGCACTACAGGGACTGTATCTCCTTCTACAGTACATAAAAGTTTTGATTGGGCAGAGCCAGCTCGATTGGCAGATCCCCTAGTGTTGGCTAACCAGGTGGCCTTTGCTAAATGTGTATCCCAATGTTTGAATGTCCCAGCACTCATTGCTCGCAGTGTCATCTTTAACTGTCCATTGTATTGTTCGATTTTTCCGGAGGCTGGTGCATGATAGGGGATGTGATATACCCACTCAATGTGATATATCCACTCTTTGGCCCAGGTGTCTATGAGGTTGTTTCGAAAATGAGTCCCATTGTCTGACTCAGTTCTTTCTGGGGTTCCATGTCGCCACAGGACTTGCTTTTCAAGGCCCAGGATAGCGTTCTGGGCGGTGGCATGGGGCACAGGGTATGTTTCCAGCCATCCATTTCCAGCAACGGTGGTTGCTTCCACCGCTGTAAGGACGTAGCGCTTGCCTTGGCGGGTTTGTGGGAGTGTGATATAATAGATCTGCCAGGCCTCCCCATATTTATATTTCAGCCATCGCCCTCCATACCACAGAGGCTTTAACCACTTGGCTCGTTTAATTGCAGCACATGTTTCACATTCATGGATAACCTGTGCAGTAGTGTCCATGGTCAAGTCCACCCCTCGATCACGAGCCCATCTATATGCTGCATCTCTTCCTTGACGGCCTGAGGTGTCATAGGCCCACCGCGCTATAAATAATTCACCCTTATGTTGCCAGTCCAGATCCACCTGAGCCACTTCAATCTTAGCAGCCTGATCCACCTGCTGGTTGTTTTCATGTTCCTCAGTGGCCCAACTCTTGGGTACGTGAGCATCTACGTGACGTACTTTTACAACCGGGTTCTCTACCCGGGCAGCGATATCTTGCCACAACGCGGCAGCCCAGATGCGTTTGCCTGTGTGCTGCCAATTGTTCTGCTTCCATTGCTGTAACCACCCTCACAGGGCACTTGCCACCATCCATGAATCAGTAGAGAGAGCGAGCACTGGCCACTTTTCTCGTTCAGCAACGTCTAAAGCCAACTGCATGGCCTTCACCTCTGCAAACTGACTCGATTCACCATCTCCTTCAGCAGTTTCTACCACTTGTCGTATAGGACTCCATACAGCAGCTTTCCATCTCCGATGCTTTCCTGCAATACGACAGGACCCATCAGTGAACAGGGCGTATTGCTTCTCATTTTCTGGTAGTTTATTGTACAGTGGGGGCTCCTCAGCACGCGTCACCTCCTCCTCTGCTAATATTCCGAAATCTTTGCCTTCTGGCCAGTCCATGATCACTTCCAAGATTCCTGGGCGACTGGGGTTTCCTATTCGAGCCCGTTGTGTGATCAGTGCAACCCACTTACTCCACGTAGCGTCAGTTGCGTGATGTGTACGGGGGACCCTCCCTTTGAACATCCAGCCCAGCACCGGCAGTCGGGGTGCCAGGACGAGCTGTGCTTCAGTACCAGCCACTTCCGAAGCAGCTCAAACCCCTTCATATGCTTCCAGTATCTCTTTTTCAGTTGGAGTGTAGCGGGCCTCGGTTCCTCTGTATCCCCGACTCCAAAACCCTAGGGGTCGACCTCGAGTCTGCCCTGGTGCTTTCTGCCAGAGGCTCCAGGTAGGGCCATTCTCCCCGGCTGCGGTGTAGAGCACATTTTTTACATCTTGCCCTGCCCGGACTGGTCCAAGGGCTACTGCTTGAACTGTCTCCCATTTATTTTGTTCAAAGGCTTGTCGTTGCTCAGGGCCCCGTTTGAAATTGTTCTTCTTCCGGGTCACTTGGTAGAGAGGGCTTACAGTTAGACTGTAATTTGGAATATGCATTCTCCAAAAACCCACAGCGCCTAAGAAAGCTTGTGTTTCCTTTTTGCTAGTTGGTGGAGACATAGCTGTTATTTTGTTGGTCACATCCATTGGGATCTGATGACGTCCATCTTGCCATTTTATTCCTAAAAACTGGATCTCCTGTGCAGGTCCCTTGACCTTACTTTGTTTTATGGCAAAACCGGCTTTCAGAGGAGTTTGGACTATTTTCTTCCCTTCCTCAAAAACTTCTTCTGCTGTATGGCCCCACACGATAATGTCATCAATATATTGCAGATGTTCTGGAGCCTCACGCTGTTCCAGTGCAGTCTGGATCAGTCCACGGCAAATGGTGGGGCTGTGTTTCCACCCCTGTGGCAATCAATTCCAAGTGTACTGAACACCCCTCCAAGTGAAAGCAAACTATGGCCTGCACTCTGCTGCCAAAGGGACTCAGAAAAATGCATTAGCGATATCAATTGTAGCATACCCTTTGGCTGCTTTTGACTCCAGTTAGTATGGAAGTTCCAGCATGTCCGGCATGGCACCACTCAGCGGCAGCATGACTTCATTCAGGCCACGATAGTCTACTGTTAGTCTCCACTCTCCATTAGACTTTCGCACTGGCCATATAGGACTGTTAAAAGGTGAACGAGTCTTACTGATCGCTCCTTGGCTCTCCAGTCGACAAATCAGTTCATGGATGGGAATCAGGGAGTCTCGGTTGGTACGATACTGCCTCCGGTGCACTGTTGTGGCAGCAATTGGCACCTGTTGTTCTTCGACCCTCAGAAACCCCACAACAGAAGGGTCCTCTGAGAGACCAGGCAAGGTAGACAGCTGTTTAATTTCCTCCGTCTCCAAGGCAGCTATACCAAAAGCCCACCGGTACCCTTTTGGGTCCTTGAAATACCCTCTCCTGAGGTAGTCTATGCCAAGGATGCACGGAGCCTCTGGGCCAGTCATAACGGGGTGCTTTTGCTACTCATTCCCAGTTAGGCTCGCTTTGGCCTCCAATACGGTTAGCTGTTGGGATCCCCCGTCACTCCAGAAATACAGATGGATTCTGCCCCTATATAGCTTGATGGCATTAAGGTGAACTCTACTAGAGCCTTATACTCCTGTGGGTCTGATGTGCCAGGCCATCGAATCCACACCGTCCAGTAAACTCAGTTGTCCCTTTCTTCCACCTGGCTGGAGGCAGGGCTCCTCTAGTCCTGGTCACAGTATTCATTACCCACGTCTTGTACATGAGAGTCAGAAGTTTCTTCATTAAAATCAGGAGTAAGATCAGTCCTTCTACTGTGTCTGGGGAACTGTCCACTGGAAACCAGAGCAGCAATTTTCCTGGAAGAACCCCCTTGTGTTTTTCCTTGCAACTCAAGTACCCGCACCTCTAGGGTCGAGGTAGGTTTTCCATCCCATTTCCTCACGTCCTCTCCATGGTCACACAAGTAAAACCACAGGGTGCCCTATGGTGTGCACCCTCTATATCTTCTCTCTTGAGCAAAAGAACGCTGACTCCTAATAGCTGAGACACTGGTCCATACAGGTGGAAAGTAGAACCTATCCTCTTCAAGTTCCTGGACCTTCCAGGACAGTTTCTCTACAGTCAAGACAAGGGAGGAGGAGATACTTTCTTCCTATTCCCGGAGCTGGCTAGCCGCTTCATCCACTGTTGGACCCTCTCCGTCTTTCCAGGTCAGTACTGCCAATGAACTGGCATACGACGCTGGTGCGCTCCATACCAACTTCCGCCACGTGGGTCGTGTGCACTGGACTTCATCTGAATCTTTGGGTAACTGCTTGTTGTCCAGGTCACCATAAATCACCTCCAACACGGCTAATTCTCTCAGGTACTGGATACCTCTCTCCATGGTGGTCCATTTCCTGGGGTGATATATAATATCTTCCTTGAAGGGATGTCTTTCCTTCACAGCTGACAGGAGTCGCCTCCAGAGGCTGAGGACTGGTGCCCCTTTTCCAATCGCTTTGTCAATGCCCCCTTCCCTAGAAAGGGATCCCAGCTGTTTGGCTTCCTTACCCTCTAATTCCAGGCTACTGAACCCAGTCTATCAATACATGGCTCCGTGGCTGGTGTCAATGTCACAATTTTGGGTTTTTTGACAATGAGGTGGTCTACACAGCACGAGGCTTGATGGCGTCAAATGGGAGCTACCTTTCTCAAAGGGGAAAGAGGGTCTTTGCCCAGGAGCTTGCAGGGCTCATTGACAGGGCTTTAAACTAGATGTGAAGGGGGAGGGGGAACATATCAGGCTTGCCTGCGGCAAGCCGTGGGAGGACACACAATGGTTAGAGGGGTGGGGTGCTAGTGTGGGCCCTCAACCTGCTGCCCAGGGGCATGCTGGGGACACTGCACTACAGTCAAAGTCTTGCGGAGATGAGCTGGGGGCTCCTGAGGTAGTAGGAGCCAACAAGGAAACTTCCGTGGAACACCTTAAGAGAAACAAGGGGCGTTCCACTAGGAAGGTGACACAGTCGACAGCCCAGACGAAGCGTCTCTACACAAATGCGCGCAGCATGGGCAACAAACAGGAGGAGCTGGAAGCTACCGTGCTGCTAGAAAGCTATGACCTGATTGCCGTTACTGAAACCTGGTGGGATGAATCCCATGACTGGAGTGTGGCTATCGATGGCTACAGGCTATTCAGAAGGGCCAGGCGGGGAAGGAGGGGCGGAGGTGTTGCCCTCTGTATCAAGAAATGGATAGAGTGTGAAGAGCTGTCCCCCCTGAAGAATAGCCACGAGCAGGTCAAAAGCTTATGGGTAAGAATTAGAGACCAAGGCAACAAAGGGAACCTTGTGGCTGGTGTCTACTACAGGCCGCCCGATCAAGAAGAGCCTACTGATGAAGCCCTCTTCCTCCAGCTACAGGAGGCTTCACGCTCGCAAACGCTTGTCCTACTGGGGGACTTCAACCACCCCAACATCTGCTGGAAAAGTAGCACGGCGAGCTGTAGGCAATCCAGGAGACTCCTGGACTGCGCTGAGGATAACTTCTTAACCCAGGTAATAGACACCCCTATCCGAGGGGATGCAGTACTGCGCCTGATGGTCACCAATGCAAGTGAGCTCATCAGTGACGTCAAGATTGGAGGCAGCCTAGGCTGCAGTGATCACTCATTGGTGGAGTACACAGTCCTGAGGGATATGGGACAGGCAAGGAGTATAGTCAGGACCCTAAATTTTAGGAAAGCAAACTTCCAGCTCTTCAAGGAGTTAGTCAGTAGGACCCCCTGGGAAACGGTCCTCAGGGACAGGGAGCAGAACAGAGCTGGCAGATCTTTAAGGATGCTTTCCATAAAGCGCAAGAGCTCTCAGTCCCCAGATGCAGGAAATCAGGCAAGGAAGGAAAGAGACCAGCATGGCTGAGTTGAGGCATGCTGGTCAAACTAAAGAGCAAGAGGGAACTGCACAGGCAGTGGAAGCAGGAACAGTAACCTGGAAAGAGTATAGGGACGCTGCTGCTTGTGTAGGGATGGGGTCAGGAAGGCCAAGGCGCAGCTGGAGCTGAACTTGGCAAGGGATGCAAAGAATAACAAGAAGGGCTTCTACAGGTATATCAACCAGAAAAGAAAGTTAAAGAAAGCATACCTCCACTGATGAACAAGAATGGTGACCTAGCATCAACAGACGAGGAGAAGGTTGAGGTACTCAACAACTTTTTGCTTCAGCCTTCTCTGGCAACCGCTCTCCTCACCCCTCCCGAGTCAATGGACAACATGTCGGGGACCAGGGGGTTAAAGGAGTCCCTCCCACTGTAAGGGAAGATCAGGTTCGTGACTACCTGAGGAACCTGAACATATATAAGTCTATGGGACCTGATGAGATGCATCCCAGAGTCCTGAGGGAACTGGCTGATGTAGCTGCCAAGCCACTCTCCATGATATTTGAAAAGTCATGGCAGTCAGGTGAAGTCCCTGGTGACTGGAAGAAGGGAAACATTGTGCCCATCTTTAAAAAGGGTAGAAAGGAGGACCCTGGGAACTACCGACCTGCCAGCCTCACCTCTGTGCCTGGGAAGATCATGGAACAGATCCTCCTAGAAGCTATGCTAGAGCACATGGAGGACAGGGAGGTGATTCAAGACAGCCAACATGACTTTACTAAGGGCAAGTCCTGCCTGACCAACCTAGCGGCTTTCTACGATGGAGTTACCACATCAGTGGACAAGGGAAAAGCAATAGATGTCATCTATCTGGACTTCTGTAAAGCCTTTGACACAGTCCTCGGTCCTCCACAACATCCTTCTCTCTAAATTGGAAAGATACAGATTTGATGGGTGGACTGTTCAGTGGATAAGGAATTGGTTGGATGGTTGCATCCAGAGGGTAGCGGTCGACGGCTCAATGTCCAGTTGGAGATCAGTGACGAGTGGTGTGCCTCAGGGGTCTGTACTGGGACCAGTGCTGTTCAATATTTTCATCAATGACGTTGACAGCGAGATCGAATGCACCCTCAGCAAGTTTGCAGATGACACCAAGCTGAGTGGTACACTTGACACGCCAGAAGGACGGGATGTCATCTGGAGGGACTTGGACAAGCTGGAGAAGTGGGCCTGTGTGAACCTCATGAGGTTCAACAAGGCCAAGTGCAGGGTCCTACACCTGGGTCGGGGCAATCCTTGGTTTCAATACAGGCTGGGGGATGATGTGATTTAGAGCAGCCCTGCGGAAAAGGACTTGGGGGTACTGATGGACGAAAAGCTGGACATGAGCCCACAATGTGCGCTCGCAGCCCAGAAGGCCAACCGTATCCTGGGCTGCATCAAAAGAAACATGGACAGCAGGTCGAGGGAGGTGATTCTGCCACTCTGCTCTGCTCTGGTGAGACCTCACCTGGAGTACTGCGTCCAGCTCTGGAGCCCTCAGCACAAGAAGGACATGGAGCTGTTGGAGCGGGTCCAGAGGAGGGCCATGAAAATGATCCAAGGGCTGGAGCACCTCTCCTACGAGGACAGGCTGAGAGAGTTGGGGTTGTTCAGCCTGGAGAAGAGAAGGCTGTGGGGAGACCTTATAGCAGCCTTCCAGTACTTATAGGAAAGACACAGACAGACTTTTAGCAAGGCCTGTTGTGACAGGACAAGGAGCAATGGTTTTAAACTAAGGGAGGGCAGATTTAGACTGGATTTAAGAAAGAAATTTTTTACAATGAGGGTGGTGAGGCACTGGAACAGGTTGCCCAGAGAGGTAGCGGAGGTCCCATCCCTGGAAACATTCAAGGTCAGGTTGGATGGGGCTCTGAGCAACCTGACCTAGTTAAAGATGTCCCTGCTCTTGCAGGGAGGTTGGACTAGATGACCTGTAAAGGTCCCTCCAATACAAAGCATTCTATGATGATTCTATGACTCTACTGGCCCCGTTATCCCAGCATCGGAGCAGCCAGGTGACAACGTGCTCGCCTGGACAACGCCTGAAATCTTTTCGCATATCTCGCAGCTTACTCGGGGATAGGGATCAGGTGGCTTCCGTCTCGTCCACAAGTTCTTCCTCCTCCTCTCTTTGTGACAGCCCTGCTTTTTCATCTTCCCTTTCTAAATGAGCTGACTTTCGCTTCCAAGGTTTCTTCTTGTGTATAGGCGTGACTGATACCGACACGGGTTGGTTCCCTGGTTCAACTGCATTATCTGTCGCCGGGGAGGCTGAAGTGACCACAGTGCTTGTTGCAGGGGGGGGAGGGGGCTGGAGTAGCCATGGCGTCTGTTGTTTTGTCACCAGATCCAGAGACCTTCTCTTCCCCTTGAGGGTTCTGAGTAGTGTGGAACAGGGCTCGGTAGGCATGGGCCAGGCCCCAGCACATTGCAGTGATTTGCGTCCCCCTAGAATTGCCAGGGTAACAACATACTTTTTCCAAATATTCTACTAATTTTTCAGGATTCTGCACTTGTTCAGGGGTGAAGTTCCAAAACACTGGAGGTGCCCAATGACTTAGACATTTCCCCATGCTATCCCACACATCCTGCCACTCATAACTATCCAGCCTTGGGGCAGATCTCTGGATGATATTCTTAAATTGCTTACTAACCTTAGACAAAACCAAAACACCATTCCCAAGCAATACCAACAGATGTATCCTAACTACCCAAGGATGTTCAAGATACTGAAAAGTTATTGTAACGAAGGAGGAAACATCATATAAGAAGGTAGCGAAGGTGCCATTTTGTATTTCCTCCATAAAAACCTCTCAGAGGAAGAAGTATAATTGCTAATTGTCTCCACGAGGTGGTACCCAACGTACAATAATGGCTTCAGTACAAAAATTAGATACCAAGTAAAACTTGGTATCTAATTTCTAAAACTTCTAAAAAAGTAAACTCAAGGTCACTGTTTTAGTGACAAATCTCCCAGGCAAAACATCACTAATCACTGCAGAGCACAGCAAACTGCAAAAACCAACACCGATCTTTAACATGTACAACAAAAAAATGAGCATGGTGCAGATCAGGTAAACCACTATTGAGAACAGATGAATCAATATCGTGGCCCGCAACTATTAACAGATCTAAATTCCTTAATACGCTCTGGTTAACCTGTTATTATCTCAAACCCTTCGAGCCCCACACTGGGTGCCAAAAAGGACTGCTGTGGTTTAGCCCCAGCCGGCAATTAAGTACCACACAGCCGCTCGCTCACTCTCCGCCCTGCCAGGGGGTGGGGGAGAGAATCGAAAGAGCAAAAGTAAGAAAACTCGTGAGTTGAGATAAGAACAGTTTAATAATTGGAAATAACAACAACAACAACAACAACAATAATAATAATGTAATGAAAACAGCGAGAGAGGAACAAAACCCAGGAAAAAAACAAGTGATACAACCGCTCACCACCCGCCAACCGATGCCCAGCCAATCCCTGAGCAGCGATCGCTACCCCCCAGCCAACTCCCCCCAGTTTATATACTGAGCATGACATCATATGACATGGAATAGCCCTTTGGCCAGTTTGGATCAACTATCTTGCCTGTGCCCCCTCCCAGTTTCTTGTGCGCCCAGCAGAGCATGGGAAGCTGAAAAGTCCTTCACTAGTGTAAACATTACTTAGCAACAACTTAAACGTCAGTGTGTTATCAATATTATTCTCATACTAAAATCCAAAACTCACCACTGTACCAGCTACTAGGAAGAAAATTAACTCTATCCCAGCTGAATCCAGGAGATATGTGTAGACCATGTAAGCCAAAGCTTTGTGAGCAAAATACCATGCTGCAAGTTGTTAATCTATTTATACAGTAGTTTACAGAGACAAGCACATTTGCCTCTGGCTATTCTTGCTGCTTCACAAATCATAAATGTGTGTATTAAAATGTATATATTTTAAAACCACATTAAATATATGCATACATATTTAATGTGGTTGGAAGACGTCTGTAGTACCTAATGTCAAACTACAGTCTCTCAAAAAACTTACTTTCTACAAAATATTTCCATAATGTAAAAAAAAAGAATTCATTGAAGGATTACTTTATGACCTTTCAGAGAACTACAGGACAGGAATTAAAAGGAAAAAATTCGTAGGTGCAGTATTACAACTACAGAGGGTTGGCAGGTTTGCAGAAGCAAGCTTAACATGTCAATTCCTGATTTTTCTCAAAGTACACTACACAGTAGTATTGAGTAGTATGTTTCATCAGCACAGAAGGTAACATTTTTTAAGCATTAGTGTCTTGACTATCAAACCACTGAAAACTATGAGGGGAAGTAGTGATTGAAATGCTAGTAATGAAAAGAAAATCCTGTTTTGTATATATCTCCCAAATGAAAGTGTGAGGAATGAAATAAAAGCTTGCTTTTACAAATATGGTTTCATCTGATACAGTATTTACATCACTTTTGGAGGACTTTAATTAGTTTGCATATAGAGACTTCTTCCTCCTTGTACTAGTAAGTCATTCTTCAAACTCTATTTAACGCGTGCTGTTCCTTTTTACTGTGCTCCTGATTTATTCATATGCAGTAGTTACTTTGCTTTACACATTTACCTTTTTTCTTCCATATAGCAGGCATAAAGGTATGTGCACCCCTTGGTATCAGGTACTGAAAATGTAGGGATGCTACGTTTGACGTAATTGCTTATGGCTAAAGTTTTCAGAGAGTCAGCTTTCACATAGTTGCGTTTGATGTGAGGTTGTGTCACATTTTGACATTCAGTTCAAAGTGAAAGTGCAAACTACTCCTGGGAAGATGGCTCATTCTAGAATGGCTTATTCATCCTTGAAACTTTTTCTTCAAACATTTTAAGGGGCTTTGTAACAGAAGAATGTTCAATGTGTGCTTTAGTCAGCAAAACAAATGGGTGTTTGCCCGTAAGAAGCTGTACAGTAAGATTCAACACGTTGCCAAAAAGAAACTTTTGAAGCTCACCAAGCTGAAGCTCACAAGGCTGGACCTGCAGAAATCTGAAGGAGCTCTTGATTTATGTGTTCTGGTACATAAATTCTTGATTCATACTTTTTGCAAATAGTTAATATGGTCAGATGCATCAACATACTTACGAAGTTACGCGGTCTCAAAGTTCTCACTTCACATCTATGGAAAAGGCATTCAGTTGAAGTAGCTTGCCTGAGGCCAAAAAGCTGGTCATTAGCAGAGCCAGAGTTAGGAGACAGACATGCTACTCTGTGAAATCTGTTTGTTCCTCTGGTGTTACTTCCTTCCAGTGTTGCTTTGTATGTGAGTGTTGCTACACCAAAAATATATATACTAGGTATCCTGTGTATGACTTATTGCTAGTGGGGTAAACGCTACAGAGGAGGACTTAAAAGTTGAATTATGACAAATGCTATATGATGGCGAAGTTCAGTACGTGGCATTCAGTAATACACATAAAATACTAGGTGTTATTAGGAAAGAAATAGAGAACAAGCCATCATATCTTGTTATGTATGTCACAGTTTAAACCCATGTATTGAATGCTGAGTGTAGTTCCAATTATCTCATTGGAAAAGCATAAGAGAAAGGTGACAGGAACAGTGATAGGTATGATGACTCTTTGTCTTGAATAAGACAGACCCAATTTTACAAAAGGCATTACTGGCCTGGAAAAGGTCAATAAGGCATAATTATTAATAATTTTTCTTAGCAGAAGGTGGCACCAAATGAAATGGCAAGTTTTAGAACAAAGGAAGTATTTTTTGAGACAGCTCATAATGAGATCATGGAACCTGTTGTAAGGAAGCTAATTTAACCGTTTTTTAATCTAAACTTCATGCCTACAGCTTTGAAGCATCACTTCAAGCATTGGTTATCAGGAAAACATTACTCTCTACCTGCACGGGTGTTAGCACTTCCAAAGTGCACACTAACTTGTTACATCCCTAGCTGAAAGATTTAGAGGTGCTTCTCTCGCCTTATAGGCATCAATTAATTTTGGACTATGTTAAGTCCTGGTATGAGACCACTGTAGATGATAGATAGACTACTGGATGGTAGATACTCATCCATTGTGCAGTGTTAAGTGTGCTGGGTCTCAATGTGTATCAGTATTGTTACTGACAAAAGCCTTCATCCTCGACACCCACAGAAAATTGTAATTTGAGATGGTATTGAGATTTTTATCTAGCACAATCTTTACAGAGAGCTGTGGGGATTAGGCTTCTGTTGGTGGAATTCTCCTCTGATTGACTTCACTTGGAGGGCTCTCATGATCATCTCTGGGTGATTCGTAGTAATAGAGCAGGATAGTATTTAGAATTATCTGGAAAGTGAATAGTAATAAAATGGAGAAGAAACCAGAGTTGCTTACCAGTAGCTAAGAGTTCGGGAAGAGTTTTCTGTATATATTCACCCTCAACTTCCATTCTTTTGTAGTTTGGACTTCTTTGATTTCTTGCTTGAAAGGAAACAATATAGTATAGTCTTTGTGCAAATACGGAACAAAAAGGGCCAGTTAAGGAACTGGAATATAGATATTCATTAGGCACAACATTTTTGGCCTTGAATGGTTGTAATACATTATTATGCACTGCATGAGTATGTGAATGCCACATATTGGTCATAATCTTCCAGGTTTTTTAAGAATTTGTCTTCTTCAGTCTTAATCACATATTATCATGTGAGATGCATAGTCCATACTTTCAATGACTTATTTGATCTTAAAACAAAAGCTATGAACAGTTTCAAATTTGGCAAATTTATTTCTAAAATTCGTGAGCAGAATTTTTGGTATATTAGCAGTATTAATTGAGAAGATTACGTAGCAATGTAGAGTAATGCATTGGCACTTACATAATTCTTTGATATACTTGCAGTTAGCATGGACATTTTTTGAGTATTTCCTGGTTATAGAAATTTAATAATGTCTGTTAGTTTTTCTTTAGATTATAATACGATGCATTTAATTAAATGTTTAACTGATGGTTACATTCAGACATTGTGAGGGCCATATCTTTGCAAGTATTAATTTTGCAGTCAGGATTTCCTAGGTATGTATTTTACAAGCAGTTTTAACTTTTTTTTTTTTTTTTAAGAATGTGGATGGTACTGAATTATCATTGTAATGGAATTTGAAGTTCTCCAGTTACTAAATTTTTCTCCTTTTGCATAAGAAACTGTGTCTTCTCAAACTTACTTCTTCAGCATAGTACTAGCACACTATAGCTTCTCCAATATGTTTTTTGCTTTGATGTACAACTTCAATGAATTTTACTTTTTGGTAGAAAGCTGTACATTGACAGAAAATCTAAAATGTTAATGTCTTCTGTTGCAAGTCACAAACTGCAGTGTATGCTAGAGTTGGTTGTTCTTTTATTTCTCCCCTTTTTTCCTCCTAACACTTCAAGAACAAATTGTGAAAGACACAGTAAGGGCAAAAAGGTGGTTTGAGCCAACTATCTCAAGGATTGAAGATTTCCGTTTTGCAGGTAATACAGTTTTAACTGTGCCGTTGGGAAATAAGATGAAAGGAATTCTAAAAATTATGGCAAAAACAAAAGAGCAGAAATTACTTGAGGCCGACTGTGGAGAAAAAAGTAATATTAAGAGACAAAAATGAAAGTGATGAAAAAGAATGGACGGAGAGGATACATCAGGTTCTGTAAATCCCTTTGATTTTTTTGCTAGCATCCATAAAATTAAGAAGTTCTACTTCGGGACATTCCAAAGGCAGGTGTATGGTTGTATCTACATTTAAGAAATGTGCAGGAAAAAATGTTCACAAATAATCTCACTGAGAATACTAATAATTTTCTAAAAGGTACTAATTCTCAGATTGCTATAGCCATAGTCTGCTATTCTTAAAATTTGCCTTAAAAATGAGCTATATTTTGAACACAATAAAATGCCAAAATGTGTTGATCTGTAATCATACATGTTTTTGTACAGTATCACTGTTTGAGTAGAAACTTCCTTACAGCCAAAAATGTTACATTATGAGAAATAATAAGGAATCTCAGAGTTTTCATAGGAGACAGGGACATGTGAGAGCTGCCATTGTGTGTGTATTCACAGTGCAAGATGACACTTGTATTTAAAAGTTTAATTATCCTTCGCCTTTTTCAATTGTCCCATGTTACAACAGAAACAATTCTCAGACAAAAAAACACTTTAAAACAGAGTTATAGGTAAGAGCAGCTTATGATACATTAAAAGAATTTTGCAGACATGCTCTAATCAAAGCATTATTCATTTTTACAGAACTCCGGTTCTGCACAGATAGGGAAGTGTAGATTTAGGGCTACCAACCTCTCTTTGCCATAGAATCTTCAGACTTTCCACGTTCCCAGATCTTCTGAATTGCTGTGTACAAACCTATGTTCCAGTATTTTTCTAAAGAAACAGTATTTATAAAGTCTCTTTCTTTGTCTGCTGTTCCTCCCTAGTAATGTTTGAGCCAACAGAACCATTTCAACCAAATCTGACAGAAGAATATAGGTTTTAAAGAGAGAAAAATCCCTGAAGTATAGATAAAATTAGTAACTGAGTAGAGGATATAACCTGAATGAGTGTTCCCACTAAGGGAAAGACTATGGCATGACTTGAACACTTCTTCCTATTTGGTCGGCTAACTGATCTGCCAAGCGCACCCACGTTGGTCAGACAGCACACACAGTTTGCAACTAGTCACAGAGCTGTGGTGTTTCTTGTATGGTGGCAGATAGCTGGACAATGGAAAGGTAGAAGGAAAAGGAACTTGAGACTGTCTAAGACAAGAGGTGATAAGAAAACATAGAAGAATGCAATGTGAATAAGAAATGTGGTTGAAACAAAATGTCATAGGAAGCCAGGCTTCATTTGTTACAGTACTTGTAGAATAACTGGTTTATTTTTAGGACTATTTTTCCATATTGTTCTTCAGAAGTTAAGGTTTCTTCCAAATGTAATTTTAAGTATAGCTCTAGCGATCATCACATAAAAGGCTTTGACCATGACTGAACATTTTGATATTAATTATTTTTAAAGAGACATTTTACTTTCCTTTTAACCACCAGTCATAAGGTCACTGATGAGAACAGAGAAGGTACCATAAATGTCCTATGTTAGCATTTTTAGACTCTATAAGTTTAGCTTTAATGGTGAACTTTTGGCAACATACAACTGCAAGCCATTTTTAGTCTTTTCTACCCAAAATTCAAGCGTAGTATTGTTCTTTTGTCATGGCAGAAGTTCTTTTGTCATTGCAGCAGATTTAAGACACTATAGTGCCTTTTAATCAAGCTCAGTTATGATGCAAGAACTGTCTCCCACAAAGATCATATTCCGTCTTTCTGCTTTTTAAGAACTGAAGTAGTTGCTCAAATGAGAATAAAGTTGGCATAAATGACTTTTGTCATGGAAATATTAGAGCTTCTGCAATATTTTGCTGGAATATAATTACAGGGGGACAGGAAGGGAGAAGAAAGAAAATTAGAACAGTATATGGTTCTGAAATGCATTTTTTCCAGGATATCTCCCTTTATTGAGATATCAGTAAAATTATTTTCTTGAGTCCAGGACAATACAATAAAGAACTAATAAGGAAAACACAAACAATTTCTGTAGTAATGTACAAATGGACTATCTCATACTACTTTATCTAGAAAGTGTGGTGCGAAACTACTCTACCTTATAGATGACTTTTAAATTAACACTTCATATCTCAGAAGCATCCAGACACCAGTGTAGATGCAGGTTTCATACAACTTCAGACTGTTGGGTAATATGATGGTTTTTAAATGTTCTCTCTGCCATATTCAAATGTGCATTTCATAGAATTAATCAAATAAAAAATACGTTGTTATATCTCTGTGAGGGTTTTTGGTATTAAATACTAAGTTCATTTCTGTTGTTGAAAAGGCATGAATGACCAGTATTGGAATAATCAAGATACCAGGAAGATAGTTGTTTATTTGTATTTTTGTTCTATAAAATGTGAATGCAATGCATATTCATAGTTGCACTTTAGATCTTTTTGTGGGGTGTTTCTCCATTTTGCCAAACTGCCTAACTTTTTCAGTATTGCTGCTGAAAGTTCTTCCTTCCTGAAAGAGACTGCACTGTGAAAGTATTGAATATTGAATAGTAATATAAATCTTCAGTGTTTGTTCTCTTGCAATAGGATTAACAACCATTTTGACACTGATTTAAGCTGTGTATTAGTGTCAAATGAGTGAGTTTTGGGGAATATAGCTGTCTTTCAGATTAGTTTTTCATGTTTTATTGCTCAAACTACAGTGACTGAAAAATACAAGGCAGAACCGTGATATTGATAAGAGAAATGTTCTTATGATGGCATATGAAGTCATTAAAATAACAATTAGATTTACATATTTTCATATTATTTATTAAATACACATGCATTCTTAGACTTGTGTCCTCTTAAGAAAATTGAGAACGTTGCAGAAAATTCTGATGTGACATGACTAGAAAGTGATGTTTGCAAAAGGTCTTTCTTCATTTTTAGTATAGTCCAGTGAATAAGTTTTCCAAATTACACTTTAAATATTTTATTTTTTTAATCAATTATCAAAAATAGCATTGTGTCAGAAATGTGAAAAAAGAATAACAATGATCAGAGTAGGAAAAATAAGTCATAACTGCACTGTATTTTCAAACATTTCAGTATATCCAGGTCTCCTTAGTCTTAATGATTTCTATGGTACACTCTATTTATTTTTAGAGGCGTGTTTACAAATGTGACTAAAGGTAGGACTACAAATAACTTCCTTCATAGTGGAAAGACAGCATAACCTATTAAGGTTAGGGCTTAAGTAATTTATTTTTCTTTCACTATTGAAGGTCCCTTATTACAGGCCATCCTTTGTAAAGGCATGATGAGAACTGATTTTTCATGCTGTGCAGATGTGTATGATGTGGTCTCTTACTAAGTGTGCATGTTGGGACTGCAATGATAAAAACTCATTCTTTATATACTCTGCATATTTATACTTAAAACAATTTTCAGAAATGTGTAATTCAATTAAAACCAATTTCTGGAATATTTAAGTGGGTTAATTCCTTGCCAAATTTCAGTTTGCTTTCTTTAGCTAATGCCTATCCTACAGTATCCCTTAGTATTTTGCAAAATATTTTGCATCAGGTTGATATTACAGAAATAATCAAGGCTTATCAGAGCATTAATGATTATGAAACCTTTTTCTTTTGATTGGGATCATCTTTTCTAGTAATCCTGGTTGTTTGCTAGAGAGGTCATGTCAAAAAAGAATTTACAGAGGAGTGCATATGTTCATTACAGTCGAATTGATAGCATTAGGCCAGAGGCTGCTAACTTGTTAGAATCCCAAAATGTAGTATTTCCATTTATAGATCCGTGCATTGTGGGTGCTCTTGCTTGGTGTCATTCATTTCAAGAAATTCAGAAGCAGAGGTTATCCTGAATACTCAATGTATGATTCCCTTTTTCTAAGGACACGGAAATGACTGAAAGGCAAAGTTTTCCCTGTTCTTTGTTTCAAAAGTAATTCACCTTTGAATTACTGAGAT
This sequence comes from Ciconia boyciana, assembly GCF_034638445.1. Classification (NCBI taxonomy): domain Eukaryota; kingdom Metazoa; phylum Chordata; class Aves; order Ciconiiformes; family Ciconiidae; genus Ciconia; species Ciconia boyciana. The sequence continues at coordinate 17,942,790 of NC_132941.1, forward strand.
GTTCATTCTACTGAAGAACATAAAAAAGGCTTCTGTGATCCTGCATGTCTTTTATTTATGCTTTGTTCAGTGATCTGATCAGTCAGATGAAGACCTGTATAGATACTTGGCCTAGCAAAGAAGTCTCTAGAGGTGACCCTTGTATGATATAACCTAATATGCTTAATTTCTTTATCTCAAAAGGCAATGTACCTACCTCAGACATGAATCTTTATCTAGATAGTAAATCTTAATTTTGCCTGCGAGCAAAACACAATGGAATCACTTCAAAGCATTTGCAATACTCTAGGAAAAAATATACATAAAAGTATAATTATGTGGAATATGTATATAGCTATATTATTGAAAGAAACATTAATAGAATTATGATAATCTTTTCTCTTTCTCTACATTCATCTTAATGCTTCATGTTCATTTTTGTGCTTACAAGTTAACACAAAAGGGGAGGAGATTAAGCAGTTGTGTTAGTTAAATATGAACGTGTTGTGGGCAGAGTGAACATCAGGACTGTGTGTGATCTGGCACCTCTCTTCTGTTTTCTTTATTGTTGCTGCTGAAGGAATGAAATAAGCCAGTGCATTTGTTTTACTTAGTAGAAAGATAAACTTCATAAATATTGGTGGCTGGCAATCTGCTTAGTCCTTGAAGCCATATTACTCCACTTCTGTTTTATATCAAGATGAAAATTCTTGGTTTGCGATTCTCCATCAGCATAAGCTGTACTATGGTTGATCATTTCCTGTGTTCTGTCCCCGAAAGAGTTCTGTCTTCACTCAGTAGAAGGAGGAAATGAAAGATATTTGGCTCTCTTGGTTTTGTTTTGTACTGTATCATTTCACTAAAAGGTCTTACTACTAAAATTCATATCTGGAAAAAAACCCAGAAGAATCTAATGGTTAATTCTTATTCTTTTGAAGGATCATGTTCAGTACTGTTGCTCTGAGCATCACTTCTGCTTTAAGCTAATGTTATTCTATTTGAAAATTTCAGTAATGCAGATTAAAGCCAGATCCTTCTTGCATGTGAGGGAGTGTGAAGGGGAGCCTCATGTGGCTCTGCCCTTCCTTATTTCGTGGGATGGCTCTTCAGATCTTCTGCTGTAGCATGGGACCAGTGCAGCCTTTTTTACATTGCTGCATTCTGCCAGCTTTCTGAAGGAATAAAGAATAATCAGTTGAGAAATTGTTTGAATTGTAAATTTATTTTTGACGCTTCTCCGAAGTTTTGGGAAGTGTAACTCTTCCAGCACAGCAGGGAAAGATGCCTACATCAAATGGCTAGGTATAGTCCTAAGACTGTGAACAAAATCATAGTGAATTTCCCAGGGCACTGTTGAAACAAAGCAACATCGTAGCTTAGCTAAAGACAAAATCACAAATAATCCTTCATTAATTTGTTTACTTATAATTAATTATTCAAATGATGTACTGTCCTGGTTTCGGCTGGGATAGAGTTAATTTTCTTCCTAGTAGCTGGTATGGTGCTGAGTTTTGGATTTTAGTATGAGAATAATATTGATAACACACTGATGTTTTGGCTGTTGCTAAGCAGTGTTTGCGCTAGTTGAGGACTTCTCAGCTTCCCGTGCTCTGCCAGGTGCACAAGAAACTGGGAGAGGGCACAGCCAGGATAGTTGATCCAAACTGACCAAAGGGCTATTCCATACTATATGATGTCATGCCCAGTATATAAACTGGGGGGAGTTGGCCGGGGGGTAGCGATCACTGCTCAGGGACTGGCTGGGCATCGGTTGGCGGGTGGTGAGCGGTTGTATCACTTCTTTTTTTCCCCTCCCTTGGATTTTGTTCCTCTCTCTTTCTTGTTGTTTTCCTTCTCATTACAATTCATTATTATTATTATTACTATTATTTTGGTCCAATTATTAAACTGTTCTTAACTCACGAATTTTCTTACTTTTGCTCTTCTGATTCTCTCCCCCATCCCACCGGGGGGGAGTGAGCGAGCGGCTGTGTGGTGTTTAGTTGCCGGCTGGGCTTAAACCACAACATGTACACAACTTTTTTTTTAATGACTGATAAGGAAAATGGGAACTCTGTAAAAGTTTAGTACGAAAACAGTAGCATGAATCTAGACTGTTTCCAAAATACAAATGGTGAAAATAACACATACCCTTCTGAAGAGGATTTTTCTTCATCAATAAATTTCAAACCACTCTGCAAAAAGGTTTTGTGTTCACATTCCCATTTTACTGATAGTCCAGCTGAATGTGTAAATCTATAATTATATAAAGCTAGAAATTTGACTGGGAAGGAGTCTGACAGAACCTGGAGAATTTGTTAGTGTGACCCAGTCCCTAAACTTTCATTGAGGCTTTGATTCATGAATAGGCAGAATAAAAGGAAAGATAAGGTTGTTCCCTAACTTTTCCACTACAACTGTTTTTGATGCTGTGGAGGGAGTTTCAAAGACCAGCTCTAGCTATATTAAACTCAGCTGTTGAAATTGCATGACATAGATTTAAAACTCACCAGCTTTCTTTTAATAAATTGGGAAATTTGTAGTCTTGGATCGGGCTTTTTAACTTTTCTATGTGATGATCAAGTATTGATCAGCCTCCCTTTGCAATGGAAAATTTTTTCTCCTTTTGGTGGAGAGCTGCTGTGAAGGCTTGATCTTTTAAATAGTTTCATCCATAAAGACAGAAGTTATGAGAAGGCCAGGAGAACCTCTTTCATGTAACCTGAACCTCTAAAATTTAAAAAAAAACAAATGAAAGAAGCAGACTAAGGTCATGAAGAGAATTAAGCTAGTTTATTATTCCAGGTTGTCCCGGAGTCAGCTGGGATAGAGTTAATTTTCTTCCTAGTAGCTGGTACAGTGGTGAGTTTTGGATTTTAGTATGAGAATAATATTGATAACACACTGACGTTTAAGTTGTTGCTAAGTAATGTTTACACTAGTGAAGGACTTTTCAGCTTCCCATGCTCTGCTGGGCGCACAAGAAACTGGGAGGGGGCACAGGCAAGATAGTTGATCCAAACTGGCCAAAGGGCTATTCCATGTCATATGATGTCATGCTCAGTATATAAACTGGGGGGAGTTGGCTGGGGGGTAGCGATCGCTGCTCAGGGATTGGCTGGGCATCGGTTGGCGGGTGGTGAGCGGTTGTATCACTTGTTTTTTTCCTGGGTTTTGTTCCTCTCTCGCTGTTTTCATTACATTATTATTATTGTTGTTGTTGTTGTTGTTGTTATTTCCAATTATTAAACTGTTCTTATCTCAACTCACGAGTTTTCTTACTTTTGCTCTTTCGATTCTCTCCCCCACCCCCTGGCAGGGCGGAGAGTGAGCGAGCGGCTGTGTGGTACTTAATTGCCGGCTGGGGCTAAACCACAGCAGTCCTTTTTGGCACCCAGTGTGGGGCTCGAAGGGTTTGAGATAATAACAGGTTAACCAGAGCGTATTAAGGAATTTAGATCTGTTAATAGTTGCGGGCCACGATATTGATTCATCTGTTCTCAATAGTGGTTTACCTGATCTGCACCATGCTCATTTTTTTGTTGTACATGTTAAAGATCGGTGTTGGTTTTTGCAGTTTGCTGTGCTCTGCAGTGATTAGTGATGTTTTGCCTGGGAGATTTGTCACTAAAACAGTGACCTTGAGTTTACTTTTTTAGAAGTTTTAGAAATTAGATACCAAGTTTTACTTGGTATCTAATTTTTGTACTGAAGCCATTATTGTACGTTGGGTACCACCTCGTGGAGACAATTAGCAATTATACTTCTTCCTCTGAGAGGTTTTTTATGGAGGAAATACAAAATGGCACCTTCGCTACCTTCTTATATGATGTTTCCTCCTTCGTTACAATAACTTTTCAGTATCTTGAACATCCTTGGGTAGTTAGGATACATCTGTTGGTATTGCTTGGGAATGGTGTTTTGGTTTTGTCTAAGGTTAGTAAGCAATTTAAGAATATCATCCAGAGATCTGCCCCAAGGCTGGATAGTTATGAGTGGCAGGATGTGTGGGATAGCATGGGGAAATGTCTAAGTCATTGGGCACCTCCAGTGTTTTGGAACTTCACCCCTGAACAAGTGCAGAATCCTGAAAAATTAGTAGAATATTTGGAAAAAGTATGTTGTTACCCTGGCAATTCTAGGGGGACGCAAATCACTGCAATGTGCTGGGGCCTGGCCCATGCCTACCGAGCCCTGTTCCACACTACTCAGAACCCTCAAGGGGAAGAGAAGGTCTCTGGATCTGGTGACAAAACAACAGACGCCATGGCTACTCCAGCCCCTCCCCCCCCTGCAACAAGCACTGTGGTCACTTCAGCCTCCCCGGCGACAGATAATGCAGTTGAACCAGGGAACCAACCCGTGTCGGTATCAGTCACGCCTATACACAAGAAGAAACCTTGGAAGCGAAAGTCAGCTCATTTAGAAAGGGAAGATGAAAAAGCAGGGCTGTCACAAAGAGAGGAGGAGGAAGAACTTGTGGACGAGACGGAAGCCACCTGATCCCTATCCCCGAGTAAGCTGCGAGATATGCGAAAAGATTTCAGGCGTTGTCCAGGCGAGCACGTTGTCACCTGGCTGCTCCGATGCTGGGATAACGGGGCCAGTAGAGTCATAGAATCATCATAGAATGCTTTGTATTGGAGGGGACCTTTACAGGTCATCTAGTCCAACCTCCCTGCAAGAGCAGGGACATCTTTAACTAGGTCAGGTTGCTCAGAGCCCCATCCAACCTGACCTTGAATGTTTCCAGGGATGGGACCTCCGCTACCTCTCTGGGCAACCTGTTCCAGTGCCTCACCACCCTCATTGTAAAAAATTTCTTTCTTAAATCCAGTCTAAATCTGCCCTCCCTTAGTTTAAAACCATTGCTCCTTGTCCTGTCACAACAGGCCTTGCTAAAAAGTCTGTCTGTGTCTTTCCTATAAGTACTGGAAGGCTGCTATAAGGTCTCCCCACAGCCTTCTCTTCTCCAGGCTGAACAACCCCAACTCTCTCAGCCTGTCCTCGTAGGAGAGGTGCTCCAGCCCTTGGATCATTTTCATGGCCCTCCTCTGGACCCGCTCCAACAGCTCCATGTCCTTCTTGTGCTGAGGGCTCCAGAGCTGGACGCAGTACTCCAGGTGAGGTCTCACCAGAGCAGAGCAGAGTGGCAGAATCACCTCCCTCGACCTGCTGTCCATGTTTCTTTTGATGCAGCCCAGGATACGGTTGGCCTTCTGGGCTGCGAGCGCACATTGTGGGCTCATGTCCAGCTTTTCGTCCATCAGTACCCCCAAGTCCTTTTCCGCAGGGCTGCTCTAAATCACATCATCCCCCAGCCTGTATTGAAACCAAGGATTGCCCCGACCCAGGTGTAGGACCCTGCACTTGGCCTTGTTGAACCTCATGAGGTTCACACAGGCCCACTTCTCCAGCTTGTCCAAGTCCCTCCAGATGACATCCCGTCCTTCTGGCGTGTCAAGTGTACCACTCAGCTTGGTGTCATCTGCAAACTTGCTGAGGGTGCATTCGATCTCGCTGTCAACGTCATTGATGAAAATATTGAACAGCACTGGTCCCAGTACAGACCCCTGAGGCACACCACTCGTCACTGATCTCCAACTGGACATTGAGCCGTCGACCGCTACCCTCTGGATGCAACCATCCAACCAATTCCTTATCCACTGAACAGTCCACCCATCAAATCTGTATCTTTCCAATTTAGAGAGAAGGATGTTGTGGAGGACCGAGGACTGTGTCAAAGGCTTTACAGAAGTCCAGATAGATGACATCTATTGCTTTTCCCTTGTCCACTGATGTGGTAACTCCCTCGTAGAAAGCCGCTAGGTTGGTCAGGCAGGACTTGCCCTTAGTAAAGTCATGTTGGCTGTCTTGAATCACCTCCCTGTCCTCCATGTGCTCTAGCATAGCTTCTAGGAGGATCTGTTCCATGATCTTCCCAGGCACAGAGGTGAGGCTGGCAGGTCGGTAGTTCCCAGGGTCCTCCTTTCTACCCTTTTTAAAGATGGGCACAATGTTTCCCTTCTTCCAGTCACCAGGGACTTCACCTGACTGCCATGACTTTTCAAATATCATGGAGAGTGGCTTGGCAGCTACATCAGCCAGTTCCCTCAGGACTCTGGGATGCATCTCATCAGGTCCCATAGACTTATATATGTTCAGGTTCCTCAGGTAGTCACGAACCTGATCTTCCCTTACAGTGGGAGGGACTCCTTTAACCCCCTGGTCCCCGACATGTTGTCCATTGACTCGGGAGGGGTGAGGAGAGCGGTTGCCAGAGAAGGCTGAAGCAAAAAGTTGTTGAGTACCTCAACCTTCTCCTCGTCTGTTGATGCTAGGTCACCATTCTTGTTCATCAGTGGAGGTATGCTTTCTTTAACTTTCTTTTCTGGTTGATATACCTGTAGAAGCCCTTCTTGTTATTCTTTGCATCCCTTGCCAAGTTCAGCTCCAGCTGCGCCTTGGCCTTCCTGACCCCATCCCTACACAAGCAGCAGCGTCCCTATACTCTTTCCAGGTTACTGTTCCTGCTTCCACTGCCTGTGCAGTTCCCTCTTGCTCTTTAGTTTGACCAGCATGCCTCAACTCAGCCATGCTGGTCTCTTTCCTTCCTTGCCTGATTTCCTGCATCTGGGGACTGAGAGCTCTTGCGCTTTATGGAAAGCATCCTTAAAGATCTGCCAGCTCTGTTCTGCTCCCCTGTCCCTGAGGACCGTTTCCCAGGGGGTCCTACTGACTAACTCCTTGAAGAGCTGGAAGTTTGCTTTCCTAAAATTTAGGGTCCTGACTATACTCCTTGCCTGTCCCATATCCCTCAGGACTGTGTACTCCACCAATGAGTGATCACTGCAGCCTAGGCTGCCTCCAATCTTGACGTCACTGATGAGCTCACTTGCATTGGTGACCATCAGGCGCAGTACTGCATCCCCTCGGATAGGGGTGTCTATTACCTGGGTTAAGAAGTTATCCTCAGCGCAGTCCAGGAGTCTCCTGGATTGCCTACAGCTCGCCGTGCTACTTTTCCAGCAGATGTTGGGGTGGTTGAAGTCCCCCAGTAGGACAAGCGTTTGCGAGCGTGAAGCCTCCTGTAGCTGGAGGAAGAGGGCTTCATCAGTAGGCTCTTCTTGATCGGGCGGCCTGTAGTAGACACCAGCCACAAGGTTCCCTTTGTTGCCTTGGTCTCTAATTCTTACCCATAAGCTTTTGACCTGCTCGTGGCTATTCTTCAGGGGGGACAGCTCTTCACACTCTATCCATTTCTTGATACAGAGGGCAACACCTCCGCCCCTCCTTCCCCGCCTGGCCCTTCTGAATAGCCTGTAGCCATCGATAGCCACACTCCAGTCATGGGATTCATCCCACCAGGTTTCAGTAACGGCAATCAGGTCATAGCTTTCTAGCAGCACGGTAGCTTCCAGCTCCTCCTGTTTGTTGCCCATGCTGCGCGCATTTGTGTAGAGACGCTTCGTCTGGGCTGTCGACTGTGTCACCTTCCTAGTGGAACACCCCTTGTTTCCCTTAAGGTGTTGCACAGAAGTTTCCTTCTTGGCTCCTACTACCTCAGCTCATCTCCGCAAGGCTTTGACTGTGGTACAGTGTCCCCAGCATGCCCCGGGGGGCAACAGGTTGAGGGCCCACACTAGCACCCCACCCCTCTAACCATTGTGTGTCCTCCCACGGCTTGCCGCAGGCAAGCCTGATATGTTCCCCCTCCCCCTTCACATCTAGTTTAAAGCCCTGTCAATGAGCCCTGCAAGCTCCTGGGCAAAGACCCTCTTTCCCCTTTGAGAAAGGTAGCTCCCATTTGACGCCATCAAGCCTCGTGCTGTGTAGACCACCTCATTGTCAAAAAACCCAAAATTGTGACATTGACACCAGCCACGGAGCCATGTATTGATAGACTGGGTTCAGTAGCCTGGAATTAGAGGGTAAGGAAGCCAAACAGCTGGGATCCCTTTCTAGGGAAGGGGGCATTGACAAAGCGATTGGAAAAGGGGCACCAGTCCTCAGCCTCTGGAGGCGACTCCTGTCAGCTGTGAAGGAAAGACATCCCTTCAAGGAAGATATTATATATCACCCCGGGAAATGGACCACCATGGAGAGAGGTATCCAGTACCTGAGAGAATTAGCCGTGTTGGAGGTGATTTATGGTGACCTGGACAACAAGCAGTTACCCAAAGATTCAGATGAAGTCCAGTGCACACGACCCACGTGGCGGAAGTTGGTATGGAGCGCACCAGCGTCGTATGCCAGTTCATTGGCAGTACTGACCTGGAAAGACGGAGAGGGTCCAACAGTGGATGAAGCGGCTAGCCAGCTCCGGGAATAGGAAGAAAGTATCTCCTCCTCCCTTGTCTTGACTGTAGAGAAACTGTCCTGGAAGGTCCAGGAACTTGAAGAGGATAGGTTCTACTTTCCACCTGTATGGACCAGTGTCTCAGCTATTAGGAGTCAGCGTTCTTTTGCTCAAGAGAGAAGATATAGAGGGTGCACACCATAGGGCACCCTGTGGTTTTACTTGTGTGACCATGGAGAGGACGTGAGGAAATGGGATGGAAAACCTACCTCGACCCTAGAGGTGCGGGTACTTGAGTTGCAAGGAAAAACACAAGGGGGTTCTTCCAGGAAAATTGCTGCTCTGGTTTCCAGTGGACAGTTCCCCAGACACAGTAGAAGGACTGATCTTACTCCTGATTTTAATGAAGAAACTTCTGACTCTCATGTACAAGACGTGGGTAATGAATACTGTGACCAGGACTAGAGGAGCCCTGCCTCCAGCCAGGTGGAAGAAAGGGACAACTGAGTTTACTGGACGGTGTGGATTCGATGGCCTGGCACATCAGACCCACAGGAGTATAAGGCTCTAGTAGAGTGCACCTTAATGCCATCAAGCTATATAGGGGCAGAATCCATCTGTATTTCTGGAGTGACGGGGGATCCCAACAGCTAACCGTATTGGAGGCCAAAGCGAGCCTAACTGGGAATGAGTAGCAAAAGCACCCCGTTATGACTGGCCCAGAGGCTCCGTGCATCCTTGGCATAGACTACCTCAGGAGAGGGTATTTCAAGGACCCAAAAGGGTACCGGTGGGCTTTTGGTATAGCTGCCTTGGAGACGGAGGAAATTAAACAGCTGTCTACCTTGCCTGGTCTCTCAGAGGACCCTTCTGTTGTGGGGTTTCTGAGGGTCGAAGAACAACAGGTGCCAATTGCTGCCACAACAGTGCACCGGAGGCAGTATCGTACCAACCGAGACTCCCTGATTCCCATCCATGAACTGATTTGTCGACTGGAGAGCCAAGGAGCGATCAGTAAGACTCGTTCACCTTTTAACAGTCCTATATGGCCAGTGCGAAAGTCTAATGGAGAGTGGAGACTAACAGTAGACTATCGTGGCCTGAATGAAGTCATGCTGCCGCTGAGTGGTGCCATGCCGGACATGCTGGAACTTCCATACTAACTGGAGTCAAAAGCAGCCAAAGGGTATGCTACAATTGATATCGCTAATGCATTTTTCTGAGTCCCTTTGGCAGCAGAGTGCAGGCCATAGTTTGCTTTCACTTGGAGGGGTGTTCAGTACACTTGGAATTGATTGCCACAGGGGTGGAAACACAGCCCTACCATTTGCCGTGGACTGATCCAGACTGCACTGGAACAGCGTGAGGCTCCAGAACATCTGCAATATATTGATGACGTTATCGTGTGGGGCCATACAGCAGAAGAAGTTTTTGAGGAAGGGAAGAAAATAGTCCAAACTCCTCTGAAAGCCGGTTTTGCCATAAAACAAAGTAAGGTCAAGGGACCTGCACAGGAGATCCAGTTTTTAGGAATAAAATGGCAAGATGGACGTCATCAGATCCCAATGGATGTGACCAACAAAATAACAGCTATGTCTCCACCAACTAGCAAAAAGGAAACACAAGCTTTCTTAGGCGCTGTGGGTTTTTGGAGAATGCATATTCCAAATTACAGTCTAACTGTAAGCCCTCTCTACCAAGTGACCCGGAAGAAGAACAATTTCAAACGGGGCCCTGAGCAACGACAAGCCTTTGAACAAAATAAATGGGAGACAGTTCAAGCAGTAGCCCTTGGACCAGTCCGGGCAGGGCAAGATGTAAAAATGTGCTCTACACCGCAGCCGGGGAGAATGGCCCTACCTGGAGCCTCTGGCAGAAAGCACCAGGGCAGACTCGAGGTCGACCCCTAGGGTTTTGGAGTCGGGGATACAGAGGAACCGAGGCCCGCTACACTCCAACTGAAAAAGAGATACTGGAAGCATATGAAGGGGTTTGAGCTGCTTCGGAAGTGGCTGGTACTGAAGCACAGCTCGTCCTGGCACCCCGACTGCCGGTGCTGGGCTGGATGTTCAAAGGGAGGGTCCCCCGTACACATCACGCAACTGACGCTACGTGGAGTAAGTGGGTTGCACTGATCACACAACGGGCTCGAATAGGAAACCCCAGTCGCCCAGGAATCTTGGAAGTGATCATGGACTGGCCAGAAGGCAAAGATTTCGGAATATTAGCAGAGGAGGAGGTGACGCGTGCTGAGGAGCCCCCACTGTACAATAAACTACCAGAAAATGAGAAGCAATACGCCCTGTTCACTGATGGGTCCTGTCGTATTGCAGGAAAGCATCGGAGATGGAAAGCTGCTGTATGGAGTCCTATACGACAAGTGGTAGAAACTGCTGAAGGAGATGGTGAATCGAGTCAGTTTGCAGAGGTGAAGGCCATGCAGTTGGCTTTAGACGTTGCTGAACGAGAAAAGTGGCCAGTGCTCGCTCTCTCTACTGATTCATGGATGGTGGCAAGTGCCCTGTGAGGGTGGTTACAGCAATGGAAGCAGAACAATTGGCAGCACACAGGCAAACGCATCTGGGCTGCCGCGTTGTGGCAAGATATCGCTGCCCGGGTAGAGAACCCGGTTGTAAAAGTACGTCACGTAGATGCTCACGTACCCAAGAGTTGGGCCACTGAGGAACATGAAAACAACCAGCAGGTGGATCAGGCTGCTAAGATTGAAGTGGCTCAGGTGGATCTGGACTGGCAACATAAGGGTGAATTATTTATAGCGCGGTGGGCCTATGACACCTCAGGCCGTCAAGGAAGAGATGCAGCATATAGATGGGCTCGTGATCGAGGGGTGGACTTGACCATGGACACTACTGCACAGGTTATCCATGAATGTGAAACATGTGCTGCAATTAAACGAGCCAAGTGGTTAAAGCCTCTGTGGTATGGAGGGCGATGGCTGAAATATAAATATGGGGAGGCCTGGCAGATCTATTATATCACACTCCCACAAACCCGCCAAGGCAAGCGCTACGTGCTTACAGCGGTGGAAGCAACCACCGTTGCTGGAAATGGATGGCTGGAAACATACCCTGTGCCCCATGCCACCGCCCAGAACGCTATCCTGGGCCTTGAAAAGCAAGTCCTGTGGCGACATGGAACCCCAGAAAGAACTGAGTCAGACAATGGGACTCATTTTCGAAACAACCTCATAGACACCTGGGCCAAAGAGTGGATATATCACATTGAGTGGGTATATCACATCCCCTATCATGCACCAGCCTCCGGAAAAATCGAACAATACAATGGACAGTTAAAGATGACACTGCGAGCAATGAGTGCTGGGACATTCAAACATTGGGATACACATTTAGCAAAGGCCACCTGGTTAGCCAACACTAGGGGATCTGCCAATCGAGCTGGCTCTGCCCAATCAAAACTTTTATGTACTGTAGAAGGAGATACAGTCCCTGTAGTGCACATAAAAAACATGCTGGGGAACACAGTCTGGGGTACTCCTGCCTCGGGCAAAGGCAAGCCCGTTTGTGGGATTGCTTTTGCTCAAGGACCTGCGTGTGCTTGGTGGGCAATGCAAAAGGATGGGGAAGTCTGCTGTGTACCTCAAGGGGATTTGATTTTGGGTGAGAATAGCCAATGAACTAAATGGTATGATGTTAATTGCTATATAATACTGTATGTAATCACTTTTATGGTTGCTATACACCATATCAATGGTATTTCAGTGAGACCCACCGAGATTAATGAAGAATGAACTTCGATGAACCCAAGCAAAGTGCAGCTGTGATGGAACCGGAACTGACTTCAGCATGCAACAATCCAACACCACACACCATCTCTCCTGCCCTGAAGGACTGTTATGACAGTGGAGACCAAAGTCATGGACTAAATGAACTCAACGGACATTTTAGAGGGATGGCCCATAGACCAAGGGAATGATATCTGTGTGTATATATCAAAAGACAGGAAAAGTGGTGGTGATTAATTGGAATGTATTAGAAAGGGTAGAACCTGGGCATGACATAGATGGTATAGAATAAGGGGTGGATACTGTCCTGATTTCGGCTGGGATAGAGTTAATTTTCTTCCTAGTAGCTGGTACAGTGCTGAGTTTTGGATTTTAGTATGAGAATAATATTGATAACATGCTGATGTTTTGGCTGTTGCTAAGTAATGTTTAGACTAGTGAAGGACTTTTTAGCTTCCCATGCTCTGCCGGGTGCACAAGATGCTGGGAGCGGGCACAGCCAAGATAGTTATCCAAACTGACCAGAGGGCTATTCCATACCATATGATGTCATGCCCAGTATATAAACTGGGGGCAGTTGGCCGGGGAGCTGTGATCACTGCTCAGGGACTGGCTGGGCATCGGTTGGCGGGTGGTGAGCGGTTGTATCACTTGGGTTTTTTCCTGGGTTTTGGTCCTCTCTCACTCTCTTGTTGTTTTCCTTATTACAATTTCTTCTCCCCCCCCCCCAATTATTAAACTGTTCTTATCTCAACTCATGAGTTTTCTTACTTTTGCTCTTCCAATTCCCTCCTTGGGAGGGTGAGCGAGCAGCTGTGTGGTACTTAATTGCCAACTGGGGCTAAACCACAACACAGGTGCAAGATGACATCTCAAATTTTGAGTAGTTATATCATTTTAAATCATTGTCTCAGAGCAGAGCTAAGTAGTGTTGTGGAATTAGTTTAGGATTATGGTAACATTTAAGAGGGAAGTCCTATTAACATTTCTTCTATAGAGTGCTTTGTATAGAATATCAGCTTTGACTTCTCCAATTAATTCTGCTAACCCCATGTCATAATAAATCAATTGGCTTCGCTTTTTGTTTATGTACTAATTCTTGGTGTCTGTAAAGCTTTTGGAGATCAGTGGTATTAATGCATCTTCCTGAATTTTAGGAATATTTTATCTTGTTTATATGTCGTAGCTGGAAAGGCGAAGAACATAATAGTGTAGTTTTAAAGCGACGTTAAGATGTCATAGCCCTTCAGTGTCTGACACTTAATTGTGTGTTTTCTTCAGTGTAAGCTCTTGCCCGTGGTCATTGGGTTAACTGCATCTTACACTCTTTCCTAATAGTTTCATAATGTTCCTGCAAGTATGTCACACTGAGCTCTCAGAGGAAACATTCAGTAGCTCACTTTCTGAGGAAAATTTTATTGTGGAAATTAGATATACTTAATTTCACAAATAATGTGGATCTGACTTCATCTACAGTATTTTGTAATGTAGTGTTGGCTCTCAATCGTAATCCACAATAACCACTCCTTCAAAGGGTTGCAGATATGTTTATCTTTACTGCTATACTTGTGCCAATGTTAGAAAAGACTGATTTGTGATAAAAACATTAAGCACACTGAACATTTTTTTTTAATGCTTGTTAATGTAGTAATTGATATTTTTATGCTTCCTTTCCTCTGTTGTGGCTTCCAGCATGGTGGTCAACTTCGTCTCAAAAGTTGTGATAACAGCATAACAGGTGTGTCCTGTTCCATCAGTGGAAACCTTTTTTGGTATTTATCTTAGAAGCTTTAAGGAAGGATATTGGAAATACTTAAATTGCTTTTATTAGGCTCTTTGTGCTCTACATGAGGCAAGGTAATTGCAAAAGGCTTGCACAGGACCTGAGTTTTCCCTTCTAACTACATGCCCAGCCCAGCTTAGGTAATGTCTTGCCCGGGACGTTGAGAAGTGAGGCATAAAACAGCAAAACCAGGAAGACAAGTGTGAAAGAGAACTTCAGTGTTTGATATGTTACTGTGTCACTGGTGGCTGTCACTTTTAATGCAACTTTTATACATAATGTGAGACTTAAACCCACAGAGAAGAGCAGAAATTTTAAGAGGCTGTTACATGATTTTGATAGAGTGCTGGATCCTTCTCCCTTGTTTTTGCATGTGACGAGGAAGAAGTTACTTTGGAAGCGCCAACAGAGGTTTAATCATTAATGAATGCTGATATGGAGGTAAAGATAGATAAACCTGACATAGGTTCTAAACCTTGTTGTCAGTTGTGATGCTTGGAAGAATATGAAGGTGGCAACTAAAATTTGTATTGCAACTTCTGTCCTTTGGTTAATAATGTGGAGATTACAGGGTTGGTTGGTTTGTTGTTCCAAAAAGTGCTTGTGGTAGCTTTCAAGAGCTGTTTGGGACCCTTCTTTTCCTGAAGGTATGTGGCTAATGAAAGGTGTTTGGAGCAGAGTTGATACAGTAGGTTTTCCTTCAGCATAGGGGACTCTATTTTCTTTGAGCTTTCAGAACTTTGTAGACTTCATAGAACTTTGTAGAGTTCATTAGCTGAGGAAGGATCTTTGAGCAGCAAGTGGCTGCGTTGGTTCTGCCAGGGATTAATGAGGGGACAACTGAATAAATAAAGTGTTTTAACCATGAAGAATTAACTCCTATTTGGTGTTGTAGCAGGAGAGCTATAAAGGGGATTTGGTGTTGAGATTCTACACAGTTCTTATGACTTTATATGGAAGTTATATGTCAGCAAAGGACTGGATTTCATCAGCCTTAGCATCACACCATGTATTTTTCATTTCCTGTAAGCCTACCCGAGTCAATCAACATAAAATTAGAGGACGTTTGCCTTTTGTTACTTTGGTGGTTTTTTAAATGGCTGAAGTTTCATATGCAAACTGTACTTGTCAGAGAAAAGGTGTCTGCTGTTTAAATTTTTTTGAATCAAACAAGTTTTGATGTCCATTTGCACACGTGGCTACTCATTTCTGTAAGGCAATCAGGACTTCTTTAAAGATGTGAATTTTCAGGAACATGTGTATGGTTCATAAAAGGAATATGATATAACCAATAATGTGGATTTACTCCAGGAGAATTTGCAGTACAAGGTTAGCAATTGAAACACTGGCAACATAAAAAATAACAAAAAAAAAAAAAAGAAAGAAATTTCCTATTTTTATTAAAACTTCCATTAACGTTCAAATGAATTTGCAGTTAAAGGGCTAGAACAAGTATGTTAAAAATCATGTTTAGTATGTTAGAAAGCTCAATGTTTTAACAACTATCACTCTATCAAGTATATTAATTTTTGCCTGTATTGGCAAAAATAAATTGATAAAGCTCTTGGGTTACAATGATTAAATATACAAAAATTAAGAAGTAATAAAATGATGTGATATATAAATATTGAGTCTGCAAGGTATCCATTAGCGCAGATTTTGCACTACTTATAGTATCAGTGTTTCTCTGCATATGTGACAATATATAGAGACACAGACGTTATCTAGTTGCCCATTATTATATGGTAGCAATATGTCTTTTATTCTAGAAGTTTTGACTTTGACACAGATTTGTCACAGACTCTTTTCATACACACAATATAGGAGTGTTAAATTGTAAAAATACTTGAAATCTCGTTTTCTATCAAGATATGCAATGGAGATATGATTTAACCCTTAGATGTATCAATTGGGAATTTTTCTGTCAAGTAAGGCTTAGGTTGGTGAAGAGGGAAACTATTCAAATTCTTGTTTTTCATTTGAAAAACACTAAAAAAGATCCAACCATTTTGGATTTAAGGTTGCCAAAAATATTTGTAGCATATGCATTGACGGAAGATAACACCTTGTGAGAACAGTGACTGGAAAGATTGTAAACTATGGGCATGCATATGGAAAAAAGATGCAACAGAATTTCTTACTAATTTCAGATAACTCGATAGGAGTATAAGTGTTATATGGCAACGTGAACACTGAATATTTAAGGTGGCCACATATTAAGCACATGTTTATTCTTGGCCTCTTACTGCTTGTGCCTTTCTATTTCCCTGCATATTGAGTTCCCTACATATTGACATTTCTGTCTGCCCAGACTGGGCCAGGTTTTTTACATTTAAAGCAATAAAATAATAGTTAAGTAGATGCAATCGAGTTAATTATTGTTTTGATATATTTTGAAAAGAGGGGAAAGGAGTAATTAACACAATGGGTAGTTGATACGGAGGATGCTGCTTAAAATGCAATTGTTTAAAACCCAAGTAATTATATATATCCAGAATTTTATTCACCTTTTTTTCCCCAACTTGTACAAACTCATGATACATGATATTCACAAACAGTTTTCCTCTTTAAGATACCCGTGTCCTCATCAAAAGGGATTTAAATTGTTTTAAGACTACTTTTGATTATGAAAATACTTTTTTCAAATCTTACTTGTTAATAACGCTCATTCATAAAACCCATTGAATTTTCAGAGTGTGTGATAAAAGTGGGAGATAAATGGATGATTTTGAAATGGCTGGAGGAAAATAGATGATAGTCAAGTCTAGTTTTGATTTGGCTTTCTCTTATAGTGTGAGACTCAGGATGTTGTCAGATTAAAGGATATTCTACTTTCTTCTTTAAAATGTATAAAATGTTACCATCCATGTAATTGTATGACAGATTGGAAGTTCTTGAATGTCTAAATGATATTTTTTTTCTTGTTTGCCTCTTTCAGTGAATAATAATAGGCTGTTTGGTTTTTTTCCAGATAACCTTTTTCATGCTGCTGTCTGCTGTGTGCGTAATGCTCAACTTGGCTGGTTCCATTCTCTCTTGTCAGAATGCTCAGCTGGTAAAGTCCCTGGAAGGATGTCAGTTGGTGAGTAATGAAAAAAAAGTCTCTTATAAAGGGCAATGGATTTTATTTTTCATTTGTTTGGCTTTTATACACATATTCCTTTAATTTTCAAAACAGTATGTGTTTAATAGAGCCATCTATAGGCATTCCAACATGAAAAATCATGTTGGGAAAAGTTTGAGAGTTAAAGCGGTAACGTATTTACAGTGTTTTGTCACCTCAAAAATTAAGTTGTAATATTAGGAAGACTTGCTTCTTAGTGTCATGGTACAAATGACGCTTAAAGAGAATAGGTGGAACACAGGCCACATCAAAGCAATGCAGCGATTACCATTGGATGTCAGCAGTATCAGAATTTCATCCAATAGCTCCTTATACAGCCAGTGTATTTCACAGATGTACTGATAGTAATGTTTTGGTATGTGTGTGTTAATATTTTATTTGCCAACCTAAATTAGTTCTGTTTTTTAATTTCCAAAGCAAATATATGTTACTTATGGTAAATAAAATACAGAATAATAAAAATTATCATGATGTGGCATGCTCTAAATTATTAAAAGGTACAGTATACCTAAAGTCTTTATGCTTTTATCTCAGGAAAAAAGTACATATACATTGAACTCTAATACATTTTCTGACATAAACTGATGAAGATGTGTACAGAACTAAACTCATGTCTGAAATCTCTGATTTAAAGTAAATAATAAAACAATGACCACCACCCCCCACCACCACACCCACACCCCCCCTTCAGGAAACAAATGACGTTAAATTGTAAGATTGAGAAATGGATTGGAGAATGTTTATGGATATGCATCAGTGCTCTTTTTAGTATAATCTGCCTGTCAGTAGACCAATCGAACTGTTTAAACTATATGAGTATGCACTCGTAGGATTCAGTAAGTATGAGGAATGTGTGCACCCCAAGACAATTATTTGAATGATAAAGAGAAAAGACATTTTTCTCTCTAATGCCAACAGATGACTCCACAAAATGCTTGTGTACCTCTTCTATTCAGCCATTGTTTCTCTCCTTTGTTCTAAGGTTTTTGTCCAGTAAAACTCTTCAGGCTTTGGTTTGTACACAATATAATTGATAAAACTAAGTTAAAATAATATAAAATGTTTTGGCAAATATTCCAAAAGGCACATGAAAAATACAGAACGGGAAATCATTGGGGTGTGACCTGTCGCATGCCTTCACCTTGTTTAGTCAGCTTTTAAGCCTGTGTTCTGTTTTCCTATCACCCGTCCTGTTTCAGAGTGGGGTGTTTGCAGCTCTATCAGTTAGGTAGTCTGGAAAAGCTTAGGTATTCTGCTAAGCTTTCTACAGTGTTTGTGATTTCGAGGTGTGATTGGCGTAAAGGCTTTATAGAACCAGATGGATGGAGCCAGATAGCTGACTCAGTGGAAAACCAGCAGTGACCCAAAGAGAGGAAGGGAGGGTTTTCCGTATAAAATATTTAGTCTGGGAAACTCTTGATAAAGTTTCTGGCTCTCATTTTGATGGGGAGTTGGTGTTGTGCTGCAGAGCTGGAAGAATCAACCGGTGGAACCTGGAGCTGTTGTAAAATGTATGCTGTACTTTGGAGTGCTATGGGAAAACAGCTTTTTTGTTGTGGGGTTTGTTGGGTTTTTTTTCCATGAAAAAAGGAAGTAACATGGGTATTTTTTGTGGAAGATCTTTGAAGTGAGTCTTACTAATTTGTTTTGAGGTCCTTGCTTTGGTATTAGGACTATTTAGAAGTTACTTTGAGGGACTGTGTTTAAATCAGAACTTCCCATGAAGACTTACAAAAATGGCTTCATATCTTAATGGAAGAAAGAATAAATAGTCTCTCCAAGTGAATGCTTTCCTAACTATATAATGCAACTATTCCTAAATATATAATGCAACTATATAACTATATTATGTGACCTATCTGCTGTAATTTTCAAACACAGTATTTTGACCTGGAGCATCATTGTATATTAATATCTTAGGCTTGTGTCTAGACATCAAGCTCTGCTGGTTGATATGTGGTGTTCCATATTCTCAAGCAATGCCATCTTGCCACATCTCTCATGTAAGATAGTATCAAAGCCCTAAAGAAAAAAAAGGAAGGAACACTGGAATTTTGGAAACATGAATTTACCTCTTCCTTGCTCAATAGCGCATTGTTTGATTTGTTGGCAAAATCCCCTAGAATTTCTGTACTGTTTGATACATAAATTATTTCAGAACCAACATATTCTTAACTACTTACTGGTTTTGACATTTAATTGTCTATAATAATGAATGGAAAAAATGTGTATGTATGTGTATGGCTGAGGGGAGCCATTTGTACTTGTGCGTGCAGTCTTTCCCCTCTGACTCAGTAGTAACCAGTATCATTACTGACACAGTTTTGATAGATGTCCAGTAAGCTGTGTGAATAGAATTTAAACAGCAAATCCCATCCCGGATGGAGAGGAATGCATGTAGCAAGAACAGTGCCACTGGTGCTGTCGCGGCTTAGTGCATGCATGGGTCTTGCTGCTTGTGTATGTCTGCTTTCCTAGTTCCTTTTAAGCAGCCATTACCAAACAGGGCTACTCAGCAAAGCCTACTGAAAAATCCCTATGCCTACAATTCAGTTGCTTCCTCAGAGTACTGTTAACTGTGATTATATATGTGCTTGTTGGAGTCTATGTTTAAACATGTTGACAGTATTTATCATTTAATAATACCACCTAGCTGTATGTGATTTCTATTCTGGGATATATTGTGACAATGTAGTTGTGTTAGGATTCCTCATAGGCCTTTGCACCAAGCAGAAAGACTCAGATAACTGAAAGGAAGCGTTTTAATTTCTCCTTATACAAGCTATAATAGAGGTGTAGGGCAAAAGGAAGAAAATCAAGTTAATGAGAATCAATGAGGTTTGCACTGCAGGGACAGAAAGTTGAAATAAGCAAAGTTCTGCTTAATTAGCACATTCATAGACAAAGAAAGCACTGGCTCCAGCCAGTGGTTAGATGTTCACTACCAAGAAAAAGACCTAAGTCAACAGAAAGTCTTTTTAGGCTTCTGAATGTTCTCTTCAGTGACCTCTCTTCTGGTTATGAACCCCATGTCTCTTCTTAAATTTTGGTCAGAATCACCACCCCTAATAGGAAAACTACTGCTGCAGAAGTAAGCAGTGACTGAGCTGTGCAGTTGAATTCTCAGATCATTGATGAAAATTAAAAGGAATAAATTCATTTCAGATAAGGTGACATTTAGAAGAAAAAAAGCTGGTTCAGGAAGAATTGCTTTTTTTTCTTTTTTTTTCTTTTCTCTTCAGCTTTTTGAAAAAATTGTGTTTCAGTTGTACGGGATGTTTCCCACTTCAACATTTAATGTTGTTTCAAAATATCCTAGATTCAGTGATTTTCATGGGACCACATTTGATCTGAACTTTAAAATAGCCTTGGGTTCTTCAACTGTAAGATCATAGAATCAATAAGACCATAGAAGCATTGAGATTGGAAAAGACCTTTAAGATCATCAAGTCCAACCGTTAACCTGGCACTGCCAGGTCTACCCCTAAACCATGTCCCTAAGCGCCACATCTACATGGCTTTTAAATACCTCCAGGGATGGTGACTCAACCACTTCCCTGGGCAGCCTGTTCCAATGCTTGACAACACTTTCGGTCAAGAAGTTTTTCCTAATATCCAATCTAAACCTCCCCTGGCGCAACTTGAGGCCATTTCCTCTTGTCCTATCACTTGTTACTTGGGAGAAGAGACCGACCCCCACCTCTCTACAACCTCCTTTCAGGTAGGTGTAGAGAGCAAGAAGGTCTCCCCTCAGCCTCCTTTTCTCCAGGCTAAACAACCCCAGTTCCCTCAGCCGCTCCTCATAAGACTTCTGCTCTAGACCCTTCACCAGCCTTGTTGCCCTTCTTTGGACACACTGTATATTTGTCCCCCTTCTTTCCTCCTTTGTCTTGCCTTCTCTAGTCTTCTTCTAATCAACAGTGAGGGAAGGGCGTGGTAACAAACAAGTGCTTTCAGTGGGCAGGCAGAGGGTTTGCAGGTAAAAGCATGCTTTGCCCTTGGGTAGGCATTTTGGGATTAAGAGATTTGGTGGGTTGGCATGTAGGAACTTCCTGAGGAGGTGGTTTCCCCATTTGTTCTCTTGCGGCAGAATTCAGAGGAAACCTTTGCTTGTTTCTCCAGGTTAATGGAATATTGTCGCTTAAGCAAGAACCTTGCAAATACTGTTTTGCATTTTTTCCAAAATGCAAAACTTGGCTAGTAAATTAAAAGGCAACAGTTATGTTTCATTTGTACTTGCCTGAGCTTTTCATTCCTGCTACAGATGGAATGTGCAAATTTTCTTCTGGACTAATGAAACTATGAGCTGGCAAAAGAAGATAAACAACTGTTCAAACTGCTAGTTTCAATTTTCAGAGCATGATGAAATACTAAGTAGCTTTGCCACAGTGTGTTGTACTAGATGAGGGCAATTTAATTTCATTGTCACTGTTTATCATATCATAATTGTTTCAAAAAAAATACAGTTTCTGCTGCCCAGACCTTACTTTTTAGATTTTCCTTACTCAAAATTACATTTCAGTCAGGTTGGGGACTTGCATATGAATACATTATATTGCCGTGTTTAAGTGCTCATACGTATGAAATTCTAGAGTTCTGTTCTTGGAGGCCACCCACTGGGAGAGATGCATTGTAATGAACAACACTGCTTTATGATTAAGTGCAGGATTTGACTCAGAATTTGGTAATGTATTATGTTGAACATATTTAATGATTTTATTTCTGTTTTTCACTCAAAAAGGAAAAATACCAGTTTCTTAACAACTTTTTCTAAGCTTATATTTAATGTTAAATCCTTAGATGGCTCGCGTTAGTGTTGTAGGTCTGTGCAGTCCTGCACTATGTGACTGGGCGTACATTATCAGAGAGCTCTAAATCCTTTGATTGCCTTCTAGGATACATATTTACTTTCTAGGATACAAATTTACTTTATGGAGATGCAGCTCTAGGAGCCAAAATCCAGCTTTTGTAGACATGCAGTTTGAGATATAGTTAACATCCCATGTACTGTACCACACAAAAATATGCTAGTAAATTTCCAAGCACAGTACAAAAGTCAGATTCAAAATAAATTCTGTTTTACTTGTAGTATTTCTCTCAAACTCATTCATGCTGGATGTATGGCTTTAACAGTGATAATAGTACCTACTGTATTGTAGAGTTTAAATTCAGAAGCGTTTCACATGTAGAGTAGTTGTGTGAAGAAAAAGAATGAGAGACAAGGGTCTTATTTTGCTTTAAACACTGGGGATTTATTGTAGATTCCATAATATGTATTTTTGTCTGAATATGAAAAATGTGCTTACCATATGTTAACATTTTGAATGTGTAATTTGTGGATTTAGTATTGTGCTCTTTATCCTGCAGCTTAGCAACATACAACACTGAGGAACAAAAAAATACCAGTAGCTTTAATGGCTTGTTATGAAAATTTAATTGGAAATTTTTTCCTATGATAAGCTGTAGGTTGTGCAGCCAGAACCTCAAGATACTGCTTTAAGTCAGTGAGAGTAGGATGTGTACAGAGCAGTTACACACTCAAGCCATTCATTAATGTGTGTATGAGAAACAACATTTCTGTCTTACAAATTTCTTTTTCAAAAAATTAATCTCTAAAAATTGTGCTTAACATATGTGGGTAGAACAATTTGTATGTTTTAATTTATATTCTATTACTGCACAAGACAGAATTTTGTTAGCAATGTTTTATTTCTTAGTCTTTATTTGTCTTTACTGGGTGTACCTGTCTTATTTTAAGTTGCTTATTTAAAAATAAATGCTCTAGTTTTAATCAAATTTACATCTGCTTATTATTCAGAAAAGTAGTGATAGTGTCTATCTCTGCATAAAAAGATTTCTTATAATTTATTTTTCAGTTGTACAGCTGAAATTGTCCTGCGGCTATAGTAACATATAAAGGAAGACTCCTTTTTCCCTGAACTATGTTTAGCTGGAATAGAAAGCAAGGAAAAACAAAGCAAGTGCAGGTTCACATAGAGATGAATGGCATAGCCCAGTTCCAGAACTGAGGTTTCTTTGTATTCCACTTTGTGCTGTAGTTACATTCAATTCTGTGCATACTGAAAAACAATTTTTAAAATTCCAGGAAAATATATGTACTTTTTTTTGTTCTTATTCACTTGTAAGTTTTTTCTCTTATTATTTCCCTACCACTCAACTTTATTCCTTACTGGATCCTCCTGCTCTTTCTCTTTGCATAAGCTGCTATAATTGACTAAAGTTCCTTCCCATAAACATACCAGCAAGGCTTTCTTGCACTTCGCTGCCTTGTTTTCAACTTTTGAACTTTTGTATTTTGTTTTGAAATTTTGTGCTGCTGTTTTTATGTTCCCTATAAAAAACCCGATGGTTGATTTAGAAGAAAAAGTAAAATCTATTACTACTTTTACTAGCAGTTTTACATGTGTAATAAGGAAAGGGTAGAATGCAAAGTAACAGTTACTTCATCCCTAACTTACCCTTTTTGGAGAGAATGTGTGTGCACTCAGCAGTAATTTCTTCTTTGTTAAGACACCTTTAATACATAGACAGAATTTAATGAATTGATACAGATGAAAAAAGTCTGGTCTGTGCACATTTTTGTTACTTTATTGTAACATAGGGGGCTTTGTGTGTGGGTGTGTCTATGCATATATGTATTTTTAATATGTCTGAAGTTCTGTGTGTCCTTTGTTGTTGGAGGATCCTTTTTTGATCCTCTGCTGTGTAAAAGTCAGATTTTAATGGTTTTTATCACTTTTGAAGTAACAGTACTCCTTTTTGGCAAGACAAAATAAACTTAGAAGACAATTTATGCATGTAGGCAGCTCAGGCTGATGTTTGAAATCTTAAATATGGTTTGGATGAGGATGTACTGTGCAACTGTCATAAATATGAAAGTACACAAACTATACTGTGGTTACTGACTATGCTTACTAGCATGAGTAAGAATCACAAAGTGGAACACAAATATATACAGGAAGGCTGATGATGGGGAGTATGTGCAGGGGGTGAAGTGAATGATGCTTTATTCTTGAGCTCTGCCAACCAAAAAGAGATTTAAACACGGCAGAGAGAGGAGAAAGAATACAGTTTTGGAGGCACTGCTGATGTTGTGTCTGAGTCTGGCAAACACCAGCCCTGCAGCTTGAAGGAATAATCCCAACTCCTTCTCCCTGTACCGATGTAGCTCTATTGTTTGTGCCACTGTCTGTATTTATGAAGCCACACAGTGAATGGCATTTGACATCTGATCTGGACTAAAAATAAACCACTCCCACACAAAATAAGAAAAGTTAGTTTTGACAATGTTTAGGTCACAGGATAGCTGTATGAATTCTTGATCCTGTCTGCACAAGTGTGAGACAGCAGTAGGGCAGGGATGAACATTCTGGAGCACAAGGGCTCAAAACTGCTTTCAGTTGGTGTATTGTTGAAAGCACAAATGCAATTACATGCTCAGCCTTTTGTACTGCTCCCCATTACAAAAACAAAAGTTAGCAAAGATGTCACTTCACAGACGTTTGAAGGAAAAAGTGCACAATGGGACAAATTGTTAAAAGCTCTCCAAAAATATATGTCTAAGATTAAAATAGAGTTTTGTTTTGCCATCTGGGTGCAAATCTTAGGTGTTTTTGAATATGCTATGATTTTTAAGATGTCCCTATGTTTCGCTGGAGCTTTCATGTAAACAATTCTCTTTAAACTATTTTTAAGAATTGAGTTAAAGGGACAGTTACTGGGCAGTGCAAAGTTATGGAACGTCTTTCAGAATGAATCAAGAATCTCTCATAGATGAGGAATCTTGACCAAGAAAGTATTTAACTTTTTAGCCTTATTTCTGTGACACCTATTCATTAAATGACATAAAAGTAGAGTTGGGATCTGTATTTCATATTAGAAATGTCAAATACATCCCATCATGAGTCAGTGACTATCTTTCATTGAACAGGGGCAGCATGAATCAGAGAATAGATGATCTTGCAGTAGATAGCTTTGTCTGAAGTCCGTTTTCCTCATTATAAAAAGTTTTTAGCAGCTGAAGACTATATTGATTTGCTCTATGCCTGGTGCTGGTATAGCAGGTGTGCTGTAGCATTCTGGCCACTGAATTTGACACAGCTCTAAATTCAAAGTGTAAGTTTCGAACTTCCTCTGTAGCATTTATCTAACAGGTAACACCATTTCCAGAGAGGTTCAGGAGCAAGACCTCCCCAGTGGCATTTAGTGCTTTGTATTGTCCATTGATTTGAAGAGCTGAGGTTATCTGATCATAAACCATGTAGTTGAGTTTTGCTCAGATCTTTCACTTTTAAAAAGAAGTTATTAAAAGATTACAGGAATTGGAAAAAAAACACTGCCTGAAATTGTTAAAGCAGCTTTGTGAATTAAATTGTATGCTAATTAGAAATAAACAACACAACTATTATAAAGGTGCTCAAACTATATTTTTTTTCTTTATTTCTTTTACAGTGTCTGTGGCTTAGGGTATGGCCAGTCTCTGTGAGTTTCCATAGACAATTATTTCCAGTGCTGCCTTTGAGTATATGGGAAATGGTATAATTTACATATCTAGGGTTTTTTAAAGCCTTTTTACAAAGTAGACTGGCTAGAGGGCAATCTGGAGTCTCAGGAATTGAAGCCCACTGAGATAGCATTCTGCCCTGGGCACGTGCCGTGGTTTAACCCCAGCCAGCAACTAAGCACGGAACAGCCGCTCGCTCACTCCCCCCGCAGTGGGATGGGGGAGAGAATCAGAAGAGTAAAAGTGAGAAAACTCGTGGGCTGAGATAAAGACAGTTTAATAGGGAAAGCAAAAGCCGTGCACGCAAGCAAAGCAAAACAAGGAATTCCTTCACTCCTTCCCATGGGCAGGCAGGTGTTCGGCCATCTCCAGGAAAGCAGGGCTCCATCACGCACAACGGTTACTTGGGAAGACAAATGCCGTAACTCTGAGCGTCCCCCACTTCTTTCTTCTTCCCCCAGCTTTATATGCTGACAATGATGCCATATGGTCTGGAATACCCCTTTGGCCAGTTGGGGTCAGCTGTCCCAGCTGTGTCCCCTCCCAGCTTCTTGTGCCCCCCCAGCCTACTCGCTGGTGGGGTGGGGTGAGAAGCAGAAAAGGCCTTGACTCTGTGTAAGCACCCCTCAGCAGTAACTAAAACATCCCTGTGTTATCAACACTGTTTTCAGCACAAATTCAAAACAGCCCCATACTAGGTGCCATGAAGAAAATTAACTCTGTCCCAGGCAAAACCAGCACAGCATGCCTTCATCACTATATGTGGCAAGCATTCATTCATCTGCATCTCCTCTGGTAAAGTTTATTATGTTTTTTTAATGGACTCTTATTTCTGCCCTTCTAACTGCTGTTCTGGTCACCAGCATGTAAGCAGAGAGTACTAGATAAGCCTGATAGGGATGACACTTAAAAATACATATATTTAAATATGTAGCTATTAAGATTATATGAGCAATTTAAACATTCTTGAGGGTCTTAAGCAGTAAGAAAATATTCTGTTGAAATGATTCTACGTATGTGGTTGTGCAAAGTAATTTTACAAGGAATGCTGCTATCTATCTTTGTTCAGGAAGTTGGCAACATCCTAGGGAGAATTTGAATTAAAAATAGTAAAACAGTAAATGCATATTTGCATTAGGAATTTTTTTGTGGATTTGTGTCTGGATTTTTTTTTTTTTTTTTAAGAGTAAGTAACATGGTGATTTGGATCTCTCACCACCTAAGCCACTGTGCTTCCATCTTTACTTGGAGGAATACAGGACTGATTGAGTATGCCTGAATGGTACATTGAATCTTTTATTCTTTACATGAAAAGCCATGCAAGTTTCTCATTAGTGTCATTCTTACTACTGATTATTGGAGTATAGAAACCTGGGATCTGGTATTTTTAAACTCAGAGTTCAAGGAACTCCCATGTGATACTAACTACTTTTCTCAATACTAACCTGGATTGAATTGCAACTAGTGACCTGGAGAAGTAAGCTATTGTGTCCCATTGTTAGCCCTTTAAATAACCTGCAAAAATGGTAATGGCGAAAGCATAGAAATACCCAACTGAGAAAATTTAAAGCAATGACAGTTCATATTAACAGGCTAGGTAAAAACATGTATGGAGTTAAATTTTGGCCTATAAAAGTCTTTGGAAGGAAGCAGAAAAATAGACATTGCTATGGTTTTTGTTTTGGGGGAGGTTTTTTGTTTGTTGTTGTTTTTTTTTATTTATTTTTAATGAGGAAGTCAGAATCAGTATAACAAATATTTTCATTATTTTCATTATTTATTTCATATTTTCATTATTTAAGAATCATGCATAGATACCTTTAACTTACTTTTTGAGAACGATCAGGGTTCAGTATCCTTAGCAAGTCATGCTTTAATGCAAGTCTTTGAAGAATAGAATGCATAATGCTTTTTAAAATGTAAAATCATTGAATGCCAATTATATTCAAGACAAACTGAACATAGGAAAATAGAGAGCAAACCTTTTCCAAAGTAAGAATATGTCTGAGATGACATGTGCCTCCTACTTCCTCCACTTTTTCTTCATGCTGGTTTCTCTTTTCTCAAGTATATGTTATGGTTTCTTTTGTAATTATTTTTCTATGTATGTGTAAGTATAAGTTACATTTGTGATCATGACTGCTTCATGTATTTTCTGACTTTTTTTCTATTATTTTTTGTCTTTCCCCATTGGGTATGATTTGATGTTTATTCAGTTGAGTTACTCTGGTTTCATCTGCCCCTGTAAAGCAAATTTTTTTCAAAAAGAGGCATAAAAGGTAACATTCTTCTTTGGTATTGTATCCACTGTCTGTATTTTACCTGGTTTTATAGCTTGTATTAGCCAATGGAAGACATTCTGCTTCAGGGGGTTCTGCATAGAGACTTTCATTTTGCATTTAGTAGTCATTACTGTCACAGTAAGTGTAAATATAATTTTTGGGAAGTGTATTTCTGTTAATTTATACTTTCTCTGACCTCTTTTTTTTTTTTTTCCCTCTCCCCTCCACAGATTAAATTTGACAGTGATGGTGTTTGTGTTTGCTGTGAAATGCAGCATCAAACATCAGGCTGCAGTAACCTGGGAGAAACACTGAAACTGAACCCTCTGCAGGAGTGTAATGTTGTGAGGCTGACCCTAAAGGTGCGTTATGAGAAGAATTAACAGTTTATTTCAGTTTTAAGTAGTGAGTACTTAACAAGACAGAAGTGTATGATGAAAGGAGGAGTAGCTGGTGTTCTCTGTTTGTACACTCTTACATGCAAAAAAAAAAATCTTCATCCAACAGAATTTAGTGCTTTAGTGCATGAAAATGGTTATACTTTACACACTCAATATCTGTATTTGTGTAGGTAACTATTTTGTTAGAGTTTATTTTAAGAAACAGAAGTTACAATTGGTTATGACTGATGCTGGAAGGTATAAGAGCCGGTATCTTTCATGTTACTGCTCAAGAAAGCTAGAATCCAAGGTGATGGTTGGCGTTGTTTAGTAATGTTATGGTAGACTGCAAAGAAACACAAAGTGTTAGCAGAATAATGAAATATTTCGTGATGTACAGCTAAGACAAAGTATTAGCAGTATTTCAGATGGAAGTTACTTTGGGAGAGAATAGTAAGTGTTCTTTCAGGATAATGCTGGAAACATGCTTATAGACTGTTCTGCAATACTATAAAAAGTTTAAATCCTGTAACATTTTATGTTATAACTACCCAGAGAAAAAATTGAGAGCAAATATTAAGAATATTGTATGAGTGAGTTTTATCCCAGTGTAATTGCCCACATCGTTGCTTTACTTCATTGTCACCAAACTAGCAAGACCTGGTGTTACGTTGGTTTGGAAAACAGTAAGGAATCCACGAAAGAATTGGTCAGAGAAAAGAACCCTAGCCTGAGAGACAAATATTGATTAATTTTAGGTTTAATTTAATGATCAATGGAACTAACTCTGCATCTGTGGCTCTCAATTTGTGGCTCTCAAATTATATATTTTAATAAAGTTAATGGAATATAATGGAGTGAAGTAGTGACATTCAATGTGATAAGCATCTTAGGGATTTAGACTATAGTGTGATGCCTGAAAATGCTAAGTTATATTGATATTTGAAGCTATATTTTAAAGTTCAGAACAGGTAGAAATCCTGTAAAAGGTATATAATAAATATCTAAATGTTCTTCAGCTTTGTTAAGAAAAAGAAAAAAAGAAAAACAACTACTGAGTAATAAGGATCAAGTAGAAATTAAAACAATTTGATATGGCCCCAAAACTAAGAGCTCTGTCTCAGGTTTTAACAAGGATGATAAAGGAGACTATGGGAGCAAAAACCTACTGGGTAGCAGGAATTTAGTAAGTGGAAAAGAAGCATAACTTGACATTGCTGGTCAAAAAACAATAATTAACTGCTACTCGGAATGCTAAATTCAAGACTGTATTCAGTGGCGCAGTTTCAGTGAAATGTGTTACGAGAAGGTAATGCAGGAAAAAAACTTCTCAGAAATAATACATTCTTCAAAGTATGACAGATGCAAAAACATGAACCTGTCGTACAGAAAAAGCTGACTTGCTGATCCTATAAAAATAAAGATTGAGGGAGCATATGGTTGCTTGCTGTAAATATGTCAGTAGAGTAAACTTTAATGAGAGAGAAAAGAACTGTTTATCTTTGAGGACATTGTCAGCATATGAAGTGAGTAGAAGCAACATATGCTGGAAATCAGGGTAAGGTTTCTAACCAATACAGCAATAAGAATAGAAGCACAAAATATAATTTCTTTTAAAATATAACTCAGTCATTTATAAAAGGAATTGATGACTAGCAGAGGACTGATTTAAACACAGGAGTTCCTATGAATATAGTCTGAGTGCAGCTTTAATTAAGTATGTTCAGAATTTTTCATTTAACAAAAGGTAGTTAGGAGAATAACTTTTTCAGAAAGTTTCTTAAATCTTTTTCAGTTTTAATTCTACATTTGCTTTCTATTCGGCTTTGAGAGCTCTGTATTCCTGGCTGTGAATTTAAGAACAGCATCCTACTAAGCGCATAAGAAAAAAAGATTACAGCTCACTAGGTAAACAACTGACAGTGATAAGGCTCACCTTCTTTAATTGCAATTAGCAACTACAATGTGATTTTAAGAGAACAGTTGTTTTAGTACCAAAAGCTCAATTGTGCTCATTGTATGGGGAGCCAGAGGGAGAGAAAGAGTAGGGTACCAGAGTTAAGATTATACACCTTTATGTATAACATTATGTAGGCTTCATGCTCCTTCTCTTTATTGAGGGTGGGTAAAATCTCATGTTTCCACAAAGTCATCTGTGCTTTTTTGATGGTAGAACTATGGGACCCGCACTTTGAACAGAACAATTGTGTATGTATCACCTGTCTGATCTTGTTCCTACTCAGTCAAACAGGACAAGGAAAAATAACAGTGGCTACCAGTCTTGTGTATGCTAAATTATGCTGGGATCATGCCTTGTGTGATATTGAGTGGGGTTTTTTTATAGTTGATTTGAAACATTTCTAAAAATTTTTTTTGTTTTTGTTATCTCTGCTCTGATTTGAATCATCTCTTTATGCTCGTTTGTAAGTCAATGTCTGCCTCTTCCTTTCAAACCCTGAATGAACTACCCAAACATTTTAATGGGGACACAAGAATTACCACTGCAGGATCTATGATCACACATATGTACATATACAGATATGAGTATTGATTGCAAAAGCTGACTGAGTATAAGTGCTAATTCCTGTGATTATTTGAGTAGTAAAATTTCAGCAAAAATTGTGTTACAGTAAAATGGAGAAAAATACTCTGCCATTTCACTGTTGTAAGGGTTGGGGACTCAACCCATTTCAAGGACAGTGAATTGGTGGGTTTAGAGTTTTATCTATAAGATATTATGCTTGTAGTCTTGTCTGCACATCTCCAGTAAAAATAGCACAGTTGCATGATGTGACAAACAACCATTAAGATCTGCAGGCACCCAAGTCTGATCCATCTGCCCTGTTTTACAGTGGAGAGGTTTTCTGGTTACTGTTTTCACCAGAAGATGCATTTTCTACACAGTTTTCTGCATTAATAGCTCCTAAACTGCACCTGAAAATAAGGTTCCTTGCTTTCCTCTGGATACTCACGATCAATATTCTGTGCTGCTAAAGAATGTCAGTGTCTCAGTATCTTGATTTTAACAATAACTGCACTTCTAGAACAACTCTACCCTATGTTAGGAAGTTACTTGACTTAATTCAAGCCAAATTAAGGTAAAAGCAAATCCTACCTATTTACAAAAATAGTAAAAAGAGTTAGAAAGGTTTATTAAGAATCAGATGTACAGAAATGAGATGTTGACCACAGATGTGATGGATTTAGGGTGCAGTTTCAACTTAGCATCAACTTAATCTGCTTTTCCACGGAGCTGCCACCAGAGGGGCAGTTCTGTATCTGGCTGTTTCCTGCCACTGAGTTTGTTGGTTCGGATTTAGCAGTCATGTCATCACAGAATGAATCTGTTCCATGAACTGATCTGGTCCAAAACCGCACAGCATCTGCACTGGGCTTTTAGTGAAAACAATCTGGCACTGAGATCTACGCTTTCTTCTATCGCACAGATCCACCTTTGGGATTACTGACATTCCAAGTCTTCACCTGCTAGGTGAAGTGCAGTGAAGTGCTATAGCTAAGATGCCAAAAGGAGCATCTGCTTGCCTGTTCCTTCTGAGTCTTCTCTTTCGGCAGCAAAGTTCACTCTTAGATTGAATTCAGCTGGTGTGAAACTAGGCTTGGTGTTAGCCACTTTATATGCTGAACTTCATATCCCATACAAACAATATCAGTAAATCATGTAAGTCAAGATGAATACTTCAAAGAAACATGTTTGCAAGGCTAATGTGTGTACCTCACTATTCACTCTTGCCAGTTGACTGTTAGGTCCAGTTTAATGAATGTGAATGATAGTGGGTTCAGGTGAACTCCAGTTTAAGGAGATTTTGTGTTTATAATCAAAGATATATGATGGTTTTATAAATGTAGCAGGGGATACTGTTATACAAGGAAATTTGCCTCAGGACATTCCTTTTAATATTTAATGATTTTTGAGAAAATAGTTTTTATGGGATTAAATACTAGAAATTATTTGTCCTCTGCTATTTAAATTTTATATAGACTTACTTTTGTCTTATGAACTTAATTGAAGAGGAAAAGATAACATTATTCTTAAAGTAAAGAGATAACTTTTTTACTTACGGTAAAATTCCTAAAAGAAAAATATGAGCTAAAGCATGAAGCTATGGCAAAATGTTTTATTTTATTGATATATAGACTGCCTTACCTTACAATTAACTGAATCTTAAAGAACTTGCTATTTTAAAATCTTAAAAGGTCCAACATATGAAATCTCTTGGGTAAAACATAAAAGGCTCATTATTTAAATATCTGAAAAACAGTCACTTGAGATAAATTATTTGCCAGAACCAATAGATTTTGTGCAGATAACACTTTGTAAGTTTGCCTTATCTTGTGCTTGGAAGCAATTGAATATTTTTTCACTTTCTGAGAAGGACTTCAGTTAAGCTTCAGTTGAGCTCTTACCTTCTGTTGAAACAAGAGAGGAGTGATTCTAATGCATGAAGTAGGAGTTTGTGGCCAAAGATGCCAGGGTTTGTAGACTAAGGAACCTGTGAAACAAGACAGAAGCACAAACCTGTTATGAGTAGGCTTGAATTAATTGAAGAGTGGAAGCTCCACTGGACAAGTTCTTAGAGGCTCACAAATTGATGAAGATTTAAAAGCAGTGTATTACGTAAACAGCCAGTCAATTTAGCCAAGGTGTTATCAGCAGCATATTACTTTCTTGACTGTCTCTCAGTCATCTGATATTGCTGTGCAGTTTTGTGCAATCTGGTTTTATTCAGGTAAAACCAGAAAAAATGCAGGACGGTAAATCTTTTTTATACATACACACACACACATATAGGTAAACGAACACACACAGACCTAGTTATAAAACCATATCATCTCTGGATTACATTGCTGATGCTTATACTTCAGGCAACAACCTAAGTCTTTTCCAAAATGAGACCAGTACGAATGAGATGCCTTTTTTTAAGAGCATTACCTCTGAGTGAGCATAAAATGCTGACATAGTAGTCTGCACTGAATGTCTTGGTTTGTAGATGAAATTTTAAGGAACTGAGTTTTTCTTGTAATGTTAATTAAAGTATGAGGACTGACAGCTGACATCCTGACAGCTTTCATCTGCGGAAATTATTCTGTATTTCTGTATTTCTAAGCTCAGAATATCCTGAACTTATTAAAGACATGCATGCAACAAAGCTTATCGTCTTGAGGCTGTTTTGAGAGGATGAAGTTAGGTATTTAGAAGATTGAATTATTTTGTAATGTATTATTACTGTCTGATATTTGCATGTAAGAGGAGAATGTTATGCTGCTTTGGTTTAGTAATGATCCAATAGGGTATTTTTAATTACTTTAACAGCTTACAAAGCCCAGAATACCTGCAGTCATGTATGCTAATTTATGAATTTGCTATTTAAATAATTGCTTCCTACTTCACTTAAAGTGCTTCTGTAGAATGGTTTTGTGACTATACAGGCTAGGGGAAAAGCTGATTTTCCCCTCTATTTTCAACATAAATATTTGGTTGGGAGCTGCTAAAATTAAAGTACAATACAAATAGTAACTGTCTTTTTCAGGTTACTGATTCCATTAATTAGTTTGTAAGCTAGGCATCATGATTAGAGATTTATGTAACTCGGGGTTCTTACAGTCTTCTGTGTGAATCTTTCCTTTCCTCTCCTTTGAATCCAAATTTATTGTTACTGAGTTTCCTGATGACCAAGCCTACCCATATGTTTAATTATTTTTTCATTCAGAAGAACGTGCTTTCACTTGCAAAGCAGAGGAGGATGACTTCTAACATGTTATTTGGAGTTATGAGAACAGACTTTCCTCAGATTTGCTGTATGACCAAATGCAAAATATTTAATTTTGCTGAATGACTTACCTAAAAGACTTCATAATCTGCTTAAAATTGGATAACGCTCAGTGTAGAATAAGTAACTTCCTATCCGATTTTTAAATGCTGGAGTTGTTTCATGTTCCTTAACAGGTAACTGAAAATATTCTCTATGCTCCGAGTGTATTTACCATACTAGATACCATCAAAAATAGAGCGGTTCAGTGTGGGCTTTGTAGTCTGAATAGTTGAGCTACAAGTATTCCAAAGTTCTAAGTAACAGTTGTGTAACAGACATAGTCTGCTCATGCTTTTCCTTCCTCATGAATGTTTTTGTTCCTAGCTTAGGCAATGAGTGAACACAGTTGTGAACTTCTCTCATGGCTGAAAAGCTGCCTCTTTGAATGACTGGAATCTGTTTATTACATACTTGCCCAGTTATTTTATGGAATCTTAGTCTTTCAGGACTCTCTAACTAACATACCTCCAGTACTAAATTTAATGTAGACACCTGAGTTGATGAGAGATACGCAAACTCACATCCATCAGAGAAGACCTTTTTGAGTTTATTTTTTTTAAGTCGTAGCTGTGAACTGCTTCCTTAAAAATACAGTAAATATTTCAGAACCATATAAAATAGTGTACTATTGTACTTTCATACCGTAAATCTATTTTATGAAGCATTGGCCATTTCTCCGTTTACAGTTCAATGTGCAAGTATAGTTCAGAATTGATTCTTTGTAAGCAAAGACGGTCTTCCTAGTATTAGAGCAGTTATTTTTTCTAGTGTTTTTCAGACATATCCAGTTAGAACAACTGAAGTTATAATTTGAGTTAAAAGGATTGTTGTCCTTGAATTCATGAACAAAAGAGGTACACAGACACTAATTTCATGGGTGAAAAAGCTTCACTGCTCATTATCACTTTTCAGGTTATAGTAGTATAAGAATTGAAGCACTGTAATTGAAGTCAATCAGGGAGAAAAGAAATCATCTTCACAGAATTGCAGAAGTGAAGCTATGGATGTTTAGATCCATGTGTTCAGGGCTACTGATTACAGAGTGTTCTTTTTACACATCAGCAAGCTTATTTTACTCCTTTTATTGTATATTGACTGAGCTCTCAAAAGTGCAAAGGATTTAAGAGCCTCAAAGACATGAACCTTTTATTTCCACAGGAAAACAATCTATTGAGCCAGCAAAATGCAGGTGTGTTGTAAAGAGAGTTGCAGTTCAATATTGTTGCACAGGTTAGAACTCTTAAGAAGTACTGGGTATGTGCTGTGTAACTTTTTTTGTTGGTGGTATGAACGTAAGTAACACATTTCACAAAAAATAATAAATATTTTAAATGTTGTAAATAAACGTGGAGACAGAGAGGTAAGTGGGGACAAGAAGCATTGATCTGTTTCCTTCTAGAGCAAAACAGGTTTAAATACGGTTTCCCAATTCTGTGTAAGCAGCACAGCTGGATAATTTTCTATATAATATTTGACAGAAAGAATGAATATGTCATCATAATAGTGCTTCATCTGCGTGGTATGTGTCTGTATTGAATGTTAAATTCCCTGGTTTGATGTTCATGCATGTAACTTCATTGACGGGACAGTTCCTTGCTGTGACGTGAAGAGTCAAGGGAGTGATTAGATATTCACCAAAGTCTGCATTTGAGTTGAGTTGTGAAGGTGTCCAGAGATTCTTGTTTTATTTTGGCTTACTTGATTTTTAATCTGTATTTAGTGGGCATGTAAAAAGGAATTAGGGAGCTCCTGCAGTAGTTTGGTAAAAGGAGATGGATTAAGCAAGGCCATCGGTGTTTTTTCCCAAATAGCAATTATCCTGAAGCATATAATTTTACTGGGTTTATGCTAAAGTCCTTTGATGTGATTGTCATAACTTGGCTTCATTTCAAGCCCTTACAAAACAGTAGTTTGTGGCAGGCAGTTACATATCAAAAGGAAGTTTCAGAGAAACTTTCTGGGTTTTGACTTGGTGCTTTATGCACTTGATGAATAAAGTGTGTACGAACAAGATGAAACACTCTCATTCCAAAGGTTAATGTGTCTTACTGCTTTTTCATAGCTATGAGTTTGGAGATATTGTATATATGGAAGCAGAGTTCTTTAGGAATTCACCTTATTGCCTGGTTTCGTATGCAAGCTGCTGTCAGTCATGTAGTACTTCCCTTCCAGACCTAAAATTACATTGAGTTTTTGCTGTTAATGTTGAGTGCATGTATTATTATATGTATTACAGCTGGATTGCAGCTGTGGTTGACTAATATGGCTTTTCTACAGTTGGTTGTGGAAGGCAACTGATAATAGAGAGAAATTCAGTTACAACTTTGTTTTCTAAGATGAAGGAACTCTATGGATATGGCTCACCATTACAGCAAATAGGCAGTATTCCAGTTTTGCTTTATATTTGCTGTGATAGGAAGTACATTTTGAAGGGTAAAATTTCAGAAGGGTGAATGCACTTGCAGTGAGTGTTCTTTGGTTATAAAGGACCCAGTTCTGCCACCTCTCCCATCACTGATGGGGGACTCACACCATTGTCATTTTTAATTTTAGATTCTATCTCATTCCAGAGATTTTCTTTGCTTCTGTCAGGTAATTGCATGTGCTAACAGCTGTTCTAAATTGCTTTGTTAAATGATTGTTTCTACAGTTGAGTAATCGAAGTGGTAAATCAATCACCAATTTTTTCCTTATTCCAGTTTAATACCATCTGACTGCCTCATCACCGAGCAGGTTTGATGGAAAACAAAGAAAATTAGTTTTTAGGACAAACTGCTTTTTCAGTATATTACTGTATGGGGTTTTTTCATATGATGTTCTCACTGAATTATATCCTAAAATTACCTTTTTTGAATACAAAAGATAAAAAAAATTTCAATTAAACATTCAGATTTTAAAAAATACTAATTTTTTTTTAATACAGCTCCTATTTTAATGTGTTCCATAGGCTTTTGGGCGTCGTCTCAGATTTAGAAAATGTGCATTTTTATGTAGGCACTTTTCAGAAGAGTGGTGCACTTGAAAAGGTAGGTTGTGTCTTCCTAAGACTCTGCAACAAAAAAGAAATGGATGACGTGTAGCAGTGCTGAGTGCGATTTTCCTTTATTTCATTTTTAGTAATTTATCTTGAATATTACCTGCTGGTAACCTTCATTTTGATAAAATTTGAGAGACAGTGACTTTTGCCAGTGTCTCTTCCCTTGCCTTCAGTCACTCACCGATCACACAAAAAAATCCCTGATATTTACTTCCCTCATCAGTCACTTGCAAACTGGTGATGGAGAGGGATATGGGAAAGAGGTAAAGATGTGGGAACAGAGTTTCAAGGGTTGAGTATGCCTAAAAGTGGTTAAAGGGAAGGGGAAGGCTCAGCAACCTAAGGCACTGAAGTTTCATAACTGTTTTTCATGTTGCCTGAGCTCCCTGGCATAAAAGTGGTGAGGATTCTTGGATATTTGGGAATACAATTGGGGTTTTGAAGAGGATGGCAGGTACCCTCTTTTCACAACGAATTTTGTATGTAGAAGCCTATGAAATAAGCAAGATATCTATATGTTTTCTGTGGGAGAGGAGCTTTATTTATACAATCTTCCTATGCTTTGTCAAACTTCAGCTCCTTTCTGGAGGAAGGCTTGTCAGAGGAAGGCTATTCCTTTCTGCTCCCTCCCTAGCACAGCCAGGAGCTGCTACAACTACAGTTGGTAGAAACTAAAATGTAGAATGGAAATACTGAAATACAACATTCAGCTAATACTATTAATAACATTCACAACCTGAATCTGTTCAACAGTGCAAAGAAGCTCTGGTTCTAAAATGATAAAATTATTTCCTATTTAGTTTCTTAATAGATGGTGGATATATGTACTGACAACTTAGTAGTATTCAACTGAGAGACAACTGTGTTGTCTATTTTTACTGAATTTCAATTTGCATTTCATCCTTCTTTCTTAGAACATAATAATTAAGTAACTTTCTCATTTATTCTTACTAGAACACACCCCTTTTAGAAAACATCCCAGATAATGGAGTAGTGTTATTTTTGGTTGTAGTTTGAAATAAAGTTAACTTTTAGTAAGAAGGAGGAGGGTATTTGACATTGTGGTTAACATAGTTTTACAGTCTTGAGTATTATTATCAATGCATGTTGCTTACTTTTTGTAATCTCATGTCTGTGCTAGTAATCTGAATTCCATTATGGGACATTCTGCTATACATGGTATTACAAATGCAAGATATACAGATGACTTTCTCATATAAGTCCAAATTCTAATGAGAAAGCTTTTCTCAGGGTTGGAGAGGGAAAGGTGCACCTCCAACTGCACTCCATTAACAGCTGCTTTCTGCCGACTTCAGATTACACTACTGTCTTCAGTCTCTGTATTTTTGTCCTGAATGAGAAGTTGGCTGATCGATTCCCTGTTACGAGAGATCCATTTGAGAATCCTTTGCACACAGATAAGAAAATTGAAAGGATTTCAGTTAACTTTTCTTAGTCTTCCTAGGTTAAGAATGCTTCTGCATTCAGTCTTTTGAATTTAAAGCCCTCTTACATGTGGATCACAACAGGAGATTAACCTATTCTAAAATTACTTTTTTTTCCTTAAAAATTACCGAACTTTTTCTAGGTTTGCTTCTTGTTTAGTCTTTTTTTTTTGCCCTATCGTATAAAGTTGACATTGGATTCTTCTCTACAGTATTAGTTAAAGTAGGTGGTATCACCCTGTGGATATCAGCTCCACTTAAGTGCTGTACATCATCATTCAAATCAGTTTCTTCGTTTTGGTAGAGATGTTTTTAAGAGGAATCTTCTGCTTCTTAGGTGTTCAGTAAGACTTGACTGAGAAATTTAAGTGTAAATACTTCAGTATAAGTGGTAGTAAGGTAGTGGTCAAGTATTTTTCTGTGTTGTTTGGGAGTTTTGGTTCCTTTTGAGTTTCCTTTGGGATACTTGAATATAGTTTCAGAAAGAGCAGCAATTGTCTTCCCAGACTGTGTTCATAAACTTTACTCCTTGCTATTGTTGCAAAGCAATCTGTGACTGTCAAACTGTCAATCTAAGTGTCACAACTTTAACTTTTTTTTTTTTTTTTTTGAGAGGGTAATTTGTGTGATTTAAATGTTGAACAAGGCTACTTGTCTCCTGAAAGGGAATAGCTTCCTCTAGCTTGTTATCTACAGTTGAAGAAAATTTGGGTATCCTCTGTTGGATTAAGGAAAGAAAACATCCTCTGTAAAAGAAAGTTACCTGTGTGACTACTTCTCTTAAAAGCCCAAAGGTATCCGGAA
The DNA here is from genome assembly GCF_034638445.1 of Ciconia boyciana. NCBI lineage: Eukaryota > Metazoa > Chordata > Aves > Ciconiiformes > Ciconiidae > Ciconia > Ciconia boyciana. The sequence continues at coordinate 17,982,041 of NC_132941.1, forward strand.
ATAGGCATCTAATATTTAACAAATCATGGATTTAAGAAACTGCTTATATGATTTTTAGCTCACACTTTGACGGCATCAGTGTGAAAATAGGCTGTTCCTTTCTCTTCCAGCAGTGAATGTAAAACATCATGACGCATATGTTGGACTGAGTGTTGCATTAAGAGTTACTGTTGCATACAAATAGGAGTCTGAGGAGTGGCTGGGGGGGGGAACCCTCCTGTTGAGTCACGAGGTTCAGACAGGACCCCCTTGCTTTCTAAACTCCTTCTCAGAGAGGAGTCTAGGTGCGGCTAGGTCCAGTCTTAGTCTCAGACTTGGTCAACAGTTTATTTTCTAAGGACTGTGTGTATAGCCACTTATCAGAACCAGAGCCCTCTCAAGGCTTTCACTAAGGCGACAGCATTAATTTACAATGTTATAAGTCCAGTCATGTCCAGCGTACTGAACTTCACGATTACGGATTCACTAATAACGCGCTTACACCCCCAGTCTAGTCATGTTACATGAACTATCATGGCCACACATAAAGAGTCTGGTCATGTTCAATGAGAACTACCATGGCTAGATCAATGAAGAGTGCAGTTTATTAGAGCAACAGACACACAGATTCTTTGGATTACCGGTGATAAATTCACTGTCTGCAAAGCACATGCAAATACCAAGAATATGAGTAACACAGCCAGACACAAACGTGTTAAAAGATAATAAAGCGACTCTATATAGAGATTTCTAAGTTTCCTTGGGAGGCACTTGGTATAACCACGTGTTCGACTTACCCAAAGGCATCCCGATGCGGGGGAAGAGAGGCTCAGCCCATCGACTGATCCCAAACGTCAGAGTGGTACACGATGGTGTCTTCCCTAACATTTTCTCTTATACTATTTTTCACCTTTCAGGTGGAGCTTGAGTGACTCTAGTCATACATACCCTTGTTTAGGATTGGTGTAAAGTTTTCTCGCTTCGCTTTTAAAGGTGTAAGCTATAAAAATTCAGTTTGCAAGCTCAGTGAGGGGTGGTCGCACCTTGGAGGCAGGTAGCTTTTGGGATGGAGGTGTGTTTTGGTATTATAATGATGTTATAATGAGCGAAGTTCACCAAAAGGACAGCATTTTGTCAAAAACGTGGCAGGCTGTTGGCCCAGGGTAGTAAATATGCAGCTTATCAGTTCCATGAGACCTTTAAGTTCCCATATAATCGCAGAGCCTGGCCGCGGCATCTCCACATCTCTCCACCCTTTGGGCAGCGCCTCTTAGAGTCAGCACACCAAGTTCCCCTGGCGTTACCAGCGTCGAAGGTTGCAGGCCTAGGGAACTTCCATGGAATGGATTCCTTGCATGTCAGCCGCATTCCACCTGGGGAGCTTCTTCAATACTGTGCCTTACCTAAAAGTGTGAATATAAGTTCTAATTTCTAAGTCACCTCAGCAATTATCCCACACTGAGGTAACAGAAAACTCACCTGCTGTCTAGATGCTAAATGAAACACAAGGCTTTGACACAAGATTTCCCTAAATGATGTTTCTTTTGAACGTCAATGCATATACAGCTTTGTCCTAATCTCTAACTTTCATTTTCAGACCTGGACAAAAGGAATTCTGCAGCCTTTTGGGGGAATATGCTGGGTGCCTCTTTTGGATGTCTGACAGTTCATTAGTTCTCTTTTCAAGAGATATGAGCAAATTTACTAGATATTATTATGTAGGGTGTAAAAGAAAAAGTGTGTTTTAAAGTTGCTTGCTGGTGTATTTTCTGTAAACTTACTTTCTTGAAGGTTTGCAAGATAGCAATGTCGTTATTTTCTCCATTACTTGGTAGAGAAATGTAGTCAGCAAAGTAGTCTGTAAATTACACTTATTTGCAAAGATTACAGCTTGGGCAGCTTATATTCATTGGCTAAAGTCTAAAAGCAGTTCCGTTAAAGAGAAGTAAACATGTTTTGAATGATCAAATGGCATGTAGGATGTCCAAAAAAGGCATTGGGGATCCCTTTACAGGGCCATGGTTAAAGATGTTAAAAGAATGGCACTGCAAAATATTAAGCTGTTATTTTGCTGGAGAGAGACTGTTACTGCATGATTGGATTTGGCTAACTGTTGTCAGTGCTTGACAGAACACAGCAATGCAAACCATGACTTCTGTCTGCTTAGATGTTCAGGGCTTCCAGACAGAACTTCAGGATTTTTAAATTGCAGTTTACACAACCTGTTCTCAGAGTCTTTTTACCCTTCTAAATAGTGGCCTAATTTTAACGACAGTTACAGGTATCTCACCTGTGTGCCATCCACAAAAAACAATATTCAGAAACTGCAGCTGAGGCTGACTGCTGAGGATATGACTGTAGTATGCCAGGGACTCAGTATGCCAGGTCATGTTTCCATAATTCTGGAAACATGCAAAAAGCAAAAGAAACAGTTACGTACATTTAGGTATATGTATTCTGTTTGCATAGCCAGTAGTGCTTGCTTGTGTACCTGAAAGCACTGGGAAGCCTAACTTCTGCATGATTTTGATGTTTGTAGTCAGCAACATCTTTTCTGTCACTAAGCTGCTTAGGGAGGTGTGGAGTTTATGTAGTTGTGGCATCAGGAAAATAATACCGAAGTTGGTTAAATTTGGAACATGTTAAAAACCCTTTCTCACAACCAGCTTAGAAAATTCAGATTTTCTACTAGCTACTAACACATCCCATAAGGCTGTCTTCCAGTCTAACAAGTAGACATAAACCCAAAGGGGAAGTATTTCAGTTAATTAGACTTAATGCATGTAAACAAGAGAGAGGAGACAAGGAATATCTCTTCTGTTTCTGTTCAGCCGCCCCTAACATAAATAGTTCTGTGATATATTGCTGCGTATTAGATCTGAATGACTGAGCTCCAACTTTGTTTTTTGCCGAAATTCAAAGTGAAATTTTGAATATATGAATATATGCATAGTGTCAAAATGGCATTTTTTGCTGAAACATTTCTATTAGCTCTATTATAGACCTTACTACTTTCAAGCTGGGGCAATGTTCAATTTCATTTTGAGCTAAGGTTTGAAAGATTTGCTTCTTTTTGTTATGTAAGATGAAACTAAAATGGTCTATTCTATACTTGCATTATGGTGTTATTAGTTACTATTTGTTTTTCACCAGACAGTTTTCAGCTATTATGCCGAAGAAAGCACAGCGAAAGAGAGCACACAGACATAAAGCTAGTTGATAAATATTTAAGAGCATCTACCAGATTAGTGTGCAGATCTCCTCAATAGGAGATAAATAGGTTCATTTAGCCCCCTTTTCAAGGTTATAAAGCTCAAACAGTGATTTTTGCCTCTGTTGATGTCCAGAGTTCTATCACTAACATTTAATGGAATTCTGTAGTTAAACCATGTTTAGTCTCAGAAATGGTACAAACAATTTCTGCCTTCTGTTTGAGATAGCACTTTGTGCTATTTTGTCCAAATTATTTGTTAATTGTTATATTTCTCCTTTTGTTTATAACCCTCATTTCTCCAAATATCTTAGTGACTCCTCCACAGTTAAAGGATCAGCCTATTCTCTTTGTTTCCAGCATGTTTAATAAGAATCCTACTAAAAGAAGACGAAAAGCCAGTCAACATGCCATTTAACCTGGACAATGCACCTCCTTTTCTTGGCAGTCTCTGCTTCTCAGCTTGTTGATTTATGTGAGAAGAGGGCTATACCTGACACCACTTACAATTTTGGCTCAGCAGAATTGGTTTGGTAAAAGTTGCTTTCTTGAATTTAGTAGCTACTCGAGTTTGCTGCCAGTGTGCATTCTTGGGGTTCAGCGTATCTGAAAACAATGTTGTTTATAATGCTGCCTCTCTGAGAAATGTTGATATGGGATGACTATTCCACAAAGGGCTAAATCCCTATGTCCGCATCTTCTATTCCACACACAGCCACATTTTCGTGCAATTAATCTAATATAGCTTTCAGCATTTTGGTGGGTTAAGACGTTGGTGCCCCAGAGTCTTTGTATGGCTGAAGAATTGCATTCATTTTGATCTTACGCTCTGCTTTCATTCTGAAGATCTCCAGCTGAGATGTTTTACAAGACCACAAATTTTGTGCGACAAGCATTGTTTCCCTCTGAGTCAGTTTTGAACTCTCAGGGATGTAAGAATATGCTTATTTCAAGAATTTACAGGATCATAAAGGTGGCTGTGACTATCATGGAAGAGGAAGCATAGGAAGTACGGGAGGGTTTCTATGAGAAGGCAATCCCTATTGAAGATGGGATAAACTCCCAATAGATATGAAGGAAAGGTTTCATTTTGGTATACTTTTTGCTTTGTGATTGTTTATTTTGGAAAATGTGTGTTTTTAAAGCTTCTATTGTGACGTATTATTTTAACTGTGCTAATAAAGGCAGAATTTTGAGGTGCAGTAGCACAGAAACAGTATCAAAAGAATGATACTGAAAACAGTAAAAGAATAAGAAAAAATTAGATGTTCCCTCCTTAAGTAAAACATATGGATGATAGTGTGAAGAAGATTTGAGAACGCACAAGTATCCTTGTGGGACCACAGTTTAAGTCAAAAGTGTGTGTTATTAAGGGAGGGAAAACGCGATAAACAGTTATGTAGGTAATGACACAATTAATTTGGTAATTATTAAGCTGTAATAAGAATGGAATACTACAACCACAAAATCTTGCTTTTTTCATAAATCAGTATTAAATTCAAATTCAGCTTTTGAGATTTACTGAGGGACCTACTTGGGAAAAACAACTAGGCACAGAGAAACAGCTCACAATGCCGTCTAACTCCTGTGGGTATATATCGGAATTGATCTAGGCTTGCTTCCAGGCAATTCTGACAGCTGCTTCCACCCGTAAAGGGATTTGTGTCCTCTGCGATTAGTGAGTTAAGGTGTGGCAAGAAAATTGTATACATAACCTGCAGAAGAATAATTCTACATAGTACATTATACCTATCAGAGCATTAATTATCATATAAACATGCTGAAGAATCAGATTTTTGTCTTAAAAAGATGAAAATACCCAGAAAAATACCATGCAAGAGAAAATTGGTTCAGCCATTTGTGAAGAGCAAAGAATCATATTTCACACCATTACAGATTCATGTGTTGTGTTTTCTGATTAGTGTAGTTCTTGCAGATATCAACCAAAAATGTGTTACTAAAGCTCCTTGCTTTTGTATTTAATACAGATTTCCTACTGCTTTAGGGAGTAAAGCTGTAAATGTAGCTGTCTGTGACCAGGTGCTGTGGAGAGTTAAGATTGTCCCTGTTGTGGTTACTGCTTTTTCACAGACATTTCCTAAAGGACATCTTAATTGTCATCATGTTCCAGCTGGAATCTGCATAAGCACCTATGCTGTCTTTCTGGTAGTATGTTTAGCCATGGAGGGTTTTAGATCTGTTCCTGCTCGCTTGCTATGTATAGTTGAATAAATGAGTGCCCTATGAATTACCAATTACTTGTTCTACAGGGCACAGGGAGGAAATTCCCTGAAAACGGTAAATTGCCTGAGGCTGATTAATGTTTGTTTGGGGGTGGGGGGTGAGGGGACAGAGGAGAAGGGTTGGCTGTTGGTTTGTGGGTTGATTCCTGTTTGAGTTGAAACAGACTTTGGGGGGGGGGGGGGGAAGCCAGAACCAAAATCAAATAAAGAAGTAGTCTTGCTTTAAGAAATACCTAGTGATGGTGAGGATACCACAATCATTGCTCAGTTAAAAATTTAAACTTAACATCTTTTCCAAATTTGTTTTGCTTTGCTGTCTTGTTATGTTTTTGGCTCATAGATGTCTGCTTTTTATTGATCTTTATGAAATACATAAAAATACTACATCACTGCATTTGAAACTAGTTGTATCTTCACCTTCAAAAAGATTGCAGTAGGAACAATACTCTTACCTGTTGTATGCTTAGCTTGGAGAAGGAGTCTGTGGAAAGAGGGCCATTGTTACCGTGGACAGTAGTCCCTGCCCTACAAAACAAATGTAATGCTGAATAGCAAACTGAGTTCAGCTGACCGTGTGTGACCGGGGAAAAATCTCAAACCACAACAAAGAAGTCATGATCATTGGCCCTGTTCAGTCTGGGACACTACCGCAGCTCAGGGTACTTGCAGAGTCAACTTACTTTGTCTGTTGTTTCACAATAGCTGGCAATGAATAAAAATTAAAGCAATTGTTTTGACCCTGTCTGGAGAGGTTTTCTAGAATTACTGGCAGAGAAGGAAAAAATAACTAAAAATGAAAAGCATTACTTGTTTTTACCCTGTGCTTTAGAGTGTGGGAGGAAGGAATTTGGGGAAAAAAATGTAATCCTTTTTTTCTCTCTATCCATGCAGTATGAAATAAGTTTGATTTATTCCTTATTTTTTATAAATGTGAGATAAGTGTAATTGAGAATGAGGTTTGGTTTTTAGCTTTTCTTCAATAAAAATAGTTTTGCCTTTATGATGTTGCTTCTCTCCTTACCTAGTAGCAGGATGAAGAGGGTAGTAGTTCTGCAGGAAAGGATCTGAGGTTATGTTGGACAAAAGATAAATCAATGATGTACTGTTGCAAAAAACCTCAGTCATCACTGCAGGATGTGTGAGTATAGCTTGTAAAGCACAAGAAATAATCCTTATGCTATAGTCAGCATTTGCAAGGCCTCAGTTGTGCCCAGTTTAGGATTCTGCATTTGAGGAAAAATGTGGACCAGCTTGAGGTGAACCAAATGAAATTACTGAAAATGATCAGTAATCAGAGGCCTAGGAAATTGGACTCAGTTGAGGATTGGAGGAAATGGGGTTAATATGTCGTGCAGTAAAGGAGGAAAAGACTTAAAGCATGATAATAGAGTTTAAAGGTGTAAAGGTCCTCTGTGTAATAGCCTGTTCTCAAAAGCTATGGAAGAAATAGAGCAATGGTTTTCAACTGTGGGATGGACATAAGGAGGACACTGATGGTAAAGATAAACATTGGAATAGTGGGATGAAGCTGTGGGATCTTTAGGAACAGATCAAAGAAACATCTGTCATGAGTGATAGAGGCACAGTGGAGTCTATCCAGAGGCATGTAAGTTGTACAAGCGTCTTAAAGACAATTTGGATCCTAATTTACAACTCTGATGTAGATTTTATTATTTAGCATAAATGATATCAAGTTATACATTCAGATTGGTTAAACCTTTTGGTTCTAAATGGCTGTAGTAAGCAATAAATGAAGTTTCTTATTGCTAGGAAATAGTCCTATTTCTGCGCTAGATCTTGTGGCTACCTTAGTATTCTTTAGCTAGGTTTACATAAGGAAAGCAGAACACGCAGGATCTCAATCTCTTTTTGTACCACTGTTAACTAATTGCATCTCTAGGGATTTACTTGCCTGTTTACCTCCATTTGAATGCTCTAAGTGGGTCTAGATGACTTTGTATTTGAATGAGTTCTCTGTATCACCCTTCTGTATGTGAGTTAGAGATTGGCCCTTCCAGTATTTTGCTGTTGATGCTATTGATTCATTGTTCCCCTGGCTGAGGGGCTGGCCAGGAAGACAGAAAACTACTGGCCAGATCAGCAAGAGCAAATCTGTCTCAGTGAAGCTATTAAATGACTAGAACTTGTCGACCCATTTAATGTCTGCCTGGTTCCCACGGCTGGCGTTTCCATCTTCAAATGAAGGTCGCTTGAGGAGCATGCAATTACAGTGGCAGGAGTAAATCCGCACCTTTCTATCATTTTTTCAGTACTGTTGGAAAAATCAAAGCAAGCAATGCATTGATTTTACAGTATGGAAGTTATTTTGTGCACTGGCAAAGACTGAAATACTCTTAAACTTAGATCCTACAGAATGTTCTTTACACAGTGAATGTTTTTACTCATAGTATATTAACAAATTTGAATTTGTTTTTCATCTGTTCTCTGTGATGCTTTTTCTCAAATACTTTTACTGCCTGTTCAGAATACTAACTGAGCCACATAAATGTCACAAGTACAACAGCTATGCAATTGCTGTAGAAGGATTGTAGTAGTTCTGAAATGTCACCAGCATGCTAAATCAGTGTTCCTTTTCACTGGCTGTGGGGAAAGTAAAAAAAAAAAAAAAAAAAAAAAAAATCCAGTGATTGGAAGAGATGGGTGCTTTTTTTTTAATTATACCTTTGCTATAAAAATGTTTCAGTTTTAATTCAAATGTTTCTTTTATTCTGCTTAGCAAACAAATACTTTATGTTCTGTTTTAAATGTTTTGGGGTTTTTTAAAAGACAACATGGCCCTTTGCACTTATTTCATCAGCACAAGGTGAAATGCCTAGATGTAGTCACTGCTTTTCTCTCATATCTAAAAATGTTTCAGATGCATAGAGTATCTGATACAGGATAAAAATCTCTATTTCATACTAGAGTTTACATTGAATTTTTTTAACACACAACCCTAAGTAGTTGTAGATTTCAATGACTGAAAGCAATGAAATTTCTGTATGTATTTTTTTTTAATCAGAAGTCTGTTTCATAGTATCTTTCTTGTGATAGCTGTAGCTTGGAGTCCACTGTGAAAGCAATAATTTGTCTTTTCTTTCAGGGAACTGGAAAACTTGAGTTACCAATATTTCTGAGGAAATCTCTAATACGAAATGTATTGTGAGAAGTGGGGAAGGGAAGATGTTTTTGTAATTGTTCCCTTTGCAAACTGGTTTAAAAAACTTAATACGAGCTGAACGAGTTCTACACAGTTAATTGGGACCATATCAACTGATAGCAGTTGACAGCGTTTATTATCAAATTGATAAAAATATTTCCTGTCCTTTGTGTCCCTGAGATAAGAGATGATATTCTGATGCATGTCTTTTCACAGGACCTGTTGTTCAGTGTGTGCGCTCTCAATATCATCTCCACCATAGTCTGTGCTTTGGCAACAGCAATGTGTTGCATGCAGATGGTTTCTTCTGATCTTCTGCAAATGGTGAGTATGTTTCAGTGACAACACAGGATATTGTCCAAAGTAGCATAGTGTCCTTATCTGTGTATACTCATTTGTACCTACTCTTTGCTTATAAACTTAAGCCTATTTGTGTGTCTTTGTATAGTGTTAGAACGTGTGTGTACACGGGTGTATTTTTTTATCTGCATGCATCTATATAAATATAGAACACAGATGTATGCCGTATGAATAGCTGCTGTGTTTAAAATGTTTACATATTAGAGAGTTATAATCAGGATTTTGCAATTGGGAGTATGTTATTTTTGTTAATGAGGTTATTAACAAGGTTCAGTTATATATGCACGTTAAATTTTCTGTCATTACATGTTTATTGTCTTCAGTTTCCACACTATCCAGAGCAATTACTTAGCTTTGAGATACTATTTTTCACTACTTTTCTGGTATGAGAACTATGAAGTATGGGAACTATGAGTTCAAACCTGGAACTTTTCACAGCCCTGTGCCAATAACAGTGTTTTCATAAGGAAAACATGTTCAGCTTCAGAGTAGCACTTGTGTTTAAAACAAGAAGGAAAAGGATCTTTAGTCTTTTGCATAGCCAGCTGCATTACAGGATACTGTCTTGTTTTGGTTGGACAAAGACAGCTTTCCTATCCCAAATGAGCACTGTGATTCTTAAGGTTTCAATGTAACGTTGAAACAAAAAAGAAAAATTTGAAATCGTTTGTATTTTGCTGGCCAGGTATACCGTTTCTAACCCAGCTCTATTACTGGTTAATCTAGGAAATCATCTTCTCTTTAGTAAGAGAGGGCAAGCACACAAACCTAATACCAGTCATTTGTAAATCTCTTGTATTTTAAAAGTTTGCATAGATAGAATGCTGGCCCAGCAAGTTAGCTGCAAACCATTGACACAACAGAGAAATGTTGTATAACCTGCCATGCAGGCATGTGGTTGATTTAAAAATAAATAAATAAATAATTTAAAAAAAAATACACTAGCTGCCATGGATATTGATTTGAGTTTAAGTGCATGAATTACAGAGATCAGGCTGTCCTTTCTAGACAAGTGTTCCAGTCACTGGGTTACAAACTTAGTTAAAGAATATCTTCAATCTATGATCTGGTATTTACTTCACATAGTAGCAGATATAATAAGTTAGGCACATATGTCTACATAATGCCTACAAATGGTATATAAATGCATTTTTTCATATAGCACTCTGTGTATTCATATTGTACGTGCTTGTAGAGGCTTGTGAACAGTGCTTATTTAGTAACTTTGTTCTGGATGTCAAACAGAATTGACAAAAATAATCATTTCAGCTGATGACACATTGCATTTTAAATGTTAAAGGTTTTTTATCATGTTGTAGGTATTCTTTCTTTTCATACGCCTCCCCCTTCCCCATGATATTTGCTGCAAGAATGCCCATTGACTGAAGATCTTTTTCACCTTGCAGTGATGACAGGGAGACGAAGTGATCATCACACCTGGAAAGATCTGTCTGTCGAGTGTTATAATGGTAGCAGTGATCCGGAAGTGTAACCATATTTATTCCAGGAATCTTAACCTACACTTAATTTTATGGTATTTAGCAGTGTAAGAGGAATAAAAATGCATAGATGACAACGGACCAAGAATGATATTAAAGTGCTTCTGATGGGCATGTGCAAGAAGCAGTAATCTCAACAGAAGTCACATACCTTAAAAGCACATATTTTTTCTCTCTGCCAGTTCATTCTTCACTTCCTCCCTAACATTCTTTCTTTACCACCTGGTGATGCTGCCATTATGTCAATTTCTTTTTGCTTCCTATGCTTTGTGCTTCCAGCTTTCTGTCTCCCTGCTTAGTTGTCCATTCTCCCACCCTTTCAGCTCCATTGACAAGAATTTTCTTCCCTCTCCACAGAAGAAGGGAATTATATCTTTCTTTCTACTCGACTCCAGTCTTTTCTTGTGTATCTTTAAGTCTTTTCCTTTCTTTTTTCAGGTTGCTGAGCCAGATTCCTACCAGGCCTAAGTGAGCGTAACTTCCCTGGGGCTACGCTGACTTAGACCAGCTGAACTCTGACCTGAAGATTACTTTTTCTTCCACTATTTTCAGTCTATTGTCCCATGATCTACAGTTCCCTTTTGCTCTCCTGCACCCAGAAATCTGATTTACTGCCTTTTTTTCTTGCTTGTTAATGCTTGATTTGCGCTTTTTCCTTTTACTTTGCACCGAGGTATGCATCTTCTCTTAGCAGGGTTGTACCATGCTGGAAGTTTAAGATAGCTGCAGCAAGAGATACCACCCCTTTTAGAGGAAAAGGTTTTAATTGTTGTGCTGATTCTTTTACTCTGTTCTTACAGTATTCAAGAGCTACATAGGCTCTCCTGTTGGAAGAGGAGGCATGAAAATATAATTCCTAGCCAGCGAAAGCATTATGCAATACAGAACATCCTCCTCGGACATCATTAGGTTATCATTAGGTCATCAGTTTTGTGATTCATTTGCTGTGTTAGTGTTCTTGTCCCAGAAATTAATTGGTTAGAATGGTGAATTTTTGCAAATTTCAAATAATTTCAAGTTTTCTTCTGGCATGGAGCTGTTGTCTGCTTCAGGTATTTATTGCCTAGCAACATAGAACTGGTACATAATACAGTCTCAAAAAAATCTGCAACAATGTTTCATGAGTATCTGCTTTCTTGCTAACTTTTGCATACAGGCAGTATCTGATTCCTCCAAGCAAACTGACAGTATTTTGTTGAAAACTGCTGCCTTCTGATGTACTGGTCTTTTAGTAAAAATGCCCTGAAAAATATAAACACAAGCTGTCCACTAGTAACCGCAGATTAAATTTTCCAATGAATTTGAAGGGGTTTTTTTGGTTAAAAATAATCCCACCAAACAAACATTTAGTTTCAAGCATTAAGGAAAAAATGCTTGCAATAGTTTCTGCAAGCAAAATATTGCAAACTATTTTTATTGCGTTATACTTTAGTTTCCTTCAGTTTTTACTTTTGTACTGTTGTATGGGACACAAAGACATATTTTCCTAGGTTGTTCCTTCTTTGCATTGGCTGTTTCAGAAAGTACCCCAAATTTTTCACCTCCCTTTAACCTTTCTCAGCCTGTTAAGTATACACAGTTGCTCAGGAAAAAAAAATCTAGCAATTGTACTAAAACTGCAAGAGTAAGTGATACCATAGTTAAAGATTGAAATAGTATTTGTTATGTGTTTCACTACTTTAGTAGTTTAGTTTAAGGCTGCACTCCATTACAGGGCTTCCCAGAATTGTTCTTTCTGTGTACACACCCCTCTATCAGATAAATGTGAATCAAATCAGATTATATCAAGGTTCTGTAATGTGAAGAAACATCTCTTAATAACCAAGCTGTCACTTCTATGATATTTCATTTTGCCTAAAGCAGTTTCAGTTTGCATCTTGTCTGATGAATGGCTACTGCAAAAATTCACCCTGTTTTCTTCAAAAGGTAGCTGCCTGAATTAAACAAAGAAATACAAGAAACTATGCTCACTGTGGCCAAGCTAAAGCATGAAGTACGCCTATTCCAGACCTTCTTCCCCTCCAAAGATGTTTATACAGTACTTACCCTAAAAGTACTGGCACTGATATCATTCAGTGTATTCTGATTTTTATCACCATCACTGTTAGTAACTGTTCTTCATGTAATGTGATATCTAAAGCAATCTGTTATTTTGTAAAGGAAATAAGGTAATGATGACACATGCAAACTGTAACATTTAATTACTGTTTTCATCAGCCATAATTATAATTCAGCATGTCATTAACTTAATAGGCTGTAGTTAATATTTCTACTCAAACACCTCAAATAAAGCACCTCTGTATGAGGATAATATCTTGCTGGCATCGTTTAACCCCTTATCCCGGTGAAATATTAATTCAAAAACTCCTTCAGGATGAAGCTTCAAATTAAGTGAGAATTGATCTTAAGTTATTACATAATTTTTATTATTTAACCTAATTATATCAAAACCTAAATACTACATTTTTTTGGCACAAAGCTCAGTTAAAGGTACTGTAAAGCTTAGATGACAGTCCTTTTAGAAATATCCATTGTGAATGACATACAGCCATAGAAACATCCTAAATGTAAATACAGTTGGATAAATATTCCCCTCACCCCCACCACAAATAAAAAGATGAAATAGAAACCTTTGGAGTAGGAAAGCTTTTGACATTTTTGTCGAATGTACCATTTTCCATTTCACATTTTATTGGTAGAATAAGAATATTTAATATTTAAGACTATTTAAAGTACGGTCAGTACTTCAAGAAAGATGTAGTGTCACAGACCATTCCCTCTGAGACTACAGAGCTAATGGTTTGTGATGGTTATAGGAACAGCAACTGGAAACAACAGAGCAGAAAAAATTGAATCTATGTTTTCCTTATCAAAATATCTTCTGTGTTGCAATTTCCTTTTAAGATGAGGGACAAATTAGAAGAGTCAGGCATGATCCTTCTGTTCTTGCAGACAATATCTACATTTCCCTCCAGGAGATACTGATGCCAGTGTTTCAGAAAAGGAAAAAAGCAACCTGTCCAGGAGGAGGAGGACAGGTAATGGAAGACAGAATTATAGACCCAATATTGCAAAGAGCTTTTACTATAAATAACATGCCAATATTTAATTATATGCAATTAGAAATTTTCATTTCCCATTCCCAAGACTTAGCAGATTTTTATGAATGACATACAGGGACTGAAATGAGGATAACGAGCCCTGGAGTCTCCAAAGGACTCATTTCAAAGTTACACAGTAAATTTATTAAATGTGGTATGGAAGGCAGAGATACGGGAATAATGCATGCAGATGCATTATTGGATATTTCCCATATCCATACATGCAGATATGGGAAATACTCCAGATAAGAAGATTCCCTTAGGGCACTAATCATGTACTGATGTATGGCAATTACTGGTTTAGATATGTCATAGTTGCTAAGCAGTGAATCCCAGCACTGTTGTTTACATGGAGTCAATAGCGCTGATCAGCTGCAGAATATGTAGAATAGAGGATGTCTTTGTTGATGTTTAGTGGGGATGTCCCATACCCATGAGAGTTCTTAGTCTCACAGATCTCAGGTAGAAGGACTTACCACATTGTATCACATTGGGTAACTGTTTCATTAGAGAATTATATTTACAGTCCTTATCTGCTCTTTCTTCAGTTCCTTAATTGAGACTCCTCTGTCAGCTTTTACTTCAATATACTCAAAATATTCAGAACATAAAGAATAAACTCCAATCATTCTGGTCACTTCAGTGACCAACTTTTAGATGACCTTTCAGTGAAGAGCTGGAAATTTGGTCTGATGATAAAAAAAGAAAGTGAGTTTTACAGTCTTATTCATATCTATCTAATGGTGTTTATTTCACCTTGAAGAGCTAAAAACTGAGAGAAGAGTTCTGTTATTCTACAAAGCACTGCCTTCTTCACTGAGAAGTGACAGCATACGTGTCTTGCTACAGGTTCTAAGCCTGCTGAGAAGGTCACTGGCGTCCAGCCCTACATCACTGGCTGTGTGGAGTTCTCAGTACTATGGCACACGGACCCTTTGAGCATAACTGCACTTTCAGAAAACTTTTACCTCTTCTGCTCCCGCTGGAAGTGGTGTGCTTCTAACATTTGTGTTTCTAATTCTCTGCTTGCTAACAACTTGCTGCTGATGCCATGGCTAACTTCTGTATTGAATTCAGGTCCAAGAAGTGGGTACAAAACCACAGCATTGTACAGCTTCTTTGTTTACCCTGCTGCAGCTGGATAGCATGTGCTATTCTTCCCTCATAACTGCAAACCAAATAACAGATTAAGTAGTCCTCAGTATGAAATAAAGATGAGGGCTGTTTAAATCAGGCTGTTTAACTCTGTCAAAGTCAGGCATGCCCAATTAAAACACACAAAATTCTGTGTGCAATGTGTGCACTATGTTGCACATCCATTTAGCACATGCACCAATCTATGTAAATGCCTATTAGGTATCAGACCTGTTCCCTAGACTGAAGTAAGGTCATCTGTAGTCCAAGGATGAAAAAAACCTGCATGTGTATAGTAGTTTGAATGCCAACCAATAAGTTGGTTATTTTATAAAAGAAGAGCGTGAATTCTGGATCTGTATTTCATTGCCTGTCGCATTTCTGAAAGCTCCCAGCATCCAACAGCTCCAGGTGGTCAACAGAAACGGCTGAGTTTGGGATTTTCAGACCCAGGGGATATCTATTTATGCCTAGTAAATATGTTCAAAATCTCAATTGAGAGCTATAAGGTTATCCAAAGCTTTTTAACAGTGTTGGCTATTTACAGTGTTTACCAGTCGTGCTATTTGCTGTTAATGCCTGTCTGCAACCATTTTCTATCCATTGCTTCTGCAGTGGCTGTTGGTTTAATCCCAAAAGCCTGGCTAGGAGACCTACTTTGTGAGTTGTTCCATAGTGTGAGCTATAGTTTTTGAAACGACACTGAATGCAACTTGATCTTGTTTATACTTGTGACCAAACAGGCCACCCCCATTTCCAGTTTGGCACTTCTTGTTGTTGCCTATCCTACTTGCAGTCGACATTTTGAGACTCATTATTTAGGAACAGCTATCCTCTAATACCAAAAATGTGTGTTTCCTTGTGAAAGCATTTGTCAGTGTTCCTCCACCTAGTCCAGCTTTGTCAGCTGTTTGCATTTTCTTACCGTGTCTTTTTCTTACCTATGAACTTTGTATTAAGTCTTTGCTGAGCCCCTGCCAGCCTTCACCATTTGAGACCAACCCTTAAAGATTTTTAAAATACATTTTACTGTAGGAAGAATAAACTTGTGCAGGCTAGTAGAGATTAGTAGATAGGGTAGTATGGAATAAGATATGATTTAATTCCCACTTAATAGCTTTCCGATTGTTTTCTCAAGGATGTCTGTTCTTTGTGATAATCCCTTATATTTGCTATTGTTTCATTTCCTGCTAGTCTCCCTCTTACAGCCTTTTTCACTTTAATTTCTGTGCCTTCCAGCAGGATGATATCACACAGGTAAACTGTTGTTTATAAACACACACCCACAAATATGTGCATCTTTCATGTCCGTTTTGCCACTCATTTTCAGTGTTGGTCACACAGAGTTCGTTGCCGTGATTTGTATTCACAGTAAAGGTTCTTGAAAGGGATGCAAATGATTCTACTGTTAAACTGAACTGCATCTAAACATTAGGTCTTTTCCTTCTTGAACCACAGCCTCTTCTACCCTGTGTAAAACCTTTCCCTTCTGTCACATCCCACGAAGTGTATGCTGATAGTTCACTGACTGTAAAAGTGCTATGTGTTTAATTGCCTTGTTCTGACTGAGGAGTGTTAGGAGTATCACTCCCTATGTACGGCTGAATGAAACAAGCTCCAGGGAACTCGAGAACTGAAGGGATGGAGCTACATGTTCTGTGGTGCAAACCAAAGCTTGGGTTCCATGCCAGTATATGGAAATAGTCTGGGAGAAGGTAAAGAAAGTTGTAAAAGAAAATTGTTTAGTTTCAGGCTGTAAAAATGACCCAAATTATCAGCTCTACTAGGAAAATGAGTGTAGTCCTGAGTTTGGTGGAATCAAGTAGGGTACAAAATGTGCGCCAGAGCATATAGATATTTGTCTTCATTATGATAAATTTTTATACAGTTTTTAGGTCACTAAGTTGAAGTTTGTCTTCCTTCCTGTTTTCCTAAAAGATTCTTCAGTGTTTTTGGGATGGTAGCAGACTGATGAGTGCTGATGATTGTATCACTTAGGGTAGAAGTTTGGTGTTTAACTGTTAATATGAATGTAGTGTTACAGTTTGGGAAACGGCTGTTGAAAGATCAGATGAATTTAGACTGAATGACAGCAAAAACGTAGTTTTATTCTCTAACCTGTAGAAATGTCTGATAGTACTCAGGATAACAGCATCACATCTCACATGAGAGTGCATGCTTAACAGCATCAGATGTTTTATGTAACGAAGATTAAATCAAGTAGATGTCATGTCTTTTATTCCTGTACCATCTGTAGACTACAATGGCTGAAAAGTCATTGATTGGGTGTAAGATGTAATGATATAACATATTCTGCAGAGGAGGTTCTTTATTTAATAGTTACTTGTGAAAATATCTCTAGAGAGCCAATTAGTAAGCAACCAATAGTTCATTTTCACAAACAATTCAAACTGGTCCTCCTGACCACCTATTGTGTTGCATTATTACAGCTTTGACCTTTGAAACAACATACATAGAGTGTGTTTAGTAGAATTAAGATGTAACTCAACCTTTTAAATACCAAATGCCAATATAATTTCTATGGTAATGTAAATTCAGCATAACCACCAAGCTAAATTTGAAAAAGTGAAAATTATAAAACTGTGACATTACAAATTAAGGTAATTTACTTACTATTTGCTGGATCTCCTAAGCATAAGCATTTTCCCTTTTATTTCACTACTTCTTAAGTCTTTATCATGGATTTAAACAAATAATAATGTTATGAGACAACAGTACAAAGACATATATTCTCTTGTTCAAATATAAAAAGGAAATGTGCCTTCAGCAGATTTTCTTAGCTCACTTGTTTTAAAAGGCAAGAGCTCAAGGCCAAGTCGTCTACTGATCCAAGAAAAGTGATATGACACCAGAAGGTTGCCTGGAGAAGAAAGAATTCTGTGGTTTTGGATTGTCTTTTGATCCCCTTTTATCCATGGGGACCATATAAAGCTAGGTCAAGGTGGCAGGGTTCCATGTGATCTGCAGAATGGTCCATATTTGATCTTGAATAGTTTAAGCCTTTGCTAGAAGACTTGTTAAGTTACAGTGTTTCTGATATTGAAGGTATCAGAATGGCTTCTTGATATCACTGCTATGCTAGAAGCTGATTAGGTTCCTGTCACAAATGTTGACAGTAGTTCTCAGTATTATTACTTTTTATTATTCAGTGTGGTTATTTTCTTTTTGGTTTTGAGATGTTTATATGGAATAAATGTTTTTCTTACTTTCATACCAGTAATTCAAACCTTTATACCACATTTAAGTGTGCAGTGTTTGTATCACCAAACCACAAATGGCTATTAAGAATATTTTATTTTACAAGAATAATAAAGAATAGTAACAAATGGCTCTTTTTTTGGCAGTGAAAAAATAGGTGGGATATTTGTAGTTGTCTTATTCAAAATTGAATGAATATGTGGTAGCTTGTTTCTAGTTTATTTTATTTGGGGTTTTTTGGGGGCGTGGGGTTGGGTTTTTTCTCTATAAGCACAAGGCATTTCAGATTGGAAACGACATGCAAATAGTTATTTTAGTAGTTGTATCTATTGATCATCAATTATTAAAATACAGCTGATTATGTAGTGCTATAATAAAATTGTATCACAAGGTAGAAGTATTTCTTGAAAAGCTATTTAATTTTAAATGTCTATGTTCTGCTTCCTAAGAGTGACTGACTTTGAGGCACAGGACTCTCTGTGTCTTTAGTAAAACCTTGTGCTATATTTTGGCAGTCACACTCCTCACTGATCTCAAGTATTCTTATGCCTCCAGAAGTGTCTCTTTCATTTCAGTATGGATATTAATGAAATTGGGTATTGGTCAGGGTTGTTACTACTGACCTTTTACTAAAATTTTTATTATTGGTGATGATGTTTCTGCCATCTGAAGGAACTTGATGTGTTTATTTTCAGTTTCTGCCACAGAGGCCACATTCTACCAATCCTGACTGCATGACTCCACATGGAACTATCCTGCATCAAACTTTGGATTTTGATGAGTTCATACCACCAATACCACCTCCACCCTACTACCCACCAGAATATACCTGCACACCAGTGATAGAGGCACAGAGGTGATTCTTCTTCCCCGTAGTTACAGTCATCGCATAGTTCTGAGCTACAGCCTATGAACCTCTTTCAAAGAATATGAAGCCAACTAATATTCTTCACTTCTATTAGGTGCTTCTTTTCCAGAGAGATTACATACATTTTTTGCAAACTTGTTAGGATGCACCTGGAAATATTTGTGTTAAAGCACTGCTGTAATAGAGAAGTGATTGAACTTAGCTAAGACAAGGATAACAGTATCTGACCTTAAAGCAGAGATCAGCTTATAGGTAATCCTTTCACAGTTGTTAACATTATACACTTGAAGTTGGATATGAGATTTAATTTTCTAAGGAAATCATTGCAGTTAATGTGTATTATTGTGGAGTAGTGAAGGACATGGACTGCAAAATGAGCTGGTAGAGATGGGTGGCATCCAAAATGAAATAAAATTTTTAAAGGTACCCTGTGAATGAGGGCTTCCTTTTGGTTGTCTAATAAATTTCTTCAATATAATTATTTGTAGTACATTGGCTTTGAATTCAGACAATGCTCTACATCACTGTGGTGTAGGTAATAGTTTACCAAATAAATCCAATGCAATTTCTTAATAATTAAGCTTGCTTGTTTGTATTTTTAAACAGAGGTCTCCATTTGGACTTTCCTCATTCCCCCTTCAGTGCTTTATATGAAGTAACCATTAACAGCCCAGGAATGCTGTATCCAACTGAGCTGCCCCCTCCTTATGAGGCAGTGATTGGAGAGATGCCTGCCAGTCAGGTAAGGAAAGCCAAAGGAAATTCTTTACATAGTCATCAAATTTTCATGATGTGAAACAATTCTAGATAAATTTAATGATCTAAAATAATTTAGGAGTTAATTGTACTTTGGGGGAACAACCATTAGAAAATATTTATGTCCTTTAAATACATTTTTCAGACCATCCTCTTTAAAAGGGTTTAACTAACAAATTTTACTTAATGTGCATTCTCCTTATGTTCTTGTGCATGGTTGGGCAAATGCTTATGTGAGTAGTAATATTTCAGCTGTTACCATCCGTTAAAGTTCTACGATACTGGACTGTCAGTAACAAAAACATAGCAGAATGGATTGGAATCACTGAAGCACAGTGTTTTTCCTCATTTGAAAAGGATAATGATGTTTTCAAAAGAGATTACATTTCTTAATTTCTATAGGTAATAAGGAATTAGGAAGCAGGTTTATTTTCTTAAAAACCCCTACAGCTGTAAAATATTTTTTATTGCAACTACTGATGATAGTGATTTTGCCAGTGGATAGTGGACACTTTAATATACTACTTTTAGTTGGAGCTCATTAGGTTCAATAAGGAAAAAGATAACTGTGTGCCTTGTACATGTAAAGCTAATAACTTCTGTATGGTTGTGTATGTGTGTATATAGCATAGAGCTCATGGGACATTCGGTTTTGCTCTGCATGTGATCTGCACCAAGATAATTACGAATTCTCATTTTAAACACTATGTGTAGGTAGAACTTGAAAATTCCTAACAAAAATCTCTGTAAATAACCTCAGATTAACAAAGATAAAAATACACATTTGCAGCCCCCCACTTATGTCAAGTTTCAGATCACATTCTGGAAAAGTACTGGGAGCATCTGGCAATAGTATAGGTTCTTATAATGGTATGCTCTTGTCTTGACAGGATGCCTTGAACACAGTGCCAAATTTATGCTTTAGTAGTTGTAAGATACAGCCTCCATAAGGAGGCTCCTGTCAGGCACCAAAGTGCTAGAAACTGATTCCTGCCTCTGTTACATCAGCTGATAAGAAACCATACAGAGCAAAGATTTGAATGATAAAAGGATAGGGATTGTTCTTCCTATGAAATAGCAATGAGTAGTTCTCTATCCATTGCTTATATTTTTGGTTGTTACGGCTTTTAATAGCTTCTGCTGTTACATGGCAGAAACAGTTACTCCTGAGAGCGTGTAACACCTTTATTCTGAACTTTGAGAAAGGATTCAGTATACTTCAGACAAATATTTACGTTACACTTTTTGCCTTATTTTTTACTATATAGTGTCAACTCAACTGAAGCTAGAATTATAATGTATCTGCATGTACAGCCAAAGCTAGTTTGAGCAAAGTTTTGCTTGAAGTGATTTGTGATAATTGAATCGGCTGTCACAAATGGGAAAATACTTAAAATTGCTTTTAGAAACTGTCATTTCTTGCAGGCTTCAGTAAAAACTCAAGGAGTTAGACACTCTAGATATTGCTTATTGGTTGTTAATAGCGCATTGTGGAAATATGTGTGTTCAGATTGCCAAATTGCACCCACATTACAGAGGCGAGTACTTTGCATTTCTCCAAAATATAACATTGAAAAGTTTGCTAGTGATTTTTTTCACATTGGGGGAAACCACAACTGGAACCACAAAACTAAAGAAATTGTATAAATGTTTACTATTATACACAAGAAGATTATTAAGACAACTAATAAGAAAAGCATCTGAGAAAAAAAGAACGTTGAGATGCACAGTCCCCAACAAAAATGCAATTAAAAAACTCCAAGATATGCCTAACTTTGCAGCTTCTATGACTGACAAAGCAGCTTCTGACAACTCTTCTAATGCTTGCCTTGTATCATACCCTCCACCACCTGCCACAATAAACAGGCCAAACATTGCACTACCTTTGATTTTTTTTGGCTATAATAAAATGAATTGGTAGAAACTGCTTGTGAGTGAAGTTCTTTTCTGAACAGCAAAATTGGAGTTTCCAAGGCCATCTCCTTTCTAAAATATTTTTTATCCAAGTTACATCCTGTTCCCTTTACAGTAATTCAGAGGAACCTGCAAGCCCTGGAGGAGTTGATATTTGTCAGTGATTAAAAAAAAAATTGGCAAAAGCAATATGAATTATACAGGGTTTGGGGGGAAAGAGAAGGATCAAATCTGTGATGATAATTCGTATGTAGTACTAAGTAAGGTTTAGAAAAGTGTCTATTTATACTTAAGCACAAAATCACTTTGAGCACTCTTGTAATTGGGATTACACTTTGCATAAGCATCGGCATCCAGCAGCACAATAGCACCAGGATGTAACAAAAGTATAATTTAACAAGACATAATTTAAAGCAGCAAAGTCCTGCTCTTGCAAGAAAAGCATGAACTTTAATAAGTAGATGTATTGACTTATTTTTTGGCATCTGGGGTCAGTGTCAGTGCCTTGCCTATTCATCTCTGGCCACCTGGGTTCCAGAAGTGTTTGTTCTAATCATAAGTGAATCACAGAATCACGGAATTGTAAAGGTTGGAAAAGACCTTTAAGATCATCGAGTCCAACTGTAAACCTAACACTCCCAAGACCACCACTACACCATGTCGCTAAGCACCTCATCCAAACGTCTTTTAAATACTTCCAGGGAAGGCGACTCAACCACTTCCCTGGGCAGCCTGTTCCAATGCTGGACAACCCTTTCAGTGAAGTAAAATTTCCTAATATCCAGTCTAAACCTCCCCTGGTGCAACTTGAGGCCGTTTCCTCTCGTCCTATCACTTGTTACTTGGGAGAAGAGACCGACCCCCACGTCTCTACAACCTCCTTTCAGGTAGTTGTAGAGAGCAATAAGGTCTCCCCTGAGCCTCCTTTTCTCCAGGCTAAACAACCCCAGTTCCCTCAGCTGCTCCTCATAAGACTTCTGCTCCAGACCCTTCACCAGCTTTGTTGCCCTTCTCTGGACACGCTCCAGCACCTCCATGTCTCCCTTGTAGTGAGGGGCCCAAAACTGAACACAGTATTCGAGGTGCGGCCTCACTAGCGCCGAGTACAGGGGCACGATCACTTTCCTAGTCCTGCTGGCCACACTATTTTTGATACAAGCCAGAATGCCATTGGCTTTCTTGGCCACCTGGGCACACTGCTGGCTCATATTCAGGCAGCTGTCAACCGACACCCCCAGGTCCTTCTCTGCCAGGCAGCTTTCCAGCCACTCTTCCCCAAGCCTGTAGCATTGCATGGGGTTGGTGTGGCCCAAGGGCAGGACCTTGCACTTAGCCTTGTTGAACCTCATACAACTGGCCCCAGCCCATCGATCCAGCCTGTCCAGGTCCCTCTGTAGAGCCTTCCTATCCTCAAGCAGATCAACACTCCCACCCAACTTGGTGTCATCTGCAAACTTACTGAGGGTGCACTCGATCCCTTCATCCAGATCCTTGATAAAGATATTAAACAGGACTGGCCCCAACACAGAGCCCTGGGGGACACCGCTTGTGACCGGCCACCAACTGGAGTAAACTCCATTCACCACCACTCTTTGGGCCCGGCCATCCAGCCAGTTCTTTACCCAGCGAAGAGTACACCCGTCCAAGCCATGAGCAGCCAGTTTCTCCAGGAGAATGCTGTGGGAAACGGTGTCAAAGGCTTTACTGAAGTCTAGATAGACAACATCCACAGGCTTTCCCTCATCCACTAGGCAGGTCACCTTGTCGTAGAAGGAGATCAGGTTGGTCAAGCAGGACCTGCCTTTCCTAAACCCGTGCTGGCTGGGCTTGATCCCTTGGTTATCCTTTACATGCTGTGTGATGGCACTCAGGATGATCTGCTCCATCAGCTTCCCCGGTACCAAGGTCAGGCTGACAGGCCTGTAGTTCCCCGGGTCCTCCTTCCAGCCCTTCTTGTAGATGGATGTCATGTTCGCTAATCTCCAGTCAATTGGGACCTCCCCAGTTAGCCAGGACTGCTGGTAAATGATGGAAAGCAGCTTGGTGAGCACTTCTGCCAGTTCCTTCAGTACTCTCCGGTGGATCTCATCAGGCCCCATAGACTTGTGAGTGTCTAAGTGGTGTAGCAGGTCACTAACCATGAGTAGTGAGTTTTAATTTCTAAATGGTGATAATTTTATAGTTTCCTCCCAGGAGTGAGTTGATAGTTGCTGGTTCAGAGAGCTTATAGGAGCAAAGTAACAACAGGTGCTGAGTATCAGAAGTGAAATACATTGGCAATGGCTAACTAAAGCCTACACAGCAACTTTGTAGCCATGTACTTTTATTGACACAGCAACTTTGTAGCCATGTACTTTTATTGACAACAAAAGCCCTAACATATTTTTTTGCAGTCAGTGTCCCAGTCGATCTGTAAATGGAGGAATGGAGCCAAAGTCTAAGACAGTTTTAGGTCTACAAGAGGAACAAAATGGAGTCCTAAATTCTTACATGATGCAAATGCTCCCATATAAGATGCACCAAACTACAGTATGGTATGAACTGAAATAGCTAGATTTATAAATCCCTCAAAGGCAGACTTTGCAATGGAAATCATGGCAGAGCTTTAGCTACAGAAGTGCTTCTGGAAACCATTATGTAATAATGTCATAATTGTAAAACCTTTTACTGACCATCAAGCAACAGTTTTTGTTTGTTTGAAAATGGATTGAGGTCCTTAGAATTTTATTAAATTGTATCAAATTAGACTCAATATTTCATGCATTTCACGGACAACGAATGTCAGTGCTAATTTAAGTGGTTGCATCTAAGTAAAAATTGCTGTTGTCATCTGTACTGATTAGGAATTCCCATTTTATGACTATGAAAAAAAGTGTTTTTCACACTGTTTTCCATGCAAAGTATTGACTAGGATATAGAAAAGACAAGAACAAACAGATCAGGGTTCTGGGCAAATTATACCAGTGACTGTTTTGTAAGGTTTACTAACCTGTAGGCTGTGCAAGCTTGTTAAAAGCATGGTTTTTCTTTCCTTTTCCTATTGATAGCTTAGTGACTGTCTTTACCAGCTTTATGTCTGAGGATGTGCAAGTCAATAAGGTTTTGTTACGCTAGGCTGTGCAGGAACCTGTACGAAACCACGTGCCATCCCTTTGTGAACCAAAACTCTGACCTGACTAAAAATTGTCAGTGTTATCTCCTACAATTAAAACCATGGTTCTCCTTCCCCCAGGCAAGAAGGTTAATCAATTCCAAATGCATATAAAATACATTCAGCAATTATTCTTGTGAATGGAGAAAGAACAAGGGAAGCAAAAGCAAAAATTAACACGCTGATCAGATAAGTTTAAATGGCTTATGTTTTGCAAATTATGGCTAAATACTGAAAAAAGTAGGAGAAGAAACCAAAATTCAAATTATATCCTTGATTTCTTCTGCATGCCTGAAATCTTGAAATCTCTCATTTTCCCACAATTAAGGATGCTAGTTATCAATGAGGCCCTTAAGAGATAAACCTTAAAGATGATGAGCGCTTTTCTGTGTGTGGCAGATTTTATATAGAGGGGAATATTCAGTCTTCCATTTGGTCTCAAGAAGCAATTTCTGTGTGTGTAAATTTGTCCCATCTATTTGTCATATGGTTGGGGTTTGATTGTGGGGTTTCTTGGTTTTGGTTTGTTTTTTTTTTAAGTTCCAGCAGTTGTAATTAGAGAAGACTATAATATCATGTAGTCTGCAGCATATAAGCAAGCATCCAGAAGTTAAGCTGAGAGGCCATGTACTTTGATCCACATAGGAACGAGTCACCTCTAAGAATGTTGCCTTGTTTATGCAGCCCCATGTCTTTAGGTATGTTGCTGCAAGGTTTTCAGCCTCTGTAGCAGCCTCTGAAATTGAGGCAGAGCCTAAGAAGGCTGTGATGTGCGGCGGATGAGCTTTTGTGTCCCTCTAAATTCCAAAGGATGTGAAAGGCTGATGCAAATCTCATTGCATGGAGGAGAGTGCTGAGAACAGTTCCTCTCTGTAGTTTCCCTGAGTAAAACATGAGTCCTTACCCTAGGTGAGCTGAAGGATTCTCAATATTGACACCTAACTGCAAGGTAAAATAGTTTGTCTCCTGCCCATGTTGGAATACACCTTGGGTCCATGGTGTGTTGTGTGCAAGCTCTGTTCCAACAAGATGTCAAAGCAGAGTACTGATAGCTGTTCCGTGGCTTGTGTCAAATGAGCTTAGTTGTCTTATTCCCAGGTCAAAAAATTCTGTCAGTGCTATAATTGTTCCCTTTGGCAAACTAAGCAGAGAAATAAAAAAAAAGGACATGAAAACTGAACTGTCATAATCTAGAAATGTTTGTGTAACAGGAAACTAAAGTATGTAAAGAGAGATGCAATATTTTGATTTCAAGAATTGCTAAACCAGCTTTTTTCACAAGCCTTAAGTTTGTTTTATATGCTGTATAATAATGTTATTCTTTTAAATTTACTAGATCAAAGCTACAAAGCTACAGATAACTCATTTTATAGGTATTAGGCCATTTTTAGGTACTAGACAATGTCACTACAGCTGCCAGGTGACCGGGAGAATGTAGAAGGTCAATAAAGGTTTCAGCCCAAATATTCAGCAGATATTTTCCTGTCAATGTTTAAGAACTTGTGAAACCACCTAGATTTTAAAAGAACCCCTAGATTTTTTAAAAAAAAACAAACACCCTTAAAACATTATATTATTTCTTCCAAAATGTAGTTAGTCTAACTGAATTTTCTCCAGCAACAAAGAGCATTTGAGAACACTACTTTTCCAATTAGTTCCCAGCAGTTCCACAGTTAGTTCCCAGGAATGGCCTGCAACTTAGAGTGACACCACTATTTTTTTTTTTTACCGCGGGTGCAATATTCTGCTTCAATAAAGAAAGATCCTTTAAGAAATTTCCAAGCAAATTGTTTAAAAATATGAGTGATTTCATCTTTGCTTCCCAGTCCTCTATCCATTTATTGCTGAGTTAAAGTATTTCTGCTCCTGTTCTTTGTTTAGAGTTGTATCTGCTAACCTTCAGACTTAAAATCACTTTTTAAAACTAAATCTGTATCAGAAGAAGTTTCCTGATCACTTGATCATAGTAAGCTATGGATAGATAGATTAAAAAAAAAAATCAGTTGAGCACAGTAAGTTATGCATATATATGTCTGCATTAATCTACATTGATATGTGCACTGGAAGCTCTTTCCTTAATAGCTTCAGAGTAATAGTGTCACATTCAATTTTTTAGAAGGCCAGATATAAATTAAGCTCTTGACAAAAAGGTTTTCACAGAGGTGACTGATGGTTATTTCTAGACTGTCACCAACCGTAATAAGCTTTTACTAGTTAATTGTGGCCCTACAGACAGAAGCAGATATGATGCTTTCTGCTAAAGATGGTGTCAATCTCATTCCCTTCGACTTTTCTTTTTATATTTTTCTCATTTATTGTTACCAGCTATGTATTGGAACCATTCTTTTAATAATCATGATCCCAAAGAACTGCTAAAAATCTGAGATTGGCAACAAGGTCCAATTCAAAGTTTATTAAAATCAGTAGAAAGATTTCCTAAATTTCAGGTGTTTATGGGTCATGTCTTTCCAGCAGGACTAATTCTGTATTTTGTTCACATGATTGTCAAAAGTGAAGGGAAGTTACCCACTTAGATCCATCCTTTCAGAAAAAAGGTGAGTATTACCTCCCTTCAGCAATCTCTGATAGGCTGGAGAGCACCCTGCATCAGCCACGTTGAGCAGCAATGGTGTTACAGGGCTTAAAAATGCATTAGGTGTTAACATCTCGGCAAATAACCACAGGAAAATACTGCTCTTCTGCTTGTTTTTATGGTTTCTGTCATTCTCTGTCCTATTCTATGGTGATATAATGTGGTGGGGAAAAAGTATAATACGGAAAAACGCAGACTGTAGAAAAAGAGATAGCTTGTAAAAAACCCATTAGTTTTAAGCACTGCAGACATTAAGTTTTGTAATGTGGGCCTGCAGCCCCAGCATTCAAGATGAATTTAGCTTGTAGATTCTGGAAAAAAAAAGAAAAATTGCTTTAAGCACATTCCTTTGCCCTGCATTTGTTCCTAACCCAAAGATATTGGAAAGTACTGTATCTTTAAATAGCTTTCAGTCTGAATAGCAGCTTACATGATAGTTATTTCACATTGTCAGATGTGTTCTTAAGATCATTAGCACTATACTTTGTTTTGGTAAATTGCAGATTAATGTGCTGTTTCATTAAACAATTTTCATTTAGGTCACTGGTACTGATCAGCAAGTATCCGAATCAAGTGTGGGTGAGAGGAACGTGATCCTGGACTTCAGCACACAAGGTAATCATGACATTGTGTTTGTCTGCTTGAGAAAGACGGAGTAGGATTTTTGAGTGGACTTTTCTCTCTTCTGCCCTTCCCAATGGAGAAAGAAGGATTTGCTTTCCGATTGTTCACGGCAAGAAGAACCTTTTCACAGTCATAAACTGATGTGGCTGGAAATGCAGAGGAGAGTTTTGCTCAACAAAGCATGCTCTGTAAAGCCCTTTGAGGCAGATATGGCAACTGTCATTTCTCTTTGAAGAGTCATGCATGTAACTGGCAGTTTGTTTCTCATTGTCAGCAACCATGGGTGCCTTCCTGATAGTCCACATGCCTTCTCCGTATAGTAGTTTCCTGCATGGCTTCCAGAAGCCTGAATAGGAAGCTTGCTGCCTGAAGCGTAGATGTTGTGAATGCAGGTAGATGAGTAGCAGCACAGAGCCTGTTTGTTTAAAGTTTAAGTTACTAGAATAGGCCTCCTTACCACGTCTGTTGATATGGAGGGCTTTTCAAACATTACAGCCTCAGTGATCATGAGATGTTGAGCAGTTTGTATGAAATAATTATTTTAGTAGAAGTCCCATTAAATACTTTTTCCATATCATATTCATATTGTGTTAATGAATAGACTGGCAGGTGTTCTCAGTTAGTACACGTATGGGCAGAGAGCTGGTGGCAGAGTGGTCCCAGAAACAGAAACAGTCCTCTCTCGCCTAGCATCCATGAATGGGACTGACAGCCTAACAGGTAAGTGAGGAGCATCTGTTCCCACACAGAGTATCTGTTCTGTGAAGGATTATTTCAGTTTCCAGAGCCACTAGTAGTGACCTTTAACTACTGGTAAATATGAATTTATTTTTTTTTAAACCCTGGTGTTTGACAACTGCAATGGAGCGTGACCACTGAAGGTGACCAGTTTTTAAGTGCTGCTGGTAACAAGGGCTGTGTCTACAAAGCTAGTTCCCAAAGTTCATGAGTACATTTGGACTTCACATCCACATATGAAAGTCTAAGTTTTAAGGCCAGTGCTAGAGTTTTGACTATGGGGAAGCAGTGGACCAGTCTCAAGCCAGGGTTTTGACATTACATATTGCGCTGTGCACATATGAAAGGGAAGAGGAAGGCCCTCGGGCATGTTTTATTAATGTAAAATCAGTCAGGTGTCACCGTTCTGTGTCTTTTGAACAGTGATTGCTTCTCATCTGCTTCAGGCCCTTCCTACTGCTGTCGGTATTACCAGAAAAACCATGCCAGTGGAAGAGTAGCATAGTAAGAAGCTGTAAATACCGCTTAAGGCCCTTGAGTCCAGGTAGCAAATGGTACAAACAACCACACTCTAGTTATCCATTAAATCGAATCAAACCAGAGAGAGTTTGGACAGTGAAAATCTATGCTCTGAAGACAGGCACAAACTGGATGCTTTCATTTATCCATACAAACTTCATAGATATTTCAAAGCCCGAGTGAAGGGAATATTGTTGCAAAGAATCATCTAACTAGGTAAAAAATGTTTGGGGACTCATCACAAATATAAATGGTCCAATAAACCACTGCAGCTTTGCACCTAACCCCTAATAAGCGGTGCATATTATGTCTTTTTAGCATAATGCAGATGTATAGATGTATTTCCATTATTGATTCTTATGTCCTTTTTGGCAATCTTACGATTGCCTTGTAAGTGTTACAAATTTATTTCTGGAAGCCCCAAAAGAAAACAGTTGTTGTGATTCATTTTATGTAAGAAGAAAATGTCCTTCATAAAATCCAACCTCATGAATATTTGATTTTCATTTTGGTAGTCAATTTCCCTATACCGTAGAAAGCTTTCTGCTTCCTGGACCCCACAACATGGGAGCACTTAACAAATTATCTCTAATTCACTAAAAGATCCTATTTTTCTATTCCTGAACAAAACAGTTAAAATACATTTGTCTCATCAATATGGTTAGCAGCAGCTGTTATGCAAAAAAGGGCATCAGAGGCTGCTGAGCTGAATACAATTATGTGATTTGTATTTTGTAAATATTTTTATTTTAGATGGAGGACTTCAAGGAATTCCAGTCGGATATGGGAAAAGTATTGTCTGTATTATTGGAGCCTGGAGACTGGATTATCTAGTTTTATTTTCTTTATTTTTGTCATGACTTTGGGAATAATGCAGAGCCAAATACTTGTTTTCATACAAGGGGCCATTTTTATCCATAACACACATTTGTAGACATGACAGAGGAAGTGACAACAATCTCAATTTTTAATACAAAGGGCTTCAAAGATGATGTGACCTTGCATAGAATGTTTAGCTTCTATCTGAAGTGTGTGTGTCATATTTTGTGTGCCAGAGATGTTATATGATGGTGAATTCTCATTTGTAAAGAACTTAGATGCATGCTTCAGGGAAATGATGATTGATTAGAAAGTGTTACGTACAAAGCTAATATTGACAGTAGTGATAGCTTAAAAGTGATCACAGCCATGCTTTTTCAGCATTTGTGTAAAGTTTTACTTTTTCTACCACAGGCAATCTCTCACTGTTTATTAAAGAAAGCAGTAGTGAAAGAGCTGTTCCTGTCCAAATGTAGTTACAGATAATACTTTGTGTCAGTGCTCAAGTATGCTTATTAGTTGAAGAAAATACTCGAGGACAGCACAAATTATCTTTGCTGAAGGCCTAGAAACATGTAAATGACTTCTATCTTTTGCTTTGGCATTCTGTCATCTGAAAGCTTTTGAGTAATTATTGATGTGCTTGCCAATTACTAAATTTAAATCAGTATATTGAAAACAGGGCCGGGGGGAATGGGAGAGGGGCAAGAAGTCTTTATTTCTCTCTGAATCTCTTGTTTTGCAGTTTCTGTTGAGAGCACCTCTTTGATGGTCTCTGAGGCTGTTGATATCCCAGACCGTAGCTGCTCCTCTGAAGATCTTTGTTCGCTGGAAGCTCAAGGATCTCTCCATTCTGCAGATCTTTCTCCCTACTGTACAACCCCCAAAGGGGCTACGGACCAGAGCTGCAGCACTCTGGATTACAGCACCCACTGCAGGTTCCACAGAACTCGCTCAGAGGGTTTTCCTGATGAGGATGACAGTTCCCACAGCCAAGCCTCTACAGACAGGTCTCAAGGACAAGAAAAGAACTGTGCCCACTGCAGGTCGTTGAACTGTTCCTCAGAGAATTTCAGCCCCTCAGAAAGAGAACTGCAGAGTTCTGCTCAAGAGAACAATGCCACGCCGCCTTTGAAGCAAAAGAAAATCTGCTGTGTGGTCTTTAGCCAGCCTCCTGTCCCTTCCCAGACCTCTCCCTGTTTTGGGCCTGCAAATGCTTCATCGTATGCAAGCGGCTACGAGAGTGCTGTCCAGCAGCATCACATTACAAAATACCGAATTTCAAATATAGTCCGATCAACTAGTGACCCTGTATCATGTTCGTCTTATGCAGAAGGTAGGTGTAGTACCACAAGGCCAATGGAGCATAGAACAAATGAGTGGTATGTGATTTATGCAGCAATTGGTGCTGCTGGAAATTATATGAAACATTCCAGTGAGGGTTGACTTATGCGTGGCGGCTTTAGTTCCATGCACATTTTCTAGATTTGAAAATTTTTAAGAAGAATGGAAATGGGAAAAGTGACAGAGTGAAATTAATTTTGGCTTTTCTAAATTGTACCAGCCTTTCTGCAGTGCTCAGAAAACCATCTCTTGAGTAGATGCTTCCACCTCTCTATTACCGTTATACTGAGAAGCTAAACTAAGAAGTTGAATGGTAGCTGGGGTCTATTTAGGAAACGATTAACTGAGCTGTCATGCTTGTAATACAGCAGGTTGTGTTTCCTGAAGGTGACGCTGACATTGACAGTATTGGTGCATGTCAGAGACCGTCAGTGTGACTGTGTAGTAGCAAGTTGGACTGTACAGTGAAAAGTTTTAAAGGACAAAGAAATGAAAGATAAGGCACATGATGATGATAAATGAAAAGGAGAGCTTTTGACCTGTCGTGGATAAGCATCTTCTTCCCTACTTGTCTAAAAGGAGATTCATATCAGAAGAGAGGAGACATTGTCAGCTGAACAGTGTATCTTCATAAAAATCCACTTGTTAGTGAAAAAGAAATGTTTGATTTAGTAGAGAATGGCTTGATCAAATAATAGCAGGAATGTAGAGCTGTCTAAACCATTTGAAAAGTGCAGGTTTTATAAAAGGATGCAAGCTGTTTGGAGAGATTCAAAGGGGGTAACCTGGAGAAGTGGTTTGAAAGTAAAGATTAAAAGCTTTGTAAGATATAGATTGTGCTGTTACAGATGCGGTCACTGGGCTTTCTAAGGGATCTAGAGGAAGAATCATGTGACTAGCTCAAAACAAAAGTAGACAAAATACTGAAGTAACTGGTTTTATTTAGGAAGACAATGTGTTGGTTCTGTTACAGTTTTTGCATCATTATTCTGTTTCTATGAATTTCAGAGACCTCATACTTAGCTCAATAATTGAGTGTCTTTTACCATTAGAAATCTAGCCTGAGCCTTCTGTCCAGGAAAAGTGAATCTTTAATCTAGAAGTCTGCATTTATGTTATGAAATTTACTCTGCTAGGATATACGTGCTATGAAGCTGCTGTGCAGACAGCAAGCAGGAATTTCTGAATCCTTTCTACTGTGCCAAAGACAAGAAGAACAGCCCTTTCTCTTCTGGATCACACTCTGCAAGTTTTCCATATTGTGCTCCATATGCTCTTTGAGTAGTGTTTGAGAGAGAGATTACTGTAGGCAGCCATATCTACGTGTTCTAGCTGACTGCTGGGACACCTGGTAGAACAGATGCTCTGCCTTCATTTTTAACTTGTCCTAAATACATCCATCATCTTTTCTGGAGAAGTGGCATTATGGGAATTATTTTGACAAATTTCCAAGTTCTTAGCCCCACATGAGTTGAGGGACACGGGTTGAACATTACTGAGATGTAACTGGGCTTAGCAAAGATTGTAATAAAGGAGCAGAGATGGTTCTCGAGATACTGATATACACACAGCAGAGGGAGGAGCAAGAGAAGAAGTAACTCAGAGGGAATGTGTTTGTGCTGACCTAGTTTGCCATTCTTTTGCTGCCTACAGAAGACTCTTTAAAATGAAATCCTGAAGAGAAGCACTTGAGTCGAGATGTGCATATTTCTTTCATTTATATGTTTGGCAAACTACAGTTTGCAAAATTTTACTCTGAAGATTTTCACAACTTCACATCACTTCCCCTTCCTCTACTTTTTGTTGAACTTTATTTGGAAATCATACATAGGTTAGAAGCAGCACGATTCTAGTAACGTGTACCAGCTGTTTGTAGCAGCCCTGAAGCTTATTTTTCCTAAGCTGTGACACACAGCTGAAGTTCTTTTTAGTCTTTATAACTTTAAAAAGGCATTTGATCTAGATTTTTCATGACTGGCTATTGGTATAGAGATCTTACTGCAGAACTTTAAAATACATCCACAGAATTGAATGATAGGCAAAGATAAAGGGAACCAACTGAGCTCCATCAACTACCCAACCCAGAAGAAAAAGTGTTTGGGGTTTTTTTCAGTAACATAGACTTATTTTTTAAAACTGTCCTGGAGTAGAAGAACTGGTCAAATAGATGGACCATATGAAAGACAGAACAGTAAGTATGTATTGTTAATACTAATAACTCATGTAAGACACATACTGTGGATTTTGGAGAACTGAGGGGTGGGAGAGCTTCAGGCATGTTCACAAACGGAAAAATACCGTGGTCAGATTGGTAAATGGGGTTTGGTTTTGTCTTACGACCCTTCTGATTAACTTCCCTGTACAAGTCAATGTGAAGAGATTTAGGAGCGCAACCTTGAAATTTACTGCGTAGAGTTTTGTTAAATGGGTCTTGAATGTTACTGTGATTGCACTGTATGTAGTTTGGAACATAAATTATTTGACACAGGAATGTTGCACATGTGTGATAGTGTAGTGACACAACAGCAATGAGATCTAATAAATTAGGAATTTGGGAATTTTAACGCTGGCATAAAACTCTGGGCTTTTAGGGCAATAAAACACAATTCATGTGCTTCAAGCACATCTTTCTTACAGATTTCTATGTTTGTAGCATCTTACCTTTGTTTTCCTTCATTTGATTATTCACTCTACCAGAGAGGATTATACCAGCTTTTCATTATAAACTTTCCCTGAAGATATGGAAGAAAACCTCTCTAATCTACCTAGAAGTTCAAAATAGTTTTCAGTCTTGGAAACAGATGTAAACAGCCCTAGCATAAATGTGAGGGTTTATTCCATCTTGACTGTCACAAGCTTGAAACCAAAAAGACTGCACTGGTCATTACTGTATAGTGTGATCTCATCATCATTGATCCTTGTGCTGGCATCCCAGAAACTCTGTCATTTAAGGCAACTATGTCCAGAGCTGTTTGTAGGTGCTCTGTAACCACTTGTTATTGATTGGATCATCAGTAACCATAGTGGTCACCTACCCATTAATTTAATTGGTGGATAGCATTTGCCCTGCAAAGAATGAAAATCTATAAAAAAGGAAGGTAGAAATACTGAATAAAATGCTGATTTTGTAGAAATAAGAGGGATTTATCTTTCTTGTTTTTCCCATTTTCCAAGATAAACTCTGTCTGCCAAGGAAATACAGGAAAGTCTGAGGTCTGCCCTTAGCAGGGAGCCTTCTGTAGCTTCAGTGCTTAGGCCTGAAATATTTAGGATTTGATAGCTGTATAACAGAGAGGAAACCATCAAGCAGGAACTATATTTTCTATTTGTATTTATTTAACAGCTTATAGGACATTTCTGTGTATAGTAGCTTCTCTTTATGAATGGACATCTTGAAAGTAGTATTTCTTTTGAGTAGTTTCATTCTGTAAAGGAGATAATAAAAGATGCCAGTGTATTTTTCCTTGCTTTGGGCAGAGGATAGCAGGGGTTGATTGTGCTCTTTCTGTCTCTCTCTTTTGGTTAAAGGTGATAATTGTGCCTGGACTCCTATATGTAGCCAGTGTCAAGATGCAGGATTATCTTCAGCTACATTAGAAACAGGTGAGGATCAGTTTTCTAAAGCAGGATCATATGGGTTTCCTTCTTTTGTTTTAAAAAGAATTAAAAGCTTCTGATAGAGAAACAAGCTCGAGAAATTGGGGGCAGAAAAATCACTTACTAACAGCATACATATATGATGTACAATGCTGATGGAACCAGCCTCTGAGTGAAAATAAATGCTGCGAATGAAGTCGTCTGTTCTAGTTTAGCATGTTTGCTTTCCCTGTATTTCTTATTAATCTCTCTTGTATTATTCGCTGCTTATAATTTTTGAGGCCTAGAAATAAGGAGAACTTTATCCTTACAGTTGGGGGGGGGGCAGCTGGCCTAAAACAGTACAAGTTACATATGTAACACTGAGTAGCTGGTGTTTCCCCTTATCATTAATGTCTGCTGAAGTCCCTGAAAGTAGAGGTAACAAAACTGTCTGTGATTTATGAAGTACTTGAATTACCCACCCACTTTTCCTAAATGCAGTCCTTCTTGGTCATGGGAAAGAGTCTTACTCTTGACCCCTGGTTAAATACCATTTTGCAATGTTTCCTTGATGGCGTGTTTTTGTTATTCTTCAGAAAAAACAGACATTTTATGACAAAGTAAAAACTTTTGTGACAATATTTGTTTTGCCTTTTTTTCTTTTTTTTCTTTTTTTTTTTAACTTATTACTTTAAAGATATTCTTCCCCCCCTTTTTTAGTTCCTGATTCTGGTTCTCATATGGCTGCCTCTGCTTGTCAGCATTCTTTGAGCAGTTTCCTACCAACTGGAAAACAGAGGGATGCAAGGAAAATTGATCTACACCTAAAGCCAAAGGCTTTACACACAGTCTCAAAAGAGCGACCACACTCTTTAGTGGACCTTAAGGCCTATAAAGACACAAAAATTTTAGTGGCAAAATTTTTGGAACATTCAAACTGTAATCTCCCTCCAGAAGTACGTCACGTAGTGAACAGCATACGATCAGTAATAAAGTCTGATGAGAGACACATGGAAGAAGCCATCTTCAGTGCCAATATTATAGACCAGGTAGGTCATTTAAGTTCTAAACATTTGTTCAGCCATGATAGACACATACCTTATTTAAATGTTTTTACAGTTTTAAGTACTTCAGACAATTCCTACAAAAGTTCTTTTATAGTAACATGGCTTTAGTAAGAAATAATTAATATTTACTGGGCAGCAATGCATTTTACACCAAACCATTGATAAATGCATTTAAAATTCTTCAGCTGGACCCAGTATCCTAGGAGATCTATAGGGAGCTGGTATTTACACATTGATAATCATCCTGTCTTCTTTCCAGCGTCCTTCTGCAGCTGTGACTGTTCCATACATGAAGTTGTGTTTATATACAGAGATACACAGAACTGACTTGGATCTGTTGTTTTTTCAGGCAAATGTATTTGTACAGCATAAGTTACTAGCTGAAAAGACTGGGTAGATATACAAGCAGGGCCATGATCTGTCAAAACAGAACAGTGCAGTTACCCTTACTCCTGGCTAGAAGAATGATAATGACCCTTGCTATTTTTAAGAAAAAGGATTGAGAAATTGCACTTTTCCAAATGAAGGAGTAATACATCTTCTTACCTTGAGTGAGAATAAAACAGACACAAGGCTTGGAAGGAATCCTATAAAACAAGGGAATTAGTAGTGGCAGCAACTTTTATTATCTAATACATGTTTAATAATAAATCTTTTTTGCAGGAAGAAAGGTGATGAATCACCTCTTGCTAGTATTGTTACCAGAATGATAGCTATATAAATGAAGTTCCTTTTATGTTGTCAGATTTGAAAAGCAGAATGCTCTTAGCTGACTAACCACATTCAGATTGCCTGTAGGGTTTCCACAGAGCTGGACAGACTATTAAGGATACACACTTGAGGGCTGTTTCCCCCCCTTCTGAGATACTGTAATTCCTGTGGTATTAGTCTGCTGATCCCTAAGTGAGGGAAACTGGCTAAGTATTAACAGGGGATGTAATAACACTTGAACAGCATGGTGAGAGTGTGTGATGTGTAGCAGGAAACAGACAGCATTTAATAAAGCTTGCTGCAAGATTGTTTTTGCTAACTATGAAGTAGAACAAAGAAGTAGCCCCGTATCAGTTACTTCTGTAGTCACGTGGGTAGAAAAGCAGTACAATCATGACATACTTAACAGAACGTCAGTATGGAATTAAATTTTAACGTTTTTATTGCTTTACAAAATTTGTAGGTCATTAAATCCTCAAGGTTAGAAAGCTGAAAAAAAATTTCTTTAAATGAAAAAAACGTAGTTTCTCACAAAACAAAACAGTATAAAAAAATTTGAGTGTTTATGTAGGTGATAAAACCAGAAACCAATGGCCCAATTTTTCTCCTGTGTGGATTTCTTAGATTCAGGGAGACATATAGGTTTTTCACATTAAATAAATAATTTTAGTAGGTTTTTTTTTTTTCAGACAAAACCCCACTATTAATTAGTGAAAGTCCAGGACATCACAGCAGTCTACTTAAGAAGTCACAGAATTTTTGGTAAAATAGTTGTCTAATTCAGATTTGTAAAGTAGCTTGACAGTTCTATTAACACCAAAATGTTTGTTTACCAGGCTTGCAAGGTTTTAGTTCTCTTCCACCCTCAGCAAAGCTAGCGAAGCATCTCTTTCTCCTAAAAGAAACAGATGAGTTTAATTTGCTCCAAACTTGTATTTGTCAATTATAAGGCAGAGCTGCCGCCTTTTCCACAGGTTTCCTTTTCATTCGTATAGAGAGAAACAAGTACTTGTTTGCGCCTTTGTTGATTTGACACTACAGTGCAGATACGAGGCCTGATGCCTTTCAAGCCTGATTGTGCCTTCCAGTAGCCAGTACTCAGCCCTGACCAGCTGTAAGAACAGGAGAAGTGAGAGGGTCGCTGGATGGCTGCATAAACACACATCTCCTCTGGGAGAGTTCCATCATTAGATAACTTAAATTAAATTATATCCAGGGACTGAACTTTTTAAATGAAAACATTTCTTACCCTGTTTTCCCCATTTTTCCTTCTCCATTCCTGCCCTTTTAAACAGGTAATTACAAGTTCCCAGCAGAATGTGAATACCTCTAGAAAGCGACTTCAAGAAGATCTTCATCTTCAGAGCTGTGGTGCTCTGAGCTCTCCAGTTGCCTTCTTACGTAGGTCCCATATCACTTGCAGTTTAGAGCGGGACAGGCCTCACAGTTTAATTGGAGTTTGCCGGGAGACCATCCTTTGATAGTATTCGCAGGTATGTGATTCCAGCAGAGAGAATTAAGGAAGAAACCAGGACTGGGAGAAATACAAGTAGTGGATGACTTAAAAAGGAAAAAGTGTCTTCCTTTGGAATTCCACTTTTTTCCAACAGCAGGAGGAGAACAGCTGTTTTTTCTGAATGTAAATTTCAGCCCTGATTTTTGCAAAATTTTAACTGATTTATTAGTAAAGTCATAACAAATGTTTTCCCAATCAGAAATGCGTTTATTTCACTGTATTTATAGAAATGCTACTGATGCTGCCGAGCATTTCTTGAAAACCATTGCAAAACCACCAGAGACCGGCTGTACAACTTAGAAGTTGTATTTATTTAATGTACCTCAAAGTGTTTTAACTATGATCAGTGTTTTAATAAAAAGTATTTCTGGACTTTGCTTTTTCAACAACTGATTTGGATAGAAATGTAAAGCTGATTCATACGCACGTACAGTGCTGCTTCTAATCCATTTTTCCAGTGTCTTCATGCCAGGCTAACTGATCTGTCCTATTAACACTGCTCCCACCTGCCCCCTCAATATGTTGCTCTTCTAAATTATAGTAAAGGCTGCAGTGTGGTTTATTTTTGCTTTGTTCTGAATGCTCATGAGTTTATTAATGGAGTAGCATATACTATTGAAAACTGACATTTAAGTACCCTGCGAATTGTGACCAAAAGATGTGTTAGGGAAGAAGTCTTTGAAATTCTGCATTTCCAAAAAGCAGATTTCACAAACTTTTTACAAATGCCAACTGATAGGAAGTTAGAAGAATTTTTATCTAGCAGAGCCTTGAACATTTTTTCAAAAAGAATTGTTACTCCGATTAGTAGTTTTGAAAATTGTATTACTAAAACATGTCCTTGTGGTTCTGCTGCATTTATGATTAATTTAACATTGATCTTAAAAAAAAAGAAAAATTCAAAAAGTAAATATCATTGACACTAATCTGATTACCAGCATAAACACAGGTCTGCCAGCAACGTCTTCCAGTGCAAGCTTCATCCTGGCTCTCTCAGAGGAAATTGGAAAGGCCTTAAACAAAAGGTTCTCATAAAGAACCTACCACAGGTTGACGTTTCAGGGGTTTTATTTTTTTGCAGCAGTGCTTGTCAGTAGCGTTAGTTTCCGTTTGAGGATTAATCATATACTGGTTTCATTTGTGTCACTCTGAGCTGGGCAGACATCCTGTGAAAAGGTCACAAAGGAACGTAGCTGAAGATGGGTAGTTTAAGTTTTACAGAATCATCCATTTTAAGGTATTTTAATTATAGCATGCTTCTGTATTGATGTGAAGTCACAGTGACATCCAGTGGCAACAAGGTATGCTAATTGAAAGCATCTACTCTCAAGATAATAACGATACACAAATTCCTAACTCAAGAGATGAATTCCTTTTTAAAAAAATAATCTGTGACCTTTGCAACTGCACTTAGATGAAGAATTAAATGTTGGATGTAATTACACTTAATACACTTGGATTTTTTTATTACGTAAACTTACACAACAAACAAAATAAGCAAGCTTCCTTTATTATTTCAGGTTTATTAGTGATAGTAGGTTAATTCTTTCCTAAGGTCAGTTGCATGCAACACACTACTCCTGAAGTACAGTCATCTAAAGCTCTTTAGTTACTGCATGGTAAGGCTTCTTAAGTCACAGTGTATTTTCTTCAAAGGCCTTGGCCAAAACAAAAAAAATCTAGATGAAAAGTTACACCAATTAACATTTATCTCATAAGGAATACAACTTTACTACTAGGTTTTTTTATCTACACACATTCTAATACTGCTGATGGTGCTAGGTTATTTGTCAAAACAATTTACATTCAGAACACATTGCCTTAGGAATAAGAATGCTTTATAAAAGACAGAAACAGGTAAGCATGGCTTTCCCATTTTGAGCTAATATAAACAAAAAGGTAATATGCAAAAATTAAAGAAAAAAAAAACCCAGCCCAACACATACATTACACAACCTGTGCAATAAGTTATCCATGAAATAACTCTGTTAAATCATAAAAATCACAAGCATTAAAAATAAATATGTATCTAAATAAATATTTTGATTTTAATCTTGTGGCAATTATTCTTTATTTAGCATATGAAACACTTGTTACATGTTTATGTTCACACCTTGCCAAACAGGTTACACTTGTCATAACAATACCAAGTACTACAGTGGTTTTCTTTACATTAGAATCCAGAAGTTTTAACTGCACACATTCCTTTCCACTGAAATACCATCTATTCGGCACCGGTTTTAAAATTGTGCAAAGCCACCAGTATTGGACCACTTTATGGGACTGGGATTTTTTTTTTTAACTTGAGGCAGCCATAACTTTCTCTAATCGCTTCTCTTTGCCACTTCCTGCATTCTCATTCATCAAATATTCACATTCACCATGTTATCAAACAAGACAGACATACATACATCACTCCACATAAAGGTTACAAATAAATATGTTTTAAGTTTTATGAGAAAAGAGTTTAGAAGATGTTGCAAAATACTTAAATGTTTTACAAAGATTTTTGTCAGTGATCATTGTCCTTGACCATCCTTCTCATCACTTTTTGGCAAAGAAATAAAAAGGAAGGAGAGAAAAGGCAGAGACACCTGTCTGTTCCTTGTTTTGGAGTCCTCAGGTCAGCTTCAAAGCCTTTCATTGATACAAAATACAAAATTCTTCAGCTATGAGGGCTTCAGCTTTGATGGAATCATTTAGTTATTTTGCTGCAAGAGAGTCGCATGCTAGATGTACAGGGGTGTCTCTTGTCCAGTTAGAAGCCTGAACATGGCAGCTGGCATAGTCTTCATGTGAATCTGTCAATTGATTTACACAGAGATTAACAGAATTGTTACTAGTTTAAAATAATCCATAAGGCCCAGTCTGTCTCTCCCTGTGGTGTAAGTGCATT
This sequence comes from Ciconia boyciana, assembly GCF_034638445.1. Classification (NCBI taxonomy): domain Eukaryota; kingdom Metazoa; phylum Chordata; class Aves; order Ciconiiformes; family Ciconiidae; genus Ciconia; species Ciconia boyciana. The sequence continues at coordinate 18,023,042 of NC_132941.1, forward strand.
TATTGTCCTGGTTTCTGTAGATGTGAATGTTACCAAAGTTTCTAGTTCAGAGTTCTCTGGTTCTAACAAGCTGGTTTGCTGTCTTTGCTTTTTTTGTGTGTGGTTTTTTTTTTTTTTTAATGACAACAACAGGATGCAACATCATATAGTTAAAAAGACACCTAAACACTTTCTATTGTTATACCCTACTCCAGTTACAGCCCTTAAAAAAGAAACAGCACAAACCTCTCTCAAAAGTCATTCTGCTGTTCTGGTATTAACTGAACCTAGATTTTTCTTTCATCTTCCTTCCCTGTGGGACTGTCATTTTGTACATGTTTTCTCCTAATTGGAGTATGATCCTCTGAACACAAAACTCAGACTTTATCACCTGATATTTAAATGCCAGTCAAGAGTTTGGTGGAACAGGTTCTCTCATGGCTAGTGTGTTCAAGTTCTTCTTACACGGAGTACCGTGATAACGTCAGAGGAATTTTACAGACTAACAGGATTAAAGGCATCAGGTAATCAGAGTTTTATCAGAAATGTAGTAACAGCTGTAAGTACCTATCAGACAACGCAAGAGGAAGGAAGGTGAACTTCACAAACTGATAATACAGACCCCCACTGGCAATACACTGCCTTGATATCTTGGTCTCTTCATGCTGAAAAAAAAGTTTAATACTGTCCTCATATGTTTAGTGAGATGTGATGCAGCAAAGAGGTACCATAAAGGCATGGAGGTTCTACTGAAATCTACAGCTTTGTCCTGCCAATGTGCACATACTCTGTATTATTTTTCAAGTATCATTTTCCACAGGAAAACAAGTGATCTTTGATATTTGGCAAAGGAACTAGTGGAAGATCTGGCCAGGGTTGTGTATGACACTACCACTAAATTCAGTAGGGATTTTGATAAACATTCATTGCTGATTTCTCTGAAAGTACTGGAGAGAGATGTCCTAACTTACTCCCAAGGTAAGTTGAAAATGTTCAGTAGAAATGGAATTATTAAAATACATATCAATTTGAATATCTCAGCTCTTTGAATATTAATTTGTTTTTATGGCAGATGCTGTAGTGATAAGCCAAGAGACATTTTCATAGCTAGCATGCTTGTGCGAGTTCTTCCCTTAGTTGATTGGTTTAATTCAAACAGTAGGTTGAAGGTTCAGAATCATGCCGCTCTTCAAAATGAGTGGAAAAATGCAGTGAAAGTGCATGTAATTGTTCAAAAAATGTTCTGTTAATTGTTTGTTATTAGTGCTCAACTCCAATTTACTGACGTGGTGGGTTTAATACTACGCTAATACACTCTCTTCAATGGAAAAATATATTCTTTCAACAGTTTTAATTCCTTGATAAAGTATTTAATTGCTTTCTTACCTCTCCCACTGAATTAGACAATGCTTGTACTATCTTCTCATGAGCAGTAGCAACAACACTTTGTCCATTGATCTCAATAATACGATGTCCTACTCTTACCCCTCCCCTCTCAGCTATTCCACCTCGCATCAAGCTGCAAATCTGCAAGAGAAAGCAAAGTTTATTAAAGTTTAGAAATGGTCATAATGTAGCGGTTACTAGGATTTAATACATAATGAGTGCTGACACTGTAAGGATTCCAGAAGATACTTTTGGAAAGTATTAAGCAATACTCTGAGGTTTAAAGTTCTGCAAATTACAATTTTTATTTTCATTCTCATGGGCTGGGAACATATAAATACCTAACACAGTGATACAGGTAGCAGCCATGCAAAAGAGTGGAGTTAGGGGGAAGAGAGAAGTTTTATGTACTGTCGGGATAGGAGAAGAAAGTGATTTTTAAATATTTCTGACTGTGCCACCTGAACTCTTTCTGCAAACTACCACATTATTCTTTCTGAATAATGGGAAATATTAAAAGTGCTAAAGTAAATATTAATCTACAACAGCAATTTTTTCACATACATGGAAAAAAAAAGATATAAAGCTTAATCCTTAACCCTGCACAAACGCCAGTTTAGGCTGAAGGAAAGGATGATGCCATACAGACATTCTGTATTGAAAGCTGGTGATCTGTCAAAAAGGTCACAAAGATATAAGGAAGATATAAGAAAAGATCTATCTCAAAGATATAAGGAAGAAATTTTTTTATGATGAGGGTGGTGAGACACTGGAACAGGTTGCCCAGAGAAGTTGTGGAGGCCCCATCCCTAAAGCGTACAAGGTCAGGCTGGATGGGGCTTTAAGCAACCTAATCTAGTGGATGATGTTCCTGCCCGTGGCAGGGCGGTTGGACTAGATGATCTTTAAAGGTCTCTTCCACCCAAACCGTTCTATGAGTCTATGAAATGTGCAAATTCTGTTTCTTTTTACAGGCTGTTCTCAGCACACTGAAGTATGACAACTTGTTTCCTGTGCCTCTGCAGGTTGGAAAGGGAGTGCCCTTTCTCCCCTCTCCTCTTCCTGTGCCTCTGCAGGTTGGAAAGGGAGTGCCCTTTCCCCCCTCTCTCCAGAGCCACTGCCTTTCTCCATGTTTTACAGTGCTGCTGGCCATAGGGAGCTTAGGATGAAGGCAGCAAGTCAGGCCACTATTTCAGCTGGCACCTGCAGGTACCAGTAGAGAACTAGGCAAAAGTTTTTACTTTTATGCCCCCTACAATAGGGGAATAATTCTACAAGAAGCGTTACATTCACTAGGCATAGTCCCAGCAGACGCTGCTACTTAAAATTATTCTGAGGTTGCAACATGGGTGGTGTACAGGCAGAAATAAAAATCTCAATCCAGTATGGGGAATTTAAAAGAATGTTTCCTCCTCAGCAACAGCATCTGTGCTATGCCAGGGCCCTCCCTGACAGACTGGACAGCTGCATATTAGCTAGAAATTGTTAGTAAATTATTTCAGGAGACTAAGCTCATGCAGCACATAAGGCAGATAATCTATATCTTGAATCTCTGGAACTGAGCAGAGATTTACCTTTTGTTTACTGAGAAAAACCTGTTCTTGGAGGAAAAGAAATGAGTGCATCCAATGATGGCTGTTTCTGCAGTTACTGTCAATGGTTAGAATCATATGCCAAGAATTATTTGCTGAGATCTGGTAATTTGCTCAGAGCTAAATACAAGTATGACAAGATGTGGTTTGTGTCCCAGTGAGTTTGTAATCTAATTCAGAAACATAGTATGTGGGGAGATGGCCAAGCTGAAATATATTGAAGGTGAAACATTGTCTGTGGTTGACCAGAATCTTCTCTGTATGACACTAGCAGTTTCCTTTAAATTCCTCTTCACAAATAACAATGCTATAAAAAATGAAATCCCTTCTTATGCAAAGTTCAGGTTGTCTGGTACAGGGAGCAAAAATATATAGTTATTCTTTGTTTATAAAAGGCCTTTCTCAGCTTTCTGAAAAAAGACTTTCTCCTGCAGTGAGACTTCTCTTCCACCACACTATCATTAGTGGGTGAGTTTTACCGACTGTGGTTCATAAACTATTTCTGATGGACTGTTATGGATAGAGGCACTATCAGAACACTTTACAGAATTGCGTCTTGAATTTCAGTCACATACAATATATTTTTTTGCAGGTAGTCTACCTTCTAATCATATAGCTGATAAGATAAGCTGTACTACATAGATCTTCTCTGTTATAGAAAGCTTCTCAATTCAACTCATTGTTAGAATAACAGTTTGCTCCTTGCTGTTGGGGATTGTATGCAGTGATCTGAAAGGACAAAAAGCAGAATGTGCCAAAAGAAACCCTGTAAATATATTTTTCACAGTATAAAAGAAAATATAGAGACAATACAGCCAGCTGAAATAAAAGCTTTCAGAGCAAATGGAAATGTGACCTCTCACCCCACTGGCATAAAGGAAAAGATAATGGCTCGCATATCTATCCAGAGCACCTTTCATTGTGTGGCTTTCAAAGCACTTTTAATACCATCAGTGATTTTTTCTTTCTAACAGCCTCAGACATAGGAAGTGGTCTCTTATCTTCATTCAAGAATGTGATCCCTCCAGGGAAGGGAGTCAGCTTCCTTTTTGTGAGCATTAACTATTTTAATGAGGTAGAAAGAGAAACAGACACAGAGCCCAAGTGGCTCTGCCTAGCCTCACAGATCCTGTTAAGCTAGAGACAGAGTGCAGATGTAAAGAAATATACTTTACTTACTTAAAGTACACATTTACGTGGCTCCTGTATTTGCAAGTGGCTGACTCAAAGCAGCCTTAAGACTTTTGTCGCCAGCCAGTGGAGCCATGGCAGATTAGGCTGGCAAATTTAAGCTGAGCAGTACCACTAAGTAAATATGATTCTGTTCAGACAGGACTGTTTAGCCTGCTATACTTGTTTAACATGGTGACAACTCTAATATTATTAAATAAAGCATGACTGATCTGGATCTTCTTGTAAGCAAGAGCCTATACTCTATTTACTGTGTAAACTGAAGAAAAAAATTTTCAGAATGATTTTCAGAAGGTGGCTAATAGGTCACCTTACGTTCACCTCCCCATCACACAACATTCATACTTGTTTCATGTGTATGCACAATATTTCTTTTTTTTCTTAATGTTTTACAGTTCAAATTTTAGATTCCTTTTATAAATATGCAGTGAAACTACATCAGTAGCTTTCAAGAGCCATGAAGAATATTTGCATCATTAGTGCAAGAGGAATTTTGCAAAATTAACACTCTGATTTATTCTGTTGTGCTGTTCTCTAATTAAAACTTCCAAAAGCTAGCACTACTAGTGCTCCATGAAGCACAACTTCAGGCTTTGCATTAATTAAACTATACAGAATACACAAAGAATAGAGTCACCTGCAGCAGCCCAGTCTCTGCATCTTCGTGATACCCTATGCAAGCAAAACCCAGCTCAGGTAGTACTTTTGTATGTCCAGGTTGTTTATGGGCTATTCACTAATATAATAGCTGTACATCTTGCACAGATGAGATAGGCAGAGTGAAAAGGAACCACTGCAAGACTGCTATCAGAAGAGGCACAGAAATAAGTACCAGCTGCACGCATAATGAGGTAATGGCATAGCAGTAGGAGACATTTTATTATACCTGTTCTGCCAAGCCATTTATTTCTTCACTGTGCTAATGCTGAGCCAACAAAGAATAAGGATATTATTTCTGAATCCTGTCATAATTTATAACAATTGCTGGCAATTACAAAACTGCTTTTTAAAAGTTCAGTGTCAAATTACCAGAGAGGCATACTTTGCAGAGTCATATTTTCAAACATTAAGTGAAGTAAGAGAGAGTTTATCTGAGGAAGGACTTACAGGCCCAGAAGCTTATCTATATAGCAGCCTAACAAAAGATGTTAATCTCTCCTTTTTGTTAATTGGCTTTCATATTCAAACACAGACTCTTCATAAATGAAATGTATTACAAGGCTTTCTTTTTTTGTTATCTGAGAAGGATTTTTATGCTGAATTTGGTAAACTTTATCTTGGATGTCATCTAATTATTGCTCATTTAACTGGAATGAATTACGACCATCCAGTGTGGTGAATATGACAAACGACCAGTAGATGGAGGGAGCACGTTATGAAAGAAAACAACCAGTCTGCAGAATTTACTAAACTAAGGCTCCAATTGTGTAGGAGATGATTAGCTGGGACAAGATGAATAGATTGTCTCACAGACTCCGTATCTACCTCTGTCCATGTGAGGACCTGATACGCTGCTTCTAATTCACCTTGGTTTGATTCTTTCACTCAGCCCTGATCCAACCCCCACCAATGCTTTGACAGGCCTAAGAGAGTTGATAAACGCACCATAGTATTGGTCATTGTTCCTTAAATATATTTTCCTCTTTTTATCATAGCACCAGCTGAACATACTAGATTTACAAAGGATAGCAACTAGGAAATAAATCAATGCTATATGTGTTATATGCTGTTCTTGGCACCCTCTGTGAGACCTTGTAAAACCAGATCCCATCCCTTTCATTCTTTTTATACCAAGACTTGAGATTTGCTAACAGAGTGAACTACCAGCAATAACCATACCCACTTAACATACACCTACATGTAGGTGAAAGGGGATTAAGCACAGGCAAAGGAGGACAGAAACATACCACACATCTGACTTTTCTGTATGTTTTTACAGACCTCTCTCTACTCAAGTGTCAGAGCATTAATCCCAAACATGACAAATACTTTAAACCTCTGCTTCTAAAGGACGTCAACCTGGCGTAGGTATCACTTCAGAGTGCTTCCAGCTGGACCAAGGCTTGTAATGGTGTTCTTTATACCAATCTCTGCTGTGACCACAACATGATACGTGATCTTAGGCAGGAACACTTAAAACTTGGGTACAATAATAACTTAGAGATAGCTAGCAGAGCTGAAAATCCACTAATGAGCCATCTGTTTGCTAAAGCACAGTAAGACCCATAAACCATATCCTATAGAGTTACCTGCTACTCTTCCAAGGGTGGCAAACAGAAATCTGGCAACTTCAATCGATGAGTTTCACAGAACAGGGGACCAGAGCCCACAGTCCTTTGTGATGTGGTTTTCTGTGTGAGCAGCCTGATTATTTTTTTTCCTAGACTGGAGGAAGAGGAGATGGTGATGGTCCTGCACTACAGACAGTCCCTAATGCTAGTATCAGCCCCCAGAAAGGCCAGGTGACTACCTGAGCTAGTTGTGTTGGGAGTTTGCTTTGGAAAGGTATCGGAGAATGGCTTGGGAAGGAAGAACTACAAGAGGAGGACCCTGAGCTGCACTGGGTAAGTGTTACCTGCCACATTCATTCTCCTGTTTGCTGCTGTTATTACAGGGAAACTGCAGCATGCAGAAAAGGGATACCTGGGCCACAACCTATACAATTAGTTGTAGTGAGAGGTGTTTAGTTTTAACCAGACAGGTCACAATTACCTTCCCTTGCCCACTGCCACGTGATCCAAATAAATTATGCACAGCAGAAGAAAAATGAAAAGTCTTAGTGAGTGTGTGCTGAAATTTAAAAAAGAGAAACAGGATCAGAGCTAAGATTATAATGTTATAATTGTAAAAACCTGTTTCAGCGTAACTGTTTTCCTTGCAACTCTAGCACACTAATGACAGAGGTATACATGAATTAGCTGATCCAGATATTGCACCAAACAATCTGGACTATAAATCTTGTGACTGTATTACATAGAAAAATCCCTCAAGAATGGCAGCACTCATTCTCCTGGTGTTGTCCATTTGCATTATATTACTCAGAGATGTGATTATAAGGTTTTGATTAATTAAGGGATCACAGTACAAAAAGTGAGGTCATGTGCAAGGATTTTTTCAGTACTTCAGTGTGTTTCTTGAAAGAAAAAAAACCAAAACCAAAACAATCACTGAACACAGAAACTTACAATTCCATTCTGTACACTGAAGCCCAGCTGGTATTTTAAGTCTGGCCGTTTTATGAGGACAGTAGTAACAGGAGGACAGCTGACAATGTTCAGTTTGACTTGTGTCTGATTCTTGAGACCCTGTAAGATATTCCAAAAGTTAGTATTTCTGAAATGGATCTTAATTTGCTCTTTCATTAGTGATTTCCTAATTGCAGGAGTGTAAAGCAGCTGATCTGAGAAAGAACAGCTAGAGTTAATAGAAATCTGTTGTTAACTTAGAGATACATTTTTCTGTTTCATTTATTTCCCAAGCTATTTGGCCCAACAAACATATCAAAACTTTGCCTTTAATTACTACAGAAGCTTCAAGAAAGTTTTCAAGAAAAACCAAAACTGACTACTGCTTGCCCTTTACCAGCATCTGGCTAATTAATCTCCTGCTACTGCTGCTCTTGGTAAATCTGCAGACATTAGATTTAGTCTCAGTGATTAAAGATAATGCATTCTGAGATGCCATTGTGTCTGGGGAATCTTCATATACTCACTTGATCTGCCCTGCAGTCTACCAGCCTCAACCATTTCATCTACATGGAGGCCAAAGAAGTATAGTAGATTTTAATCCTCAGATTTTAATTTGGAGGCTGTGGGGAAGCCTGAAACTTTGAAGATAGCTAAGTAACTTAATTTAGGCAAGTTTTTCAGACCTGGCCTCGTTTGTTATAGTCCAGTAACAAAGCTGCAGTCAAATCCTCCAGCCCTAAATTTCTGTACATTATCACTCCTGAATCTCTGTTTCTAATTCTACTTTTTGTTAATGACAGATTACTTTTTTTTTTTTTTTTTTAGTGATATGAAAAATCGTATCTGCTGGAAATCTACAGGGTCGCTTGTCAGAATATTACATCTCTGCTGGCTTACAGTCTACAGCATATAGTTGTAAGTTTGGGGTACCTTTATGATCCCTTGGCATGTTGCAAGAGGTAGACCAACTAAACTGGTCCCATTAATGGACATAATTTGGTCTCCAATGCTTAGTTTTCCTGAACGGGCGGCAGGGCCTCCATTCATCATGTTAGCCAGGATAACGGTGGGTAGAATGGATCCCCATCCAGATTCCACAATCACTACCCCAAGAATTTCTCCCTTCTGTTTTTCTAGCTGGAGCTGCAATTAAAAAGAAAAAAAAAAGTATTTTGCTTCAATTTGTCTAATTTGAGCACTAGCATCTCAGTTGTTCCTGAATAACACCTACAAATTACAAAAAGAATTCTGTTCTTTGCCATTAGGTAGTAGCATGACTTCAAAAGTGCTGTTAAAACTGTGTAACACATACCTATTTCTTTTCTGGGTATTCTCCACTTGTTTGTTGAAGGTCATATAGGTCCTTATAAGAAGCAAAAAACTAACACATTGGTTAACTCTATAGGAAGTGGTGGAACTGAACACCAAATGAATGAATGCCAAAGGAATTTTTATCCTTCTTGGAACCTGGCAGCTAGGGGAGGCTGTAACATTTTGTGGCTAAGGCAATGCCTGGAACACAGGCTTGAGTTCAGCTCCACTTCTGCCATCACTGCTCAGGTTGTCTCTTGATCTCAGGGGTTGTCTGTCCTTATTTTCAGGCAAGAATCTCTTGATTATTGTTGTTGTTGTTATTATTAACATCATTATTATTAACATTATTGAATATAATTGTGCCTAGCTTGTTAATCTAAGATCCCTGATGTGCTGATATAATGTAAATGACAACTTCTCCTCAAATATGGTGATGTTAACAGTTCAGTAATCATAGCTGATCCAACTTTTACAGAAGAGGAGTAAGCATTTAAGTAGAGAACATACTCTTTTACAAAATACTGGGAATTGTTTTCTTTCAAATGTGGAAGGACAGGGACATCCGTACTTACGGGAATCACGAAAGCCAGCTGACTTTTGTTGAAGCTATCTATCAAGGCTTTGAACCAATCAGTATGCCACAACTCTGTCATTGTTCAAACATTCATAAGCCAATTAGAAACAAAGGTGTCACAAAAATAATGACCTTTTTAATCAATTTGAAATGTGACACATTTATATTTTTCTGTTCCAATTCTAAGTTAAACCAAGACTTTTTCTACTCAATTTTCCCTTGTTTGCTACAAGAGAAATATTTTGTCATGTTTATATGCACATGAAAACACTTTATTGGTATATAGTGACTGCAGATGTATAAAACTACACATCAAATCATAACCTTTCCATCTGCAGGTATAGGTGAAAAATGCTCTCTTCCCAAGAACACACGTGCTGTACAAAAGAACCTGTAATGCTAGGAAGAATGAGTAGAAGTAGGAAAGCTGTGACTGAAGCAATTTGCAGTTCATCTCAAAGTAAGATTGCTTTAGGACTCAGCATAGAAACTCTGACCTTTGGAACATGGGCCAAATCCCTATCACACTGCAGCAATATAAGGCAAAGCAGAATCTGGGTGCAACTGCACTTGCCACATTCTGGTTTGGAATACCCAGTATTTGGAATGCCCAGTGACTTCTGTATGAAATGTAAAATGTGAAATATATGGCTGTTGTACAGAAAGAATCCATTACATCCAAAATCTAATGTAAATAGTTACACTTATGTAATTTGGGGCACTTAAGGGAAATTCTTGCCTTTTCATGCATTATGAATGTGAAACTCGTGGCAGTTTTCATTTCACGTGGCAGTTTTGCTGGTGTTCTAATAGGGGAAGAGAAACGGGCCTGCTCAGTGCCACAGCATCCTGGACTTGTGGTCTTTGTATCTATTAAGTAAGAAATCAATTACAATGTGCATTAAAATGGATTGTCATCTCTCTTTCTGTATCAATACATTGGTAAAACATAAGAACACCCTACACTGTGTACTGTGAATAGCACAGATCTTAGCTATGTCAGATGTAAATGTACTTCATTACTGTTTTGATCAATGGAAGCAGAAAGACCCTGAAAATGAAAAGACGAAATTCTAAAAATTTATAAAGCTACTTTTAGTAGCATGGTATTGATGAAGCAACACATCTTGAGATGTAAAGTCATCCTTAACATGCCAAAAGATATTTCCATGAGAACTACATTCCTCTGAAAAAAATGGATCAATCTGAAATGAAATTCCAAAACTAGTTTACCTCTTTGCAGTTTTCTGAATTGGAAAAGTGTATGAGATCATCATTGTACATCTCTTGGGTATTGATGATGTCACTGTATTCTTTCTGACTGAGATCCTCTGGGTTAATTCCATTGGCTCTTAAAAACTCTTGGTAAGCCACACTGAAAGCCTGACCAATTGACTGAGCTATCAGCTGTGCCTAGAACGTAGAACAAAACAGAGCTCAGAGAAAGGACTGATAAACAGTTTACCACTGAAAGCATAAGAAACAAGAGAGATCGGATTTTAAGACAGAGTCAAAATAAAGCTGCTGCAAAGCTGCTAAGTTAGTATGGATATAAAGTCACTTTAAGGTCAGTTGTACAGAAAGAATCCATTACATCCAAAATCAAATTGCAAACTCCATTTAAAAACCCTGCTGATCTCCTTTCATCAGTACGTTGCAGTAGCAAGCAGCCATATGCTATTTATGTACTCATTCCAATAAACACTGGAGAGTACTGGCTTTGTACCAACATGGAACAGAGCTTACAGAAAGACAGTGACAAACCTTGCTTCTGATCACAGTATATTTGCAGGAGTGATGAGAGAATGGATGATCTGCTTGCACATGCCTTCGCAGACATGTATGCACTGATGATTTTGGTTGTTGTGTCACCTGCTGCTTCTCCACCTTGGTTTTACAGGACTGAAAACACTGCTTCAACAAAACCATCTGCTCTCCTGTTACTGCCGTGATATCTGTCTCATATTCCCAGCAAACCAGTAATAGCCCTACTTATCCTTTGCACGTCTACCATAGCTATTCCCATTAACACCTTGACTAGCAAAGTCAGGGATGTTTTCAAGAATGCAGCCAGAGACACGACTATAGCATGTTAATGTTAAGAACAACTCTTCAAAATCCCCTGTGTCTTTATTAATTTTTGGAGCACTTATCTGTGCATGCATTTTACTACAGTATGCAATAAAAGGTGACTTCCCATTACAGTGGACTGTATAGTGAGTACAATTAATGAAACATTACAGTGACTGGTATTTGGATGTGTCAGAAATATACATATATTAGAAAGAAATCTACAGAAACTGACGATGATGATGATGATAATACTAACAACTCTGCACATTCAGCACACTGCAAAAGTCAACTAATTAAAGAATTATTGAACGGCCGTAAAATTTACTTTCTTGTTCCACTAGATGGCACTGGAACACAGAGAAACAGAGGTAGCGATACATAAAAGGAATTTGTAGTCAACTTTTTCTACACTTGAATTTTTTTTTTATTTTCCTATGCTGAGTTTAGTGCAGCTCACAGGAGAATGCCACGTTGAGTTTCTTATATTTGTGGTTTTCAGGTACTGTATTCTGTCATCAGGGGATACGAGTAATTCCCAATGATCTGAGAGGAGTTAATTGCATCTTACAACGTAACTCCCTAAAAATATTACTAATCAAACCCATAAAACTATGCTGGAAATGCAACATGCTTTCTTAGACAGTAGGTACATGCTAAATGCATTCTGAATGCATAGGGTTTTCTGGACAACATTGTAAATCTAAATCTTCTTGCAATCTACCAATCAGATACACATGCTAAAAGGTGGTTTTCTTATTTCATTTCTGCTGCAGTACACAAAAGCACCAACCTGCTTGATTGGAAAATTATTTTAGAAAATCAAGGACATAATTAGCCTAGCCAGTCACAAATCGTTCCTTCATATTTTAAAACATCTTTTCAAATCTTATCAATATACCAAGAGATTTGTAGTAGTATGGTAGGACAGAAGTCATCAAGAACGTTTTTATATCGTTCCATTATTAAAATTTATCACCAGTCCTTATTGACTTCTTTTTTCGATCTCCACTGCCATTGCTTTCTCTGTAGTTAGTCCTTTGCTTTTGCCTCCATTCTACATTCTCAAAACAAACATGTCTAGATGTCATATTCTATTCTATTACTGCTAGTAACAGCCAGTTCTCACATCTTAATTTCATCTATATCTCCAAGTTTTTATGGACGTTTACGAAAGTCTTCAGTATTATGTACAACTCAGAGATAATGTAATTAAGTTGCTTGAAAAGATCACCCCAGCAAAGCAGTGGCAGAGCTGAGATACTAGGTCTGAGAACAATCCCAGTCTAGCACTCTAACCTTTAGACAATGCCATTTCTCCTTCACAGGCTTAATTGCTTTAAAATAATGAAAATGATTGCTTAGCTCAAAAAATATGCAACCTATGAGTTATGACTGTCTGAACTGAAGAACTCAATTGTTTTTTAATTGGTATGGCAGAAATTATATTTAAAGCTGTTCCTATATAACGATGGTCAGAAATGTTTAGTACTGCCTGTTACTAATACCTGTATCTCAACTGTCAAGTTAGAAACAGACAACAAATTTTGCTTTTTCTGTTTTACTAGCTTGGTATTTTTTTCCATAGATGTTTTATCAAGTCCCCTGGTCTGCCACTTCAGACACAAATAGCTATATCGCTACAAAAAACAAACCTGGATGTACAATAGCAGTAAAGCAAGGTTATCTTCCTTTGCCACAAGAGGTAAGGGCATGGCACACCAGTACTTTTCACAGGGGTGAAACAGGATGCAGCAGAGATGTACAGAACTCTTTTGCAACCACTACTTCTGCAATCCTATTTTAAGAATGGCTCCAAGTTCTTTCATTTTTTGGTATTTCTGATGCAAGTGAAAATTAGAACCTAAATTCTGAAGTGGTCACTCCTTTTTTTAAATGGAATTTTAACAAAAAGTGGTTTAGGGCTAATATGGTATCAGATCTCTCTTTATGGCATAAAATGACTGAAATTATGCTTTCTGTTGTATAGATGTTCTGAGACAGTAGTGAGAATGAGTTCTTCTTAGCCTTTTACTTAAGACTTGCTAAACTCTTCTGGCCATTAAGAAAAATTTCTATAAATATAGAGAACTAAACTTTCTTAGCTCTATTGCATTTATATAAAAATTCTAATTCATAATCTTTGCTATGGATGAAAAAAGAGAACTGAAAAATAAACAGCTGAATGTGTTCTTAAACATCAAAGGATCAAATTGCATGTTTGAGAGTATGTATACCAACTACAGGTAAGCAAGCCATGAGGGAATAAGGACTGGGTAGAGGGCAACCTTGTGCCAGGCCCGCCAAGTTGGCAGATGTTCTCAGCAATTTGGCTTCAGTTTGAAAGAGGTCCAGAAAGGTTCCACCTTATTGCCAAGTGTCTGGAGGCTTATGTGTGTCATTATGTGCCAACCCACTGAACTAAAGGATCCAATCCAGGATGAATGATCAATTTGATATCCCATAAATTAATTTTGGCCATGAACGGCCATTGACTTCCAGACAATTCAAGTAATTAGGTACTAAAGGATTTGGGAAAGTGTTGTTGAAAGAACACAAATGATTCTATAACACAAGACAAAGAGTGGATATTTTGTGACTGAGGAGGAGACGTGAATTTGAAACATGAATTTGTAGAGACAGAAAAGAGATATGAATATGGACAAACAACTGGCTAACGTTTCCACAGATTACCTGTAGCTTCAATCAGAAAAGATTATTGACAACAAAGATCCATTCAAGAAATTAGATGTAATTTCAGAGATTCTGTAAATGACATATGTTGTTTAAATGAATTTAATTCCATTTACTTACATCCTCTGATTCAAAGACATGGCATATCATTTTGTACTGCTTTTTTCCTTCCTGGGCACCAGGTGTTGTTTCAATACAGTCTTGAGAAGCTGATCTTGGCATGCGGCGTCGCGCCATTAAAACCACAATGTTACCAATATCGGCAATATATGAGATTGTGCGCAGCGCATGATCCATCATTGTTTCCTACATAAAGCAAGAGAAATAAAGTTGTTCTTCATGCCTGCTGTTATTCTACAAACACTGCATTTTCCCTCTCCTTGATGGCCTATTGCTTGAGAATGACAAAAGCTACAGACACGCTTTCTATGGGCCCAGATCTGATGTTCCCTACGCAGTCAATGGGCCCAAACTCCAACTGAAGGCATAGTGGCTGTTCAAGAAATTGGCTTCAGTGGAAGTGTTGCTTGAGCAAATACAACATGGTTGCTACTGTAAAGCAATAATAAAGATCTATACTAATGTTTTATAACCATTTTCATACTGTTGGAAAATTATGTTTTCCTTTTGTATTGGTTTTGCTGAATGAAGCAGATGCATTTCACAATGACAGAACAAGTTTTAGGGAATTCATATGTATATGAGAAAATGTTATAATTTCCCAATTTTTTTTTAAATCATGTCCTATAATAGCAATAATATCTAAGGTAGCATTTTCTCATATACATCAAAGTGATACTTACTTTCTTTGTAGAGCTATGAAGGCAGTATTTCACCTTCTCTGTAGGCAGAATTTTTAATACTTTTTTCTGGCTACCTACATATCTCAGATCAGTTTGGAGGGAACTGGTTTAGTGTCTGGGCTCACAGTCAAAATCCTATTCCAAGCAATGTCATTAGGCTGCCAATTCAGTTGTGCTGGGAGAACTCAACTCAGAAGAGCCGCTGCCTGTGAGAATGATTTTAAGTGGAAAGTTGTCCAAGCTTCACCCTAATGAACATTTCTTATGTAAGAACACCATGAAGAGTACTAAATATAAAAAGTCTTGAAACTTCCTGCCTCCATCTCAAATCCCTGAGCTCTGCATCCTTTTAATTACTTTAGCCTTTTAAACTCTTATTTTACTTTCTGCTATTAGCAGGGAAATCTCAACCTACTACTTCCAAATGTTTCTCTCACAGGAAAACTCATATCATATCATTATCTCTCATATCATTATTCAGTGGCTTTGATTAAGTATTGAGTTGCCTTGGACAAATGAAAACTGAGTGCATATTTGTAGTTTTATTTCAGATATATACTATTTCATCTTTTGATTCCATCTCCAGTTCATGCTTCTATCAATTGTTTCTTGTATAAAAGAGCAATGAGGTCCCAGAAGGAAGAATCTTCAAGGACATTTTATAACAGTTTCCGTGCACCACTAAGTATGAACTTGTAGTAAGTTTTATTATTTCTGAACTCAGCATTAAGTATGAATAAATTAATGTGGCTCAACAGCTAGCAGTGTCATTTTCATTACAAGGTTTCTATATGTAAAATAATGTTATTTTAATAAAACAATGTATGTGACATTGCTACAGTGATAATTTCAAAGGATTTTGATATATTTAGGACTGCAAAGACAAACAGAATTATATACTTGTTTACACTAATGTTTTCAACAATTATTTGTACCTTCATACAGGTTTTATTCAAGATACTGTATAAGCAACCTGATTTCTCCTTTAGTTTTTTTTTAAACAGAAATAAATAAAAAGCCACAACTTCTCTAAGTTCCCAGAAAGGCGTGTTGCTATGGAAGATGCTCCATAATGGTAAGAACCTTTTAGGTTTAAAATGAGAGCTGTAGGAATGCTCCTGCAATCAAATAATCTGATTGACTGTACTACCTTTAAGTGCCTTGAAAAAAGTCACTGTTACTGAAGTCTGTGTATAATTATGGAGGAAGAGAAATCTTCCTAGGAAAAAAAGGTAACATAACTTATGTTAGTAATGCTTATCTGGCAGATATGTTGACAATTTAGACAAAATATTAGAAAAAGCCTCCTAGCTATAAGGACCCATAGAAGCCATAAAATGGTATTTTAAGGCAGTGATGATGTACATTTTTTCCTGAGGACATTCAAGGACTCTATGTTGCTGTTCACTATGTGACTGTGCTGTCCCTCCTCACCCCCCTACTGCCCACATATCACCATCTGACTTGAGGTGCTCATCCTCTGTACTTGGAGCAGTCAGCCTTTGCTCCTTCTGTTTCAAACAAAGCCAGACTCTACTTTGCTGTCATGTGAGTAAAACGCTGTGTCCTGTTACAATGGTCACACGATGTGTGTATTTCTTGTGTGACAAAGAGGAGACTGCGGGAGGCTCATGAGAGGTAATTTTAATATCAGGCTGCCAGGGTAATTAATTCAGCTCTCAGACGTGGCTGGTGTGCTGTACTGAATCCAATCTGTTGCCATTGGTTGCACATCCTTTTTTTAAGGCAAAAAAGAGTCCAAATCCTATTTTTATCAGACATTTCAAACCTGAGCTTTATAGCTTTCTTAAATTGGATGCTGCTTACTTTAAAACCTTATGCTAAGTACTTAATTAAGATAAAGCTTTCTATTGAAACAAAGACCAAGACATTGCCTCCAAGTCATGCTTTGTTAGCTTTGTTTTCTATAATTTCTTTACATATTTTGCCATTGTAGAGATGAACTGTTCTCTTCTTTAAGAAACAGAAAGGTACCGTCTGAAAATTCCTTCTTGCTGGGGTCATTGGTCAGTTTGGAGGGTTTTCCAGACTTTTTATTTATTGCTCAAATCGGAAACAACCAGAAGCATAATAGTTTTATTGATTGAACCAGCTTAGGATGTCCCCTCCCCTCCCCCCCCAAAGAGCTAAAAACATCCACCAAATTCTGTATGAACTGGAATTAAAAAATATTTATTATTGAAACAATTTGTTTCATTTTACTTCCTGATTTCTATTAGTTTTATGTCAGTAAATTGCTTTCTGGTGTCCAACATATCTTTGGTTCTTGGCCAAGACTGAGGTTGTCTTTGCTGCTTTTGGCATCCACTTGGATATGTATGTGGATATTTCTAATGTGAAGAAAGAAAAATTGACTACAGGTTTTTTGTTTGTTTTGTTTTGTTTTTTAACTAAGAAGGCCTTTTGTCTGTCTTTTTTTTTTTCTTAAATTATTTGCTAGTGGCTTTTGATATGTATCAGAATATCCCACTGAGCAGCCACTAAGAGAGAAAGATTGTTCCTCAACAAGAGGAATTGTTTTAGGAATTTAAGTACAATTTAACTTGACAGAGAGAGAAAAATATAAATAATCATTGTTTCTTAGAACCACCTGTCTTACTGAAGAGAATCACTACCCATAAAATTATTGTAATGATTCTTCTCAGGCTTGAAATAAAATGTTCTATGCTTATCTCTAAACTATGAAAAGTGATGATGGTTAAGAGATGGTTTGGGAGGTGTCTCAAGGGTTGCATGGGCTCAGTAGGATTTATAGCACTTCTCTCGGTATGGAAAAATGTTTTATAATGGACATCTCTCAGCAGGATCTTGGGAGCTCTACAGAGATAATTGCTTTTCTGCAGAGATAATTGCTTTTCAGCAGTCTGCACTGCACTAAGTATTCTGTAAGGGTGTAATCATACATGCAGTGTGCACAAGAGTGAATGGACTGGGAAAATGAATGCATTTAATCTCACCTGCCAAGAAAGTCTTTCTGTCCTTATCATCACACAGAAGTTATTCAAAGGTTTTTCTGTATTTTCCCCTTGTAGGGTTGAAAGCAGTCATTCCCCCACTCTCTCCCACCTTTTTCCTGTCTAATGCAATTACAATTAGGAATAAGGCAAATAATATATAGTGACTGTAAACATGTCTTTACTTTTGACTTACTTGTGACTTGACTTTTTCCTTTCTCACTCCATATTCCATTCCACTCTATTTTCCATTACCATTACCTCATTTTCACCCTCTCTCCTCCTTTGTTACTTTCCCATTAATCCCTCCATCTCTGCCCATCTGCTTCTCTATTCTTTCCCTCATCCCTTTTCTACTCCCATCCATTCCATCCTTGTCATCCTTATATTTGTCCTTAGAAATTCAGCCTCTCTCTGGCCTTTTTCAAAACCCCTGTTCTATCTTCTGTCCAGATTCCCCGTTCTCAGAATCTCCCCTCCTTTCTAAGGAACTCTTTTAGAATCCTGTTTGTTGCCCCTCTTGAAATCCAAAGAACACCTGAAGGAGGAAAACCTAAGCATTTACCAAGTTTTCAAGTGATGTAGTCCTGTGGGAGTGTGAAT
The DNA here is from genome assembly GCF_034638445.1 of Ciconia boyciana. NCBI lineage: Eukaryota > Metazoa > Chordata > Aves > Ciconiiformes > Ciconiidae > Ciconia > Ciconia boyciana. Next base: position 18,041,411 of record NC_132941.1, read on the forward strand.
TAGACAGCCTAACACCTCAGAAGATTTTATGGAACCAATAATCTACCAGAGGCTCTGCACATACACATTTGACCTCTATATCTATCTTTTTCTCTGCTAGTTTTCCCAGTTGCTTCACTCCCAGCTTCTCTTCACTGAATGAGCAAGAAGACAGGAGAGGCTGCTGCGATATTTCTGCTGTTTTTGTGCACTGACTGCAAGCCCGTAAAGCTGTGGCAGTCAGGGAAGAATTGCTCTTATATGAAGCAGGCGTGTGGCCAAACCTAAGGTTGCTTCTGCCACATCTACTAAACAGGTGGTCAACTTGGGCTGAATGTATTTGGTAACTAAATGCATATGCAACTAAAAAGTGGCAGGGGTGCCATTTCCTAGTGTTGCTGAGAGCAACAGAATCACCAGAGCTGGCTCTGCTCCAACATCGCAATATACCTTACTGGTGCTACTCAGCACTTTGAACCCTGCTGCATGTCACTTTTTAACTGAGAATTTTACATTTTAAATTAGCTGCTACCTCATGTGAGCTATACAACACTACAAACGCATTAAAACACCGATGGCACACTACAGAAATAGGTTTTATATAATTGATAAAGCCATGAAAGAACAGATTGTCTCTGCCAGCTGCTACACCAGCTGAAATAGACCTGTGGTAATTACACCAGTCAGGAAACTTCACTAGCACTGAAAAATATTACCAAGCCAAAAATGCAAAAGCATGCCGACAGCAATGCTAAAAAGTCACGGGAATAAGTCTCTTACAGCTCTCTGAAAGACTCACTGTAAAAAAAAAGAAAGCCAAAAACCCAGGGCAAATGCCAGGGAGCTTGTAATTATAATTTCCAATATTGCTATTTTCATCAGGTTGAACAGCTCATACTAGACACCATTCCTCATGGTGCACTGCATTTTATATCACTAGAAATCTCAGGGGAATCAGGAGAATAAGATAACAGTTACTTTGACAAAGTGTTTATGATCTGCCTCAAAGGACTTTCCTTTTTTATTTTTTAAAGGGTTGGTGTTCAGCTGAAATGCTGAACTATTTAAAGAAGGGAAAGAGTGGCTAAGATTAATCCATAATCCACAAAGAGAACTTACCTATTTACTGCCATACTTTCCAACTATAAACTGTAGCTGTTCATTTATGAATAATTGTCTGTAGTCATCTTTACACTGATAATTACTAGCATTTTATTTTCTGATAATGCAAAAAGTAGTCATAAGCTTTGATAATGTACTCTCTGGATGATGCACATTTACCATGAGGTCAAAAAAAGGCTGAGCCATAACAAATAGTGGTATTGGTTATCATGGATGAAATGCAGTTATCACTGATGAAATCCATCAATTTATGGATGGCAGATTGTAAATACTGCTGCCCATGTTAGATGGGATATTCCACTCCTCATATGGCTCCATCTCTTGGGAGTTCTACTCAAGGACACCTCAAGGACATCTGCTTATGTTAAAAGAAAAATAATCCGTTTCCTGGAGATACTATAATTACCCTCACATTAAAAGATAGTAACGCTCTCTTAAATTTCAGGAAGATGTAAGTGCCTCATGGTTTGCATTGTTAGAAAAACAAATTATATACTAATTGAAAACAAAATCCTAAATATAGAGTGCTACATTTGTCTTTATTGAAATTATCTCCTATAGTTTCAGCTCATTTCTTCAGTTAGCCATGATATTTCTGAACTCTGATCTTATACACCAAGATAAAAGTTCAATAACCATTTTCTCTTTCCATCTTCCAAGTTGTTTATGAAAATATTCAACAGTACTACATCAAGGAAACATGCTTGTGAGCCTCCCTCTGCTCTTTATCTCTTTATACTGCCATCTATATGGCAATATATCAGAAATAAGTACACTCTCAGAAATTTTTTTAGCTTGCTTGTATCTAGATCATATAATCTAGAAAATATTATATGAGATAAAAGTCTTATTTAAGTCAATAGGTGATGTGTGCTGATTCTGTGCCATGGACAAATATATTCCCTGCCACAAAAGAAAACGATTGATTTGACATGATTTACTTTAGACAAATCTGTGCTGACTCTTGCTTATGTGTACTCACAAACTGCCTACAAAGGGTTTGTTTGTTCTGCTATCTTTCTGACAGTTAAACTTACCTATAATCCTTGGTCTGTTCTGCTACTAAAAAAAAAAAAAGACTAAATATTACCTTCATAAGTTCTGGAAGAGTTATCATTGAAAGGATAGCATAAGGTCGCTCTAACCATTTTTCCAAATGCTACAAGATTAATTTTCTAGTTTGGCTATATCTAGCTTAACTAAGCACTTTCTAAATGGTTTGTTCTTTAATGTAACTTGAGGTCTTACCATTTTTCAACTGCTGTTAGCTGCATACAGTGCAGTTTTTTAGTGAAAACTAAAGCAAAAAATGTCACTAAAATTTCCCTTTTCAAAGCCTTTCATAAGAATGAAAATTTAAAGACTTTCTGTAAGTATGATCAAAGTCTACAAGATCTTGTGAGATTATTATACCAAATATTGAGATCTATGTATAAATTATATGTATTTAATTGTAAATTCCTTAAAAAAATTCCTTCTTATGAAGATAGCCTCTTATTGAATATATATATGTATTCCTAGAAGATGAGGCTGATTATTGCTGTGGTCTCCAGATGCTTCTTTAATATGAATAATTAATAATTTACCTTAGGCAAAGAGGATGGTAGCTCAGATGTAGTTTATGGAAAAATTGGAGGTTAAATTTAAAAAATGGCAAGATACGAATAGCTTAATCAAAGCAGCAAATGACTTCCCTGTTAGACTGTAAATTTGGGTACTGAAGCTGTTTCAGAGAAATAGGGTACATGCAATCTGAAAGACTTTTGAATCTTTTCCTAAATTGAATTATAGATCTCAGTAACATGCATACATTTTCCAATACATCAAATAAGCAAAAATGGTGTCAGTATTACTATACTGGCAAATGGCAAGCATTACAAGAGCAGATCTAACACTGCTCTTTCTGAGTATTCTCACAACAGTGAATTTATCCAAATTTAGTAAAGTTTCCCACTAATAGTATATGAGCGCAGTCTAATTCAACATTCATTATTCTTTAAGAGTTTTAATCATAACTTACCTGTGTGTCTGCATTTAAAACTTTGATTCGCTGTGTGGAGATGAACAGATCCACTTCAGTCAAGGCCTGGGAATCTCCCTCTGAAGTCTAAAAGACAGATGCTTTGTTACAAGGGGAATTTTAATTTCCTCTTTAGAATGACAGATTCACTGATCGCTTCAAGCATAATGTGATGTGAGGCAATCGCACTGTTAAACCACTACAAAGACAGCTATTCAAAGGTGTTTCTAAATACATGCAAAGAATGCATTTATTGCATAGAAAGAGTGAAGCATACTCTGATTTTGCGGGTAAGAGTAAATTTTCGGAGCCCGTGGGACTGACAGCTCAAGTACTAAAATTCTCTATTTATAGCCAGAACAGGAGAAAAAGTATGGCTGTTTCTTCCCCACTGTCTCATCAATGCACTTCAGTACTTGAGGCACTGGAATTGAGAAAGTGACTTACTCCCCATCCGCTGCTTAGCCCGTACCATCTTCAGTGAGCTCACCAAAAAAAGTGCAAGCTGGTACTCAGTACTGTGGTGGGTTTTAGGTTTTTTTAGATTTTTAGTTTAGTTTTTTCCTAGAAAATAAAGAACTGAGCGCTGAACTAATATTTCTCTCATATTACAGAAAGCCATCAGCTGACTTTTAGACCTCAACTTCTGAGCACTGCTCACTAGGGAAACAGTTCCATATCCCATTAGAGAATATGGTCACAGAGCAAGTGGGATTACAGTGTAATGCCATATGGTTTCCTAAGTGTGAGTCCTGGCTCTGCCCACGTGAGAAAACAGGAGAGAAAGTGGCAAAGCAGCTGCTACCTCTCACTGAAGCATCATCCAAGAGCTTACCTAATACTCTGAGTTCAGCAGGAACCTATTTATTCCTCCAGGCTACTTCTCCACAGTGCACTATTGCAACTGGTATTTAGCAGCACCCATGTTAGCAGCCTCAGAATAAAATGGCCACAGACTGTATCACCCTGTCCTAAAGGCAGGCATCAGTCTCCAGGTCAGAGACTGGTTCTTCAATGAAACAGTCCAAGGAAGAATGATGTGTTTGCTGCTCTTTTCTGTAGTTATAAAGGCTTAGCTATGCCTATAATTCATTCAGTTTAATTTTATTTGAATTAAGTCTCATCCAGCAAAATACAAAGCAAGCACATACTTTGGCAGAGATTACTTGCATTGCTTTAATCCAAGACTATCAAAAAGAGCAAGATTAATTTTAGTGATATTTTTGTCAACTGTATTTAGTTAGCTGAAGTGTAGTTTTTAACTGAGTGAAATGTCTCCTGTATGAATTGTTCCAGCTACTACCTGGTAAATTTATTTTATGAGTTTTTAAATATCAACAATAATTTAATAAATATACAGTAAGTCACAGGCACAGCAAATACATCTTGCTGCTTTGGTTAGTAAAACAAAAATAAGCATTACATCAAAAAAAATCTCCCGGATAACATTGGCTGTATATCTGGACTAAACAAATCACAAGTATTCAACAGAAGAGCAGCAGACACGCACTCCAGCAAATGAACAATGAAGAAAATTAGTTCATTTTATTCCATCCAGTGTTCTACTACTTAACAAAGAAGAAACCAAAATGACAACTTTATGAGGACCCATAATGAAAGACACAACACTCCATGGAGAACAAGTACAACAAAAATGTAAGTAAACATTAGCATTCAAGAAAAACAGTTTACACACCGCTTTTTTCTTGATTTTAGCCGCCTTTTGCATCCTCTGAGGAGTAGCATAAAAAAAGAATGCAGACAGATGTACACACAAAGAAAGAGAAAAGACAGTGTGGGAAGTCAGGGAAACCTTTTGACTATGAATCCAGACTGTTAAAAATTAAAAATTTGGGGGCAGTAGGAAAAGGATGTGCAAGAGAGGAAGATTTATTTATATCTTATGCAGTTCTCAAGCATAACTGGATTTAATAGCATTATGCATGTTGTCGATTGATTACAAAAAAAATGGTACCAAAGTGTTGTCTGTTAACAGCTGCTCATAACATTTATCCTGCTAAATATACAGCAGTCTAAAATGACAGTACATGCACTATTTTAAACTCAAGGTTTTCTACCCATATTAATCATACATCTACATGTAATTGTTGAACAGAATGTAACTCAAGCTCTCTTCCATGACTAAAGTAGTCAAGTATCCCTGACAGATTAGGATTGCTATTAATACATGAAACAGTTTTTAGGGAGTTAATTGCAATAACAATTACTTACTGCTTGAGACATCACATATGCTAAATAGAAATTCAAAGGTTTGGAAAGTTTAAAGAACTGGACCTTTCTTGCCTTCCATTTGTTTCTAAATGCCAAATCAATCATCAATCATGACAGTCTCTTGCTAAGTAAATGATTTTCCCAAACTGGTTTCCTTCAAAAACATGCAATTTTTACCAATTAAAAATTGTATTGACTAAGTACAGAATTTTTCTATTAGCATTTAAATCTACCTCTTTCTAACCATGTGTTTATTTAGATGAGGTATTTACAGCAGATCCACAAAAAATTGTAAAAAAAAATCTCCTACTTGGATTATTAACCAAAAAAAGCATTTTTTCACACAGCTGTATGAAGCAGTCTATGCTACATTATTTACATAGAAATTGTTCACTGTAAATAACACCAAATCCAAACACAATAGTAATGAATCTTCTTGTCCTAAAAAAGTAATAATTTAATATATTGAGAGTAATCTTCACAATTTGTAGTAAGTTAAAGGAATTAATGACATAAGAGGAAAGCCACAGTCAAACAAATATCCTGTGCTTTGCCATTGGAATATTTCCTAATTGCAATCTGCAATTTGTCTTTAATACTTGAATTCTTCATACAGCTTCCAAACAATGTTGAACAGACTCTGGAATAATTTATATTTTGTTCCTCAGAGATGCTGTATGTATTTTCATAATAAGCACTAGAAACTAATGGTATTTACAGTACTAGATCTATATTCACATAAGTGCACTTCAGAACAGGTTTGAAGCTGCAGATCCTGTCCTGTTTAGAGATCAGCTGTCAAAGGATCAGAGAGTATTCTACAAACCATAAAAATCCCCTACCTTAACACGGCTCACTGCCTCTTGGGCCTGCATCATTCTTATGTTTTTGGAAGGGTTGCGCTCAGAGAGCAGCTGTGTAGAGCCCAGGTAATTGGCTGCAAAGATGATTCCATCAATGAGGTCTTCAGGTTCACACGGTCCTGGAACTGACGTGAAACATTTACAGTTACTGCCTTTCAAAAGAGGGTAGAAAGATGAGAAATTGAATAAAGGATATTGAGGCTTGAACAACCTTTTTAATACCTTTTCTAATATGAAACAGGTGAAGAAATCCAGTGCAAAATAAACAATGTTTTTCCCTATAATTATTTCCCAAAAAAACATATTAACTGAACATACAGTATTTAAAACGTTGCAGAATGGTTTGATTGTGGAATTCTAGAGGAAAATAATTGGAAATTTTTTGCTGCGCTGCACTGATAAACACATTGGAATTATTTGCAAGTTTCAGAAATGCTGATAGGTTCCTTTATCACAACTGTCTTACTGTTTATATGCATGACTCTTACAGTGCATATTACAATCATTCAACTTCTGCTTGAATGCAGATTTGTGTTTCCACATTTTTTTGAGATGTTTGTAGTACGCAGTCCCCAAACATTATCTCTGGCAAAAATACTGATGAACAATGGGCACAAAGGTGTACTTTGCTTCAGCAAAAGTCCACCGTGAAACTTAACAGTTAAGAAAGTTTAGGAAACAAGAAAAGTAGGCATCTTGATGCTGTTTAGTCATGTGTAAGGCCTGAATTCAGAGACTGATAGAAAATACAGTTCCCAGGCTGGTACAGATTGTATAAACTGAGAGCTGGAGAAACATGCTTCAGTACAGGAGTTCAATAAAACATTCATGGTCATGGCATCTGCACAACAGATCATACAGCCTTTTCCTCTAAAAGCAGGGAAGTCCCAGAAGGCAGGTATCGAAAAAGGAGCGCATGGAAAGAGTATGAAAAATTTCATATAAAAAAAGAGAGGAAAATAGTGGAACTTAAAAACATCTTGATATTTTTTAAATTTTAGCCTTCATTCGACAAAATGCCTTTGCATACACTTAGTAGTAGTTACATAGTGACTTCCGTGAGATTCTAACATTAACTTGTATTTTGCAAGTTGTTTCTTTCCAAGGATGAAAAAGAGGAGGCAGGGAGAAGAGAATAAAGGATAGGATTTATATCATACGGGGACTATGCTCATAATTTTCTTTATTCAGCTGTTAAGCTTTACATCTAGCTTGATTAGATCAACAGTAAAGAACAGTCATTCCAGAGTTCGGCTGAAATCTCTTGACAGTGAATATTTTCTGTTCCTCAACAGTTATATAAAAGAAATTTACTTTGAGCTGTATCAACTTGCCAAGTTGCTAACACATTTTTTTGAAGTGCATCAATCTCATGTGTGAGGAGAAAAATAACACTGAAGGGAGATGCTAATTTTTAAAAAGTTTTCTTGTAAGTGGATTAGTTCAGTTTATTTATAATCAACTGAATGTGGAAGATTAGTATGTGGAAAAGGAAAAATATACAGCATGCTATGCTGATGAAATTTACTGAAATAGTGGTTTGCACATATATCTTTTAGTGAGCATTCTTATCCCTCATTTTCCTGTTCTAATTTAGAAGAAGTCTTCCAACAGGAAATAAACTTGATTAAAAGAAGTGACTTTCTTCTTCAAGAAATGTTGCTGACACCTATACTTCTGTGCAGACCTCACATTCGCCTGCTGGAAATGTCAACCCCCAGCGAAAAAACCCTAGTCTTTGTAATTCAGTAATCAAAGTATATAAACACATATATATATTTATACCAGTCCTGCACTCTTCAGAGACCTGATATTAACTAACAATACTTGTGCAAAATGGAGCTATTTGTTTTGCTAGCAAACACTATAGTTTCAAGCTTCAGAAGGATAATTATATGCCACAGGAGAACACATTTTGCTTTAGATCATATCCATACAAATCCAGTAATGGTTAGGATCTTCATTATAATTCAGAATAGAATTCTGTGGAATTTAAAATTCTCAAAGTACTGGGAAAGAATAAAAAATATCATGACAATCTCCACTGAAAGTGTGAAAACCCTCAATGAAATCCTTGGGAAGCTACTAATTTTAAAAGTCACTTAAACTCTTCATGAAGGCCAAATCTTTCAATACCTCTAAAAATGATCCTTGTTCCTGCAGCACTAATTCACTGAAGGAAATCAAAGAAAATGAAAATTCCACAAAAACTCCATTTACTGTATCTCTGTTCCTCTTTGCTTACATTTTTGCACCATTACATTTTTCAGCAGATGGATGATGTATTTTATATGGTACCTCTTCTGATGATGTTATTCATACATCTTTTCAGGCCTAAAACTTAGTCTCATACTTCTGTACCTCTTTCAGCATGCAACAAAATATTAATGTTGCATCATACTGACGTCTTGTTTCTAAGGGTAGCAAAGAGGGAAATTAATTAAAGATGTGAATTTAATGTTAACATAGCAAAACTTCATTAGATACCTGCATCAACACGCTCATTCAAAATTAAAGTGGCTTTAATTTTGTTTTCCTTCATTCACTTCAAGCTAAGTAAATCAGGGTAAATTGAATCAAGGTTGCTTTAACTCTGAAATACGCTTACCCACATAATGCTTAAATCCCTTTAACTAACCTCCTTTAGTAGTTAATGTAGATTAATTTTCTTGAAATATTTTTCTGTGTCTGAAGACAAGTAAAATTGCAATTATGGGTACAAATTCTAATACAGTCATTACTACATCAAGCAAAGACCAGGATTTGTCAACAAAAAAAGTTGTGCTGGTTATTTAAAACATATCAGTTCAACCCAAAAGCTCGGGTTGAACTCAGGAAAGCTTGTTTTCTCTTCAATTATTTTCAAGAATGTAGAATTTAGCCCACTTCTGGTTATATCAGTGCTTTGTACATCTTTGAGCAAGACATTTTTGTCTTGATTTCCAAGTAATTGATAGGCTACATCAAAGGCACTTTCCTTTCAAATACATGTTTAGAGCTCTGTTTTTACGTATACACTGCTCGCATCTCCAAGCATGAAAACAGTAATCCCCACTGTATCTTAGGGGTCTGTAAAAGTAATGAGTGTTACAAAGGAAACAACAAATTCTTCTCATGTCTTGGCTGTTTGGTGACAGAAATGGTGTTTTTAACTCATATGTCTGAAAAACTTCTTGAACATGGAAATAACCTAGAGTTTTAAGCAATTTTATTATCCTAATTTTATTTATTTGGATTCTTTAAAGATTGGGGGTTTTTTGGTTGGATGGGGTTTCATCATCTCATCATAGCATTAGAAAGTGTTTTTTTGCAGAAACATTATACTAGCAACAAATTCTGCAACATCATGTATAAAACAACAGCATGTATAAAATGCTTACAGCAATAGCTAATATAGACACACACCACACCCCCCCCTCCCCCCCCAAGGCTTTTTGGCCAGAAAACATTTCCAACATACATTTCCCATCATGAAGGCAATGTAAGCAATTGTCAGGTAAAATAAAACATCTGTTTTAAGGATGGAATTGTATTGAAAATTGCCAGGATCAAATTGGGTTACCTGAGTGTTTTCTTCCCTTATCTCTGCCTGCTTTAAATAATATAAAAATGCAGACATGGCTGAGGTCACAGCTCATCAGAGTACTTAAGCATGCCCTTGACTGTAAGCATGTGTAAGGCTTACTGATGAGGAAGGGAAGAAGAAAGAAACAGACTTGAAACTTGAAGATTAGTTCAGTGTGAAGAAAGATTGGAATTTTATGTTGAGTATTGGTGCTTAAACATTAGATAACTGTTTCTGAAAAATCTAACTGTAAATTTCTGCATTATCTTATCAATACAATAGAGAGTACTTGGTTTTCTGCTGGTCTATTAATGCAAAAAGTATAAACATATTTCTGGACTAAGTAGACTAGGTCTAAACATTTTTAAATTAAGTTATCTTTTGTATTCATAAAATAAGAATACTCATTCAATAATTCAGCATAACTGAATTTAATAATCTGTTAGGAACATATTTTTATATTTATCTAAAATCATGTGTAAACCAAAGATTCAGACAGTATTGAGAGACTGCACTCAGAGCACAGAAGGACTTTCAACTTCCTGCTGAGAACCATCATATTCCATGAAGCCACTGAGACCTTAGGATGCATGGCACTGCAGCAGATTTTGCATAAGGAGTAAATGGACACAGGGCATATGTCACCTTGCAGAATGCCTATCTAAAAGTTCCGTATTTTGGCTGATTTCATTACTTCATCATGGTTGTGACTGTGCAAGGGAATGAGATTTATGGTGATAGGACAAATACAGAGAGCAAAAAAGCCAGAACCCCTGAACACGGAAATAATTACCACTACAAGCATGTAGTGGTACTACTACTGAAACAATTATAATAGCAAAAGGACACATTTCCAATATTTGTTGTGCCTGTTATCTAATTTGTTTTTATGTCCACATGGCATATGAAAAATATTAAGTATTCATAGAAATATAGATATAGCTACTGTAGTTAAGGAGTCATGCTGAAAGTTAAGTGCCTGAACAGCTGAATATGAATATAACCAGAATATGGTTGTGGCATCGCCATCAAAGCTCAGGGAAGAACAGGGAGTGTTAGCTGGCAGAATCTTTTCTTATGTGCAATAGGGTCCTGTTCCTTTTGGGAGTCTGCATACAAATTAATAATAAAAACTGTGTTTTTCCTTTGAATTCAGAGAGCAGTCATGTTAGCTATCATAAGCTCCTAGTGAGCTACATATTTATTTGTATTAGACAATGCCATATAATATCTGCAATAGAAAAAGCCTAATAGATAGCTTATCCTCACATACTGTGCAACTATAGAAAAAAATCAGACAAAGCAAAATGATTGAACTAAAAAAAAAAAGTATTATGCTATCCAAAAGAGTATACTGACCCCTTTCCAACAGAGTAGTGAGCTGACTGGTAAGAAAAGACATAACCTTTTTATCTCAATAAAATTAAAATGTGCAGTTGTATCTGCAAGCACTGTGAGAGGTGAATTTTCTTGTCTGTTTTAAAGCTCTACTCATGCTGGCCTCCCTTTATAGTTGTCCACTATACAATCAATAGATGCTTATTACAATGTATCAGCTTGCTTTCTTGTCTCTGCCACCTTTGGGGAATGCATTTAATTTACCTCTATTTAGGGCCTTTAGCCAGTACACGCCAAGTGTTATGTGTAATTTCCTTCAGGTGTCAATCTGTGTAAAAGGGACCATCTTTGAACTTTCCATTTGCTCTAGGCTCTTCAAGGAAACGACTAAAAACAGAAGTTGCTAGTCAAGCTGATGAGATCAGGGAACAGAAGAAAAATTTGTTGAACATTCTAATATTATTCTAAATTGCAGTAAGTTTTCCCTGAGTTGAGAATGGCATTAGAAATCAAGTTTTTAACATGCATTTATGGTTTCCATTGTTGGGAAAAGTGTGTTCATGGCAGATCTAAGGGGTCAGATTCTTAGGAGTTTCCTACTGCCTTTTCTCACTTTACGGTGTAGACATTTCCCTTGCAGGAAGAGCTGTATGCATTTTCCCCCTACAAAGTTCTTCAGCTGTCTGTGAATCAGAGAATTATAATGTTTTTAAGTATAATCCCATTTTATCTAAGCCCACCTTCTTGTGTTAATAAATTGACTTATTTTTCTCCAAACAGAAAATACGTAATAGCAGTGCAAAGGAGATTGAAGAAACACATGAAAGCATGGTTCTCCTAAACAGAGGACTGGATTACCAATTTTTTGTCAGATCAGGAGAACCCTTCCATTTGTGCCAACAACTGAGACTCCCAGAGTGCAATAATGGGCGTCATATCAAAGTGATACAGAAGCTACTCTGAACAGTTAAATGACTCCTTCCTCTGTACAAGGCCATGAAGAACAGGCTTCTCTTATACCTTCATAAATCTCCACCCTGCTGGGGCCCACTGTTACTACCTTTTTTACCCCCTTTCAGATTTGTAGCTGTGTCCATGTTCACCTTAATCCTTCTGAGAGCTCTATCTGCTCCTCCTTTTTATCACCACCAGGCTCCAATTGCCACAGGGGGGGATGAAAATGTTAAATACTTCAATACTTAAACTTTTCAGCTGTATTCTGTTGGGTTTGACTGGTTTTTAGAACTGTGATCTTTAAAATATATTAAAGCATTTGTTTCCATTTTATCCTACTTCAACTATGGATGATGTAAAACTTACCATCAACAAAACTTGGAAATGAAGACACTTTCTTTGTCTGTTGAGAAATAAAAATGGTATAGCTGTAACAAAATCATTTTCACAAACTGAAGTGAATTCATATTAAACAGCTGACCATTGTTTATGAAAAATCAATTTTTTCCGTATAACTTCTGCATAGCCACCATTTAGGACAGTGAACACATTATACCACAGTAATTAACCCAACCTGTTACATAGTGCTGTTTACCTGGAATCTCAAAGCATTTAAGCAGATCGCACCACACAAAAAAATAAGGGAAGGTGGGGGGAAGAACAGGAAAATGACCTAGAAAGTCATCTGTCAAATGAGCAATACAAACCAGCAATTCCCAGTCCAGTAGTTTGTCCACTAGATCACATTGACTATTAATGATATCCCAAATTTCCAATTAAGAACACTTAACAATATTTTACAAAGCAAGATTCTGGGTCAGTGAATAAAAAGAACTGTCCCTGATTGCACAGTACATAGCATTACACTTAGTCTCAGCAGGGGCCACAACAGTGCTCTTTTTATGCTATTGTCTCTATTCTCAATAAACAGATATAGTCCTTCCATTTGCTTGTCTTTTCCAGCCTCCTCAGGCATTCCTGTTTCCAGGAAAGAGGCCGATTTCTCCATTATGGGAAAAGGCTTTAGAAATGTGCCTCTTCATTAATGTAACAGGCTACAGGCTAAATATGTTCTATGTTTTTGAGATAAGACTTCTGCTTTTAAGTCTGAATTTCATTTCATTGTGTCTAGCCTCAAGCATAACCTCATTCTGCATTCTTACATGTCTTCTTTGCTCCAGTCTTCAGTGACAAGAGCAGGTCTGCCTATCACTGCGTCTTTTTCACAGCTGACTGAGCCAGGACACATCTTACCACAGAGGCCACTCAAAAAGATGTGAATCATTTCAGCCTTCAGCACTGAATGATATGCTTGATATTAGGGGTTATTTAAAGAGAATTATTCCTGTAGGAATTAAGCAGTCCTTTGGTTTCAAAGACTGACACTGGGGGCGGCAGGGAGGAGCATGTGAAGAAAGAAAAAAAGCAGAAGCCAATTTATTTTCGATGCTACTTTTGCTCCCCAATAATTCAAAAAGATAATTTCTGAAGTGTTCTCCCTATTCTGTATGTCATCAGAAAATTTTAGGCTTGAGTACATGCCGTGGACAATTACATAAAATGGATGTGGCAGCAACAGATTCATTGGTATAGTTCAAAGACTTTTTGGAATATGCAGATGTGGTATTTATTGTCAGTTCAGGAAAAGAAACAGAGCCTAAGTATGTATGTGTGAGAGGGAGAAATCTGACAATTCGGTGTCTCCTTTCCCTCGTGGAAGCCTTACTGCAGGAAGATAGGCAGCAGAATGGCCTAATGGCCTAAGGTACCTACCTCAGGTGTATTATTATTGTCAACTGGTCCATTGAGGTCTGAACGCTGTTGCTTCCTTGGCTGCTCTAAACCATTGCACATCTGTAAGAAAAAAGAGAAAGGATTTCAAATCCTTTTACATTCTGAAAAGCTTCAAAACAAAGTAGAGATTTCAGTGGAAGTCCATGGTGCAAAGATAGTGAGAAAATTTTCACCAGATTAAATTACATTCAGAAAATGTTAATAAAAATTTATAAAACATTAACATATGAAACTGTATTTACCATGTTCTCCATTATTTTACGACAGTCGTTGTTCATGAAGCTGTTCTGTGTAGTTATTTATACGTATTTATCTGTATTTATGAGGAATCAATATTCATTACTGAAACTGAAATATCATAACGTGATATAACAGTTGGAATTTCCTATTGTAATTTAGCAAATGAGAGATTAATATAAAAATGTTGAGCTGTTTAATTACAATAAAAGATCTACTTTGATGTAAATAATAAGACATTTCAATTATCATTAAGTAGCAGTTATGCTACTGATTTAAATTTAAACTAAATGATTTTATTTCAATGCAAATTTTTCACATTAAATTAAGCCAAATGTTGACATGTTCAGATTGTTCAGAAACCAAAGCCAGATTTTTAAAATGTCTTTATGCTCACTACTGGACAAAATCAAAATAGTCCTAACGGCCACTTCTGATCTGAAAAACAGAATCCTAGCACTGAATATAGGATTCTGTGTTCATGGGAGATATCTCATGGCATCTCCCTCCTTTTGGGCCACACAAATCTACAGGATGCTGGCAGCACAGCTTCAGGCTTGTGAAGAAATGTAAAAAAGAAAATATAAAACCTTACACAAGGAAAATACTAAGTCTTTTAAACCATGGAACACTCTTTTTCTTCTAAGTTCCAATATTCTCAGGGGCAGAATTTCTTCTCCAGACCTGACACAAATCACAGAACACCAGCACCCGGCACAGGGAGCGCCTGCGTCCCACGCATACCAAGAAAGTGAAGTTTTCATGACTCAGAGTTTCAGTGTTAGAAGTCTGGAAAACCAAGGTGATTTCTGGAACAAATTTTTATAGTTTAGGATATTTCACTTTTCTTTTTTCTCAGTTTCTCCATTATGTATAAAAAAGAGTGACTAGATGCCACTGTCATTGTAAGGCTTCACAAATAAGAACTTGTATCAACAATTGTGCAAATGGAAAACACTGAGCCAGTATTATTTGAAAGGGTCAGCCTGAATGTTACATGTGAACATAACTCCTTGTCTTTTGACTTTCAAATGCAATATGTAGCTGTAATCAAAGAAAGTCTGCATGTTCATCTCTAGACAAATTATTCCATATTGAGTAATATTTAGTCAGCTGAATGAAATGTGCCAATGAAGCAGGCACATTAGAGTGATTAGCTCAGTAATGCTAATTCTCGGGTAAGACAACATATAGAAAGCAAAAATTCACCCAAGTAGTAAGGCAGGATTTTAGGAAAGAAAAGACTTTAGGAAAGAGATACACACAGAGCACCAAGACTTGGGGACCCACTGACTACTGCCCTGTCTACATGGCTGTAGTAGCTAAGAAGCCTACCATATCCCTGCTTATCAATGCTATTCTGTTTGAGATAAGACAAATCTAATTATATTGCATGGCTAAGCTAATATGGAGCAGTATGTGTTGATGTGCAGTGAAATATATTGAGGTAAACAAATATCTAGAGGGCTTTAATATAACAAGCATAATAATCATACATTATTCCCTAAAATAGTAGGATTAGATCAAGTATGCTTTAAGCAGGGAAAATGACATGGCCACAATGAAGATACATTAAAGTGTAAACAGTGACAGCAAATTATTAACTCCAGTATGTACAACAGAATGTTAATACTTTTAAAGCTTTGTCAGTTCTGATTACCACACACTTGACTGAACTGAAAATGCACCTGCATATAAAGAAAGAATTGGTTGACTGGTTTAGTAAGCATACCCTGCGTACCGTAAACATTACTGAAACATGTCTCTGTCACAAATCTTACATGTCAATGGACTTATTCAGCCCTGGCGATCATAATAGCAATCATGCTCTTCGGTAATAGTTGCATATATAATTCCATATAGTCTTAATATAAAATATGACTAAACACTTGGATAACATTTCATTTTTAAATTGTACATAGCTGTAATTTACTGGAGTTCCTATTTTCAGGATTTTAGGAATATAAACAAGCTTTGCTTGTTTATTGTTTCCTAGTCACATACGTAGTATATATTTGTCACATATGTAGTATATATGTTGTTATTGTCTATTGGCTGGGTTCCAAAGAGAAGTCTGTGCAGAAAACATGATGAGTTGTGATCACTCCCATCACCTCTACAAGGAATATAATAAATGTTTTTTACTTACTATTTGGTGTCTGTACATGAAGGCCAATTTTTTTTCCCCAGTGTTTCGCCTATGTGTTTAGGAGCCCCAGTCTAATTAGGCAGAATCTCAGGTACAAACAATTCTTCCATTTCTTCTTTGCACATCTGTGCACACAATATGTTCTACCTCTGGCTGATCTATTAACACTCTGATCTTTAAAAGTGTTGTGATGGGGAGAAGAGGGTGTCACTGTGAGTGAGCACTTCCTCCAAACAAACCTGAGTAGAATATCACATTCTTGATATCTTCTCAGCTTTGGAGTGTAAGCACACCCTATGTCCCTTCATCAGCAGCATGAAATACCAAGTAGTCAGTAAGGGGAGCTGTGCCTGTCCGAAACTTTCTGTGCCCAACATTTGCCTGCAAATATGCGGGCTGTTACAATGACCCTTTACAAAATAAGGGTTGAGATCTTCATGCTAAAGAAATGTTTGCTAACATAGTATCCCAGAAAGCAAGGGCAGAAAGAAGTACAGGGAGAAGGGCTTCCCTATCTTTCCATAACACAGTGTCAAAGGAGAGAACTATGCAGAGTAGGCATGGCTGTATCTCCCGTACACAGTTACAAACCATGTAGTCTTGTGCATATGGAAGGAGATGCTTCTAGACCAAGGGTGAAGGGACTGTTTTGGAGCTTCTTTATGGAATCATTTTTAGAAAACATAAATTCTGGTATTCAGTGTGGGCTGGAAGTTGGTTCATGCTCCCAGGTGATCTGACCAATGTCAAATAAATTATCATACTTGATACTTGCTTTCTTCATGTTTCTTACAGAGTTCCCAATTTATATTGTTAAGTGTTACGATAGCTAGAAAAATCACATTTGAGGGAAACACTTGTATGGTATTATAAGTACTCTGACTTGCAGTTTAGAATAGCTCCTAAAGCTAAACCAGAAATCTGGAACTGACTGCACACTAACACAGGGGTACAGCTGTGTTAAAAGTCTCTTATCCTAGGACAAGATTCTGGTAGGAGGACAGATTCTGCAAAGGAAAGATATAAAAATATTAAAATATTAAAGGTGTAGTGTTATTAATACTTTTGCCTCTGAGCAAGTACTGAGGCAGCATCCAGCATCATGTGAAGGAAAGTGAGGCAGCAGAAAATGCCATCTTTAGGCTGAGAGGATAAACAGACTCTACTTATTTGAGGTGACTGAGGCATCTATGCATATCTTTCAGAAATAAGCTTGCAGCTCTACCCATGCCCTGCCTAGCCCTGTCCTGATGGCTAATTGCCAGGCCTGGGGCCTCCTGGGCCTCCCTTCTCCCACCAATCTTGCAGCACCCCTCACAGCCAACCAGGCCCCCTTTATAACCACCCCTTCCTGCAGTATAAAGCTTCTCTTAGCTGGAGGTAAGGGCTGGTAATGATTGAGTTCTGCTGTTTCTTAACAATACTCGTTGTTTACTCCAGTGTAAGCTCTTTGGCTTTTCAGTCAGAAGCTCATCTCAGCAATATTGTCCTCCTCAAAGTTGCCATCTGTGATCCTGAATGCTGCTGTGGTGCTCAGTGCTGATGAAGCACTTCCCTGCTGGAGAATGTTCTGCTGGAAACCAGCAGGTTAGTCCCTTTCTTGATTTATTCAGAGGAATAATTTGTCTGAGAGAGGAATGAAAGATTAATTTTTTTCAGAATTGTTAACCCTTTTTTTAAAGAGTTGGTAAGCAAGCACTGACTGCAGCTCAAAGGTGTGGTAAGGCTTTATTACTATGTTTAAACATTTGAATAATTAGGCTTATGATCTGTACCTGCCAATCTCTTTACTAGCAATCCTGTTCAAATATTATCAAATAATGTGTTCAGAAACCAATGTACTGGCTTATGTACTTTGAAACTCATCTTGAAGACTACTAAGCTTCTTGGAAAAGCGATGTTTTGTGGTAGGTTAACTAGATTATTAAGTCACCTGTTGCACAAGTAAACCAACAGAGCTAATTGACTTTTCATCCAGGTTTGTTGTCTCTCTCTAGAACAAAGGTAAAGCAGATGGGTATTGTTACATTTGTCACTTAAGGACAAAACTTCAGTTTCTAGTTTCAACTTCTGTGATCTTCTGTTGGTTTCTGAAGACCAACTGGTATCATTGGTATCTGGTATCATTGGGCCATGTGTACTCCTGATATTGAAACACTACTATGTTTATAGAAACACATCAAGGTGCATCTAAAACATCTTTTTTAATCAATAGATGGTAACCTAGTAACAAGTCTATTATGGTGGTACTATTTCTATTAAACTACATGACTGAAATAACTTCTCTCACAGATGCTGGTGATTTGTAGTGGGAATGGCTTAATGTACCCTTACTGAGCTGCTGCATTAGTTATTGTAACATCAGTAACAAGCTATTGTCAGTAGGAGCAATTTGACCCAGCAGGATACACTTACAAAGGTAGAATCTGAACGAGTCAATTCTTGACTAGCTGAAGGATTTGATTTTGATCACAGAAAAAAAGGCCAGATGTCACACTCTATTCTCTCACAAAGATTCCATTACTTATGTGCTAATTTAGAGGTGCTGCTAGTGCATGTCAGAAGTGAAGAAGAAAATATTTGTAGAAAGGAGTAATTCCAAGTAAGCAAGTCAAGTTAGAGTATGGAACTGGTGTTATGAAAAGAGGAGTCAAAGTAAGTTTAGAGACCTAAACATTCCACAAAAGAATGTCAATACTCTATCCAATTTCAATAAACGTTAAAACAATCACCAATTTACTTTTATCATCTTAAAGAACTAAGAGGTTTTTTGTCCTTGCATATATTTAAAATTGAGAACCAGCTATGACAAGAGTTTCAGAGAAATAGCTGTGCTGAATGGTGCATTTTTATGTAGATGTAATTTGGAGTGCATGCTGCCTTCTGCTTTAAGCTTCCCAGAGAAGACTCTGTCACTAATGCACCTTTTAAGTAAGAGGCATTGATTTTGCTGTCTCCTGGTGTTGGGAGTTTATTGCTGAAGAGCCATGACTCGACCAATTAGCACAGAGAAACCGGTTTTGTTTGAGGATGTTTGGACTGTTTAGTGCTTTTCAGTAAGTACTTAACACTTGCTAAGTTTGGGAACTGTCACTTAGTAATAGCTATTTAATATTTCTGCCCCACAGCTGCCTAGAACACATGGGAGAATGCAGCAAGCTTTTTAAATACTCTTTATTCACACCCATTTGTGTTTTCCACAAATTCTATCAAATGTATCCCATAATACTCAGATTGAATTCCAGTAAGACATTCCTAAGATACAGGTTTTCTAAAATGCCTATCATCTTAGCTGCTTCCGACTGTTCTAAGGGTGAGATCTTTTAAGGACAAAAGACTCCTGGATTTGGGCTCTTTACAGCAGCAGAGCACTGTGCCCATGCCAAAAGAAGGGAATAAACCTCAAGTATTTTTGTCAATACTGAGCTCTAGTAGTACAGGTAAACAAAACACAATTAACAGCACTGATGCGTGCAAAGCTGTTGGAGAACAAACTGAGACAAAAAAGACTTTGTAAAATTTTCTTTCACGAACTTTTTGTTAGTGATATTTTATCTGTCTCTGAATGTCCATGTTGAAAAAGTGTAAGGGCATAGCCTATATAAAATTTGTGATATGAGACTAACACTGCAGAAGCCTGTGGGGTCTCTGCCATGGGAGTTTGTATGAGCGTATTTGGTTAGGTTCTCAAATGTATGCCAGAGATATGAAAGTATGATTGAAAAATGAGAAGCAATAGGATTCACATGTCACAGGCAGCATCATTAAGAAGTAGACATCCCTCTAAGGTCTTCCTCCTTAATGGTGATAATGGCAAATCCCTGTTTCTTCACAAGGGTATAGGTGAAGGTAAGGGTGCTGGTGCTGTTAAAAACTTTCTTTTATTGTTGGTAAATAGATCTGTTTGAATAGGGTAGAAGAGAATAAGCATACTCAGGAATCTGCAGTCTGAAATCTAAGTAGATGAGACATGAAGAACAAAGGGCGGATTAGACCATCAATGCTCAAGCGTTGAGTCCCATAGTCATTTTTAGTCCTCACTCATCAGAAGTAGCTCTCAGGCCATGCCAATGCCAGTATTTCATAAAAGTATGACTCTAGTTAGGATGAAAAGAGTAAGCTCTGCCACATATGACGTTGCAGAAAGGAGTAATTATTTTAATTAAAAGTCCCATTAGTGCAAAAGACATCTTCCATCGGTATTTTCAGCTGCTGTCCAATGTTTTGCTAAATTTTTTTCTTGACTGCTTCTACCATTCTTTAATTACGCTACCTGACTGTATAGAGTTAGCATTAACTTAGTATTAGTAAAATAATAGGCAATGCTATAATTCTCTGCAAATGCCTTATAGGTGCAATAGTAGAAACTAAAGTTCCAAATGCTGTCAGGGAGCAGCAGCATGGGCCTGGGACTGCCCCATACAATACTGCTTTATGGGAAGGAAGCAGGACAGGATATGTTGCAGTGAACTGATCTGGAGACAAGTTTTTTGTGGTTCAAGCTTTGGTTTAGACCAGGCCCTTGTTCATATTTTGTGTGGTACAAGCACTCATCTGCAACAGGAGACTACTTATCTCCCATCTAGTAAACCTGTTCCTAGGTTGATTATTAGTGTGCCAAACCAACAATCTTCTAGCTAAACTTGAAGGTATGCAAATATAATAGCATTCCAAAAAGAAAAAAAATTCAACTCAACAGCAACTACTTTTGCACAGGAACACCACATCAATTTAAAATTTATGGTCATACTGTATGCTAGTATCAGTTGAATGAGCCATTCAGTTCTTCTTCCTCCTTACTCCACCCACATACCTAAGTCAGTTAATTATTTTACAATAAAAACTGTGATAATTCAGAATTATATCAATAGGGTGTCTGACCATATTTGACTTCTCTGCATGAAGCTGAAACATATAAAATGAAATTATAAGCAAAAAAGAAAATTTCTTCATGTGTCAGATACATTGACAAATGACTCAGTCTGAGATGACTAAGATGTCAAATGGAGGTGGGGGAAACTCGTAGCTTGAGGAAGTTGTTAAACTTGAGTTATGTCATAAAATGCCCAAAATATTCCGTTTCAATGCATAGATGTAATGCCTTTCTTAAATAATGTAAGCATGGAAAACCTGCAAGAAATAAAAGTTGTGCTAAGCAGTGAGTTAGAGCAAATATACACTCTCAATGTATTCTAGGTTTCCCTCAGGCTTGTCTAGTGCAAATCCTCTTCTGCACTTCCCTAGAGGTATTTACAAATAAAGGCTCATACAAGCAAGCTCATATATCCCCAAAGTTTTCAAGGGTGAGTGTGTATATTTAAGACTGGAGACTGACCCACACTGAAAGTAATATGAGATGCTTACTTTGTCTTCCATCCTCTGTAGATTGTTGGGTCTTTCTTAGAAGTGACTACTGTTCTCTGGTGATTAATTGCTGAAAGCAAACCTAGCAACTGGAACCTTTAAAATTGCATTTGTCTATTGGTTATTTAACATTTTGTATGCAAGACAATTGCTAGCATTTATCATGGGCTAAGAATTAAAAACTGTATATTTTTAAAGGTATGTAAAAACATATTGTTTATCAGTTACTGTTAACTAACCCGAAACTTTTATGCAGCAGTATTACCACCTATGGGAGGCAGGAAAGAAGGAGAGAAGCACAGTATGTGCATAAAACTACAAAATGCACATTCCTGTTTCCTTATTGTTTACAAGAACTGACATACACATAGTATCTTGGTTTAACTTAAAAGCATTCAAATCTACATTTACTTAAAGAATTGGGGGAAGAGTGTTCCTTATGCTATATGTATGCTTCTGTGTCATCCCTCTCACCATATTTTGTACTGTGTAATGCATGATTACAGTAACTGAAATCTTTTAGCAAGATGACAAAACCAAGGATCTTCCAAACAAATTCTCTGCAAACAATAAGTTTGGCATGCAAATCTACTGACAATGGCCTTGGGTTTTTCTCCTTTCACTATGTAAGAACTGTAATTATTGTAATTAAAATAATGACTACCTCAGTTTCACAAATGAGACAACAGGTTCATTTACACAACACACTAACTGCATCTATCCCTTAGATGTCTTATAGTAAATATTAAAAGAATTGAATGCTCCAGAAGAAAATGCTCTCCACTTTATCTAAATTCTTTGAGGTCCAATATTTATGTTAAAGGTCCAGCCACACCTCATGTTAAGGACGTTTAGGGACCTATTAAGAATAAAACTCACTTTGGCAGAAATGGATACTGTACTCTTATTCTAATGCCCTCACAATGAGCCTGATTTTTAGATAAAGCTGAGGATGATAAGCAACCTGCAGTAGGTGAACAGAACACAGCAAGATAAGACCAGTCTTGTTGTGATAACCACATTCAAGTAATGCTTGCCAAAGATATTTAACTTGCTTTTTAATCTTTCTTTTATATTCCTGGAGGCTTGGGGTGGCAGAGGGGAGAATCTCTTCATGTTTCCATTTGTGAGCCTCTGTATCTCTGTAAGAAATGCTGCTTCACACCTTTATGCCTTGGAGGCCTATGTGCTCTTCTCTTCAATAAAGATGCCCACAGCAGCTTTGTCCTGTCTCCTTTCTCACAAATTAAATGCATGTCTTGTCACCCAGTTTGTTTATCCCTTCATGCTGAACTGAAATGGATACCTGTACTGCTGTATCTCTGTCTGAGAAACTACTTTCCTTTCTCTCTTCATATTTGAAGAAATGAAATATTGTGTACTGTTTAATGCTCTATCCATTAGACAATAGTTTGTGGTTTTTATGAAGAGTGATTGTAGAAACTCAATGGCTATGTGCCAGCCAGTGGCCACCTATCACAGCAGCACTTCCTCCATTATTAAAAGAGATTAAGGCATTGGCCCAAGACTGACTGGAAGTAACAATCAAAGCTTAGACAGGCAACTCAGAAATACTTAGGTCCCTTTGTTTATTTTCACACCAGTGGCAGTTATGTCAATATCCTGGTGTTACAAAACCTCCAGTTGTTAGCAGTCTGGCAAGAATAATAAAGATACAATGCAATTCAACTCAACCTCTGCTAAATAAACTTTGAAAGACTACAAAAAGATGTTGAAATGAAAGTCTGTTTTGAATTGGCGATCAGGGGAAAAAAACCCCAACAATTCCTTATTCAGGCATATAGAAAGTTAGTGAATTCTTCTGATTCAAGAGCTCCTCTTCTCTTTCATTCTGCAAATACTTTCAAAACTTACAAGCAGCAATCCTCCCAGTAGCAGCTACTGATGTACTGTACCAGAAAGACCTAGTTCATCATTAGTCTAAAACATGCTAACTAGACTTCTCTGCTCCTAGCCAATACCTAGTAACTATTCAAACCATTCAAGATCATCAAGCTTATTCACACAAGCTAGAACTTCTGTGCTGGCAGTAAGGCACTGAATATAGTAAGTTACACGAATTGGTTCTAATTATACTTCTGAAAACAGAATGTAGAAATGAATATTGAAAACTTGCTGTACATATAGGAAATCTGAAAATATCCCCCTAAGATTTTTGTTCACAATTATAATAAAGGTCAACCTGTTTCGTCAGCATATACTGAAACACTTGATTTCCTTTTACTGTTTTTCAGAGGAATTGATATATTTTAATGTCTGTTTTTAATGGAATCATCTAGGTTAAACTGTTTAACTGTGGGGCACTTAACTATAGAAAATCATAATATTTATAGATTTGATAAAGCTGAAACAGGAAACTTATACCTCTGAAGTTTAATAAAACATTTCAATTAAAGATAAGGCAAAATAATTCACTTATCCTTACTAGTCTGTCATCTAAATACATGTTTTACCTCTTTTAGGTAGATCTCTGTTCATTGCAGAAGATAACTAATATTCAGCTTCATATAACTTCATAGACGCGAAGTCAAAGCTTTACAGTGACCTTAGAGCAAAGGGAATTAGATGTCCCTCTATAAGGAAGTAAGCACATTCAATTTGAAACTTTAAAAAAGAAGACTAGCTCACACCTCTGTTCCTCTAGAAAAGCTTGAGCTTCGTTCCCAGATTCTTTTTTCTGGCACTCAACGTTAGAACAAGAAAAGATCATGCATGGTTTAAATTAACATCTACACCATTCTTGTGGTAAAACTGCTTAACGGGATTTTTGGTACAAGTAAAGCTCCTATTTCTTCCTTCTTGCCAAGGTCAAGATATGCCCAGCTAGTACAAAAACACAGCAATATACAGGCACTTCTTGCAGTTGTTTTTAATATATGCAGTATCTAGCCTTGGCATATGTTCTATTAAAAACAAAAGAAACTAAAAGTAATCACCCACTAAGGCAATGGAACAGGAGCCCTTAATGGAAAAAAACCTTCAACTATTTCAATGCTGACCCCAGTTTTAAGTTTATCTACTGTGTCACTGCAGAATAAAAATAGCGTAAATAAAATAGTTTTGCCCCATATATCTGGAATACCTTGTTTTACTTAGAATTGTCTGTTCTCTGCAAAACCTCTTTCCTAGCTCTCTACCTAAACTGACTACATTCAGCACCTTTTTCTAAACATGCAATGTGATTATGTAGCTGTGAATGCAATACAGAGTAAAAAAGTAAAAATATTGCTCTCTAATTCTGTTTGGAATAAATAACTAATATAACATTTGCATAATGCCTCTGACAGTCTGGTTAAACAGAAAACATCATACCTGCTCTTGTGGCCACTTCTGTCTGTCCTCTGGGGTTCTTGACTTTGCTTTAAAACCTCTAGGCACATCTCCACTGTGCTTAGCGGCAGATGGGATATTCAGTGACTTTGGCCTCCCCTCATGCCTGTTAGCACTGTGAACAGCTTCTCCCTTTGAACAAGTCTCTTTATAGTCATGTGCCATGTTTTCAGTCCCAGTGTGCTCTGGACTCATTTCTGTTGTACTATTAATACTGCTCATGCTCATACTCATTTTAATTTCTGCTACAATCTGGTCAATGTCCTCTTCCTGCTCTTCCAGCTCTGCATCCTCTTTTCTAGAATGGTATGGTGATATTCCCTGCAAGTTTCCATTAGCCTCTGCTGGGTAATAGTCTGGATAGCCACCTTCACTTTGACAATACTGTATGTTTTCTTCTTGGTCTTGAATTTCCAAAGATGACACTTCATCCTCCAAAATCTGAATGCTGTTATCTTGACCTTCCTGCCACTCTTGCCTGTCTGTCACCTCATTTTCATCTTGGTGCTGAATTTTACCTTCAGCCCATTCTTCTACAGCTTCCTGACATTCATCTGTTTCAACATGATGTTCTTCATGGGGAGCATACTCCTCCCCATTGCAGTCCATTCCTTCCAGGTAACTGTCATCCTCTGGACAGTATCTAATGTAGTATGTGATCCCCTCCTCTTCTTCTGGCAAGCCTTCATCATAATCCTCTTCCTCAGAGGTATTATTCACATAGTCAGAGCTGGAGTCACCATCTCCACTATGATCATTGCACTCATGTTCCACAGGTGTAGGACTACCTTGTCTGACAGTTGCTAGTTCTGCCTCCTTTGCTGCATAATCTTCAATAGGAAGGTCACTTTCTTCATTTTCAGGCTCCCTGTTGTGAGATGAAGTAGGGCAAGCTCTCACTCTGTGATCCAGCATGCTGGCTGTAGTGCTTTGCCGTTTCCTGTTTGCCATAGCCAACTCCTTATATGACAATCATTTCTAAGCAATGACTGTAGGGAAGATGGAAAAACACACATTCAGGAAAAGGTCATCAGTAGAGATCAGTGATGTTAATAGGAAACAAACTGATAGATTTATTTGGTAAAAAGGATGTGTTTGTAGATACTTAAACCAGATTCACAGACAGCTAACTTTTTTAAAATGCTCATGTTACGGAACCATGAAATCAAAGTAATAACTTGCACACTGAAAAGAACAAATAAAAAGAAGGTTCTACATTTATGCTAAAAGTATTCTAGTATAGTATCTCTTCTGCCAATTTGACAGAGAGTTAATCCTGAACCTTGAAATTAGTTTTCTATTTCTTTTTCTTGCCAGTAAGGGGTCATGCTTTGATTGCTATGCAGTAAACAGGAGCTCTTTTCAATTTTCAGCTTAGGCATTTCTTTAATGTGTACTGAAAGCATATGTTTAGAATCTGACCTGCTCTTACCAAAACTAAAGGAAAATAATTCTATTAACTTGGCAGTCACATAGGGCACTAAAGGATAATGCACTGCTATTAAAAAAGTTATTAAAAAAAATCACTCACTGGTTTATTAGCTCTTACTAGCTAGATGCCA
This sequence comes from Ciconia boyciana, assembly GCF_034638445.1. Classification (NCBI taxonomy): domain Eukaryota; kingdom Metazoa; phylum Chordata; class Aves; order Ciconiiformes; family Ciconiidae; genus Ciconia; species Ciconia boyciana. The sequence continues at coordinate 18,067,941 of NC_132941.1, forward strand.
TTAAGTATCTCCCATTGTTAAACCAAACACTGTTTTTAGAATAGAACAGACTATTTCAGTTGGAAGGGACCTACAATGATCATCTAGTCCAACTACCTGACCAATTCAGAGCTGACCAAGTTAAAGCATGTTATTAAGGGCATTGTCCAAATGCCTCTTAAACACTGACAGGCTTGGGGCATTGACCACCTCCTCTAGGAAGCCTGTTCCAGTGCTTGACCACCCTCTCAATAAAGAAATGCTTCCTAACGTCCAGTCTAAGCCTCCCCTGGAGCAGCTTTGAACTATTACCAGAAGTCCTATCACTGGATACCAGGGAGAAGAGATCACCACCTCCCTCCACTTCCCCTCCTCAGGAAGCTGTGGAGAGCAATGAGGTCACCCCTCAGCCTCCTTTTCTCCAAACTAGACAAACCCAAAGTCCTTTGCTGTTTCTCATAGGACACTCCTTCCAGCCCTTTCACCAGCTTTGTTGCCCTGCTCTGGACATGTTCAAGGACCCTGTGTGCTGGTTTTGGCTGGGATAGAGTTAATTTTCTTTATAGTAGCTAGTATGGGGCTGTTTTGTATTTGTGCTGAAAATAGTGTTGATAACACAGGGATGTTTTAGTTGTTGCTAAGTAGAGCTTATACTAGTCAAGGACTTTTCAGCTTCCCATGTTCTGCCAGGTGCACAAGAAGCTGGGAGGGGACACAGCTGGGACAGCTGACCCAAACTGACCAAAGGGATATCCCACACCATATGACATCATGCTCAGTATATAAAGCTGAGGAAGAAGAAGGAAGGGGGGGACATTAGGAGGATGGCGTTTGTCTTCCCAAGTAACCATTACGCATGATGGAGCCCTGCTTTCCTGGAGATGGCTGAACACCTGCCTGCCCATGGAAAGGAGTGAAGGAATTCCTTGCTTTGCTTTGCTTGCGTGTGCGGCTTTTGCTTTACCTATTAAACTGTCCTTATCTCAATCCACAAGTTTTCTCACTTTTACTCTTGTAATTCTCTCCCCCATCCCACCTGGGGGGGAGTGAGCGAGCAGCTGTGTGGTGCTTAGTTGCTGGCTGGGGTTAAACCACGACACCTTAAATTGTGGGGCCAAGAACTGCACACAGTACTCCAGGTGAGGCTGCATCAGGGCTGAATAGAGCAGGATAATCACCTCTTCTGACAGGCTGGTTATACTGTTTGATGCACCCCAGGATGCCATTTGCCCTCTTGGCTGCCAGGGCATGCTGCTGACTCATCTGAGCCTGCTGTCAACCAGCACCCCCAGAACCCTTTCTGCGGGGCTGCTCTCCAGCCACTCCACTCCCAATTTATACTTGTGCCTGGCATGACTCTGTCCCAGGTGCAGAATCCGGCATTTTGACTTGTTAAATTTCACACCATTAATCATAGCCCAACACTCCAATCTATCTAGATCCCTCTGCAAGATTGTTTTTCAAACAATTTAATCTATATGCTAGGAAAAAAGACACACTTACGATAAAAGCTCATTAATTCTTCCCACTAAATATTTGTGCTACTTTAAATTACATATTTTTGTCTAAATACTGGATTCTAAATAAATAAGCAGAGATTATATAAACTGTATCAAAAACAGTCAAAATAAAGAAACGGCTAATTCTAGACAGGCTTGACAAGTGTGATCCACTGTACATGATTTGGATGGGGGAAACAACGTCCTTTCAGTATATATGTTTCTCTATGTATTTCATTGTTGTATGCTTACGATAAGCTTGACCTGTGCAGTTACTTAATTGGTGTGAACTGAGCTCAGACACAGGCTTCTGAAATGCTCCACGCAACTGCATGCTTTACTATATGCATATAACAAAGGTATTTCAGCCAACCACATGATCATTTTGACATAACCAGTTTCCTAAGTCTTGTGTGCACACATAGAGCAATAAAACTAGCATGGAGCTAGAGGATCAGAGGAGCTATATAGAGATGAATTTTTATATGAATTATGAATTTATGAATTTTGAGCATTATGAATTTATCAAAAATATCCTGGCACTGTAACTTAAGATGTCATAGATATGCCTGCAGAATTTCTGATATCACAAGGAAAACCCCAAACCTTAGTTTGTGATAAATCCAGGAATCTGATGCATCTATGGATTAGTGCAATCGCACCACATGGCAAATCTAAGCTCTCCCTGAAACAGGGATTCTAGATTCTAGCATACAAAGCAGAGATGCATGTTAGTCACAGGAGGAGACACAAAAGGAATCCAGTATGTGAAGTTCTTCTTAGTTATTGATACCTTGCAGAATTAGTCTTGATAGAAAGCTTTGAAGTAAATAGTATATCTGAAGGGAAGTTTAAATGAGAAAATCAGAGGAGAAGGCAAAACCTCCCCAGTGATTACTTGCACCTTCTCACCATTAAAAGAACTAGCAGACTTACAAGACTTAATCAATTTACACTGCAGTAGACCCTGCACAGAAGTCACTACAGTGTAGCTGAAGATAAAGAAGCACAAAGCACGTAACACAAGCACAGTTTGAAACTCATGATTCACATTTTCCTAAAGCATATGGAGATGAGAACCCTTTTTTTTAGCCAGACAGTGTAATGGAGGTTTTCCACCCACCTCTAAGAATCTTTGTTTAGTATCCAGGCCCTGAAACTCCCTTAAGTGGTATCACTGCAGTGATATCCTTTTATAAATTCCAGTAGTTGAATGTTCATAGATGTTACTTACCTGCAAGAAAATCCGCTGCATGCTAGATATTGTATAATAGTGCATGTCACAGGAAGCCATTTGTACATACTCTGAAAGCCAAAAGCCAGTGGCTAGACAGGGCATGAGACTAGAAACGGAGGGATGGCTGATGCATGGCAGCTACAACAGCTGTGGGGACATGGCCAGGTTAGGGGCTCTGAGGGCTCTAAGAAAATGGTTATCAGCTGGGCAGCATTAATGACAGCAGCTGCAGTTCTCCCCCAACAGTAGCATGTGAAAGTCCAGCATATGCACTATGGGAGGGACTGTGAAGGAAGAAATTCAAATAAATAGTGGCAGACTGGAAACTTTTTAGAGCATAGGTGATAAGAAATAGAGAAAGAAATTCCTCTCAAGCATGTCTAGCACTGACATACAAGAAGGACATAGGAAACTGGTTTTCAGTTAATTCAGTCTGAGGCCATGCCTGAAGACAGTGCTTTACCCCTGTGTGTTGAAATTGAGGCGCATGTTCCCAATGGAGGTAAAATAAGCCTGATTTTTCAATAAGAGGTAAGGCTGATCTTAATGCTATGGAAACTGAAGTTGCAAAGCAATCTCTGCACAACAATTACAATTCTAGTTGGTCTCCTTAGCTTTGCCATCTTCTCAGTCAGGCACTACTTTTTAGGAAACCAAGTACTGATCACATTAAAATAAAAAGGCAGAATTTATTATTTACAGCCTCTGAATTGCGGACTGAATGTGCACTGATTATACCATCTTCAACTATGAAATGTAACTTCTACAACTGTACTGACACATCTGAATTACTAAACAGTTTTCAAACACAAGTCTGAGAATTTCTCCTTATGGAGCTGTACATACATTTCTGTCAAGGAAACAAACAGCTGTATTTTAACTCAAATATTAAAACAGCCAAGGTAGCCTAGTTTTCTTCCACCGTTTCAAAATATATCTCAGGCTTCCTAGAAAAATACTTTAGTCTTACATTAGGCTTAGCATAACGTGAATCTTTTAAGACCTAAAATCGTTCTAGGCTTTTTCTAAGTTGTCTCATGTCACACAGCAAGGTGCTAGTTCCTGATGGCCACAGGTCCAAACTCTTCTGTCTCCTCACCTATAGAGATGTTAGTTTATCTATGTGGATGACAATTAACTGAACCCAATGTATTCAGATTTTAAAAGAACAAAAAGAACTTGGATTTTTTTTGAGAAATGCAATAGATACCAGATTTTTTACCACATGTTCTGCTATTCAGTCTACTGTGCAGAAGCCTTCTGAGTCACCTGCTGCAGGGATTAATATTTTTCCCAATTTTCTCAAGAAATCTATGATGTTAGAAGGCTACATAGCTAATATTCAAATATCAGTTACTAAGAATGCTCTTGAAATTGGAGAAAATACTGGATTTCTATCTAACACTACTCCAATGTCCTCACTCCTGTCCAATGAAGTGAAGAAAGGAGTAATGATTTGCTGGATCCAGAGGCACTTTATGAATAAAGACTTCAACTGAGTCAACAGGTCATTTCCCCTGCTTGGTGTTAAGACTCCATCCTACTTCTGATATCTCAGCTCCCTCCTTGATAGTGGAGAGTTAGGTCAAACTTCTATATCACTCCAAGTGTGTTTTTCAACTTCTGACTGGGGGGAAACGAAGTGTTCCTGAGAACATGGGGGGGTCAGTGCTGTATCCTTCTTTACTCTTCTCAGGATTCAGTAATTTTATCTTGCCGAGACAGGCAAATGCTGATTTGTGTTGTACACTGCACCACTAAAGCTCCATCAGTGTTGTCAAGATCAGTGATTAAGCAGCCAAGTTACACGGGGTTCTCAATAAAAATGTTCTGCTTTCAATAATGGTTTTGCTTTATTTTTCTTAAGTTTCCCTGCCTCAGCTCAATGTTGAGAGGAAATCAATCTCCAGAAAACACATACTGCATTTCTATGTGTCAGTAAAAAGGAGTATGCATAGGGGAACCAATCTCTGCTGCTCCTAGGAAGAGGACTACTGGCTTACAGCTGGAATTTATTCTAATCAGTGCTCATTACAGAGTCATTAGCTTTCTCCTGAATTCCTTGCACTTAATCCCAGACAGCTGCAGAGAGGGTTTATGGAACTTAACACTCCTACATCTTTTCACCTGTGTAGAAAGACACCTTCACTACCTTTTTCTCATGGAGAGAGACCAATTAAATTAGCATAAAAAATGGGAAATGGTACACAATTGTAAACATGTTGATAAAGCGAAATACCCAGTATAATATTCCTGGCTGTGTTTAAAGAACTGCTTTACATATGTACTTGATTCACAAGTTGAAGAGCATTCTAATGGGAACAAAACAAGCTCTCTGACAGTTTTTTATTTAATGTGCATAGTGATCTGAGGGGATTGTGGGTTGGGGGGGGTTGTTAGCTTCTTTTGGCAACAAACATGTACTATTGCATGCTTATCTACAGTCAAATGATCTTTTGAGCCCTGCTTTTGCAACCTATAGGTGAACCTAAGAGTGTTACTGGCCTCAATTTGATATACTCACTTTATCTTGCAAGGCCTCTTTCCTGTGCTTACTCCTCCCCAGGTTCCTTTCTTCATCTTCTCAGTCTCCTTTCTCCCACACTTCAAATATCCGTACCCTTTGTCACTTTTGACAAAATTCCCACCCAAGTTTTGCTTCCCTGAAATTGTTCAATAACCGCTATTTTCCCCAAATATCCAGTACAATCTAGCTGCTCTTAAATTGGTTCTAAAAAGATATACCTCTCTAACCTTTATCAGTCATCTTCAGACGTAAGTGCAACATAAGCATTGTTCCACTTGCATCTTCCATAAGCAATTTATTGTAATGCTACATTATAGCACGTATGGCCTACAGGCTTGCTTCTCTGATACTGAGCTGTGTTTTCAATGCACTGCTGACTGAAGCTATTATATATGTTAGCCCTACACATTCATAATCAATAAATGCTGTAAAAAAACACCCAACCCTTTCAACATGGACATATGTTTAGAACTGCTCTATTTACCAAGTTACTCAGTTCAACTGTAACTGAGATAATAGTATTTTTCAACAGAACTGCATCAGAAAATTCATGATGGCAGGACTTTACAATAATTATACCAGACTCTTTTCCAATAAGCAGATGAGTTAAAGTGGGAAAAAAATCTAACTTCAATTTCTTCAAAACAATTTTAATATCAAACTAATAGTATTTCTCAGTAGGCTTTCATTACAGAAGACTTAATAGACTCCCATCTGCTAAGTCAGCTGAGATGAATTGTGACTGAACTAGAATTAGAATTTTTAATAAGCAGATAACAGAACATGAGCCTGCCATGACTATGTCAGATTCTGCAGTCATCTGATTCCCCAAGGCCAAACTGCATTAACTTCATGTTCATTTTTCAGTAGATCTGACTCTACAAACCATGAGAATTCATCATGCAGAGCTCCAGAAGCAGCACAGGATAACCTGCCAACTCTTCTAAAGGAACCCTGATCCACCTGTGTAACTCACAGCAGACTAAGCATGTGGACACTGATTTCAGAAGGAGCACAATATCTCTAATGAAGGAAAGGTAGAAGGGCATAAAGCAAATGAGGACTGGGGATGTTGATCCCCCATACGTAGAGTGAGCCTGTGTAACACTAATCTTCTAGCATCTGTATATGGAAACAACACTGTGTCCTACAATCAGAACTACCACAATGTAATTAAATTAGGGTCATGTTGTGCTGTTCTGAGTGGCATCTCAATTTTATTAAATTGAGAAGTGTTTCTCTGAGTAAGGCTGGCACAGCCTGACACTAATTATTAGCCAGGCCTGTTAAAAATGTCCAACCCTTTTGAATTTAAAACAAAAAACTCCGAAAAACCACAACCTGTTATTTCAGGGAGGGGAAAGACCTAGGACAGAAGTTTCAGTTCTTTACTAGGACATAAGCAGAACTGGTACTTTTATGTCCAGGATGTTAGATCTGCATGTACCTGCAGATCTATACATGCAAATATAGTCAAACACAAATAATACATGCAAATATAGTCAAATGCATGCATGTCTTTTGCTCAATGCATGCTCAACAGGTCCAGCATATCCCAAAATGCCTGTTTCTCTGGGATTTTTGTGGCGACAGATGATTCAGGGGTGCTGTTTGAACCTGCAAGTCTTAGAGATGGCCAATGTCCACAGCCGCTGCCCCCCCCCCAAAAAAAAAAAACAAAACCACCTTTTGGGGAGGATCACCAAAGACACCTGAGAAATCTAGACATGTGGTAGTGCTAGGCTCTAGTCTCTGTGACTTGATGTCTCAGTTGGAGTTGGTTTGTTATTTATAATCCAATTAAATGGCTTCACCTATTTGTGAAAATATACCATAAAGAATACTTTCAAGTAAGGAAGTGTCTGGGTACAAAAATTATTAATTTTTAGCAGCTTAGATCTGATTTTTCTACTGTGAAACTTGAGATTGAAAACTGGACTGAGGTCTAGCATTTGTTTGTGTACAGAATTCCCATCTGAGGACTGACAGCCTAAGCCAGCAGTTAAGTTGGTCTTGTGAATGCCACTTCTGCCTTTTATGGTTTATGCTAGCTATCCTCTCTCAGAAAGCTTTCTACATATTTTATTAAAACTCTTTATGAATACAACAAGTATTTAGGTAAGCCACACTAATGCAACCTTGCAGATGTATGTCACTGTTCCACAGTGCTATTGACACTATTTAAAAAAAAAATAAAAATCAGGCAAACTCAAAGAGAATTAGAGAGGACATTGACTTTATGGGGAGTATATTTATTTCTATGAGTTGTCATGCATAAACAATACATTTGATTAAGAATTTTTTAAATTACTAAGATGAGTTTTTTCAGAAAACTGAACTGAAAATAGTCAGAAGCCATTTAGAAAATAAACTTCAATAAATAGGGAGTATATATGAATAAACCTGCAGTGTTTTGTCAGTGCTGTTGACAATTTAGGACATTTCCAGGAAGTTTAAAGCTTAACTAGATACGAATTTCCAGTTCTGTTGGCTCTTGCTAAATGCCCTGAACAATCCTATTTCCTCTTCCTTCCAAGAGAATTTTCATCCCAACCCACAACAGGAATGGGACGGCTAACACAAGCCAAACAAGTCTTAAATGAGCTCTTTTGCTATTTATTTTAAGATATTTCTACTCTCATATACTTGACCTCTTCTAGACAGTGGTCTAAAAATAAGAGTTGCAAACATAAAATGTGGATAGAATTAACAGCAACTTGCGATTTAGATTTTTCATCTTTTTCCTTCATTTAAAATAAAATCCAGCAAACTTCAAATAAGAAAATACATTTTAAAGCACTGTTGTTCGCAGCAAGCAGAAACCTCTTGGGCTTTAGAAATGCATTTTCTTTTGTCCTGTGAAATTCCATTCAAAATTGCCCTATTTTAATCTTACTCTTTCTCTTTTCCATGAGTGCCTTTAGAAAATGTTGACAGTCTGTCAAAAAAAAATTTATAAAATCAACACTCCAGTTAGCTATCTTTCAATATTTTTTCCTTAGCCTCTTCTGTCAAGACCTAGTTTCCCATCTCCCTGCTGGGCAGATGTAAGGCTGAGGCTCCCTCATGCCCAAAGGGAAGAAAGTACTTTACACCCTCTGAATAAACAAGCCAGAAAACCACCAAACACATCTTCTGAAGAGAAGAGATGGTCTGTGTTGCCTTACAATAACCGCTGTGAGTTTGGTAGCTCATCTGCAGAGGCTGAGTGGCAGTGCTGAGAGCAGCTGGCGTTCGTACAACACTGACCATATGTCTAGGTGTACACAATCCCTTGTTTTCAGTAAGGGCGAAAATAAAGTAGGAAGTTACAAATTAAAAATATCAAAAAAAGTTATTTAAATTTGTTAATTGTAGCAGCAACATGTTAAGTTCCAGATTCATGATCTTCCTTTTAACCTTAACTCCTCACCCTCACACAGTGTACATAAGTTTTATAATTTTATGATTACATATTATTTTATACCACCTGCCTTCTGCTTTGTTCAAAGCACAGCTGGAATAGTCCAGGAGGAAAAACAGCTAAAGGCAACTATAAATTCGGTGCTATTTAGTGTTTTGGAGCTTCAATTTATCATCTAAATATTATTTTAATATGCTTAACATAATCAAAACAGAATTAGAAAACAGCAAGAGATTTGCATGGGATGCACAGAGAAAGAATGATTCTTAAAGAAATGAGGGAAATGTGTGGGGGAAGTGAAAATGAGCAGCATCTAAAAATAGATGGCATTAAAATACATGACTCACTAGTTATCTCAAGGGTAGCTGCTAGGGTCTTCCTGCGTAGTTAAGGCCAAAAAAAAAAAATTCTCTTATCATTCACTGGTCACTCAACTGTCTCTACTGTGAATCTGAGGTAGTCACAAAAGATATTAATTTGGAAAAAAAAAATCACTGAACAGGCAAACAGGAAAGAAAATTATATATCCATTATTACCATTATGCTTATTTTATTAGTTTAACAACTGACAGTAGAGTGAGAAATTAAAGTTCTGAGATGATGCATGTTTCTGTATGTTAGGATTATTTCAGTTGCAGTCTTGCAGAAATTCTCCTTAAAGCTACAACAGCTGCAGTATACTAGATACCTCAACAGCCTAGGATTTCCAAAATACACATCCCTGTATCCACAGGCAATGTTTTTAAAATGAAGCAGACTGTCCTGAGTTACTACCTTCCTATAACAAAAATTTGTCAGCAAGCAAGGTTGCATTCTAAGTAGAATATTAAATGCATATGCATATATTGAAGAAATGAATAGCATATATTGACCAGTCATACCTAATGTACACCTCCTCCTCACCCTGAAACCAAAGGGAAACAATAGATAATTTGCAACGGAATGTCTTTTGCTCCTGTTATACCACATCAACATGATCCCTCAGTGTATTTGAAATGTTTCATTACCTCACATGAAAGTGAAATCTTTACAATTACTTTTCTATAGGCCAGACAACCTTCCTTTCATGCTATTCACCAGATGATATCAAGAGGTTTCTGAGATTACTTAGTTATTTTTCATATTTTTAAAAGACTGTACATTCTGAACTGTGTTCTTGCGTTTCTTTTTGTGGTATAGAATATTTGCTCTGCTTGGTTTAATCTAATAAGCCTTTAAAATGCAGTAATTGCCTTGTAAATGGCATTCTAAAAGTGCTCTATAATTAGAACCCACCAACAGAACTTAAAAGTAGAACAGAGACAGAGACATGCTAAAGACAGTGTAAAATCCTATGGCATTGCAGAAATGGTATTCTTGAACGTATATCCCAACTGAATGTAGCTTTTATAATTAAAAAGATTAGCTATTTCCTGATGAAGTAATAAAAATATGTGTAATCACATCTTTAATTATAATTTACTGTTGATGTGGCTTAATAATTCTTTAGGGTTTAACTCCACAGCTCAAAGAAGGATACTAAACCTGTAGTGCCACATCCACATAGTTGCTTGAGTAAAGATTTTAGGACTAGTATCAGTTTTGCAGTGTTATGCCTGCTATACAAAAAAACCCACCAAAAGTATAACCTCATTACAGATATCTCAAACTGGGGGAGGGACAGAAACAGAATATTTTTATTCAACAGAATAAGCCTCTAAAACTAAGGCAAGGAGATTTTATGGCCTGTTCTTGTGGCTGTCCTGCTCCAAGAGATCAGTTTTAAATAATGGAAAAATTATCCCTTGTGTTTTACCTGCGCACAAATGCTCCATTGATAGCTATGCAGACACTTCAACTTTAAATTTTATTTCATAATAAATATAAATTTTAGTATCTTGTCATGATTATCACAAGTATTTCCTAATTCACTGGGAATAACGGAGAAGTATAGGATGTATAGGAATAAGGGAAGGAAATAGAGGAATAAAGGAAAAGTAAAGTATATATTAACATTATCGTGCATAAAGAATATATGCAAAATCAATTAAAACACATTCTGGCCACTGTGAGACAACTTGCAATCCATCCAGAGCTCTGGTAGAATTTTTAGGCTGTCCTAGAATGGGTTATACAAAGTTGTAAAATGCTTTGCAGGGTACCTTTCTGCTGAGTATGGAGGCTACTCAGAAGTCTGGCAATCTTTCTATCTCCTGATAATTTGTATGCTTTTTATGTTCATCCTGCAATTTCCTAGGTAATATTTCATCTCAATAACAAGGTCAGTTTCCATACTGACTTAGCACTAAATTATAACAGATAGCTATAAGCATCACATGAGCCAGTGCTAATGTAACTATGGAAAGTCATGTGGCTGAAATTCAAACAAGACAAGACAGACATTGAACTTGGAGGCAGCTATATTTCTCTGTGGGAAAACTACTGAGGTCAGAAGGGCCAATTGTACAAATCCATACTAACAGAATCTGGCCTTGCACAACTGACATGCAAAAACATTGCAATTTCTTCAAACTGTTAAGTCTAACACAGTATTTTTTGTCAACTTAAAATGTTTAATGAAAACAGCCAGTAGAACTAAATTTCCTTCTTCTTACCTCTACATACTGGTACACTTTTGAAAAGATCGTTCACTGGAAAACTACTAAAGGAAAACTTATTCATTTGGCCCCTACTGTAGATTTAACTACTTCTTCAATAAAACCAAATTATTCCACCTGAAGTGTCTGTTAATATATGGAATCCTTCTGTGTTTACAACAATTCAGTGTTTTGAAACGGACTGAACAATGACTGGAAGGTGTACTGTGCAGTCAGAAATGTTGTACAATGGTGAGATAAAATTTATTTTGGCTAGAACATGGAAAACACGTTAAAACACCATGGCAAATTCCTAGAAGAGCCTTTTAAGCCATCAAACCTATACAGTGACTAGTGACCTGGGGGTGTAGGTGAAAGGTGAGACAGGATTTGGGGAATTCCTCAAAGGTGAGGGATTAGCACTTTTGACATTTGTGTAAATTACAAATTTCCGTGTTGTTAGAGAAAAAAATGATACTGCAAAAAGAGGGCCTTCACAGTAAGAAGAAACATAAAATCTGTTGGTTTCATGAGATTCTCTTCCTCAAGAATACAAATCTAAGCTGTATATTTGACCATTTCTTTTTTGTAGAAAACTCCCTCTTATTGTGGTGCAGCTACACAGACTGACTGCTCTCTGAAGCCTGGTAATCTGAGATACTCCTTGCACTGAGTTCCAGGCTTCTGATCATACTAACCTAGACCTGAGATTACTGTCAGCTACAATGAAAACAGGATTTATTGAACCTGACATGCAGTAAGAAAGGGAAGAAAATTGGTTAAATTAAAGCTGTTAGAGCAAGCTTTATGTGAGCAAGCTCTGTTGCTATCACATAGATATAAAATAACTCCATGGGTGTTAGCTAAATAGGATTACACACATGCAAGAATAATTTTAGCTCATCACAACTTAGAAACTTAATTTTGGAAACTGGGTGTCAGACACCCAGTTTAACCCTCCCATTTTCTTCCAATGGAAATAAGGCTTCCCTAAGAGGTCGTGCATGTTATACTTGCTTGTATACTTGTGTATCTCTTATATACATAGGTATAGGTACTAATATCTACATAGGTATAAGTAGTAAATTTATAACTTCATCTCCTTCAGTCCCTGCTCCCACTAGGAAAAAAAGACTAGGAATCTGTCTAGAAAAGTTATGGGCCTATTCTAGTCTTAAAATCATTTAGAAAGATGAATTAGTTCATCAGATAAATTTCTATTTTTCTGGTTTTGAGGAATGCCAAGACAGTAATGTCCCAACCAGTCAGTGAGAATACTGGCCCCCACACCAAATTACATTTCTAATAAGATTTCAGCAAAATAGCGAGGCAATTCCTGTCGTTCTTTGTGCCCATATTCTTTTCTTCAAAAATTGTGATCTTGCCATTTAAAAGTTATTTAAGTACTCTGAGTATTTATATAACGGAATACATTTATCTGTTAACAATATCAGATAAATGTAAGGTAGTGTTAGTTAATTCTACCTCATCATTAAATATACATAATAAAAATGTTCCATTTGGTTGCATCCAGTTCCACCTGAAATACAGCATCCACATAGATTCCTGAGATTTGTGTATCTGAAATCAGGGGTTTTTTACAGCTTTTGGAAAACAATGGCTATTTAAAAATTAGCTCTTCAGGGTAGATGGAAAGATCATAAAAGCATTGTGGCAACACTTTGTATCTTCAATAGACATATGGCTTTTAAGAGCTGTTAGCTGTTGCATATACATTTCTATGCACACAAGAAAGCACACCAGACTTCGTGCTTGTGAACTACACATTAATAAAATATAGCACTCTTACCAATACAACTGTATTCCACTCCATTTATTCTTTGAGAAAATGTTGTGGTTTCACTGAACAACTACTGTTAACTCTCATCCTGGCTCAATTTCATTTACAGGGAGGCTATTCTATTGTTATTTTAATATTATAGAATTATGCCTTTAAAATGCATTTCACTTTTTTGCTTTTATTGCCATCAACTTCTTTGAAATAAATGTCCTTAGAAAAGTCCATGTTTTAGTGTATCCTTTAATGCAAAAAAGTGATGTCATATTAAAGAAAAGCATAATAGCACAGGAACAAGAAGGGGGCATTATTTTAAAAATATGTGTCCTTTTGCCATTCCAAAGGAAAAGAAATTCTTAAACTTGATACTTATTTAAAAATACATGGTGTACAAGCAATTCATCTTTCAGAACTTACTTGATTAGCATTTTATCCTTTAGTTTATAGTTTACCAAGCAAAGATTCTTTGAATATTTTTGGTGTGATGAATCTGTTCAAATTTTTAACACAATAAAATTGGAAATACTTACCACAGGCAATTAATTAATCATTGCAACATGATTTCATGTATGTGCTTCCCCAGCCTCGTGCAAAAAAAGACAGCTTTCTTTCCATGAATACCAATATCAGGTTACAGGCAGAGGTAAATAAAAGTATACTATTTGAATAATAATGTAGAAGGGAATAGGAGGACAGAATAGGTCACTTCAAATGAAACCCAAAGATTCAGCAAAACATTTCAAACTGTGCCATTTAAGAACAATAAGCCAAACATTCTCGACCTTACTCCAAGAGCATCCATTCAATGAATGGTTATATGGCTGGAGGGGAAGGTGGTTAGAATATTAAGACTATCAATTTACAATAGCTGTGGAGGTAGGTCATTGGAAAGGACTCATTTGTAAAAGAAAATGGAGATGCTTAACTTTCTAGTAACTCAGGGTTTAACTATCAGGTTAGCAGTTCACACCCAACCATTTACACTCAAATTTTACAGTTTCTTGATTCTCAGTGTATACTAACTCTTCAAAAAGACTTTTTATCGCTATTGACTTTGAAGTCCTGTGAAAGGTTTCATGGGCGCTCACTTAACGTTATCATAGGAAAAAATGAAATTTTCTTTAAAAGGTTACAGGAAAGGATTGACAGCATCATTTTAATGAGTCAAACCTCAAAAGAAATTAGATTTGCAGGCATTAATAATTGACACATTCCCCATAAGCAGTATCTACTAAGACATAACAATTAAGCATTGCTAGTAGTCTATAGACTTTTGATATTAGCAATTCTTCCAACTGGCTAGCTGGAAACGGGTAGCTCTAATTGGTCAAAAATGAATTGTTAACCACGGTCCAAAAGGTATAAAATTATTTATTACATGGCCGTTTATTCACCACATTTGGGTGTTTAAGTCTCACCAAAAAAAAAGGAAGAGATACAGGAATTCCTTGTAGTTTACTGTATTCAGACCACTTTCCTGGTGGAAATACAGTCAAGAATAGATATCGCTGAGTATTATGTGCAGTGAAACTACAGAAGAGTATTTTGGAAATTGCATTAAGTTCTTCCCAGTGATGAAACCTCTAAAATCTTGCTGAAAGCCATTAACACTCTCCCCATTCAATTAGCATAAGAGGATTAGGTTGCATTTTTTTCCTGTTAGCAGAACATTGTCTTGTTCAAACTCATACAAATACTTGCGCTGCTGGCAGATTTAGTAAATAAATAAAAAAATCTTTTGAAATAATAAAATAAGGGTAAAGACTATTGTGTTAATTCCTTTCAAGATAAAATAGTCTGCCTTTGTTAGGCAGAATCAGCAAATTGCAAGGTTAAATTATGAGACATTTTACAAAATAAAGATTTAGTAAGAATAGTAGATAATGAAGATAATCAGAGGTTTTGTTAGCAGTGAATTATGTAATGGGATTTTGCATTTCCAACCTTTGAATAAATATCCGTAGCTTGCAGCTGGTTGTGTTTCAGGCACACTGCTCCATAGTGGATGATCACCTGATTTGAAAAGCAAGATTAGAAAGATTTTTCCCTCTGTGTCTAAGGCATAAATTGCACATCAGTAAAATCCTCTCCAATTTATAACAACTGGTTAGAAGATAAATACTCTGTCAATCACTTTAGCAGATACTCAAGATGGCTTGAAACCTTTACACCCATCAGCTTTTTCCATCAGATGTCAGCAGAAAATTTGTATATATACATCTTACAAAAATAAGACCTTTCCTCCTAAGTAAGTACTTTGAATGGAAAATTATTTAGATGTGCTCTGTTATAGCTCAGTAGGTTTACGCATAAATAGTTATTGAAAACAAAGCAATGAACACAATGCTTTAAACTATTATTTGGTATTAGAATTAGAAACACGCAGTGATCTGACATACATACTGTGTGCTAGATGCTATGGGAGCACATGAAGGATGTGTACTCTGAAGTAAGAAGTCTGCAACTTAAATGGATATTGACAAATGAATTACTGTTACCTTCAGTTGTCAGCTCTCCATTCCCTATGGCTATGGGTACTAGGATGTGCTGCATAAAGGGAAAACAAATTATACTTTGGAATCTGTACTTGAATTGATTTCCACTAAGTCACTGCAGGTCCAGCAGGGCCACCTCTAAGGCCAACTTATTAAATACCACACTCATTGCTATCAAGAAGGTCTAAGAAGCAGCATGCATACTGGACCTCAGTATATCTGGCAGAACTAAGCCTCATATCTCTGTGTATTGCACAGCTTACCTGAAAGGCTATTTCAGCCCTTGTACAGCAAAGTACATACACAATCATTTAGTTCTGAGAATGGGAGTAGTTAATCAGCATGTAAGACCAGCATGTAAGCATGTATAATGTGGAGCTGCCTGTCTGATTTCAGAAATGCACACTTACCATCCATTGAGGACCCAGCCTAAAGTACCCAAAGTATGTGAACTGGTCCTATATTTCCTGGTTCCCAAATTAGCACTGTAGCCGCAAACATCTTATTTATATTAAGTTACAAGCAATAAGTTGGAAAAAGCATAACTAAATATAACACCTAAAAATGCAGACCAGACTTAACCTTATGGGAGACAGAGCATACTCAGTGAACAAGACCTAGCTTGAAATGTCTCTTAGGTAAAACAGAATAAACTTGCATTTTTCTTCTGTACAAGAAGTCTTGCTTATTTGTGAGATTCATTTAAAGTCTCTTTTAAAAATGAAGAATTTGACAGCAATCCTGTATCTTTCCTCCCAAAAAAAGATGTCCTGAGCAAAAAGCAATTAAAAAAGGGTCCCAAACTCATAAAAACAGGGAGACAGTTCTGGGGAAGTCTCATTAGGTATTACTCTGTTCTTATCTTCCCTAAGCACCTGCTTTTGGCTACTCTGGGGGACGGGATACTGGGCCTGATGACCTTTCCTCTAAGCCAGCACAGCACGTTACCTAAGTCAAACTCTGCCATTGAATAGCTGTAAGACAGTCCTACCCTTTCAGATAAGTTAAGGTGATTCATGTGGAGGCATGTATTAGTTCCACATATCAATTTCTATTCACACAAATTCAGGAACTATTACTAGGACTATTTTAAAAATCAATCACTTATATAAATTTGAGTTTTGATTGATATAAAATTAAAGTTCATATGCATCAGTTTTCCAAACATTTAGGTCAAAATTCTCTTTTAATCAACACTACAGAGAATCTGATCTCTTATCCGCAGAAATCCGCAATTTAGATTAAAGAGGATTTTGTCCACACAGGATAGTTAATTATCACTCAAAATATTCATTAAAATTCAAAAATGCCAAATACAAAACCCAACACTGCTGTCATTAGGACATATGAGACAAAGTCACTGCACAAAATCACCTCATATATCAGGAGGTCAAATTATTAGGAGGAAAATTAGTAATCAAAGACAAAATTATTAACCTGAGGCACTTCTGAGGAAGGAAGCATTCCACAAAATTCTGACATCTCTAAAGAGAGATGTAATAGGTGTTTACAGAGTCAAGCTGCTGAAAGCAATCTTTCTGAAATTCAAATTTTTTTTTTAAATTGATAAGAATAGCATGCTTTCTACAACATTAATACCTTATGAGAAACACATTGAATGCAGTGTTGCACTTCAATCGCAGAGTACTGTGGAATTTGGTTACCAAGTATTAAGGCCCTACAGAAGTTAATGTCAGCTACAGCA
Organism: Ciconia boyciana; assembly: GCF_034638445.1. NCBI lineage: Eukaryota > Metazoa > Chordata > Aves > Ciconiiformes > Ciconiidae > Ciconia > Ciconia boyciana. The sequence goes on from NC_132941.1 coordinate 18,085,160, forward strand.
ATTCCTTGTTATTGCTCAGCAAAGCACAACATAGAAGAGATTATACCGATTTGGGATTTCATGTCCTTTTTCATAAGCAGTGTTTCTTTAACGTGCCTTCTCTCCAAGAAACATTCAACCAAGGAAAAATAAAATGCTTCTCAGGGAGAAGTCCTGCATCTACTACCTTAATTACAGGTAAACCGTCTTTTCCTTATTAACTGTGATTGACTACATAACCAGAAAAATAAGCAGGCTTAATTTTTTATTAAAAACAAACTTTTCAAGAGTTTCATAGCAGTACCATTTCTTAGCTTACAGATACCCAATTTCATGTCTGCATTAATATCATCAGTATGTAGGAGTACTTAGAAATCTTCGAAGACAGCTTCTGGAGAAAAGCTAAAGAATGTATGTTCATTGTATGGCAAGCTAACAGTCATCTTACACCTTAAAACAATTATCTCCATGTATGAAGACTGCTGTCTTAAAAAAAAAAAAGGTTTCTTTCAAGTCCTTGTACTAGATCTATGTTGTGGATATCTACCTACGTTGTGGATGTCCAGAGTATTCCAGTTTCCATACTGCACCAAGAGCCTTTCAAAAGCACTGTAATTCCATTCCGTCAACAGATGACACATGAATCTAAACAATCTCAGTGCAAATCCTTTCTCATATTCACACTTTCTGCTCTGAATTAATGACTTTGAAAAGCGGAGTATGTTTCTTCCACATTGTAAAGATAAAATATACATGTAGCAGTGTCACATTTATTTTATTCCTTTACTAGCATATTTTTAAACTTCTCCCATCCTTCATTCCATTCCTGTCACTGTCAAATTCATTATTGAGCCATACAAGTGGGTCTTGCTGCAAAATAACTGAACTCTGAGTGTTGGGATTATGAATACTATACTGTATCTTCCTTGCTTAAGAATAGTGTGCTGGTAATCTGTGTTATGGACTAGATGTTCTTAATTTTAGATTTCCACATCTTATTCTATCACACATGTTCCTTTTCTGTACTTTGGTTTCTTATAATTTCAACAGTTATCCAAAATTGTAAAGTTATGCCTCTGTCTCAATATAATTCTCCAAAATAAGAACCATCTTTTTTTCTTTTCACATGATTAAGCTGTGCATGCTATTCAAAACAGGCCTCAAGCCGATGATTTAATATTTGGTAACACAAAGATAATGAGATGCGTTGGCTGAAAGTAAATCATAGCTGTTGCACATCTTGACTATCTTGTGTGCTTAGCTTAGGGATCAAAACCATTCATCTATAATGCACCTATGAGTTTATAGAATGTTGTACCAATGGATAAAATTGGTTCCTGACTCAGTTAGAAAATGTGTTCACTAATTCATTTATCTTAAGTGGCAAAGCAGCAAATGCATTCAGGGTATACTGTCTGTTGATGAGAGATAGGAATGCCTGAAAGAAACGTTACAACTCAGCTTTCACAAAACAGATGTATTTTTTTTCTTATCATGTTATTTAGAAGGATTTCAATTTAAAAAAAATAAATTTATCTATGACTATTACAACTACCACCCTGTAAGAATATTGTAACCAAAAAGGATTAGCAAAAATTATTTCTCCAGTGTGTTTAGTTTATCTTTGCAGCTTTGGGTCTGTTCAATTTCATTATTTCCAAAGCATTTGCAATTTCTGCTTGGCCTTTCATACAGTTGCTAAGAAGAGAATATCACTGGGGGGAAAAAAAAAAGCAAGCAGCTACATGTTCAAAAGTACAAAGTTGGCAGAGGGAAATAAGAATAAACTCGATTACTTTAAGCTGATTTTAATTTTTTTAATTACCTATCAAGCTTCTTTCCTTTTAATGTTTTCCAAGTATTTTCCAAACATGTATCCAAATATCCTATTTTTTTCTCTATCTACTTTCAGTGGTAATCTTGCTCAGAATGTCAGTCCTGCTCAGTCATAGACACTCCCCTAGACTCTGCTGAAAAAGATTAGAATTTTACTAGCTAAATAAAACACATGGAAGTATTCTCAGAAGATGTACCACTGAATGAAATTCACACATGCATCTAAAAAAAACATAACTAAAAATAAATTAGAAATAAAAATAAAATCAGAAATATTTATTTAAGATTCAACTGAAATTCCAGTTTAATATTTTAGTCACAGAAGTAAATTTCCATGTACTTGGATTTATAAAATATCCATTAATACACACTACTACTGTGACCCTCCTTGAATTATCACTGAAAGGGCTGGTGAGAAAAGTACACTTCCAATTTAATTTTGTTTCTCAATTTGTATTACCTAAACCCTACTCGTCCCATTTTAATAGTCATAGTCTCTGTGCATAAGTGCATGTCTATGATACAATAAACTGGAGACACCCAGGATAAGTCTTTAAGAGTAGTTCAAGCATAAGCATTCTGCTATGGCAGCTCACACCCACAGCACAGGGTTTGCAAGCTATGCTAAGCTACTTTTGTACCTCCTTGCTTGGGTTACCTGCAATATAGACTCAGAAAACTGTCAGGAATTAATGTGCATGTATATTGAATAGATTGTTGTTCACATACAATGTTTTAATTTGTGTGTTATAAGCCTGAATTGAAAGAACAACACAGAACACTGTGTGAGAATCAGGTATCTTGCACAATTCATCCATGAAGTTGATCATCCAACGTAATACAAATAAAAAATTGGGTAAGATGCATCACTGTCCTGGTTTCAGCTGGGACAGAGTTAATTTTCTTCTTAGTAGCTGGTATAATGCTGTGTTTTGGATTTAGTATGAGAATAGTGTTGATAACACAGGGATGTTTTAGTTGTTACTAAATGTAATGTTTACACCAGTCAAGGACTTTTCAGCTTCCCATGCTCTGCCGGGTGCACAAGAAGCTGGGAGGGGGCACAGCCAAGATAGTTGATCCAAACTGGCCAAAGGGCTATTCCATACCGTATGATGTCATGCTCAGTATATAAACTGGAGGGAGTTGGCCGAGGGGTAGCAATCGCTGCTCGGGGACTGGCTGGGTGTTGGTCAGCGGGTGGTGAGCAGTTCCATCACTTTTTTTTTTCCCCCTGGGTTTTGTTCCTCTCTCTCTTTTGTTGTTTTCCTTTTCATTACTATTATTATTATTATTATTCCTTTTTCCCAATTATTAAAGTGTTCTTATCTCAACCCACGAGTTTTCTTTCTTCTGCTCTTCCAATTCTCTCCCCCACGCCACTGGGGGGGAAGGGTGAGCAAGCGGCTGTGTAGTGCTTAATTGCCGACTGAAGCTAAACCACTACAATCACGTTCCAGTAGACTTCCTAAACCCTTTCACTATTTTTTTCTCAACAAAAGGGCAGAATTCGTCATCTGCTTTGCAAAGTACAGTAAGAAATAACACTAAAATGCTCAATACTAAAAAAAAAAAAAAATAGCCAAACCTAGAAATCACAGTATTTCTCTTTCATTTGATCAGTTTTTAAATAAGATGATTATTCAAGGCAATAAAAGGGAACAATTATTTCTAATAAATCAACAGAGTGAGAATCCATACCCAGATTGTACATATTTTGGGGAGCAAGTAAGAGTTGGTCTGAGGGAGCAAATTAAACTTCATAAAATAGACACCAGGGCCTAGTTATCAAATTGCCTAATACATCTTATAGATTTAATCATTCCAATAGCAAGTAGAAGGAAATTCATACTGATTCTTTTTCCCCATTTGCCAAGCAATGTGGAAACCATAGGGTTTGGGGGCTTTTTTCCTTGGCAAGGCATGTGAGGATGGAGCAGGGAGAGTTAAATGAGCTTATTGTCAGGTAAACAATTCTGATCCTAACTGATACATGTTAGTCTCCAATGAACAATAAATACTGTCATTAATATTAAAATAATATAAAACTACCTGCATACAGAAGTAACTAGTACTTTGAAACCATATAGGTCTAAAATATATCAACTAAAAAAGAGGATCTATATTTTGTCTGCAAGCTATACATTTAAAAGGAGTCCTGATTATTTTGCTTCCAGACCCTCCCTGAATATTGACATGCATTCTCAAATGCATTTCCAGCTTCTTAAATGTTCAGGATAATGTACTATGCCTCTGCATTAACTCAGTTTTAATATTTAGTTAGGATGTCCTTAATTTATTTTACTGATGCAAATATAAATGGTTTTAATTTGAATGCTATCTACAAATAAATCAAAGGAAATAAAATTTTCCTTCAGTGTTAATGTAAAAAAAAAAAAAAACCAACCAAAACTTGCTTTCATCTCTTTTTTCCTTTAATTCATATATATCCATAGCAAAGACATTTTATTTTTTTAAGCTTATGCAGAATACATGCATAATATCTTTAAAAGCTTTGTTATTACTTATAGCTCATAAGTGGTTTAATTGAGTCTTATTGCTGTAATGCCAACCAGGAGACAACACTGACAACTAGGAAAGGAGGCACTTTACCAATCAATGTATGCTCTAATAGAGTTTGGTTCTGACATTCTTCCTGGCCAATTTTAACCAGCTGTAGTCATGGTCCACGGTCTTGCACAGGTTGGCTGGCAGCCACAAATATTTCTGAGAGTAGCACTTTATTTTCCATTTTTAAAATTTTCATTATTTGCAAGGGCTACTTGAAAACATATGCAAGAAGAAAAGAACTGGAGAAGCATGTTCCTATTGTAGGGGGTAGGAGAAACGGTTTGTTTTCCTCTAGCTTATGAACTTGCAGCCACAAGGCTAGTTAATACAAACTACAGAAAAATGCATGCTCACAATCAAGAACTTGTTAAATGAGAATCTTTGTATTAAAAAAACCCTAAATCAAAGCTGCTCCTTTATTCTATTTATTGCAGTCATCTATAAGTGTTGTATAGTCCTACTGAGGAAATACTCTTTTGAGGAGAAAAAGGAAAAATATTTTCCGCATTTATAGGCTGCCACGGTATCCCTTTAAATGTTAGTCACAAATGGTGCTAAGCACACACTGAATGCCTTCTACTTCTATTTTTTCCACATCAAAAGAATTTTTTCATGCTGACAGAGCAAAGCTGGCAACATGCTACTGTAGTCAATGCTGTAGGTGTCTCAGATGAACACAAGCAATGTGAGCTTAAAATGACTGCAGATGTGCTGTTAGTAACAAGCTGTCTTGAATAACCTAAAGAGCAGAAAACATACAGCATCTCCAAATGACCTTCTTGACCAAATGAAATGACCAAAATTTCAGCCATGTCTTTAGGTGGTATGACAGATTGTAGTATCATTGACTTCAGAAAATCAATATAAAAACACACCAAGGAAAACTCTGTCCTTACTAGTTATTTCAAGATAATGAAAGCATAAACTGTCTCTTTCTCCTAATAACATTTAATTTTTATCTTTGCTAACGATCTGCATCAGACACCTACAACATTATAAACTGAGACAGGGAACAAAAGCACACAAGGTAATTTAGGTTATGTTTGAACAACAGTCAGTTTAATATTATGGGACTAGCAAATTGACCTGCTAACATAGAACACTAACAGCATAGGTTTTTTTTCTAGTTACTGTTGTAATTAAAAGAGCCAGTGCAAAAAAGAATACTACATAGTGTCTCCAAGAGAATTATGGAGCTCCAGGTCACTGAGGACAACGAGAAGTAGGAAATTAAAGACACTCCAAGTATTGTCCCATCTTAGAAGGGATTTTGCTTCATAGTTGTACTGGATTTGTATATTCTTAAACATGAATTTTCCCCAAGCTTTTATATTACAGGTCTCATTTAAGTAGTTTCATAATTGCCAGCATAAATACGCAAGATACTTTAGAAAAGCAAATACAGTTCCTTTTCTCAATGTTCATATCTTTTTATCTCAATGACACAAGAACATATTTCCACATGTACTTGCATATACGAACACACAGATAGTCTCTATATCAAAACTTAGACTGTGCACAAAATTTAACCTTTAAATTTCTTATTCAATTCTTTGTCTACCAATCTCCTTTTTCCTTTTTAAAATAAGATGCATAGAATTTAACGTAATTAATACTTAGTGACTCTAAGAAAAAAATATAACTGTTTTTCTTGTGAAACCAGGATATTTTAAATAGTGCTGTAAGAAAATGGAAAGTTTTTACCTAGGGACACTTCAAATAGGTAATTTCTACTGCTTCTAGTTTCTTAACTTTCACTTTATCTTTAAATCCTCTATCTTCAGTTAAAATTGAAATATCCAACAGGAATACAAAGAAGAGAAAACCGATGGCAAGCAATCCACAGTCTCTGTGACCAGCTGTTTCTGCTCACATCCATATGAAAAAATATGTAATGTATTCAGACTTATGGAGTTACATGTACTGGTTAGCTGTTCAAATTACTGAGGATGGAAGGAAAAAAAAAAGTGCTTCATACAATCTCTGAGGAGCACACAGAACAAGCTTTGCATAAGGCTTAGTTTCACATAAACCCCCAAATTATATATCAAAAGGTAGGAGCCTATACTGTGCCAAAATTTAGAGTAACATAGACTTCTGCGTCCAATGTACTCATTGTGAGGGTGTTTTCTCACTGAAAATGTTTGTATTTTTGTGTAAAATTATGGGGAGGAAAGGAAAAGGTTGTATATGCACTGGTTCAGCTGATTTACTTGAGTCCTAATTCAGCCCCTGTTGATACGGGGGAACATTATTCCGTTGCCTTCAATTGACACTGGATTCCTTTTCCATCATACTTTTTACTGTGAGATTTAGTCACATACATAGGAGTCCTTTTGGATAGTTTCTTGTATGCTCACAGAGACACAGTCCCATACACATATGTCCATGCATAAGCATACATGAAATTGAAAAATGAATGCATTATCCTTTTTAGATAGCAGGCATATGTTCATTGTTAACAGCTACAGAATATAAAGTTTCAACTTAAGAATAGTTCAGGTTTCAGCTAAAAGATAAAAAAAATACATTCAACAAGCTCAAAGACTAGTTTTCTACAATTAAAAAAAAGTAAGTCTGCAAAATAGAAGTCTAGAATGAAAGTCCTTCTGAACTTAAGCAGGTTAGGATATCATGTCAGATTGTCTGCAGAACCAAATTCTAGTCATGTGCAGAAACAAATATGTTATGTTTATTTCAAATCAAAATTATTTTTAAGGACATTTCCTGATATTTTCTGTCAAGCTGATGTTTTTACAGGGTATTGGTGCATTTTATTTATATGCCTGTAATCACGTAATGCCTGTGTGGGTAAGGAAAGAATTTTTCCCCAGGTTAGAATGACAAAGGATTTCTGTTCCCTTTCTGATTTCAAAGGAAAGAATCCACTTCCTGGCATCACCTTGCTCCTTTAATTTAGAAAATTCTCTAGGATGCTGGCAATTCCTTTGATTTCTCCTGATGTCTTAGCAGCACTTTATAATCTACATCTATTGATTATTTTGTCCTATAAGCTTTATGCTGTTAGAAAAAATTAGTTTGTGGCTGCTTGTACAGGGTCAGTCTCTAGATGGTTGTATAAAAAAATGCGTGTATCCAGTTGACTTGTTGCAGAGGACTAAGTCAGTGAAAAAGGTGGTCCCTTCCATCCTATTCGGGAACATAAACTGTATTCCAGAAGAAAAGTTCTGATCCTTCTTCATAAGACTCTAGTGCTCTGCCAAGTTTCTTTCTGCTGTTTAGCCTCAGCAAACCATGTAATATCAATTATTTTTTCCAGTTAATTTTCCTATTAATTTTCCTATTTTTTGTACTGTATTACTAAAGATTTCCTGTGCTTTTCAGACTATCTGGATGATAGCTGTACTCCTTTAACACAAGTCTAACACTCTGATCATTCCTCTCTTTCTTATTAGGATTATTCTTCATCACACAACTACCACGCTTACCACTTTCAAGGCCAAGCAAATATTAAGGGCTAAATTGCTAAATGAAAACAAGGCACGGCGTATCAAGACTAAAAGGGAAGATTTCTCGATTTTATTTTCCTTAAGTGTGGGATAGAGGATGGCACAACCCGCAATACCAAATGTCACGTGTTATGTAACACCATATTAGTTAACATAATGCTAATGCTTTATCTTGTGTGTTGAATGCAGTTCCAGCTAGCAGAGCCTTGCCGCTGACCAAGGTGCAGGGAGAACAGTTCAGGGTTCTCTCTTGTATCGTACACTCAATACATCTACAAGATGAAATTCTAAACTAGTATCAATTCCCTTCAAACTCCTTTGCTTCTCTCACGTAATCACTAATAAGCTTTACTTGCAGTTTTTGTTGTTGTTTTAAGTGGTCTTTGACTTGATCATGTGAGCATTATAAATTGCTCAATTTTTTCTTCTTAAATAGCTGCTCCCCTCACCTTCCCCAGTGAGGATAATGTGTACCTCTGCTATGAAGTGGTGCAGGAGAGGGTACATTATAACACCACTTAAAGCAACTGCTGTAGTAGGCACTGTATACACACACAGAGCATACACACCACCTAAACAGACAAGGGGAACAAAATGCAAGAAAGCAGAGAAAAATGTACTTGTCCAAAGTCTGCTCCATCTTTAGCAAGTCATTACATGACTTGGTTTCTCTACTTCTTCTGTCCTTCTCTAAAGTCATATGTATATACTGAGAATCAATTCAAGGGTCTAGATCTTAATCCATCACCAACTTTATTCCTCCACTGCAAGTCAGAGGCCCCTATCTGATAATTTTGATTTAGCAAAGTATTTAAGAGTACTTCATGTAAATTGATTTTTTAATACTTATTCATTTTTTTGTATCTATTTTTAAATTTTCCCTGAAGTAATGAAATTTTATATAAATACAGAACACGTTCAATACAGAATTAGAGATATAAGCAAAAATATCTGGTAGATATTTCTGTGAATTAACAGAAAATAAATTTTATTTAAGAAGCTATGAAATTATTAAAAAATTTTGTTCACCCTGTGACAAAATAAAATCAATTCTTAAAAGCATAATTTTTGAAAAACATCAAGCACCTGAGTAATTGTGCTTAGTTTTAGTTATGACAACCATATGAAAAATTAGAAAAATTTATACAAAATAAACATTCGTATTTGGGATTAATATGTAATATGAATAAATGCCTCCAAGAAGCTATTACCAAAACAAAAGGCTTTCATTCTCCCACTTATTTTTCTTTAAAAATACATTTTACATTAAATACTCTCCCACTGAAACAGTTATTGAAAAATAATTTTTACCAAGAAGTTCAATTTCAGATGTGAGCAGCTTGCTCTGAATTGTGTAGGCAGTATGAGAACACTGCAGAAGTGTTAGTGTAGAAGTAACATATAAGTGCATGAATAATGTCGTCTTACTGATTTAACTGTGAAATATGTTCTTTTGGCATTTATAATTAGGGGCAGAGCAGATGGTGAAAGCTTAATATGTCCATTAAAATAAATTATGCTGCCAATGTTTCTTTAGTCTATAAAACTTTGATTGGGTTGGCTATTTCAGGTTGATTTTTTTTTGTTCTCCTTGGAGTAGTTCCTGTGCATATGCTGGAGAGTATTTTGTATCGCAACTGCAGGGAAAAAAAAAAAAGGGGGAAAGGGATGGGGAATTCTGTCCAAGTCTAACAACACACTTTTAAATGGGAGAACTCTGATTTAATTTTCTCCTCCCTCCCTAACAATCTTTTTCTTCACTAAAAGAAGGCCTAGTTGTATTCTCCTTAGTCTTTCATTTTCAGTGTGTCAAAGTCTCAGAAACAATGCATGTTTCTTTGTTTCCTTCTTTAAATGATCAGCAAAAACAAAGGTCTGTTATATGTATTGCTGAATTGCATCTCTGAAGTACAATGTGTAAATTTTGTGATTCACACATGCATTAACTGTTTGTAGGAAGAACTACTGCTATTGTTCGCACAGCTTTTTGTCATGAAACAGAAGACAAGAAAGGCATTTTATTTTTAGCGTGCTCCCACAAGCAGTTAAGAGTCGCAGCTCATCAGCTGGCTTAATAGCAGAGAGTACCATACCATCTCATGTTGAGCACTGAGGTTTAGGATTCACTTCAGGACACATTAAAATAAGTCTTTCCCTTGTGAAGAGAGGCATGGTATTACCTGCATTTCTCTTCAGAGTAATCATTACCAACAGAATATGTAGCACTCATCGTTATCTGTGAGCAAACTTCATGGCTCGTTTTAGGCAGAAATGGAATTGCTGCAATTCAAGATCAATGGGTAAAACTACAATTTGAAAACTACATGAATCTAGTTTAATTATGCAGTTTTCTTAAAACATGCTGTATTGGAGAAAAAATTAGTTTGATTTCAATCAAATGTCGTCTAGGCGAGTATTTGCAAGATCTGAAATATACATTTACTTATTTGTTAAAAATCAATAATGGATTAAATAAAATAAATATATGTTGTATATTTAGAGTATTTTAATACATAATATTCTGAAATAAAATCATAGAAATAATATCTGAATATTATTGGTTGCAACTGACTCCTCTCTATATCCAGAGACAACTTTGAAGAATTCAGAGCACTTTAAGGATAATGCAATAAATTATTCTGCAAATAAATCAGTAGGGCCTGAAAAGGGCTTTGAAACCTGAGCCAGTTGGTAGCCTGGTTCAAGGCAGCTGGAAAGCTAGCTTAAACACCAAGCTCCGCATTCCCCTGAGCAGTGGGATCCAGGGACAGCTAAGTTGCAGTGTCTCCTGTTCTACTGCACCTGAATCAAATGGGGGAAGGAAGGGTGGCTAGAGGAAAGAGATATTGCCGCTATGTTTGATTTATTCTTGATTTCCAGAAGAACTTTTTAGGGAATATGTCACAGATTGGGACAGTCACAGATTGGGACAAACTTTTTAAAATAGAGTAAAACTGTGAAAGTCACAAGTCAGCATAGCTTCACCACAGGATCTTCATCAACACCATTCTTTGGGCTGACCCCCATGTCATTGAAAAAAATCTGCAATTTTAGTTTTGTTTTTCTGTTATGTGTAATATAAACAGCAGGCATGCCTGAGATTTAGACAAGATAAGGTACATTCTAAATGCATAAATTAAGTTAGACGTGTCAACTGCCATTTCTGCCTTTGAAAATCTTCCTTCAGTCTTTGCCATCTGTACCCTTTTTCCACTGCCTGGAGACCTGCTGCTCCTCTTATCTCTTTGCACGCCTGTGTTGTGCCTGATAAAGGATGCTGCTGTGTGAGGTGCAGATTAGTTCACTGCTTGCATTAATAGTAGCCATCACTAGTAACTACATTCTAAAATAACCTTTCCCAGGAAAACCAACTAGGAAAAATACTTCTATACACATCACACTAATATCCTACTTTAAATATAAGATATATTAAAAAATAGACTATAACTTACTACATTATATTGCATATTCAAAACTGAAATAGCATAGCTAGATATACATTAAAAAAGAGTAAAATAAACCCTCCTGAATAAAAACAAACACACACACAAAAAATCAAGTGTTGTTACATTTCAACAGACACTGCAACAATAGAAGTGTAGGGATCAAGAAGGCTGGAATAAAGTCCTCAAAAGGAGCTTTTGATTGCTATAAGCAACAACCCTTTTCTGTACTAGAATCTCCATATAAGAGGAGATAGCTCCATCACTGCAGAATGAACTCTTAAAGAGATTTCTCTGATATTGGGAAAACAATAACTAATTAGAGACTGTAACATCTTTCAAAACTCTTTTCAAATCCCATAGTTAAGACTAATTACAATTTCCATTCAAAGCCACTTCTTCAGTAAGGGGACAATAGGTAGACAGCGAGACTTTTACTAGGAGGTTGCAAATTCAAATTTAAAATACTGTTGATCCTGGGAGACGAATCAATAGTAATGGGAAATGGCAAATGGGAAAATGACAGCACAGTATCCATAAGAGCTCAAGAAGAGGGGATGTAGTCCATTTGCATTGCACAACCACTGCCTATGAGAGTCTGTGCATCTTCTGGAGTTATTTCAAAGGGTAAGAATATTTTAGTAATTAAGGGCTCTAACTTAGACACCAAGTTGAAAGGGGCTCAGTTTCCATCTTCACCCTAGACTTCCTTTACACTCTTCAGCAAGTCTTGGCTCCTATCCATTAATAACCTTCAGATATACACAGGTAGAGCTTCAGTTTTCAAAGAAAAGGGCAAGCAATTTTATACAAATGTATATGAAATAGCACAGGAAGCTGGATCTTGACAAAGTTTTTACTATCCCTTCGATAGGCCCATTAATTTTTATACTACTGCTAACTGGAAAACTGTAGCAGCTAAACCAAGGCAGAAGTACCACAAATTGAACTCTCTTTACAGAGGCAGAAGGAAAGATGAGCAGCAGGAAGCCAAAATTGTGTTTGTACTATATGTTATCCTACAGTTATAAATGACTTCAGTTCCCGAGTACCCATGTAGGATCACTCACAGATGAAGATACTTATTCAAATTGTTACTTGAGGAAAAGTTATCTGAACAATTAAATTTGAATTCTGATCTTACACTGAATACAGAAAGAATCTCATAGCTGCAGATCAAAGCATTCCTGCTGCTTTAGCTTTGGTTTTAGGCTGCATGATTACACTGTGCAAACAAACTTTTGACACTATTGCAACATTTCACTGCAAAGACAGTGTAATTCACATCAGTTTGGTATCCCTAGGCAGCCATTGCAGCTGGGAAACCATTAATTTTCTTAACTAGGGAAAAACATGAGTTCACAAATCAAGCCAATTAGTATAGGCAAATGTTAACCTCAGCATATTTCATAAAGCAGCATTTATTAAGCAGAATACCCCTCCCCTTCTCCATCAACCTATTAACAAAAGAATATCTCTAACTACTTCCATTATATGGTCATTACGTTTTAGATCAAAGCAACAGGACATGTGCTTCAGGAGCTGCATTGCAGGCAGGCAGAAAATAAGACAAGAGAATGTTCTCGGATATCTCTTTGCATCGCTGCCTAAATAGGACCCGAATCATTCAGAATAGTTATAGCTATGTATGATATGGTTTTCCACATCTGTTAATTTCAATAAAAGTTAAATGTTAATAATAAACCCATTAAGGTGAAACATTCACTTCTCTCAAAAAAATTTTGAAGTCAGTACAACTAATAAATGAAAAACAAGCAGGTACTTTGAAGCAAGTTCAATTTTTTGTTCCTACGTCTCAAGAAACAGTCAGTATACTACTCCTTAATCTAGTATGGATTTGTCTGGTGAAGGGAAATCTGCTTCAGAAAACATGACACCTTCTGAACTGCAGGCCGGTAAGTATCCTACGATATCTGAAAAGTGGTATATTGATGTATTTCAGAAATGTAATAATCCTATAATTTTCTATTACATTAAATTGTGTATTTTAAAGAAATTAGTGAAAAAGAATGAAAACCCTTGCAATATCTGAAGACTTGTAAGAAAGCCGCTAAACTTCAAAGATTTCTTTTAGAGGGCTTGCAGTTATGTGCAGATATGTGGCATGGAATGTCCTCAAAATGTGGCACTTGATAAATGAGAGAAAAAGGAAAATGAGAAAGGGAGTAGACACTGGCAAAGCAGAAAGAAAATGCTTAAAAAGGATCAGCAGCTAGACAAAGAGTAGTGGCAGATACTGATGAGAAAAGCCACCCATGCAGCTGAGACAAGAATGCCAGCATTAAAGAATATACTGTTGAAACTAATGACAGGAGGCCTAGAAGATTAATTTTAGTGTGTCAGGTGACCTAAGACTATGCCAAAGTCTGTTCTCATCCTTAGGCTTATGCTAGCAAAACTCACAAATTCAACCCCCAGTGTTAAGATCCCTATAAATTGTCCTAAATTATCATTTATGTACTGTAGTACCTTTAGAAAATCTGTGTGTTAGCTGTTCAGCGAAGTAAAGCCATGACACACTGTACATTGCCAAGATGAAAAATAAACATCCATGCCATATTTCTAATCTCACTCTTGGATGTCAGTGCTGTGTTTGGGGCTGGCAGGCCCAAGCTGTTAGAATTCTAACTACAAACGTACCGTATCAGTGACTGTTCCGGTATACAGCGCTGTTGCACAAGTCCTGCAGGCATAATTAAAGTGATAGAAAACTGTACTAAAATGCTACAGTGCACAAATCATACTGACTCTCGGAGACCAGCTAGAATGCACTATGCTCTTATCTCTGAATCAGGCACTAGGGGTCCACCAATAGCATCTGCATTTATATTTTGTCATCAGACCATACTTCTATACACTTAAGGCATTCTGCACAGACTCGTAGTGTCTGTCCAGACATGTATAACCTACATGTTGATTCAGTTATGGGCCAGTTATAAGTTCCTGTATCTTATGTTTGCAGATTAATTGGCAGGAAGTTACAGTTTGTTAGAAATGTTAGAAAAGCAGGATGAACACAACTTGGATTGACCTCAAACAAATTAGGATTCTGGTAAACTACTTTTAACCTGGACAGTTTGGGGACAGCAGTATTACTATTTTGTATTATAAGCTTTTCCAGCATCTCTTACTTAGATTATTGTTACAACTATTTGATTAGCACAGTCATAACAGAACTCCCCATCTACTGCTTACTGTTGCATATTTTCATTCTCAGCAGGTTACCTTCTGATTTACCCCAGTTTAAGGAATTGTTTTCTTTCCACTAAACAAAATATGAAGGTCTCCTCCACAGGCATATTCAGCTCAGAGTATCAGGATCACAAGTGTGGCTGTTGTTCTAGCTGTGTCAAGCAGCCTTACTGCCTGCTGCTCTTTGAACGGAGAAGAAACATTTATTAAATGTTATCTAAAGTTTCCTAGGGCAGAAAACTTTACCGGACTGACAGAGTTGGGAACAGATTGTTCACCTTTCAAGTGCATAGGCCTGAAATGATCAACTGCTATAGCAATTCCTATTTCCAGCTATAACAATGGAAACTGCTTTTTAAACTGCCAAATTCTGCAATCCAGACTGAGGAAGAGCTTCCACTTGATGTGATGCTTCAGAAAGTTTTAGGCAGATCTGCAGGAGTGGAAACTAAAGGCATCCCCAATGGCTGCTTCTCCATTCCAAACCAGTTCTGGTCATACCACTTATTCTGGACTGTCTTTGAGAAGTGTCTCCTCTGTGAGAAAAACAACTCAAATTGATCATTACGTTGAGTTACGCTAATTTGTTAATCATCAGAATATGTTAAGGAGGAAAATGTTCTCAATTTGAGTCTGGAAAAACTGAGTCATTGAGGTCTCTCCTTGCAGAAGCTGTCGGGAATTTTGGTTTCTAGTGCCTACTTTAACCCTGCTTCATTTTATTTTTTTAAAGCAGATTTTATGTACCCACTGCTTCCCAATTAAATTCAACAGAACATATTTAGCTAAAAAATAAGTCCAAAACACCTCAAAAGACACTGATATCCACCTATTATCCATAGAAAATGGCCACAAAAACATCCTTACAGACTGTTACTAATAATTAACATGCTCTGCTGCAATCTTTCTTGAGTTTGTTTGAAAGAATGGAAATAAAAAGCAACATGAACAGAAAAAGTGCCTGATAGTAAAAAACGAATGTAATTTTCAAACATCTCTTTCTCCTGAATTGGAAGAATTCCATCAAATTAGTGATTTTTAATCAGTGAAAATCTTGGATTACATACAATCTGCTTAGTGGCTCTTGCCTATTACAAGGTGAGAAACCTACATGAAATTTGAAATATCCGTAAGTAAAAATATTTCTGTATTAAGAACAGCTATTCCAATTATGTTTTGACAATTCCTAGCATAATGTGACTCAATGGGCTTTTAGACCTCATGTATTACATGCATAACCAAAAAACTGGGGTTTGCCCATTTTTAAGGAAGGTAAGGATTCATAGATGGTCACACACACACAAAAAAAGCCTGTTGGTTGTTCTCTCATTCAACCCACAACGGCCACAAGAATATGCGTCCATCACACAACCATTCAACATTCACAGAAAAGTCAGACCAAATCTGTTGAAACAGATTCTGACTAGTCAGAAACAACCAGCTCAGACTAATGATCAGTCTGCACGCTAATAGTGAGAACCTCACACTGCAGGGAGTGACCCAGCTGGACACACCTCTCTTGAACTTGACAAGCATACTCTAATGTACAGAAGGATCTAAGGAATCAAAGGGAAGGGCAGACAGGGCATTCACTATAGAAGAAAATGTGTGCATTAGGATAAGTAGGTGTATACAAGGGATAGGGTGCAAGAGGGTATCAACATGCTTCTTTTTTTACAGGGTTTGTAGAATTAGTAGCCTTTGATTTTTCAAGGGTCTGTTGTCTATGTATTTGCCTCAGGGCACCTCTATTACTGTATGCTTATCAAATCCTGTACCTGTAAGATTTTAAAGGTTTTAGTATTATTCTACATTCATTTTTCGACAGCAGTTTCTCATTCTTTGACTGTGTTTTCACACCTCAGCTGAAATTTGTCCAAACAGCTGAGCACAAAATGTACCCAAGAACAGGAAAAACCAAAGTACACAGTAATTTCCTTCAAATGTCTCTTCAGCTTTACAGGAACTTTAAAATTACAGAAAACTATAAACTATCAATACGTTATTTGAAATTACACTATATGTAGGAAGTGGCCTTAAGCAATTTCTGTTGCACTGTTTTTCCACAAGCATAGCTTTATTTTAATTTGTGCTAATGTGTACTGAATCATGCTTGGAGTTTTTATAGTAAGATGAGCCTCCAATAGCATTATTTCACAAATGAAAGAAATGCATATTCATCCATTGGTTCAGAGGCCTAAAGTCCTCCCAGGAGTGTCACGAAAGGAACATAATATTCCAAGAGCTGGGTTTTGCTTTCAGATCACTGTTTGAGCTGATGGATGTAAAAACTCATGTAGCTCGACAGTAAGCTATTGGCTAGAGTTCTAAGGAGTGAATAAATTATTTTAAGCTTAGTAGTAATTTATGCTCACAAAATGAGGAAGGGTACCATCTGTTCAAGTACAGACAA
Source organism: Ciconia boyciana (assembly GCF_034638445.1). Classification (NCBI taxonomy): domain Eukaryota; kingdom Metazoa; phylum Chordata; class Aves; order Ciconiiformes; family Ciconiidae; genus Ciconia; species Ciconia boyciana. Next base: position 18,102,085 of record NC_132941.1, read on the forward strand.
TATAAAATTCTTTTAATTTGGTGTTAAATTGCTCACTTTTGATGTAGCTGTGCCATTGGTGAATACTCCTTATATTGAAATCATACAGAAGCAGAAATCTACCTTTTCTAAACAATGGCAGGAAATCACCTAGGCCTATAAGCAAGGTAGATGTCATGACCTTGGAAAAGTAGTAAATAATTTTGGAGTAGTATGTAGGGGGAAATTTGAACTCTTAATGGGCGGAAAAATGAGAAAGAAGGAAAAATTTTAGTAAAACCACTTGGGAGTTTTAGATAGTTTCAGATTGTCTCACCTCTTCTCCACAAGTGTTAAAACTTAGAATAAGCAAGGTATCTCACACCAGGAAACGCAGGCACTCTCTATGCTCAACTTACTTCATTTCCATGTTCCTAATAAAAGCCTTGACTAACTTCTGAGGACTGAAGTTCTCATTCATCTCCCTAGAGATAATACAGTCATTCCTCCAAAGTAATTTTAAATAGGTTAAGGCAATGGACATGACATGCATACAGGAGCTGAAAATTTGCAGTAGAATCCAATTATTTTCTAATATATATATTTTTATTTTATAGCTTATCTATGGTATTATCTAAAAATAATTAATTTGTGCTGCCTTTTAGAGAAAGTGGGAGCATTTCCTATACTCTATAAACATTTTTACTAATTCTTACTGGAGAAAGATACAAGTTAAGTTTAAATCACATGTTATCATATTGGACAAAATAAATGATTAGTATAATAAAAACTGAGAAGAATGACCTGAAGTAGATTTGGTAAAGAGCTATATCATACTTCTTTCTCTTCTTTCTCCTGAGAAGGATGGGAAACCTACACATTCCTCCTCCCTGTGCTGCCAGTTTGCTGAGTCAGAAGAAATTAATTGAGTCTACTATGGTTTACTATTCATATTACAAAGTACTAGACCTAATAGCTGCAGTGGACAAACACAGAACAATAAGATTTTCCATGTCCTAAGAAGTTCATGGTTCAGCTACGAAGTAAAAGCCAACAGACTGCTGCAAAGTAGAACATAAAGACCGTAATACTAGGTCAATCACAGTAAGCACCAGTATTAGCAGTTCAGTTGCCTCTCTGCCTTTTCTTTTTTTGGGGTGGGTAGATAGTAGAGCAAAATACAATTTTCATAATTAATTTGCAGGATATAGATAAATCTTTTGAAGTGTTTCGTAACACCTTCTCCTAGATGCAAGAGCCAGCATGGGAATAGGCCTAACATGCTTACTAAAAAATTTAACAAATGGGTGATGAAGTCCTGTATCTCTAGTTGGCTGCTGAATAGTAAATACAAGAGGAAAGGAAGAACTTTAAAGGTTTTCACTTGAACAACCAGATTTTTAAAAATAATAATTATTATTATTATAATGGAAAAGGATGCAGTGCTGACAAGAGAATAGGTGATGTGGTCACACCAAAGGTGTGAGAAAATTATCTTTGTAGTGATAGTCTGAGTGGATATAAGAGAAATCGCATTCACTGAGGTCAGAGAAAACATTACAGAAATCAGACATGACTTAATTAGAATTTGTAAAAGAAGTTTACTTACATGGATATGATACAGAAAGAATATGCTATGTTTAAGAAGGCACATGAAAAGGGATATGCTATTTGCAGGCCTGAATGATATGTTAAAAAGTGTTGTTGTCTACAGCAACTGAGGAAGGAAGTACCAGGAGTACAGTGTATAAAGACTTCTGTTTTAGAGGTGTGTTGCTGGGATATTTCTGTTTTAGGAAGATTGAGAGAACAGCTAAAATCTTGAACAGAAGACAATGTCTGGAATAGAGGTGCCAAGTATAAACTGTCGGTCTAGAGAAGGCAACTGAATTTGTGTTTGAGATTACTGACACAAAGGGTATGGAGAGAAATAAGACAGAACAATGGACAAAGCCGTACAGACTTCTACAGGAAAAGAAAGAGACTCCTTGGGAAGGTATCTTGAAAAAATATTTAGGGCCACAGAAATGGATACAGCCATGAAAGACTGATAGGAGAGGGCACAATTTCAAGAAGAAAATCATGCTGGCAATGTCAAAGAATGTTGAGAACAGAGCAATGGTTCTGATCTTTGACCACCAGAATGAAAAGTCTCAAAACAGAAAGCAGCTCTACAGCAGTGTCATACGAAGACTGCAGTTTGGTCTAACAGCTCAAAGAAGAGAGAGGAATAGAGCTTGGGGGCAGGGGGAGATTTCTATATCCTTACATTTTTATATATATCTTCTTCAGTATTTACAATGTGTCACTGCAAATACTGTGGTATCACCTAATTTCTTCCACGAAGTTTGTAATAGTATTTTTCCTATGCACAAAAGTATCAAAAGGAATAAAAACAATCCACTCAATTAAATAAACAGGCATGCATTCATTTTAAGAAGTTCATGCAATCTGTACTTAACATATTGCATTTCTCAGTACAGCATCCATTTCTCGGGTCACCTTGATGTCTTACAAAGTTGTATTTGGAGTTGAAATAAGAAGCAAAATGTCCTGTAAAAAGGGTTTTCACCCACTAGGTTAATGACAATAGAACTTCTATGTTACTGATTCTTTATTTTAGGGGCAAAACCCACAAATCAATTTGAACTTTTAATAGTAAAACCATGCATGAGCTCATATACATCTCTCTCTTTACTGAATCAAAACCCCATGTGCTCATTCCAATACATGCATATTTAAATGTATTAATATTAGGTAAAAGCATATGGTAAAATATGGCAATTCATATGGTAAAAGCATAAATATATACATTTACGAGGCATAGAGAATGTATGTTACATACTACCAAGTATCCTCATCACACCAATCAGAATATAATTACGATACAAAAAATAAACTGATGTGATAAAGTGGTTTGGCAGATGAAATTAGGTACTTTTATTTGCAATGCTACCTTTAATCTAAGTTTTCCATGCATAGTTCCCTTTTTGGTTAGCAGTTGAGTACTTTAGATTAAAAATTATGTCTTAATTTGGAATTTTTCTTTTTTTGCTCTTCTAGGATTTAGACCAGACTCTAAAAAGATTATATCTGCAGAAGGGTAGTGGAAATACTGCAATTCAGAGAAACACAGACAATGTTTCTGCACAAGGTAGATGAGATCATGAAGAAACTTCAGCTAGAGTAAGTAATATCACTAATATTCCAAGTGCTTTGTGAATAATCATGCAACTACTACCATGCACCTACCATGCACATTGTTTAATAGCATCATTGTACAGGGCTACTCCAGTGTGACATTAACTGGGTTCTCAGAATCCCAGTTTGGCAAGCCACTTCTTGTGCCTGCTGTGCTGCTGAAGTACTGGAGGTACAGCAGTACGCAGGGGTACAGGGACACCCGTGTGCTTTCAGAGCTTACTGCTGTGCTTAGCTGAGTAAGGGTGGGATTCCACCCAGCCCTGAGTGAGGCTGAGCAAAGACAAGTGGTGTGACAAATCTGTTTTAGCGTATAGGTGTTGCCTTGCCTGACTAGAAGAAGTGACTGAGCAATGACAGGATCTAGTTTTAGCAACCATTTCAGTGTTTGCAGGTGTGTTTGAATATGTCTGAGGTGACTTGCCCCAAGACTACGTGGCTGAGATGAAAATTCTCACTAAGGACCAAAAAACTTTTCCAACTTTTTTTGGAGCTCTGTTGAACCCTTCAGCTCTGCAGGGAATAAAAGCTTTTTCTTTTTTTTCCCCTCGCTAGTCTTGCAAACGGCTAGAACAGTCCTCAAAAAACTAGTGAAACTGGACTACAAAGGTGTTATATAGGACATCTACATGTACATTGAAATATTGTTACTTCTCTCTTATCACACACTACAGGTAACTTGAGAAGTTAATTCTGAACTTTCTGTAATGAAAATGGATGAAAATATTGCAACAGGAAATAACAAAAGGAAAGCTCTCTGTATTTCAGTGTGTCTGTTTTTTCTATCTCCAAATTTTGTAGTATTGGTCACCCTTATGTTCTTCTACAGCTGCTGCTGCAGTCGTGCAAGTAAGAGTTTTTAAACAATAGAAATGAGAAGTTAAAGTCTTATAAAAAGTTTAGAGGAAGTGGTTTTTTTAGACTTGAAAATTTCTAGTGCTGTTTCTAAAACTGAAATCCGTTTAAAGTTAATATTCTATTTAATTATTTTGCTTTAAGATATGCAGTCTTTTATAACACACTCAGAAAATTATTTGTTCAGTTATTAAAAGTCTGTGAAATAAAGTTACAGCTAATATGGCAGGTTTCCTAGAAGCTGTACCCATGGTATTAATACTTCCTACTGAAGTAATTTAGAGGCCTCTGAGGTCAATCACATCTAATTGATCTTGCTGTAATAACTTGGTTCCATAGCATTCTAAACACATTCCCTCTGCTTATTGAGATGCATTTGTTGTACAATAGGATTATACAATCTGCCATTTATACTTCACTGTACATTATAATATTACTACATTATTTTATTATAATGTCCTTGAGATCTACAGTTAGAGATCAGTTAATTTTCTCAAGTCCTTTACACAGTAGGGCTTAAAAGTACTGTAAAACTCAGCTGCAATAAGATTCAACCCTTGGGATCAATGCCAAAAGGTGGAAGTGAGCTGATGTACCACTGCACCATACTGCAGCAATTTTCTACGTCTAACCCACAGAACCATGTATGCACTCTGAATGAATAAGTAGCATTCCAACGCAAGCATTTACAGAAATACTGCCACTTTTCCTAGCAAATCTGACCTGATGAACAACCCCACAGATTTCAGTCAAATAAAGCTTTAGCAAGTATGTATTTTAAAGGTCAAGAAGGGAATAACTTCCTTTTTGGAATAAGAAGGGCCTGTGCTGTACTTTACTGTGTTGACAGAAAAGAACTGTTCATCCTGATGTTGGGGCATGAAGGAACCACCAAAATAGAGGACTAATGCTCAGGCAAATAGAGGCTACTATGCCAAGATGTTGCACGAAGGACATGTTCTCCAAAAAGACTCAAAAGAACTCTGCCCAGTGGGTAGTAAGGATAATGAGTATGTGGGTTTTTTCTTCAAAAAAAAAAAAAAAATCTTTCTTCAGAGCTTTCTACAGCAGTCCTGAGTAACCTAGAACTTGTACAACAAATATGTAACTCAAGTTGATTATGACTAATAAATTATGGGTTTATTATCATGAGTAATTTGGGGAGCAGAGGGCTTCAGGGAGAGGTAACTTGTTGCTTAGTTATTCTATAGAAAGAGCAGACATTTTATTTCTGATCAGTTACTCCATTGGAGTTGAGAGATGGATCAGAAAAAAAAAAGTATACTTTTAAGACCTTGTGAATTACAGGAGTCCTGAGTTGGTCCCTGGAATATTCTCATACCCCTCCCAAATAAACAAACATATCTGTTTTCCTATTTCAATTCATCTTAAAGTATTTAAATGTTTTCATGAGATCTCGCCTGTCTTAGGGTAGTAAGTGGACTTTACTCAAAAGAATTATCAAAAGAACTAAATAAAAATTCTCCTGAAGGAATTATGCTTGGTACTACATAAATTGCATTGATCATGTAAGGAGCTAAATGCCTTAAGTACTGTCATGTTATCTTCAAGGGAAGTATTTAATAATGTCTCCAATAAGCAGAGATATGTACCCTTTCTTACAAAATAAAAAGGCTCTACTCTACTTGCATTTGGGCAGGGGGAAACGCACCTAATGCAATGTGAAGACTGCCTTTATCCCTCTGTCCATTTACGGAATTTTAAATGATGCTTCCTCTGTAGTCCAAAACTAGATTATAAATTGCACATAAATTATTCTTCCTTAATGCTCTGTATTTTTGGCAGTGGCTAAAACGTCCCTTAGTATAATTCTGTGTGAACCACTAAAATCACATGCTGGTAAATTACTTGTCCGTGTACATATAAAATAAAATCTGAATTAATTCTTCAGTAGGTTTATGTAAAAATATACGTTTGACAGTGCCAATGTATTAATTTTTACTTGACATATGAGATGTTTTATGTCAGCTTAAATTCAGAAGATTTTTTTCTTAAAGAAAGAGCTCAGGTCTTGTAATTATCACCTTAAAACTTTGTTCAGTTCCTGTATGTAAAACCAGACAGACTTTATTCAGTTACTCATATCTGGGACATGAACAGACTTCTTCCTGCTTGTGCCAGCAATTTAACATCAACTCATTTCTTTGATTTCTGAAGAAACCGTTTGGAGAAACTCAGAATACCAGACTGGCTTAATTTATATGCTAATATATGATGATGTCACTGAAGTACTGCACTCTGAGGTCCCAGATGCTAAATAAAACAGAACATCAAAATTTTAGTTGTGCAAAATTGAAGTATTCTCTTTTAAAAAAAAAAAAAAAAGAATTAAATGTTTCAGATAAGCGAAAATGAGGATAATAGTTACCCATTTTGCACCAGTGCTGGGGTGATTAATTAACCAATATCTGTACAGTGCTGTGAAGATGAAGAACCCCTAGTCTTGTCATCACCATGTGCTTTCATCCATTTTGTTAGCTGCAGCATGGAGAACAAAATCAATAGACTGTACAGTATCTAAGCGCTTAGGACTTCAGCAAATAAAACATTTAAAATCTGTAAAGTGAAATAAGACCCCTACAAAAAAAGCTACAGATCTATGAAACAATTCCTAGAAAGAGTTTATCCACCATTGGCATATTTACTCCTGGGTGATGAGGACTAACTTTCTCCAAGTTATGAGTGAAATTACTTTTATTAGACTTAATTTGAATTTACAGTGAATGAGTATATGGGTCATTCATTAAGTTCCCAGTTGTAGTTTCTTTTTCATTTCACTGCAGTTTTTTTGAGATACATTCCAGCAGGGACTCAGTCACAAAAAAATGTATTGCCAAGCAAGGTGTACATAGGAATAAAGGAAACAAAAATGAACTTATAATATTCTGACACTGACTGTGTCTACTAGATTACATGCTGGTAATGATAACCTGTATTTTACCTATTGTTAGGAAAAGCAATTTACAATTTGACTTACATCCATTATAAGTAGTAAATTAATATAAGTTTTAACTGTACACAAATCCTGATCAATCTCTTAATTTCTCTGATTACTACACTTGGATATTTGTTACACTACTGGAGAACAAATCTAGTAGAAAACTGCACTTCCTTGTTGAACTGCTATTTCCCCATACACAAATCATTTAGACAATGTCTGGAGACTGTCAAGAATGTCCTGTTTTTATAATAACATAACTATTATATTCTCTTAACTAGGAAGAATCTTAAAAATACCAACAGCATTAAAACATTTGAGGGAGTATGTATTTTGCCGTAATCTCTTTTCTTACTTGAACATTTCTAATTTTATAATCACAAAACTTAATTTCAAAGTGACATAGTTGGAATATTAAGTATACTTCAAACTCTTTAGGGATCGCATTTAGCTAGCCAGTGACACTTACTACAGTCTACAACCTGCTTTATTCTCACTTTCTAAACGCCTTAGTATTTTTCTTACAAAATCATGGACTCCACTTCCCTGTAGTTAGCACAGCAGTCTGGTATAGAGATCCTTGTCTGTACCTGAGACCTCATGATTCATTTTTCCTAGGGCAATTTGTACAATCTATCCCTTTATCATCAGTTTTATAACCATTAGAGTTGCTGAAAAACATACACACACAAAGTTATGCATAAAAGGATACTTAAAGTCAACATATAATTGAACTTAAAAGAAATTTTAAGATCAATTAATTAGTCTGCTTATTATTTTCCAGAAATCAATTATTTCATAAATGATGCTCTGGGTATGGATTTGAAGTTTAGTTCAAGAGAAAGGGATAATGTGATGTAACACAGAGGGACCTTACAAATAAACTGAAATATGAAATAAGCCTTCCTATACATCATGCAAGTAAATTATGCCTATGTATACTATGTGGAAGAACAGATATTAAACTGTAAAATCTCACATACGTGTAATTCTCTTCTATCAGTTCTAAGTAGCTCTGAATAAATCATCAGTTGTTTTGTAGCCTATTAGGATTATGATGAGATGTGTCTCAAAATCCCTTCCAAAATGTTCCTATTTGCCTCTAATCCATCTTACTGTAGTCACTGCAGATTTTAAACAGCTAGGCAGAGATAATTCAGTTTCATCAGTTCAACTTCAAACCATAATGACAAGAGCCATCCTTATTTATTTTCATTTTCCTATTCTGCTCCAACTGCAGCCCAAAAACGTCATCATAAAGTGTGAAGCAGCAGCCTGGGGAACAAACATTTCATATGTCTGCACAAAAGGACTAGAGCGTCTTATTAAAAATAAATGTTAGTGCTTCAGTAATGAAAAAGCCCAATCCTGCAAAACCTTAATTGTATGAATAGTGTCACCTTTCCTATACAAGCAGTAAAACTGAAGGCTCTAAAATTCCTCAAGGGGCTGAGGATTAGCTACCTAACTAGGGCCTAAACTATCAAACCCAGTGTCTTCTATTCTTGAATTGTTAGTTGCCATCTTGAGAAATATTTTCTTTACATCCAGAAACACAATTATGGCAAGTAGTTGGAAGAAAATAAAAAAGCTGCTGCTCTGCATAGAAAATCACTGCATGTCACTAGTTACAGACAATAAATGAAACACTGGCAAAAATCCACTATGTTATACCCCAAACTACTCCTGTTTACACTCTGTGAGGCATAAAAATAAGTGTTGATGTCTTATCACTGTTGTGCAGGTCTGCAAATCTGCATCAGATTTGATTATACTGCATGACAAATGAGAATGCTCTTTCCAATTCTCAGCCTGCCTGATAGACTGCAACTACACTCCTGCAAAACCGCAGCCTCTAGGCAGCATATCTTGTTTGTTCAGGACAAGCCTGATCTAATTGAGGTTTTTTTTTCTGTACTTTTTCACTTTTCATTTAAGCTTTAGTGAATTTAAGCCTTTTCCTCAAAATTCTTTACCACTGAAATCCTGACATGACGCAGAGGAATTAGCTGAATAACCCAGTAAAGACACTTTTTAGCATGACAACTATTTTCTACATCTGTACGGAGCGCTGAGGTCTGGGTGAAGTTAAGGAAGCAGACTTAGAGCAACTGATTAAAGAGAGATAGAAATGGAGCATATGTATAAAGCAGCATATGAGGAACAAGCAAAAGAGATAGGTATCTTTAAAACATATTTGCAACAGATCTATTAAGGAATGAATGTTTTTTGTGGAATTAGGAAGCAAGGATGACTAATGAGAAAATTATAGGACACAAAAAGATACATACACTATTAAAAACCAGTAGTACAAAGTACCAATGTGCAAACCAAATGAAAAAAATATATTCCAAAACAGGAGCACACACTGTGGGAACCTAACTCCTATCTTACTATAAGATCAAAGTGTATGTTGAGGAGATATATAATTAGCAGTGTCTTCTAAATGAAAATACAGTAAACAAAAGCTAGTCAGGAGAATGGGAAGCAAAAGATGGTAGCTCTTGTCCACTTTCAAACATTAAGGATAATCAAAATGTTCCCATTCCAAAGCAATACAAGCTGTTTATTTAAGGTAAAGGGAGATGCAAAATCATGTAGGAGATTCCACAGCCCTCCTCTTGTCTCTCTGAAAAGAATTAAAGGACTCTCTTCATTTAAATGTAAAGGTGTTTCTATAATAACAATACTAGATGCTGTAGCATCAGCTGGTCTGAATCCACTGATAGGCACAGTAAATCCGAACTGGTGGAACAATGACAAAAGAAAAGCCCAATTTGCACAGTGCTTTTTAAATCGCTGCCCACTATGGCATTTTATCCCTTCTGAGATTACATGGCACAGGCCCAGAGCCTCTTCCATTCCCAACCACTGCTCACCTGGACAGGGTTTCAGTTTAGTACTCCTAAATCATTGAATTCCTAAATCATTTGATATACTGGTTTTTATCACTATTCTTGACAGCATGTCTCCCACAGGTAGAAGAGTCTAAGAATAGTCTTGACTAAAGATGGTAGCAGTGAAACTGGATTACAGGACTGGCTGAAAAGCTGTCAGTTTTTTCTGCCATGATCTCTGTTAGATCCACAATGTCTGACAGATAGAGGTTTTTAGAATTAACTACTGGCCCTGTCCATGCCTCATCCTGAAGCTAACAGCCAACCCTAACTAGCGTTGTCCTTAACACAACTGTACGTCTTTGTGGCAGACATCAATTAAGGATGACATATTTCACATCAGGCTATATATGGCCCTGTGAGACTGCACAAGAATTCATTAGGAAGACTGAGAAGTCTAATATTTTTCTTTTTAAATTATGATTGTTTTAAAATAAAACATCAAACCTAAAGAGTTTTTTTCTAAAGTTTTTTTCTTAAACCTAAAGTTCATTTTTTGTCTCTGTGTGCTTAAGAGGCCGTATTCTTGTGTTTATCTAGATTTCATTTGGTAACTATATATCAGGTGATTATTGTAATTCATTAATATTTCCTTATGGTATTTTTCTGAAGCTTCTTCCCAGGTGGCAAGACCTAATTATTCTTAGGATGACCATTGGACACAATTGCTCCAAACAGTCACTGACAGCAGTCATGGTATTACTTCAGATGTACTTGCTGGCTGCAGTTACTGGGCTCTATTTCCTTCCTAGTGAAGAATAAATTATAAGTTTGTTTTGTTTTAAATCAGAGAGTTGGAAACAGCATAATAAGATATGACAGGTTACAGCAAAAGTCAACTCTTGAGAATTCTTTTATTTCCCCACGCCAAACTTGAAGATGCCATAAACTCAAATCCTCTATGCCAGTCATAAAATTTTAATTAGCTAAACTAAAAATACTGGTACTATTTACTACTGTTCTTATTTGTTTCTTAAGCTGCTAGATTTAACACTACTGAAATAGATTGCAGATTGCAAAAGGCCGTCACTAGTATATTAATACTGTGCTTCAGCATACACGTGAGCATTCTGTTCAGCTTTATTATAATTAATCAGTAATCTAGTCTCTTGTTTCTCACTGCCAAATGATAAATTAACTACTGGCTACATTCATGGATGGAATATTAATTTATACAATGCCCTAGGGGTACTTCTGTATGTAGTACAAGACGCTTCATGAACAGATCTCATTCAAAGCTTTAGTAGAACTATGAAACAAAACAGAGTAAATCTAGTCAGGATCAGCTGCAACTATATTAAAACTGGAGATACCTGTATCAGCAATTTTAGTTAAGTACCACTGAGATATAGAAGAAATTAAATTTAGATATCGCATGGAAGAATGAATTCCTCTTTTAAATGCACAAAATCAATAACCAAAATCTTTCCATGCAAAGAGTTAGTATTTTCTGGAGCTTTGTGAAAAACACTTTTTCAATGTCAAATTATGTTCTCTGAGTATAGCACTGTATGTGTGTTGTGTAATGGCGAAATTTGCCAGTTCTAGAAGGGAAGGGCTTTTTTTCCCCTAGTTGCTTTGCAGTACTTACTGAAGCTTCCCACTACACATGTGAGGACAGCAGATGGATCCAGAGGTTCTGCCTCCAGCCTTGCGTGTTTCATCATTCATTATATGCTGCAGGCTTCATCTTGCAGCATCTTTCGGCTTTCTAGTGCATGAAAATGACCTTTGCACAGGTGCAGAAATGATATGCAACTATTTGCCTCTTCCATAGTATTCTTTCTGGTTTCTCTGCATTTTTCTAGTCTTTGAATGTCAGACAAGACAGAGAAAGTGTTATTTTTTAATACAGGGGGAAGGAAGTTCCATGAAATATTAATAATCTTGTGGCACTTGGCAGTACCAAAATATGCTTAAGATGTATTATACTGCAAAATTACAGTATAACAGAATACACATTTCTGATTTAGTAGCACTGAAAACATAATAAAACTTGACAGGGGAAATTCTGTCCTCAGTTTGTCATAGTCCAAAGAAAACTGAATACAGCATGCACTCTTGGTAAGACCACAGGGGGGGACTGCAGCCTCCCTATAAAATGCTAGACGGCATTTTGGTATCTCACAGCAACCCAGCCCAGAATGATCAAATCAAGGCATCTGGTCATTTGACTACAAACTGCTTGAGTTTTGAGCCTATCAGCAATCCAGAACGGCTCTCATAGCACAAGAAATACAGCATAGGAAAATGCTTGCCAAGAATAGGATGAAAACCACTGAGAAAAAAACAGGGTTATTTTCAATTTTCTAACATATTATTAATTATTATGAAGCCTTCTCTGATAGGAATTTTTAAAATTCCTTCTGATTCTGAAATCAATCACTGCAGCATACATAAAGTAATTTCAAGCTTTAATTATAAGAGAATAGGCAATGTACTTTGAAAGCAGCATCAAGATTTAGCTAACTCAGACATTTCAAGCAAGACTCACATTTTTATTTCACCTTCTGTTCTTGCATTTTAATGTTTTAAGCATCCTGCTTTATGAGAAGGTTATCACTTATTGCATGGCAAGTCTCAGAGAGCTCCTGTTCTTTCTCTCTGGACTGGACAGTTCTGTCTCTGGTACAATCTGATAGGAAATAGCTGAGCCAACAGGAAGTCTAGCAACGAATGGGGGAAGGGGAAAGCAGCTATGAGCACTGACTGCGAGACCTATGCAACTGAAGAATATTGCTTAGAAGGGAAGTGGCAGAATCTCATCAGCTGACAGCTTACATCTAGACTACTACAGGGAATCAAGTATTATATTTCAAAGCATATTGTATGGAGCTGCCCCTACAGGAATATGAATAGTTTGTTTGTACAGAGTGTAAGACCTCATAAACTACTGCAACCCATTTACAGCCACTTGTCTTAGGTATCATGAGGCTTTGATGTAAGACTCAGTCACATCTTTGTTTACAACCTTTGCCAAGGCTTGGGGTCTCATTAGGCACACGAGCACAAGTTTGACTTCTTCATTCCAGATGCAAGGTTTTTGGAAGAAAGAAGCACTGGATATGCGCTTCTGAGCTTCAGCTGTTGTCCTTTCAGGAGGCTAATCACCAAATTTATCAGTAGAGGGCACAAGAAAACAGCCTTCCTCATCAAACGTGTAAAACTAAGGGAGAGCTCCCAAGGTGACTCAACAAGCCACTAGGTTAGCATTATCTATTCTAATTAAATTAAAAAAAAAAACAAAACCCACCAATCACTTATAAACCACTATCACTTATAAAGCATATATAATGTTGGTTGAATAAAGACTATTAGTTTGTTTGAGATAAAATTCACAATATTAGTGACTGCAGGATGTTTCAAACATTCAGCTATCTGAAAACCTGAGTGTCTGAAGATGAGGATTTATAAATTGCAAATGAAAGAACTAGTCCCTAGTGATATCAGGCAAATGAACAGCATGTTGGTAGATATTAAATCCTAAAGCATAAATAATCTCCTTAAACCTACATCTGTGAAACCTAACAGTGAACTTACAAAAATATCTGTCCCTTATGCTCAATAGAAAATAATTCAAGCAAACAAAGGATGAAAAAATGAAAAACAGGGTGTCCAAAATGCTCTTCACTATTGGGTTGTTGAATACAGAGGACCTTGGTGGAATTGACTTGATTTAGTTGTAAAGAAAAATGGCCCACCATCCTACAATTTGCAATGCAGATTTCAGCACATTATTTAATGCAGTTTAAAAAACGCAATCAGCTATGGATGGATCATCCACAGTAACCAATATGTTTTAAGTGAGGATATCATCTTTATCCTAAATTAGGGTAGGTGGAGTTTTACATTTAGGATGCTGTAGTTCCTTTGAACTCTGTTTCTGTGCAGCTTAGTTTGTACGTTGTACAGACAGATCTTTCAGTTTCCAAAAAAGTATCAAGCACTTACACAAATGTTTAAAGCTTCCACGACAGCTGTAGATGCTCTGTACATTGAAGGTCCAGGATCTTATAACTCTATCAGGAAGAGTTAATTAGTAAGGTGAATATTTAGAGAAAGCCTATTTCCAATTCTATTATAAGGACCTACTTCCAAATGTTACTGTAGTATCACATGAGGGAAGATGTAAATTGGGTTGATCCAGACTGAGTTTTCTGAGATGTAAACTGTCTCTACTATTGTATTATCAATGCAAAGAATGACATTTGGAAAAAGTCTTCTCTTCATCAAGTCAGTCAAAAACACTTGACACAAAATTTGGTACCTAATTTGCCTATTTCATTCTTAGTTGTTTGTAACAACCTGTATTTGTTTTTATGTGATTTATTTATATTTGTGTACTCACATCTTTCTCACAAATCAATCTCCCTCTGTCTTTCCGTTTTAAAGGAACCAAGTAAGTTCCTGTTATCCACTTCATATTTATACTAGAATCCCCATATGTATGACATTAAGGGTCTTTTTTTCCAGGTATCTAGTTGAAGAGCAAGAATACATTTATGTATGTATTTATGTTCACATAGATCCAGGTATGTAGCTACATATATATGCAAAGCAGTTAACCCTCTTCTTGGTTACTTAGATACTTCACCAATGACTGCCTATAATTTATGGACAGAAGATGACAAAGTGTCAATTATGTCAAAGCTTTGAGCAGATAAACAAATGACTACTCTGTGTGGATTTGTACCCATGAAATTGCAATATCAAAGAGAGTGATCTTTTATTTTGGAGGATGGAGCTAGGTTTTACTGGGGTTTTTTCTTTTTTTTCCTCACTATCTTTATTGCCTAAACAGATTTCAAAGCTTAATTTCTTTTCTGATGCTACATAAAGAAGAAACAACATTCATCTTTCACTGAATACACACTTAGAAGTCCCTGCTAACTTCCAAAACATGCCACTGTTTCTCTTTGGGGAGCAATGAAACCGAGTGGAAGGGCAGAGGGACAACTAGTGGTGCTTTATAGATTCTGACAGTAATCTTTGGTAAGGAGACAGAGTCAGCTCCAAGCACCAGCTTTAGGAAAGTCTTGAGGTTTCAGAGAGACAACTCATCACTCAAGTGCTCTGCAAGTAGTAGTGACTGGTGTAAAAGACCACTCTGCTATTTGGAAAATAATGAACTATGTTCGTGAATGGTTCAAAATGGAGGGTGTGAAATAACATCAAGGGTGAAGCACAATTTTTAAAAGGATTTTTCATCCTTTGGGATATAAGGGAACATGGCCTTCAAACTCAACACACACAATGTATGCCGATGAAATAAAATATGCAATTAGCCTGCAGTTAAAGGATTTTTTGTAAAAATGTGACTGGCTATCTCAACTGCCTACTCTAGTTTAAAAAAGTTTTTCAGTAAAGGTGGAGAGATCCTTTTCAAGAAATCCACAGGCAAAGTTCAAGTGAAATCCTTGAGTGAACAGGCTTTTCTGTGCTGAAACTGTAGGCATTAACTCTGTTGTTTAATAGGCTCCACTTAAAGCCAGGAAGTCAGACATCATTAGCTGCCTGGCTCTGATGCACAAGTCTTATCCCATCAGATCCTAATGGCTTGTAAAGGAGAAGGGAGGCATGTGGATCTTGTCTAGCTGGAGAAGTTGTTGAAAATTGAAGAACTAAGCTTCCTCAGACAAAGTAGGGCAACAAAGCGCTGGTTTACTCCTGACCTTGGGTGGCTCTGGTAAGAAGAGGAAGGTATTGAATATTTATTAAAGTCTCTGATCATCTTTGGAAAAAGGCATCTTGATTTTATGTGATTTCTGTAGCAACACAATGGAATCTTTATGATTCAAGGAAAAATCAAACAAGTCTGTTGCTGGGAGATGAAACCCCAATAGATGAATCACTTCTGAGCCTAGTTCCCCTTATAACATCAGCCTGCTGAAAGTCTGAGGAAACATTTATTTCCCTTTAGACCTCCATGATGAGACCTGAATGTTTATCTCACTTCTGCCAAGTCATTATCAGGAGAGCAACTGTTTCGAACACAGGAGACTCTAGATCCTGCCCTCTACAGGTGTGTGATAAAGCTGAAATATTGTCGTTATGAAAATAAAAGTAAACACAAATATTAGAGCAGAAACTGTAGATCAGATTAGCATGAGCCTTTGGCAGTTCATGCTATGCTCTCTGTATCTTTTTAGACTACACCTCTTGAATAGTCTTTGACGGTATGCATGAGATTCCTCCAGGCTCAATAACTACTTCCAGAAAGTAAAGGAGACAATAGCTGGCTATGTCTTGTTTGTCTTCTCTGCCATCCTGTGCTCTGCTACAGATGGGAACATTGAGAGTTCTAGTGATATATCAAAATCCTAACTATTTGGAGACTTTAAGCCTGGTTTTTGGGTTGATTTTTTTTCTTTTTCTTCACACACATGTAGATAGACTTTCCCTATCAGTGATTGACAGGCTATGTAGGCAACAATGCAGCACGGAACGGGAAGAAGGATGAAAACTCATTGTTCTGCAATATTCCAAGAAGTATAATACAGTTTCAGCCATTCTCATTAGTAAGCGTACCCTGTGGTTGAATAAGATGCAGTGTCAGCAGGGTTAATTAGATCTACAGTTGGCCTAAACAAGAGATTTGTTTTGGACTGCAGCTAGCCTAACTGCAGCATGTAAAATAATGGCATCACATGGAAAAAAACATATGTAACAGATCTATTGGATAAAAGGCATTAATCCTGCAGTGCAAGGTTGCTGTACCGCAGTACAAGGGAAGGTTATAGCTGGGCAGCAGTATGGAAGACACCTACACGCAAAAAGCCTCATGCTCCATATCTGCCTATTACCTTACTTGTATCATATTGGCTATCAAAGGACTAGGGGATTATTAATGAAGCTTTAGAGATAGATAGATATAAAAGCTAGTATGAAAACAAGAATTTCCCCTGCATTTTATTTGTTGTAAGATAATTCTGGTTTGCTTAACGCATTTAAATAAACAACACATTTCCTAGGCTCTTAGTAAATGTAGCTATGCATTTGGATAACACTTTCGAGAATTAATGTTTTTCTTTTCAAAATGAAATAGTTGACAGATTACTGAAACATCTTACCTGAGACATCCCATTGGTACATTGTGGGTCAGTCTATTTTGTATTTATCTATGAATTTTCCAGTTCAGTACTCTGCATCTCTCATCACTAAAGAACTAGTAAGGCAAGAATGTAAACAGCAATATGAGTCTTGCTAATACTTATTCTTCAGTGGTTTGATTTTTTGTTCATAAATAGATTGGTTTGTCTTCAACTGATGCTCAGGACAGTATGTGTATAAATTTTGGTATCCGGTTTAGAATAAGTAATGTCTTGTCTACAGTTACATACATATATGGCACCAAGTATTATAGCTGGCGGAAAGTGATCCTTAAAGACTACTACATATTATGTAATTGTTGTGCTAATTGGGAAAGTTGAATGTAGACTAATTCCTCTAACAATTGGAAAAATTCCTATTTTTCTATCAAGTCAACTAGGTTTCATCTTTCTAAGCTTAATTATTATGGTCTGAACAACTACACCATGGCAGCATTCCTATGTTACAAACAGACGTACAGCTATAGTCCTGCTGGGGCTGGTGGGACATTCTGGGGGACCAGAGTACTGCAGGTAAGTTTGTAGCTTGTAGCAAAATTGAAGTCTTGAAATACCGTTGAGCTGCACCCAGTTCAAATCAAAGGTTAGCTTCCAGCCACTTAAATTGCAAAGATATGACACAGTCCCTTAATAACAGAAGTTGCCCACCATTGTAAAACAACAACAACCTAACACTGTGCAGACCCTTTGTGAGCTTCCTCAGTGGATTTTGGCAGGCACTTAGAACGCCTCCCCGCAGGATACAACTTTGTCCCATCATATGTAGCCTCGCATTGCAAGGTTATAATCAACTTCTGTGCCCTTTTATATCTCTCTATCAGATTCAAGCCCTAAACAGTCACATAATATTCTCCTTTCCATTTAATTCTTCATCTTGTATTTGCTATAGTAACAACTGTTAGGTGGGGGCAAATAAATCCTAAATTATGTGTGTTGTGGAAAACTCCATTAACCAAGATTTTGTTATGTTAAGTATTCTGCACACATTCCTGCCACAAAGAGCTTAAAAATCTATAAGTAAGTCTACAGGTGACAGACAAATGAAGCGGACTTTGGGGAGTCTGTTTAAAAAACAAAACCAAACACACTCACACCCCACACACTGACACAGTACTGGTCAAGAACAACAACAATGGAAACAGTGTAATAACTGCAAAGACATCCTTTTATAGTCTCCAAGGCAGAGAACTTTTTTCCACATGCTCTTCATATTCAGATAAGCAAATTATTTAGTACATTCATTTATAAGGGCAATTATTTTTACCTTCATAGTTTAAGCCAGCAAGAAGATTAAGAGCAAAATTCAACTAAATAGCAAAACCAAATTAAGATTTTCCAGTTAAGTACATTTAAGCTATTTTAAGTTATAATTACAGACATACCTATTATTCCAAGTTTTCAGTAAATGTTTAGTCTGTGTTATTGATTAAATCCAGTGCTTCACACCCTATCTCTACCATCATATAAGGTTATATTGGCTCTGTACCACACTTTTACACTCTTGCAATATTCTTTTCCTCTATCAGACAAATGTAAACAGAAGATATCAAACTGCCAAGTCTACTTAGATAGGTCAGTCTTTTGAGCAATGACTGCTGTCTTTGTAAATGCCTACCACAAAGGGATCCTATACACTTAGTTGGCTCGTAGGCTCCACTACAATAAAGATTTTTAATTTTTTTTTTCCAAGTACCTCCATTTCATTCAGGATGCTACTATGTTGTTTAGTTTAGTTCCACACGTAGGGCAAACTTCAAACTTTACTGTGTAAAAATTCCTGTTTTAATTTCCCCCATTGCTTGTCTTTATGATATGTGAGGGTCTCTACAGTCTTCAGCATGCATCCTGTGATAGGGAGCCTGGCATGCAGCTCAGCAAGAGAAACTACTCCTGCTGAGCCTCATTGGCCTCACAGGATGGTCTGAAGAAGAGAGGAGGAGGAAGGACTACTACCAGTCCAGCCTGAGGCGATGACAGTCATTGTGTCGATGGGACCAACATGTTACAAGGTGTCAACCAGTCAGCTAGGGTCAACCTCAGCTGTCAGCCCCAGTTAGTCATAAATTCATCCGATGATGAGAGAGAGATCATCTTAAAAGCAATATGGATTTTGTCCTGTCAAAAGACAAGATTCATTCTGTGAAAGCATGGGGAGGGTCAGAAACAGAGCAGCAGCATACAGATTTCATGTTTCCCAACCTTGTGATGGTATTTACCAGTACTATAGTAGGTTACTACGTTACCTTAATTACTAAATTAATTTAATTAAGATTATCAGTGCATAGATGAAAATATGTAACACCATGGACTATTGATTGATAAAACAGCTGGTTCAGAAACTGGATGGCATTTGGCTTGTTTATATTTATTATGAATGGTTATAAAAATGTTAAGTACCATCAGAAAGAAAACCAATAACTCAAGCTTATATCATTCAAAGAGATGCTGGTTAATATTAAGGAACTTATTTCCACTACAACTGCTACAGCACTGCCAATCACAAGAATTCCAAAATTATTTAAAGGTATCATATTGTCCGCAGATGTTTAAAGTACACATTCACAGTTTCTCCATTCCTGGAGCCTGTGTGAGTAGAAACTCGAAGCCGTGATTCTCACACACCAACAGCTGGAGCCTTAACTAAACCATGAAATATCATAAGACTCCCAATACTAAAAAGTGTTAACAAATCTAAGTTAAATCAATGTTGGCTCAAGAATAAGCCAGAGATTTTACTAAATTGTGATTTAAAACCTCCAAAACAAATATAGATATATGCACAGGGAAAAAAAAAATACTGTCACAAAGGGCTAGTAGCGCTGTAATAAATAACTCCTTCCCCAATACTCAGTTTTCCCTCATTCCAGTCTTTAGGGAGCAAAGCATAGATTACTAAGGTTCTTTACTATGTTTTGTACAAAGTACCTTCTCACAAAGCAAATCATTCTTGTACCAAAATGTGAGAAAGATATTTGTATGATAGAAAGAAGATCAGCTAACAGTTTGTTATTCTCCTAAATGCTACTGTACAAAGCAAGAATCAGGCTAAGATAGTACTGTGGATAAACCTTTAGGCAACTAGTCCAGAGACCTTGGTATTATTCCTGGTTCAGTCACCCAGCAGGGTGAATGATTCTGGGCAAGTCATTTCAGTGACTCCCCATCAGTAAAACAGGGCCATCAAATTTATTTCCTTTGCTTTGACACTTTCTGATAAGTTCAAAAGCTAAATCTTACCTAGTATGACAGTACAAAAGAATTACAGTACCAATGTATACATCTTATGCTGCAATAAAACTGACACGAGGTTATTCATCCCTAGAGTAATATAATCTTAACAGCACTTTTTTTCCCCGTCAAATAATTATTTCTAATTAGATCATCTGCTAGTGGGTGGGTCCAGTTATGATGCAGATGAGTTGAATAATAAATGGAGGACAAATATCAGAAACACATGCTGTAGAGATAATTTATTATCACTGCAGATAGGTGTGGAATAGATGTGCTAAAAACCCTAAGGTGGTCTCTTTCCAAGTACTGAAAACTGCAAATATCACAACACGCACCTTC
This sequence comes from Ciconia boyciana, assembly GCF_034638445.1. Lineage (NCBI taxonomy): Eukaryota > Metazoa > Chordata > Aves > Ciconiiformes > Ciconiidae > Ciconia > Ciconia boyciana. The sequence goes on from NC_132941.1 coordinate 18,122,634, forward strand.
TGTGCCTTTTACCTCGGGAAGAACAGAGGGAGATTTCCACCTACCATTGAAACACAAAGAAAAACCTTTTCTTATTTAAAAAAAAACCCAAACAAAAACAAACAACAAAAAACCAACAGAATTTATTTAAAGGCACACTCCTGATACCACACAGGTATTTTCATGGCAAGTCTTCCATCAAGAAAGCAGGCAATCATTTACCAGGAATGAAGAATTCTGCCACCAACAACCTTCATAATATTGGAATCAGAAATGCAATGCAAATCAATATTTACTAGGAAGTGTTCCCCTCCACTGCTCATTTTGTGCCTCTGATGCAGCACTGAGCATGGAATTTCTAGTCACCAATAGAATTCCTTCCCTTTCTATCATCCAGTATGCGACAGCTCTTATCTCCTGGGCCATAATATGTCAAATACTTCTACATAATTAAAGCCACACTGATTCATTGGCTAAGAATATCACAGGGATAAGTTTATTTTTAAAGCTGCCTTATCTCTAATCAAGAGTTGTCTTCCAGTAACACAAGATTTTGTGCCTAAAGACATATTATATATATACACACACACACATATATATAAAAAAATAACATTCCTTTCTCCTCCACAACCCAGCAGTAACAAGAAAATATCATTATACTCTGATTTCCCTTTGTAGTGCTAAATCAGAGACTATGAAGGATGGCAACTGAGCCAGGCAAAATGCACATTTTCGTTAAGTATTGAAACTGTAATTTATATTCCTCCCTTGATATAAACCTTTATTGCACTACCAAACAGAACCTTTCCATATTTCTTTGGTTCGTTCATCTCTGAGATTTGTTATTATGGTGGAGTTTATTTGGGAAAGAAAATAAAAATCTGTAGAGGTCAAAAATAGATAAACAAATTGGTGACAAGACATATGTCTTGTCAGGTTATTTTATATTTTAATGTACTGTTCATTAAAATGCAAATTTTAAATGTTCATTTTAAATGCAAATCTCTTAAGGGTAAATTTAAATATCAAGGCAAGCAATGCTGGTAGCATGGCAACAACATGCTATGCTGCATAGTAAGAATCTGCAATCGAGGCAAGTCTTTCCTGCTTTCCCATACTGGATCAGTTTCTGAGTAGAAATATTCGTGTTCTTTGTGTAACTGCCTTTATGACTATTCCTACATTAGTAGTTGTAGTGGTCTTTGAAACTCAAGACAGCACAGCAACCCTGTGAAACCTGGTAGCAGTCAGGATGGCCATCCTTAATAGGCAGAAAAGCTACAGATTAGAAGAAAACATTAAAAGAGAAAGAAAAAAAAAAAGGATATGTTTAGTAACAGTGTTTAATACAAGATTTCATTCCCAGAAGAGAGATTTGGTGTGGATTTGAGGACTACAGCAGCTCTGAAGCAATCTTGTTTCTGAACGAGAAACAAGCAATGCCATCTCCATGCACTCTCCCTGATGTGTTGAAAAGGCATCTCTCTTGGCTTTTAGAGCATGAGCTTTGAGGCCTATTTTAAGATTTGACTAAACCAAAAGGGTGCATTTGCCCTTGCACTGAAATGATATTTTTGTGGTAGCTGGTATCAGTGATTCTAGAGAGTAACATCAATTGCTTGATGTCATTTCACTCTTGGTGATAGGGGAAAAAAAAAAAAAATAAAATCCTATGTCATTCCAGAACAGAACCTAGTCTGTGCAACACTCACTCTCTTCAGTTGCTCCAGTTGCTTCAGTAACCAGGCACTCAGGAATATATTACCATTTTGCTAGGGCAGGAAAAGGCAAAGTTAACTAGCATTTCTGAGACTCCCTAGAAAGACAGGCTAACCAATAAAGTATAGCAGACAATCTGATTTTGAAGGGCACAGCGGGTGACAGAAAGTCCACCCAAGCACCTTTGTTTCTGTCTAGTGCATGAAGGCAGTAAATATGTGGAGGGCTGTGTGGGAATTATTTTCTTTATTATTCTTTCTCTCACATAAAGATCAGCTATTTCACTGAACCTGAACACTGAATGCCAAACACAGCTACTCCTTCTGGGAGGTTCTTATGATACTGTTTAGATAGGTGCTGTCCTTGTGGAACCTGGGCTTCTCACCCTATGTTATGCCTTGTATAGAGGGAAAAAATGCTGTTTAGAAATACTTGTCTAAATGTTTGTGGAATAATTGAGCACCAAAACCAGACAGACATAGAGCCTGTATTTTCTGTTCCTTGTAGTTGTTTATCCTGGTTTAATGCAGACAACGCACGGATGACTTCATAGTCTTCTGTTTCATACAATTTGAGGCAGGTATCGCCTTGATTTTGGAATTGCAGCTAATGTTTCATCCAGGCTCCCTACTTCTACCTAAACATTCACTCTTTTGGAGCCTACACTTCAAAAATTCCTGTCACTTCCTTTTCCTCCTCAGGGAATTTTCACATACAGACATACCACTATCACCACCAACAATACAGTTTTGTCTTGTCTCCCCTCCTCCTTCTTTCCTTCCTTCCTCCCATGTTCTCTTGCTTTCTGATATGCTAATTTTATTCCTCTAATCAGTTTAGAACTCCTAAAGTAAGTCAGCACTTACAGGTCTACAGGTCTCTCCCTATGTAGAAGATGAGCATGTTTTATTACCATAACCACTTCAAAAATGCCTGCCCTGTCACAAATGTTTTGTGACAACAGGAGTTGGTTCCACCTGGCTTTTGATGCACTTTGTTTCTTCCTTAGTATGAAATGCTATAATGACTTAATCTTCCCTCTGATTGAGGATTTCTGGGTGCTACAGGGTCACTTTGCATGAGACCAGTGGTCTTTTGCATGGCAGGATGCCTAAGGAGGCCCTTCCAGAGGCCCTTAAGAGATCTGTCCATGTGATTCGCCCAAAGATAGACAGAATATGTTTGTGGAGAATTGAGGTGACATTGTCACTGCTGTCTGTTGCCAGTTTGTAGCGTAACTGAGGTTTACATCAACTGTTAGAACCCCAAGATATGCAAGGTCTTCTACATTTATTCCTATGCTTCCTTCTTCAGCAGCTTATCCAGAGGAGCAGACCACACAGTGATCCCAGGCGATCATTCTGATGTCATTCCTAAAACCTCAACTGAATTAAGCTCTTTCTGTGGACTCAGGCTCTTAACACAGTGAGATGGAATGATGAAAGTCTATACATAAGAATATGAATTCTCCATCTCTGTTTATCTGCTAAAATATGAATTTTCTGTTCAATTTTTACTGGAATTACTAGCTCACTAAATCCCCCGGAGAACCCTGCAGTGTCATGCTAAGATAATCACTTGGCTGTCACTCACACCAAATCTGAAGTGGAACAACCGGAAAGCAGAGATGACTCTTCTACTGTCACTGCAAGAAAAATACCTTACCAGAGAAAATGGAAATGAACCCAAAAAGCCCTATGTTCCCATGTTAGACAACATCACTTGGCATTCTGGACTACAGTGGTCAAGCATCTAGATCTGCATACGCACCAGAACAGTGTTGACACTCATGGTTAGTGTTACAAAACTATTATGTTGGGTTGTAAGCTGGCTGTTTGTTTGGTTTTTTAAGAAGATGTTGCTATACTCATCATAGTAAGAAGTAACTTGCCTGCTATGACCACATTATGAAATCTTAGCTAAATCTAACCACTGTACTCAGGTGAAAGAATGTCACTAAATTCTTCAAGGATTAGATCCTGTGAACCCTTAACACACAAAGGTAGATGACGTATAAAAGCAAAACTTGCAAGGTCAGGCCCCTCCCTCGTAGAAACATTTTAGGAATAAAACCAGCAGACTTCACTCTTTGAAAATGATCAGGGTTACGGTACAATTGACTTGGGGAGAGGAACTTCCGCAGAGGTTGTACTTGACAAGTGAGTCTGTGAGGGGGATCTCTCAGAAAGTAAAAGGAAAGACAGAAGTCTGGAAATAATGCTAGCTGGTGACATGCTCACAAATATTCGTAACATCAATGTACAAAACAAAGTTCAAAAACTACTTCATGCAATTAATAGAATGGAAATATTCAACCTGCCTTTTAAGTAATAAAACAGTAACAAGTTATTCCTATGTAGCTGAATCTTCACTACAAAGTCTGTAACTAGAAGGGCTATTTTCTGAAGGAAACTTCATCTTAATAGTTCAAAACAGACAACTATTCCAAGATACTCCTCCATGCAGCTCCCACTGGTAGTCCAGGTAGGTATCAGTGGATGTCTGCATTGCAGAAGTACTGTTATTTGAAAATCCTTATCGAGACTCCAAAGCTCACACTGGTTATAACTGACGTATTTCTCCATTCCAGGACTTTTTTATATCTTTTTGCCAACTTTCCTTTCCTCTTCATTTTCTTCTGTTTCAAGAGAAAATGATCCCTTCATGCACAGGTATACTTCAGAGTATGCATCTCCAGCAGTATTTCATGCAACCTTATCATCTGAGAACAATGACACTTCCTCCTTGCCATCCCTACCTACAGGGCTTCTAGTTCTCCCTCTTTTGCTTAGGTGGAAGTACCTATTAATCCTAGAGTTTTCCGTACCAGTCTCTGCTCAGCTCTAACTTACTCCTCTTGAAGTGCAAGTCACCTTCCTCTGCTGCAGCAGGTGAATGAAGACAGTAAGTACTGCAACAAAAAAGAAAAGGCATGTCATGTACTCAAATGACAGTGCATTTACCTACCAGCATCAGAAACAAACAGTTCATTCTATATGTGTTTTTACCAGTTGTATAAGACCTTTCTTCTGGAAAACAGTATCATTAGCCAAGATGAGACTTAAGTTCAGACAAAACTGAGAACTGGAATGAAAGCCCTCTTCTCATGGATGCCATGATAAAGCCTAGGTGCTGCATGTTCAGCTCCTGCAGGCAGCACAAGCCTAAAGCACTGAACACTTCAAGAAACACATGGTGCTTTCTTGAGCTGCTTTTCACACAGCTCTCAAGGCAAAATGGGTCCTCAGGAAAAAAAAAAAAAAAAAATCTTACATTTTAATGCTCTCCCCCCTAGACTAAAAGCATTTGCAAGTATCCAGAGTACTTATAATGAACATTTGACTCAGCAATTGCATGTTTTGTGGAGTGTCTAAAAACTAGTGAATTCTGATTCCACTTTCAGCTCTTTCTCTTAACTTGTGAAGTACATGTGACTGCATCAGTGCTTTATTTTCTCCAGCTGTAAGAACTACCGTTATGTCTCTTGCACTAATGTTGCAAGGCTTTAATTGCCTCACAGGAGTGCCAAAAATACTACGTAGAAAGGTTCTTGCTTGCAAGAAGTATGTTCTTCCTTTCTTTTTCTTTATATCTACATTAAAATAAAAATATTTCAAGCAACTATTTCTTCCGTGGGAGGCTTATAGTAAGGTATTAGTTTGTACTCATAGTAATGTACTATTACATAGGTAATAGAGGCCAATGCATTATACTGATATTATACTCCGTCTTTGCTGAGATGCATGGATTAGCCCAAGAATGGAAGCCCTAGTTCTTTCTTTCTAAAAAAATACTGACTGCCAGAAACATGTCTGCTTCTTGTATGATGTACGGATAGGCACAAACATACCACTCTTCATAGGATCATAGAGCAATTCAGGTTGGACAGAATGTCGGAGGTCTCTCGTCCAACATCCTGCTCAAACCAGAGTCATCACTGAGGCCTGATCAGGTTGCTCAGGGCATCATCCAGTCTGGTCTTACAAACCTCCGAGGACAGAGACCACACAACCTCTCTGGGCTATCTGTTCCCATGTACGATTGTCCTTGAGGGGCAAAAGATTTTGTTTGTATTCAGCCTGAACCTCTTGTTTCAACATATGTCTATTGTCTTTCATTCTCTGCCACATACCACTGTGATGAGTCTGCTCCACTTCCCTGAAGACCTCCTTGTAGGTACTGGAAGGCTGCTATTAAATCCCCCCAAAGCCTCCCCTTCTGCAGGCTGAGCAAGCCCCACTCCCTCACCCTCTCCTCACAGACCCTGGCCTCCAGCCCCAACCACTTTGGTGGCCTCTGCAGAACTCCAGTTCACTGATATCTTCCTTGTACCAGGGGGGACCAAAACTGGATGCGGTCTACTGAATGATGAGTAGAGGGGGATATTTACTTCCCTTGATCTACTGGCTGCATTCTTGTTTGTACAGACCAGGATGCTCCCAACTACCTTTGTTGCCAGGGTACGTGGCCGGTGCATGTACAGCTTGTTGTCCACCAGGACCTCTAGGCCTTCTCGGCAGGGCTACTGCTCAGCCTCTACCATTGCAATGGCTTAAATGAAAACATTGCCTTGTTTATTTAAACACAGATTACAAGGGAAATGGATATAAAAAGTCTGCAAAAGCACCTAAAACTTGATATCTTCAAAGGCTACAACCAAGATCTTGTTCTGGACAAAACCAGGATCTTCTGTATTTCTCTCTGTGAGCTGGTAGCCTGGAATAGATCACTTCTTAATAGATTTCTCTACCTTCAGCACAGGAATATAAACTGGAAAAGGTTTAAACCATGGTATTTTCACAAATTATTTCTTAGCAAATGTTCTTATCAGAACAGCTGGAGAGATGGTAAAATTATGCTTCTTGAAGTGGTTCCTCATGTTCACAGCCTTAAGCAAAGGTCACTTGTTAAAGACCTAGCTCTTGTTTAAATTCATGTCCAGTCTCCAACCTGAACTGGCATTAACCAAGTAACTGTACAAAAAATGCTTTTTGAGATTCTTCCTTAGAAACATAAGTCTTTGGCCAAAAGAGCTGAGCAGCTATGGCCTTTTCAATAACACTTTTCCTTCACAATAGAGGATCAAGGGGAAGCAGTAATGCAGCTGCTGATTAGAGGCAACATTGCATTTTGAAAAATAGCTTTAGATATTTCCAAGTGCAGATAAGGGCTAAACTATCTCAGAATTTAGGTTTAGGAAGCCTGACAATCAAGGTTTACGAGGACAAGTCTGCAGCCTGAAATCCTATAAGCCCAAAGTGGAGTAAGGACAGTGGCTTCCCCTTGAGTAGTTTAGTACCCATAGAACAATATACGGAAAGAAAAGCTCTTTCATCCTTGTCTGTCCCATACGGAGGAGAATCTGGACTATACAGTGATAAACTGGAATCTTATGCTTTAACATAAACTTCAATCTTATGCTTTTCAACATACAGATAACCAGCACATACTGTATTTTTACTTAAGTGGCAATAAAGAATTACACTAAAATTTCTCCCTTTTAAAATTATCTTATGTGGAAATACTGTTGCTTACACACAACCACATAAAAATACAATAGGATTGCTTCTGTTTTTCAGTTCTGCTGGTTAAGTAATGAGGGATTCTTGGGTAACAGACATAATACATGAAATACCTTTTCTGCAAATGGATTTCCCAGCCCCTCCTGGGAGATTACAGGTGGCCTTGACCAGGTAATACAACTGAAATGCTACTTGCATTTTTTACCCAAACTGGTCACAGTAATTTAAGACTTTTCTTAAACATCACTGCAGTGCACATTATCTCTGTACTATGAACGGTGTATGATCTCTTGTCTTTATTTAAATTTATTTTCTTGTATGGCCTCACTAGAATGCAACAACCCTCAAAACGACATTGAGGATGCAAAGTACGTAAATCTGAAAGCGCAGACTGCTAGTTGAGGCAAAATAAGCCAGTCTTTGCCTTTCCAAGACGCAGCTCGAAACGCAGCATTCCCTTCCTCTCCCCCACCCCCATCCCTTTTGTTATGGCAATACAACCCCCCCACACGTATTCAAAAAACTGTTCAGAAAGGAGAAAACAGACCATGCTATAATGTCTCATGCTGTTTATCCCAACAAAAATCAAGTGTTCTTAATTGAGCAGCTTCTTCCCTCCAGACCTCATGATTAAGGGAACAGGAAAAGAGTGGATCAAAAGCTCTGATCCATTTGCTACACTGGAGGCATGAAATCAGAAACAAATACAAACTCTTAGCGGTGCTGCATTACATGAGGGCTCCTCTCGCATTTCTTTTGACTCTATTAAGACAAACAGACTCCTAAGCCTCCTGCCCTCCCACAAAACAGAGGCATTATGTATATGTTGCATTGTCGGTCCCTGCATTGCCGAAAGCAGACGTTAAGGCACAGCTGAGGTGAGGCGGTTGGGAGGGCGGGCTGAGCCGGAGAGCTCGCAGCCCTCCCGAGACGGAGCTGATCGCGAGCCGGCAGCGCGAAGCACCCGCTGTCCCCAACGGCAGCCCGGCTCTGGGGAGACGTTGCCAGCTCTCCAACGGCTGACAGGAGGCGGTGGCGGCGCGGCTCCTCCACCGCCGCCTCCCCGCCACAGCGGGCAGAAGAGCGGCTCCGTGCCAGTGGGGACATGTGGGCGTGCGGCGGCCCCCTGTGCCGGAGCCCCCCGCCGCCGCGCCGCTGACCGCGACCACACCGGCGGCTACTCCATGCCGCAGGGGCTCTCCTTCACCCCGGCTGCCCGTCCCCTTGCGGGTAGCTCGGTCGCCAGGGCATGAGGATGAGGTGGGGGCAGCTGCTGGCGGGGCGGGCAGCCCCCAGCCCCGATTTTGAGGGGAGCAATGTCCGCGCTCGCGCGGGGCGGGGGTGGCCGCGGCGCCCCCTCGGCGCCCCCTCAGCGCCCGCCCGGCCCCGCGGGCTCCCCGCTCCCCTGAGGGGACCCGCAGGGATGCTGCTGCCCCACGCCCGCGGAGCTGCCGGTCCCCCGCCCTGCGCACCCGCTCCTTACCCCTGCTGGCAACGACGGGGCCGATCCGCACCCCGCGCCGCGGCGGGGACACGGGGGCAGCTGCAGCCGCTCTTTTGTGTGCCTGCCTCAGCGCCACACACCGAGACGGCTAGTGGGCCCGGGAAGCTGCGTGCGGGAATACCGCCGGCCGCCCGGGAACCTGCATGGTGCATACCCCGGCCGCCGCGGCGGCTCGGGGGGCCGGGCCGGCGCGGCGGGGCCGCCCGGAGACTCTCGCTTCTCCTCAGCGTTGCCTCAGCCCGCCCACTCCGGCCTGCTGCCCCCACCGCTCAGTTGCCCCCGGCCCTGCCTGCCAGCCTTCGTGTCCCGAAGCGCGGGCGTCGCTCTCCGCTCAGGGGGTCCTGCTCGGCCTGCTCCCAGGGAGGTTGGAAGAGGTAATGGCAGAACTCCCTGCGCTGCCGTACAGAGGGCCGGTGAGGTGATGCCGTGTTTGTACGTCCCTGAGTTTCTCACAAAATGGCACAAGAAGTGGGTGGCTTGGTGATGCGGACTAACCTGTCAAATATGCTCTTCACAGATACTGCAGGCAGGAGGCCCAGCTCTGCGCCAGCTTCACACGTGCCTGTGGAGGAGCTTGCCCAGACCTGGACACTGAGGAGAGCTGGCTGCAGGGTGCGTCACTCCTGCACCTCCAGCCCGCAGGATGGAGCAACCCTTAGGCCTGGCTACCCTTCAGGAGCCCCTCAAGCAGCAACGGTAGGCAGGTATGTTTGTTGGAGACCTCCAGTCCTGCTGTGACGCGTGGCAAGGCCACCCTGCACGGGCAATAGGTACACCTAGGGACCCTGCTTCGGTGGTGAGCCATAGCATATATTTTCTCTGAGTCTTCCATACCATTTTTCTGTGAAGCACATTGCTGGATGCCAGCTATGTAATCCTGCTAGTTAATGACCTGTTTTGTTTCCCTGTTGCTTAAGGTGCTCCAGTGCAACAAAAATCAAATTAAACACCAAAAGTTTGAACATTATAGCAGGGGACAGCACTGGACTTAATCACATTCCATCATATGGCCAGATTTATGAGATCAAATAATGATTTTTATGCACTTGTGCAGATAATACATAGATCCCCCCATAAAGATTAAAAATGAAAGGTGTGATGTATAATATTTAAAAGCTCACTGAAGTGCGTTTCTCCAAGAACATTTCTTACGGTGAATGGTAAATATAGTTGGTTCCTCAGCCCTTTTATTAGAAAATACTAGATCTTTCTACTGCAGCTAGGTGATGGTGATTACTTTGTATATAAAGGAACATATGTGAGATCAACTGCTCTTAGGCCACTTATGACAGGACCTGTTCATAAGTATGCAAATTTGAGACTTGTAACTATTATTGAGTGTGAAAAGTAATCTTTCTCATGATAGCAAAAGTGAAAAGCTGTGTTAATGTAATTATATTGCTTTCCAATCAGCTAGATATCAATGTTCACTATAATAGCTGGGTGTCCAACTTGGTGTGCTTTTGTTTGCCCTGGGGTAGCTATACGAGTTGCTTAGTACTGAGTCAAATTCCATGTACATGCAAAGGCCCTTCATGGAAACAACATTTTGTGGTTTTTTTATTCTTGTTTTTTGTTTAGTTGTTAAGATTTCTGTTAAGATTCACTAACTACAGAGTAGCCATTTGCTACTAAGAGGTTATTTTCTATCATGGTTTTCTATGGTGACTTCTCTTATCCGTCCCCTTTTATATCCTGACTTGGCTGATTTCAGTTCTCTTTTGAAGATAATGAGAACTCAAACATTACATAAACTGTAATGCATGTATGTTTTACACGGAACTACAGGAAGTTATATATAATCTGTAGATGGGTTGTTTAAACATTTGGCAAATCATGTTTGAATTCATATTATTAATTCTCAAAATTGTTAACTTGATGAAATAGCCTAATGTATATAAGGAATTTTTCACTTTCTCAATCAATATACCAAAAGCAGTATTCCCAGCTTGATAGGGCAGGTATGTGTTTTCTTTCTGAAGTTACTGCAGCTGCACGTATGGTACTACAACTGACCTCTCAAAGACTGCAGGGGTCTCAAAGGGAGTGGGATATATTTTTTAACTTCTTAAATTTACGTTCCTAACAAACATTCTCCCTTCACCTCATTTTGGAGACAGTGACTCAGACAGATGGTTATTATAGAAAATTACATACCAAAATGGAAGGGAAAAATAAGGTGCATAATATCAGTCCAATAATGCACCTCTGCTACTCTTCAATTTCTGGAAATAATCTTTTCCATACAAGCCAGCCATAGATGCAGAAGTAGGATATTCCCCCTATTTAATGCAAACTGTGCATCGTCACATATGCCTTCAGAGTACCCACAGTTACTAGTTACTTCAGAACTTTTTATTTAAATCATGGTTTAAATGTATCTTTATTACTGAAAAAATGAAATGTTAAAAATAAGTAAAAATCTTCATTAAGATCTATTTTATAGAATATGTTAGTACCTATTTGCTATTTTTATGTTAACAAAGCATAACAGTTAAAAGATCACTTTAGATTACGCTTTAGATTACACCTAGAAAAGTCATGAAGTGCTTAAAAATGTATCATTACTTTAAAATGTTTGAGAGAACTCTTCACTTGTGAATCTATGCTATAAACTTTGCAGTTAACAATCCTGTTTAAAAATACGCAAGACAGTGCAAATGAACATGAAACTAGATATCTATCATCATTTGACATCAGATGACATCATTTTATAGATATTTAAGGATTATACCATCCCGGGAGGCACACCTCCTTCATTCACAATAAGGTAAATTTACGTTTCATAAAATGTTCAAACTGCTTTGAAAATGCTTATCAAAGGTGACAGATTTTGCATTCCTAAGATGGTGAAGTCTTCCATTTTAAAATGTCAGCATTGGGCCAATTACTTGATATATTGTTAGTTTTAATTTCCATATTAATCTTATATGATTCAATGTTCCAACTGTTGGTTACCTTTCTGTGTCTAGTGCCACCCAGCACCCTTATGAGAAGCACTAAGGCTACCATTTTAGGGATTTTTTCTGTTTCACAGTCTAATAACTTGGCCAACATGACAACTGCTTTGGTAAAAGAATCGAGTGTTTATTGAAACAATTAACTCTAACTGTTAATCAAGGGTTCCTGAGTCCAACAAACCCAAGTCGGATCACTACAGGAAGAATTTCTTGTAAGGACAGAATCAAATTAAGCACCAAGGAAATTATTCAGAGCAGCTACTGTAAATACCTCAACTAGATATTGTAAACATGTCCATGTTTCCTGGTCTTTCTATGAGACTTCCTTGGTCACACCAACTTCCATTTATCTATCTTAGCAATAAAGTCCAAATCGAAGGACTGTCCTTAACAATAGACAGCGACACTTCTGCATGTACATTAAGAAAGTAAACTCTAGTCTCAGCATTAAACACAGAAGTATTACCCACCCAGGAAGTCATCTGCAGAAGCAAGTGCCATCTTCAATTCCTCTTGTAATTCATTCACAGCTTTCTAAATTTTCAGGCTGTGTTAACTGTATTAAGCACTGTAGCTGTGGCATCATGATAGAGTACATTCTTCCAAAACTTGTGATAAATTGGGTAAATATGGTAATAATGAAAGCAATGGTAATAATGAAAGCAATTGAATTCAGAATGAAATACCCAGTGTTTTTTTTTAATTCAGGTGAGTTAATTGCCGTATAAGTATGATGGGACCAGAGTTTTTGCAGATTTGCAAAACTGTAAGGTTAGCTTTTAAAAGACATGTAGTTAGTTCTTGTCTCAGCTTTTTGAGTTTGCTTCTGTTTGTCTCATCATACAGAATGGGATTCATTCTGCAGCCTGTTCTCCCACCTAGGAGAGACTTGAGGGTTGCATAGAGGAAGTCAAAAAAGATACTTTGCTTCATTTAATTATGAGCCCTTTAGTTGCCTGAGTAATGTTGATGGAGTCCAGAAAAATGTCTTGTCTGCCTTAGGCAGCATAAAATGGGAACATGCTTCAGCTCAGAGGGGAAAAAAGGCACATGGAGAGACTGGAACTGGGAACTTGCCCTTGACAAATGACCCAAGCGTGACAAAATTTACTGACAAAATATTAACACTTCATCTTCTGAGAAGCTTGACATTATCAGAAAAGAAGGTTTCACTCTACCTTTTGAAAAAAAAAAAACAAAACAAATACCCATTGTCAAAGCCTCCTTCCCTTCTGAGCTAATCAGGCTCCAGTTATTTGAATCACTGTTGTTCTTTCCAGAAGTTGTATACTGGTGCAACAGGGGTATATCATTAAGTGTCCCTCCACTGGAAAAAACAAATCAGAGTTCTCTATTGCTCCAGTTTCCATCCCTGAATTTCCAGTTTTTCTTGATGTTATTCCCCTTTTATAATCACGGCAGTGACAAAGGGTAAGGCCCATATATCTAATCCCTCCCCCAAACCCTTAGAAAGTCAGAACAAAGAATGACTTGTGAAGGCTCTCTTGTTTAAGGTGAAGGACTAGAAGTTTGTTGCAAGTGTAGGGGCTGATCCTGTTCCCACTGAGGTCTATGGGAGTTAGGCTTATGAACGGGAAACTTCTCTCAGTGCATCTTAGCTGTCTTCAGATTCTTCAGCTGTCCAGCTCTCTTGGCTATTCCTTCCAAGTCTAGAGCTCCACAGGTGGAAATTCTCATATCTTGTAGTGCATACCCAGACAAGTAAGGGGGTCTGATCCCACCAAATGGTAAGAGCTTGTAATAAGCCTGCCCCAGTTTTGGCTATTGACTAATTTTACAGACCTAAACTCTCTTTTTTGTTTGTTTTGTTTTTTTGTTACTATCTTGACTTCCACCTTAGGAGGAGTCAGATGAAATGTATTAACTGTGAGTGAGATAAGAGCATGACTTAGTTATGATGAACAAAATACATCAGCTGACTTAGTGCTAGGCAACCCCACTGCAGTCAGTCAGGAAAATTGCTGGTTACCAGCTGAAAGCATTACAAGTCTCTTTCTTCTAATAAGATGGGGAGCACAATGAGGCAAGTGGAGTAAGTATTGTTTACTCAAAATCTCCATTCCCTAGTACTGTATCAAGCTACTACTATGAGTGTATTGATAGATGTCATACACAAAATTCCATCTCCTTCAGACAGGACAAAGAAATGGAATGTGAACCTAGGGAGGACTGCCCTGTTTTCTGTTGCACCAAACTAAGGGTATTAAGTTCAAAGACTTCTGTTCAGTTACCTTGACACATAACCAACGAGGCTTCTAGTCTTGGCATTCCTATGCTAGTTTTGCAGAAAAGATGCCTCCCCATCTTTGAAAGAACAGAAAGACAAAAGCAGCTTTGCTAATAGAATGTCTCCTAGAATGGCAGAATCATATTTCAGGAATATCAAATCATCCTGCTTTTCCATCATGAGCCTTAGGATTTCTAAATTCAAACAATTTAGAATTTAGATCACAAACTACCCTCTAAACAGTGATTTGATGAAATGCAAGAACCCTGCGGAAGACTGTATTTTTCTTAAAATATGACAGAAGGAGTATTTATTTTGAGTATAAAACTATCTCGTTTAAAAAAATGCATGGCTTTGCAGAGTTTTTTTCAGAAGTAAAATTCATAAGGAAGCATCAATGTCTTTAAAGCCCTGTTTAAATCTCAGGTCAACATGATACTTGTATTTTGTTGTAGCAAACATGACACAGAACACAAATAATTCCATTTCCATTAAGTAAAAAATCTCCTAAACTAAAATGAACTTACTTCATATCAAGCTGAAACTATTCACTGTATATGCAGACATGTAGGAAAATATAAAATTCAGATTGTGGTTTAGCTAGGAAAAAATATGACTTTTAAGGATTAAGAAAACTAGAGAGAGAAACAGCAGGTCTTCAATTTCTACAGCTGATGTGTCGAAACAAACCTATAAAAGAAAGTATCAGGACAAACACTGCTTGCTTAATGTACACCAATAAAGTGAAGTCTGTCCATGAATAAGTCAACAAACTGTGACTGCAGTCTATCAGAAACATAAGTATGCTGGCATGCTCTCTGATGTTCAAGACAGTGTATGTAACCAAGACTTGTGTTTTCCGCTGATTTTGTAAGTGCTTTTGCATAGGAAAACAATATTTATAAAGTAAGTGAAAAGACTAATCTCTATTCGTTCAGGTCTCTCCCACATATCTTCCCATGGATAAAGCCTGAAAAACAAATACTCAACACCTGAAAAAACTAAAATGTGACAAGTGCATTACAGTCTGAAATACTGTACTGCACAGGTACTTCTCTTCCATTGCCTGCATATCCACAGAGTTCATAAAACAACTAAATGATGATTTATGCTTGGTAACTTCCTTGGCAGTAATTGTTATGCCAAGGAAAACTTATTTACTGATTGCAGACACCCATACAATAACATAAGGGTTTTTTTATTGCATGAACCAATCAATCAGTGTGAAGCACAAACGGTGAATGGCGAAAACAGAAAATACAATCTTCCTTTTTCCTTTATTTCTAAAGGGAATATCTAAGCTATATTGTTGTCACTGAGAAGTGGGTCTCTGCTCTGAAATGTAGAACAAAATAATGGGGGATGACCTAGAAAGCAGTTTCTGTGGTTACAGAGGTAAAACCATGCTGCAAACACGAGGCAACAGAACATAAATTACTATGTTACATATGTAACTTGGCTCATGTGTTCGTCTTTAGAATCATAATGAATTTCAGAATGTCAACATACTAATTCTGAAAATCAGATCAACAACAACAAAAACGACCCTAAATCTGTAGCACAATTTCAGTACTCAAAAGCTGCACTTAATCCACACGAACTGCAGTGAACTTGTAAAGACTGAATACCACATCAATATTCCCAGCACCAGCTCAGTAACTTCACAACTAATCTATTGTTTTATTTGTCAATATTACAGCTCAAGCTTCCTCAAGTTCCACAAGGACTCCGTGGCAATCTTTAGGGTGAAGAAAAATCACAGGTTTGCCATGTGCACCTATTTTTGGCTCTTCGCTCAATATTCGTATCTTTTTTTCCTTCAGTTCTGTCATAGCCGCTTTTATGTCATCAACCTTATAAAAGAAAAATACAGTTCACACAAATTAACATATTACACTGTGTTATGCAGATTATACATTTAGGAGCAATAATATAATTCCTTACTAAAATGTTATTCCTAAATTCTAATATAATTCTGAAAATAAATTATAAAACAGTTTTAAAACATCTAGTGTTAAAAATAAAAATCCTACAGAAGTTTGCGTTTGTTATTTGAAGATTATATAAAATACTGTTTAAATAAATTGTGCTGTATTTTAGAAACTATTAAACAAAAATCACTCATGCACAAAGCCCATTGATTTTTTTATGTCGTTATTTTATAAGGACTCCATAAATAATCTAAACTCTGCATTACTATTACTAAGAAGATCATACTGCTTTCAAACTATCAATAACTAAAGAAGAATGCCTCCCTGTCTAATTGATGGCAAAACACTGACTCATTAGATGCTGGTGAAAAGGGAGGGCAATGGGCAGAAGGTAAAAGGAAAGTCTCTTTTAGATTTATATATCCTCCCCTGAGTAGGTTAAGCTTCATAAAGTTTCCTAAGAAAAACCTTGGAATTATCAGAAACATACCCAGAATATGACCTGGTTTTCCTGTTGAACTTAATTATAATAATAGCCGTTAACATAATATTTCAGTACAGTTTCCTGCAGAAATATGTAATTAACAAAAACATGCCTACGCTGTATAATGTGATCTTAAGTCTGATATCATGTCATCAGATGAAATTTGAATTTTCCCAAACCTTAAATGCATTCCTTCTTTGAAATAGTAAAATTAGCACTCAGTTTAGCAAATCCGATAGTCAATAATCAACAAAAACCTAGAATTAAAATAATAGCATTGCCGTTTTTCAAGACTGAGGTGTCTGGACATAACTTGGTGAATAAATTTGCATGATGCCATTGTAGGGAAGAAGGAAGTACCTAGCTTTAATTCAGAGGAACAGACATCAGTTAATTCCTACTTGTTTGCAGCAGTTTTGTTCATGAAAATTCTGAACTCACTACAGTTCTTCCTACACACAACTACCAGTTGGCTAAAAAAAAAATAAATTACTGTCAGGTTTTATCTAAAATAAAACAGCACACATAATGTGTGCCATAGCCCCCTCCAGGTTGTTTCCCCAAGCAGAAAAACCACTGCAGCTGCTGCTCTTGTCCTGCAGAGATGGCCAGAAGAGGAACTGTGTCTGGGCTCAGCTGGAATGAATTACTGCATCCTGAAGGAAGCAGTGAGAGTAAACAGTGGAAGGCCTGTGGGTGTATCCGTGTTAGGAGAGTATCAGGTTCAGATTTCTCTCTTATTCTACCAAGTGTCCAGCCTGCATTTCATTGCAGGTATTAAATTCATTTATAGCTGGTCAGGAATAATTTAATTTCTTCTTAAAATGCTTATTTTGTCTGAAACAAATTCCCTATCAAAACATCTGTCTAAAATTTTCCTTTGAATAATAAGATATAAGGAAGAAATGAAAAGCATTTTGATAAACTTGTCAGGCTTCCTCTCCAGTATGGAAAGAATTTTTACAGTTCAGCTTTTTGCAATAAAATTGTTCATAGAAAGACATTTCTACAAAATATTTTTTAAATTTCAAATGAACAATCAGTTGATACTGAAGTTCTTTTATAGTTTTTCTGAAAACTATTTTTGCTCAACTTCAGAAGATGACATATCTTTGAAATTGTAAGATTTTCCATTCTGAGGAGAATGGAAAATTGGAGGAGGGAGGTTAATATGTCTTTGATTGACTATGGTAGTGACCAAATCTGTTTTCAGTCCCACTTAAACAGGAGGTCAACAATGGATTGCTTTTTTCTCCATGTAAATTAGTCTATAATCTTCCGTTTGTTTTTATGTGGAGACAAACATGAGGGACTTAGGACAATTTTTTTCTTTTCTTTTTTTTTTTTCTGTAGAGAACGTAGAGAATCTATTAGTGAGTTACCGGACTTCACTTAGGAAAATCTGGCTGCAAGTAGCACTAGCTCACCCAATTAATGGAAATTAACTGCTAGATTATGACTCCTGGCTTGGTAGACCTCCTGTATACAGTTATAAATTTTCTTTTTTAAGACAACACTTCTACGTTGTCCAACATGGTATAATTAGCATGTCCCAGTCTTCTCAGTTTTCATAATTAACAGTATGACTTCCCTTGACAGCCATCTTTTGTTTATCTGCAACAAGATCATCTCTCATACAAAATGGAATCTACATAGAACAGTTTCAGCTGGTAACAAATATTTATTGAAATGTCTTAAAAGGGATTACATATCCTTGAAACCCTTGGGAGCTTTGAGCTCTTTTGCTGAGAAGTGCCTACAACTTCCTTCTTTTGTACCTATAAGTAAGTACTACTGGCCTTACAGAGGGCTGGAGGTTTTTTCAGTCTTACTGCAAATCACTTCTTTCTTCTACACCCCCCATTTCCTAAGTTCAGCTGAGGTATTTCACATTTCTATAGCAGGACTGGTCAATTTAAAAAGAATTAATTTTCTTCTTCCTGAATATCTGCAAATAGGCAAACTTCATGTAAGAAAAATTGCAATGCCTGTGTGTATGCAAAATTTCTCAATTCTCAATGAAAGCATGCAACTGCAAACACTGGTCTTTATGTTACATTCTGAAAACAATTTTTACTCACATCAGTAATGTCATTACTTTTTATTATTACACTTTGCATGAAATAATGTTTGCAAGACTCAGATCTGTAAAATATTAAAAACATGTATCATAGGCAGCAGCATTAAATTTTGCATCAAACATCTACACAAAAACATGAGTATACTAAATAAGATAACTACTTTACCCAGCACCTTTACATCTTGTGTACTTCCAGACCAATCTCTCTTTGATGGACAAGGAAGAACAGGACAGAAGAAACTCTGGAGACTTTACTGCTGTTTGGTAAATACGACTGACAATCTTTTTTTACTTCTGTATGCAATTAACTAAATATCAAACAGGAAGAAACTTCTGAAAATCTAAACTATGCCTTAGCTTAAACTTACAACTCCATCTTCTTCCAGTGTATGTCCTTTCTATGTCAGGAAGTTGACACCTGTCAAACACTATTCACAAGCCCTTGGGCTTGTCCACCTTCCACATTGGATACTTAACCCTCCCCTCCCCAATTTAATCTTTATAGCATAAAAGAGGAAAAAAACATCACATAGCTCATGAAATTGAACTGTAATTTCCAAAACAGAAAAAAGGCACTTTTAAGACTTCTTCTTATACAATATAAATTCTCACAAATACGACAGCCTTATATATTTGTTCTTGACACAGGCCAAACCTATGAAAAAATTACGCATACTTTAATATCTCTATCTTATTATGATATATTGTGTTAAAGTACCTCAATGCAGATATGATGCATTCCTCCAGTCTTGTTTTTTTGCAGAAAGCTTGCAATGGGACTTTGCTCTCCTAAAGGATGTAGAAGTTCCAGCTTTGTATTTCCCAGCTCCACAAAAACAGTGTAGACACCATGTTCGGGAAGAGCAACAGTCTCGCTCACCTGTGCTCCTAGCACATCTTTATACAAAGATTGAGCTTTCTCCAAATCAGGTACTGCAATTGCTACATGATTAAGTCGGCCCAGTTTCCATAAACAGCTTGGAATGTTTTGAGGAAAGGAATTCGATGATGATAGAGTTCGTATTGTGGGAGCTGAAGTCTGCAACCTGGTAAGAAGCCCTGAAAAAAAGTGAATAGCACCAATATAATGCTTTTGTGAAAGTACCAATATCTGCTCTTTCCCCTTTCAATGAGGCCTATGTAACTCCTATGTCATAAGCACACCAGTGTGCAAAGCTGAAGGCAGACTGAGATCAAGGAAAGAATTATTCTGTAGTACTAACAGCTCAATGAAAATTATGTAATTATGTATGTAATTATTCACAAGTATTAAAAAAAAAACCACACAAATTTGATGTAAATGCTGACATATGCCTGTTAAAAAGAGGAATACATGGCCAAATGTAACAGTCAACTGTATAATGTACTTAAAAGTGACTTCTGAATTTTTCAGAGCTTCTTACAAAATATAGACAGAAATGAGGATATGGCTATACGTGTAGAAATTATAACAAACAAACAAGAAAACTGAAACAAAACCTTGGACAGAACTGATACTGCAAGATCCAAAAGATAAAAGACTTGAGCTCTCCGCTGTCAAAACTAACTTGAGCAAGGCAAGAAATGTCATGTTGCATGTGAGGCTTAAGGAATCCTAAAAATCCTAAAATCTCCTGAGTCTGATTTCTTATTTTCTCTTTCTCCAATGGTTAAGTCATTTGCCGTTCTTACTTTTCAGATACCATATAGGTCTTACACTTAGTTTCACTAATCTGTTTCAAGATGCTTAGAAATATTTCAGTTCTAAGTACTGTGAACAACATCATGTCCAACTGACCAATAACAATTTAGAATATTTTAATGCAACTAATGCCACTGACTTCAGTGTGACTTACAAAAGAAAAATAATATTATTTGGCTCACCATAAATGAAAAGTTAATTATAAAAAAATACTGGATGACCATATGACACAAAGGTAAGGGCTAACATGTAGACAAAAGATGGAGAAGTCATGGAGAAACTCAGTGCGATGAAAAACTGCTTAGATATCTACAGGACTCTTCACAGACTGCTCTGACAAGGCAGTACTGAACTTTGCACTACCTGTGTCAAATTGCTGCATTGCTCACAAATAATTCTAGGGTCTAGTGCTGCTTGGGGTTTTTTTTGTAAGTCACAAAAAAAAGATAAAATGAGGATACTTACAAATGAATTACGTTAAAAATTAATCTGTCAGAGTACTAGAATCTGGAGAGGTTGGGAGTAGGGGAGAAATAGTGATCATATCAGTTGTTTCTAGCACCAGAATTAGAATTAGATGAAAGAATATATTCAAGCCACATTTTAATTTCATGCCAGTTTGCTTTAGGCCATGTCGGAGTTCCCAGTGCCTCAAGGCCAAGCTAGAGGCATCTTAGCATTTTGGAAGTCTTTGAGGCATTCTTAGCTTTAAATTCATAAATGTGCTGTTTTGCTAAGAGATTGTGCCAAGGATGCACTGAGATTCTGGATGCTTTGCAATACACTCAGGATAGCCTGGCTTGCATTTTTTTAGACTCTTTGTAAGGTTAGTAGTAGCTGTAATTAATCAGCTAGCTTCACTGTATGAAACTGAGAACTACCATTTCACAGGAGTTCAAGACTCTACAGCTATCAGTTTTTCTTCACAAAGACAACTGATGCAGTCCTTAAATCTAAGCCTTTCTGAGCACTGTGCTGTGATGGAAGAAGAAGTGTTTCTGTGTATTTGAGACTTAAAATTACAACATGCAATGTACATACTTCCCAAGACTTAGTATCACAAAAGTTATTCAGAATCATTAGATAATAATCAACATCCTACATTCATAATTTCCAGAAACTTGTCCAGTTCTGCAAGCCCTGAAATATTTCTTGCCAGCCTTTCACACAGTACATCCTGTCATCTCCTTCATCACGGCCAGAAGTTCTGGACAATTCTTTTTCACTTGTTACCTTTAGGCTATGATACTGGCATAGTAGAGCAACTCAATATTTCTAAGTACTTTTAACTTTTTACATGTTAAACAAAATCCCCTAGCAACTTCTACACAGAAGAAAAATTCTTGTTTTTCAAATGTCTATGCTGAAACTATTTTGTAGATAGACTTGCCATCTAAATGCAGCTGTATCAGGGATGAACAAAGCAACTGCCTGAGGAAGCGATACTATGCAATGGTTTATAATGTACAAAATAAGAAACATGCAGTATCTAGTTGGCATAATTAGAGGCATGGATAATTAACTAGACTAGAGTTTGACCAGATCACCAGAGTAACTAATGCATTAAAAAATAAAATAAAAAAACCCCAAACACCCGCCATACAGTCTTTTCTGTCCACCTAAGATTCTACATAAGTAGCTCTGTTTCCTACAATAATTTCTTAAGACCTGATTCAATTCTTGCTGAAGCAAGAGATAGTTTTCCACTTAGAGGAGGTCAGTATTCTCCAAAAGAGAAAAATCCTTTGAAAGATAAGGATCACATATTATATAATTTGTTATGTTTCCTAGAGCCTTTTATTGTTTCATTCCTTCTTCCAAATATTAACAGACCACAGTTCAGTAGAAATACTACTAACGTAGATTTTTCAAGCAGTCTTTACTGATGGGAAAGGCCAGGATTTTTCCCATTCTTTTTGACATCTCCCATCTATAATTCTTGCTGTACTTCACACAGGGCATATGACTACATGGCTATTATAATTTAATTTGTATTTTGTCTATTTTCAAGTAAATTGACAGAAAGTAGAGACACAGACTGCTACTCAGCTATTGCTGAAGCAATAAGCAAAAAGAATAGAAAATGCTATTTCTGTTGGGTTCTGCCCAAGAAACATTTGGTTTTTGTGGTGTTTCCTGGAAAGATAATAGATTGAAAAAGTGAAGTATATTCCTAGGATTCTTGTAAAGTCAAAGACACTTAAATGCCCACTCATATGACAATATTATTTATGCATCTCTCCATTTCCTCCTCTCACTTAACGGATTGGGTGGTTGAAGTCTATATATTTTTCCTAGGAGTATGTAGGGGCAGAGGACTCTTCAGCAGGTTTGGGGGGTGTTTTTACTTTATTCTATAAAGTCTTGTGAATTTATCCTAGCTCTAGTCATATGCATATAGAGCTTTAATTTTAAACCCATAATTACCAGTATGAATTTACTAAGATTAAACAAAAAGCATGTGTTTTTCTTGCATTATATAGATTAGTAACTATATAGATTAGTTACTTAAAATTCTAATCTTCTTCTTCTAACCCAATAATCAAAAGATGACCCTGCAGTGAAAAAGAAAGCTTTTCAGCAAACTTCAGATTGAAACCCCATCACTTTCATGTTTCAGGAAACACTCACTTATATTTATGCATATATCACAAAACTAGTCCTATTAACTGTTGTTGCTAAATTCTTCAATCACAAAAGCATTTATCCACTGACTTACAGAATTATTCAAGTAATTCTTAACTTTCTCCAGTGTTAAAAAAAATGACTTTGCTTCTTTTGAAGCCAGTAGACACTGTGACTAAAGTATCTATCCAACTATCTGTCCTGCTTGAAAAACTTGCATATGCTGACCAAATTCACACATGCAGTTGCTTGTCCTGGTATATACAGCATTTGCCCCTACTGGTTTCTTTCAAGACCTAATTTTTCAAACACACACAACCAAATCTGAATTTTTCTAGATATTTTGTCCTTTAGAGAAGATTCAGCTGACCCTGCTCTCATATATGATTGCTGGCTTCCTAGCCTCAGTGATACTGCAGAATGTATGTCACCTTCTTCAGCTTAATTCAGATTCTTCAGCAGCTTCTTCAGCTTCAGCAGATTCTTCAGCAGATTCTTCAGCTTCTTCAGCAGATTATGAACATGAAGTAACAAGTCTAAAGTACCCCATAAAATGAGATCCTCATCCTTCCAAATGTTTATTCATAGGCTTGTTGCTCCTTAGGTGGAGCAGTGTTCATTGACTTACATGGCTAAGTAGTCAAATGCAAGCCAAATCCAACTGAATTTCGTCACGTTCTCTGTGGGGAGGTTATACAACTGTGGGTTGCAGTAAGAAGAACCTTGTCACTGGGCACTGCTCTGTTGTCAACCATTTCAGGTTGAGAAAAACTCCCAAGCATGAAGAGGATGCTGTCGCCATAGGGAGTTTCGCATACAGGGGCTGTGTGGACCAGAGCTCTAGCTCTCTGGACCAAATGGAGAAAGGGCATAGTCTGGCCATTCTTAAATCCCAGAACTTTCAAGGTGGCGTTAGCATCTTGGAAACTTTGCCAGCCAAAAGGCTGAGGTCATTCACAGTGCTGCTCTGCTCTGTGCTGGAGTGGCTTTTGGGAATCGCATGGGCTCCATAGTTCCTAGAAACTGCGTCTCAGTTTGCTGCAGCTCTGGTTTCTTCCGTCAAAGTGCAATTATACAAAGGTGTTTTCATTCCCAGTATCCCACTGATTGATCACTGACAGCACTGAGCCTCTCATTCACTTTCTTCTGCAGTCTATGGCTACCGAGTAAAACAGAGTGGTTTAGGTACGGTGAGTTTAACCTGCCGTTACTTACTATTAAGAGAGTGAATGGTCCAGATAATTATAATGAACGGGAAATTATTTTGCATTTGACCACCAAGTTGGACCTTAAAAAGACAAGCTCCTCCTTGCACCTTAAGTTCGGAGTTTGCTGCCCAAGTTTATTCTAAGCCAGATAATGTCAGTTGTTAATGTATCTGTCATCTGGATCAGAAGACCTTGTTTTTATTTATAAAGGCAATTCTCTTTTGTTTGGGCCTATAAGGCTCCCACAGAGAGCCTCGGGCACGTTCCCGCACTTCAGGGCGCGGAGGGGCGGCGTGATCCCGCCCTGACGGCCCGCCCGCCCGGCCCCAGCGCGAAGCGGGAGTGCCCGCCGCCACGGGGCAAGAGCTCCGGGCCGGAGCGGGCACCGAGCCCCGCGGCCGCCCCGTGCCCAGGCCTGAGGTCGCGCTGGCCCTCACCGGTCCCGCCGCCCACCCCGCCGCCGGCCCGCCCGGCCCCTGCGTTACCGGCCGCCGCGCGCCCCAGGGAGGCCGCCATCTCGCCGCCCCGCCGCTCGCACCCAGCCCGGCCGCAGGCAGGCGGGGCCTGGTCGCGGGGAAGCGGCCGCCCTCCGCCGTCACCACAGCGGCGGCCGCCGCCCCCGTCGGGGCCGAGTCGTCCCCCGACCGCCCAGAGCTGAAGGCGCGCCCGCACAGGGAGCCCTTCGTCGCGGTGACAGCCCGCGGCTGTGTTTGTAGGACCGGCGCCACCGGAGCGTCTTGGTACGAGGGCACCGGCGGTGGCAATGGCTGTGTCCCGGCGAGGGGCTGGTGAGCCCTCGCTGCGGCGGGTGGGGGAGCCGCCCGGTGCCTTTACCAGAAGGAGGAAGCTCCACCGCGCAGGGGCGGCCGCTACGGCCGCTGCCAGCCAGCGTGCGCGGCCCGGGGCGGCCGCCCTGGAGCTGAAGCCGATGCCTGACTGCGGGGAGGCGGCTGTGCAGCGAGCCTCAGCCGTGCTGCCGCGAGCCTCTGCAGGGGCAGTTCTGGGCACTGTATTTATTTGAAAAGGAAAGTGCAAAAGAGGTCAGCTATAGCAGGGGACGTATGTAGAGAGAAAGTTTTCTGACTAAAGCATTGTGCAAAAGAGACTTGGGACAATGAGCAGGCTGTCTTCTGGTGTTCTGTTCCTTCTTGTGTCAGGGGTGTAAAACATTGCAAGTTGCTGTGATAGATCCTAAATGTATCAACAGCTTGTGCCATTTCAAATCTGATAATATTTGAATAATTAAAAGTGCAGCTCAAAATCAGTGTTCAAAATGGGTATTTGAAAGTCCCATCGGTACATGACACTTTCTGCTTCCAGCCCAGGTTGTAAAGTGTCAGATATGTTTATGATGTTCAGAGAAGCACAGGTACGGGTCATACTCATGCCTCAGCTGTCTGGGCCCTGCCCCACACAATGTTTTTTTGAGGGTACGGAGTCTCAATGAGAGGACACGCAGAAGTTGCATAGCAGGGCTTTGTTTTTTGTGCACTGAAAAGACTTATTTTTTTGGTAGGAAGGAAACATGAAAGCAGCAGAGGAACGGCAGAGGCAACAGCAAGAACAAAGTTAGAAGGTTTGTCACACTTTTGGGTCCAGGTGCTGAATGGCCACAGATGACTGGGAACGGCAGCAGGCCGGGTGAGTGCAGCCCAGGGGGCAGCCCCTGCTAAGGCATTTTGCAGCATGGTGGAGGAATGGATCGTCTCCTCCAGCTGCAGCAGCTTCTTCACCAGGGTCTGTGGGTGTAGTGCTTAATTTGACTTTATAAAATAAACTTTAAGGAAACTATATGATGTAAAGTAACAAAGCAGTTGAACACTGGGCAGTGCTCGCTAATTGCGTAGGCATGCGAATGCGTGCCTAGTTAGCTGGGAGCTTGGAGACGTCAGATAACAACGGGCATTTTGCTCACAGAATCAGCTGGAAGTGTGTGGTTCCAAAATAGCCCTTGTATCTAGGTCGGAGAAACAAAACTGCCAAGTAAGAGGACTGTAGCTTTACTATATTTAGAGCAGGTTTTTCAGTGCTGATGAACATCCCAATCGAGAGCAATACCACGCTCTTCCAAGGGGAGGAAGCATCAGCCATCAGCAGATGACTCTGCAATATCCTGCTTGCGGTTCACTGCGAACGCGAGCAGGCCCACCTGAAGAAGCGGGTGTGGCATGAATAAACGAGGCGGTTCTGTGACAAAAGCACGGACTGGGAGGCGGGCCGGGCCGAGCCGGCTCCTGCCTCTGTGGGTGTAAAACACCGCGAGGCAGAACTCCTGTATGCGGAACCTTGGCGCCGGCCGCGGGAGTCGTCCGGACCGTTTAGCCGGCGGCCTCGGGGAGGCGGTGCCAGGTTGCTCCACGCGCTGCGGCCGGCGGGAAGATGGCGGCTGTGAAGGGTCTGGAGACGTGCCTCAGGGTGGCGGGTGCTGCCGCGGCGCGTCCGGAGCGCTTCCTCAGGTACTGCGGGTTTCCCGGGGTCTGGGGAGCCCCCCAAATGCCGGAGTGTGCGCCCGTGCCCGTAGCGCTCTGCGATTTGTGCAGGCCTCAGTGCTCGGGGAGGGGAGACCTCGTGCCAGCCGGCCGGCCGGCGCTTCTCGGCTACCCCTGGTGCTGCAGAGCTCTCCTGAAACGCGCTATTAACAGCGTCGAGACCTGGCTGGGGCTTCTGCCACGGCTGCTGCAGTATCCTATTCCTTTCTTCAGCGTTCGGGAATTAGGAAACGGAGGTTTCTGTTTCAGTCAGCTATGTTGAAGCATTGGTAGCTCTACAGAAGAAACTGGAAGAGACTACCCAAATATAAAAGCTGAGGAGTAAGGCATTGGAGGAAGACAATTACCTTTTTAAAACCAAGGGTCTGTATCTTGGATGTTTGAGGTGTTTAGTGCTATATTATTTACTTCCCCAAAGCGTCTGGAGTGCTTAAATATGATCAAGATGTAATAAGATGCAACTATAGAGAATATTCTGTCCAGCTGCTACTTCATACACAAAGCTGAAAGGCTTAATAATTATGTCTATTTCTAGGAATGTTTAGTAGCAGTACTCCAAGACATGTGCAGAAAGTTAAGCAATAGCAGTAATTGTTGAAAGGTGCTATTCTGTAGTACCAAAATACCTAAGCAGATATAAAAAGAGCTGCGGGGTGACCATGTGATTAACTTAATGGAAGGTGTAAAATTAATGAAAGCTAGTGAATTCTGCAAAATAGAAAATAAAAAATATTAACTCTTGTGCTTTTTAAAGCTCTTAATTTTTTTTTCTACTTTTAGTGTGCAAGATGGACTGGCTGCTGACTTCAGAGCATTAACAAAGACTCTCTATGA
Source organism: Ciconia boyciana (assembly GCF_034638445.1). Taxonomy (NCBI): domain Eukaryota; kingdom Metazoa; phylum Chordata; class Aves; order Ciconiiformes; family Ciconiidae; genus Ciconia; species Ciconia boyciana. The sequence continues at coordinate 18,149,898 of NC_132941.1, forward strand.
TTTGAATAAAGCTCTGGGAAGTAATATAGTTCGTGGGGGTCCTCTAAAAGAGCTGGTGATAGAAAATTTTGATGAAGAACAGATTTGGCAACAGCTAGAGCTCCAGAACAATGCAGTTCTCGACTTCTTCAAGAAATCCATTGCAAGGGATGCTGAGGATGAAGATCTTTGCCTTTTCTCAGACCAGGAAGAGGATGGCTCTGATGCAGAGACCAGCAGCAACAAGGAATTGGAAGACAACATCATGGAAGCAGAAACTGAACAGAAGAATGTTTATACAAAAGAGAAAACTAAAGCTAAAGAAAAGCAAAGTAAACTCAGAGAAAGCATAATGCAGAAATACAGTGATGAGGATTCTGATATTGACTTTGATATTGAAGCACTGGAGCAACAAACTAAAACAGCCAAGGAAACCACACTGAAAATAATGGGAAGAAAATCTATAGTGGATGACAAGTTTTTCAAGCTGGCTGAGATGGAAGCTTTTTTAGAACATGCAGAGAAGGAAAACAGGGAGGAGGAAGAAGATATTAATTATTTTGAAGACATCCTCTCAGATGATGAGGAAGAAGAGTCTGAAGAAGCTAAAGTCAAAGTAAGAATATCAGTAAATTAATATTCTGATCTCTCTTTTCCTTTAAATCAAGATCTGATATCCATTAGGGTGACTATAAATTGTTGAATTCTGAGTAGAAACCACCAAGTTAAATTTCCTTAGATGACTAATGATTACTTCTGAAGCTTTACTTTAATAATATACTTGACATGAATATCTGTTATCAAAATGTCTTAGTGTAGGCGAACATACCGTCATGCAATTCCAGTCTCTCTTTAGATGGGTCTTGGGTTTTTGCATGAATAATGGAAGAGGTAGCATGTCAGAAGAAATAAGTGACCTTGCAGAACTGGCAGAATAGGTGACCCAGCAAATGAAAAAGATGTGTCACTCAGCATTGACATCTGGCAATTAGAGATCACTACGATGACTGATGCATAGCAAAGGGCTTTTGGCAACTTCTTTTTCCAGGGACATGGCTTTGTAACTCTGATTTAACTTAAGTTGCTGAGTACTTGTTTCAAAAATAAATCTTTTATTATTTAATATTACCAGAGAGCCTCACTAGCAAGTAAGACCTATGCCCAGTGCATAAGGAAATGTGTATGTATTCCAACAAATAATTGGCAAAATCTACTGCTCTTTGACTTCTGTATATGTTGAAATTGGAAATTAATTTAAATGGTAGAATATTTTAAGTACTTGTAAAGCAGATTAGTTTTACTAAGATTCCCTACCACAGGTTAATGCTTCAGTAAACTGAATTACTGTTATACAAGTAGTGCTGTTCCCCAGCTGCTAAAGACTTTAGAAGACAGAATACCCTTAGACTTCTGTCAGCCTAACAGTTTTGGTTTGGGTTTTTTTTTCTCCTCTCCTCTTCTTAGCCAATTAAGAGTTCTAGAGACTTGACATACAAAGATTTCTTTGATCCAGTCGATGACAATGATGATTTAGTAGCTAATGATGTTGAAGATGATCAGGAAGAGGAAGCAGACAGTGCTATTGAAGAGGAGAATGAAGAAAGCATGTCTGAGTAAGTATATGCATTATTTGTAGTTAAAATGTCCTTGTAATTTTACACTGAAGTAGAAAATAAAGTGTGAATTCCAAGGTCACTATGTTCATGGTTTGCATTGTCACCGTATTTAAAAAGTAGTTTATTTACTTATCTTTAGAGTATTTTGATATCTATTTGAATAAATCATTTAATAGCTGTAACTTCAGTTTTTGAAAGTTATTTGTAATATATCGAGGTTTCCCTAGTGTCTCCTGCCTTTAGGTTTCAATGAAAGCCTATTGTATTTCTTAACTGTGGGTTAGTTGTAACAGGTAAACATCTAATGGCTGAAATATCTTCATGTAAAAAATTATAGAGGCTTTTCAACCTTTATTGTATATTAAATTTTAATGTTACAGGGTCGAGGATATGAATGAAATGGTGATGGAGAGTATGAGAAGTAAAGAAGCCTCTAAAAAAGTTACTTTTAGTTTGCCAGATGACAGTGAAACAGAAGATGTTACTGATACGCAATTAGAGAAGGGCATTGATCCCAGTGAAATAAAGTCTTCTTTTGAGAAGAGACAGGAAAAGGTAACTGTTTGTTTTTTATTTTGCTAATACTTTGAAACAGTGGCAGATTTTATTTTTTTAATGATTGTGTGATTTGTTCAAAGTCTAGCAAATATGAATAGGCTATCTACAAATTAAGGGGGGAAAAAAGTGTCTTATCTACAAATTAAGGGGGGGAAAAAGTGTCTTATCTACATCGGATTTATATGCAGTCACATATTCCCTCATCTTTATGTGAGGAGGAGTTAAGTACCTGAAATAACTATTAATTTCTTGCCTTGAGTTTACTTGTGAGCTCTATGTTTTAAACTTATGAGGAAATTGTGTTTTTCAGATGAGCAAAAAAATAAAAAGTTTAGAAGAAGAGTTGTTAGAGGAGAAACCTTGGCAGCTTAAAGGAGAAGTGACTGGACAAAAACGACCTGAAAACAGCCTTTTGGAGGAAACGGTACTTTTTGACCATGCAGTCCGAATGGGTAAGTAGTGAGAGAGGGCTTTCCTGAAAGCATGTTGCATACCATATTGGGTTTTCTTCCCTTTGGACCTTGCTGAAAACACCTGTGACTCAAGAGCTGGATAACAAAACAGTAAGTTAAACTTCTCAGTGCGTTTTTGAGGTTGTGCATTTTCGTGGTGGAAACTACAGGAAGGTATAATTTTTAACTTAACTGAAAGTTCATTAATTTGGTGGCAGATTTAGTCATTTACAAGCCTTACATAATATAATTACTCTCTTCAAGATAGAGGAAAACATTATTTACTTACCTCACCTTCAATTACTACATTTTTGTTAAGGCTTTACTTTTTCTGTTGTTTATTCTGCATAGAACAAAAAGTATTTCTTGCTGGAGAAATGTTAATCTTAAAATTCTTCTCTTTCTCCTCTCAGCACCTGTGATCACGGAAGAAACTACTTTTCAGCTTGAAGACATCATTAAACAGAGAATATTGGATGAGGTTAATATTATCTTACTTGTTCCTCCCTATTTTGTTCATAGACTTGATTCACGTTCCAAGGACAAGTTTAAAGCTCTTAATGTTAGGTGTAGAGTTATCTTAATTTCTGCAACTGGTTGTTTTATTCTTTTGCCTTGAGGAATGTGTCTTTAGATTTCTAAGGAGCTCTGTTTTTACATGCCTGTTATATGCTAGGTTTTGGTGCGCTTCAAAAAAATGAGTATTTGCGGATAAAGCTATAAGGAGTTTATTTGGAATATAATGCCAGTCTGTAAATTTTTTCTATGACTGTAACTGTAGTGCTCTGAGCATTCTGAATGCTAACCAAAACTCAATTGTTTACTTAATTTTTCTTAAAAGTCACTGATAAGACTTGTATCCCACAGCTTGTTGAGGCTTATTGTTAGTTGAATAAAAATTGGTGCTATGGGGGGAGAGTATTTAAGTGCTTAAGAAAATTACACAGTTGTTACACAATTTTTACCCCAATCCACTAAAAATAAGCACACAAGCTAGAGCTGTAAGTCTTTTATTACTTTTTTTTTCAAATGAAAGTGTGAAACTTGATGAGTTCCTGGGAAGCCACATGCATAAACTAGTTAACGTGTCAGATAAGTAATATGGAAAATGTTCTAAATAAGCTGTAGCACCTGATACTTGACTGTAGTTGCCTTTGGTCATTAATTTAAGACTTTCTCAGGCATGGGATGATGTAGTACCGAAAGAAAAACCAAAAGAGGAGGCTTTTGAATACAAGAAACGTATCACTTTGGATCATGAAAAGAGTAAACTGAGCCTTGCTGAGATCTATGAGCAAGAATACATGAAACTTCACCAGGTAATGTAAGCAATGCCATTCCTTTCAGTTTGAAGTTCACATCACATAATCTTACATCTTCATTTGTACACTGCTAACTCTGCTTTCAGCTTTGTGGAAGTACTTCAGTCTTTCTCTGAGCGTTTGCCAGTGAAATGGCTCTGAATTGTATATTGTGGTGTTATGAGTCTTGTAGAAGTAAAATAGATTTATGAATGGTGTTGCAGTAACATTGCGTTATTAATGCAGCAAAAGACTGAAGAGGAAGAAAATCCCGAACACAAAGAAATTCAGGAAATGATGGATTCACTGTTCCTGAAGTTGGATGCACTTTGTAACTTCCACTTCACACCCAAACCAGTAAGTACATAAGTTTCATAAAGTTGGAGGGTTTTTTTCCCCCCTCTTTGAAACTAGATACTTTAAAATATATTTGGGAAATAGAACGTAAAATAAACATTGAGTGTTACTGAGCTTGTTCTTATTTCATATTAAATGCACTATAATTGCCTTTAAACAAAACCAAACATTTAGTATCTTCAGTTATCTGTGAGCTGCTGTGAGATGGTGTGCTCAGTCCTGAATATGTTTCCTTATTTCTAGCCTGTGCCAGAAGTTAAAATAGTTTCGAACCTTCCAGCTATAAGTATGGAAGAAGTAGCACCTGTTGCTGTTAGTGATGCTGCTCTCTTAGCACCAGAGGAGATCAAGGTAAATATAAATCAAAATCATGTAAGGATCTGTAGAGGATCTGTATCGTTGATAGAAGGGTGTGCTGGCTGCTAGATCAGTGGGAGAATTGTGCCCCCTCCCACCCTGGGTTCCTCACCTTGTAGACCTTCTTGCCTAGCATTTTGGTGTTGGTTGGTGTTGGGGTTTTGTGGGGGGGCAGGTGTGTGCTTTTTTTTTTTTTTTTTTTGCATAACTGGAAGGAGGGGAAAGTTAATTTTATTTGGCTACGCTACGCCATAATATTATGCTTCACTTTTGTTCTCAACTATTATGTGATGGCAACTTATTTTCCCAACGTATATATGAGTATTTGGAAAGGGAAAGCTAAATGACAATAGGGAAGAGCAATTAGCGTATCTTCGATCAATTGTACAAATCTCACTTCCCAACTTTTGCCAGTTTTTGGCCTTTGCCTTAATGCGGCATTGCCCTGAGCTGGCTAACCACTTGAAATGAAGACAGATTTGAGTACTGTGAAGTGAGTCTTGTCTTTTGCACGCTTATGGATCTAGAGATCTTGTTCTCTTTAGGAAAAGAACAAAGCTGGTGATGTAAAAACAGATGCAGAAAAGACTCCCACAGACAAAAAACGAGAACGAAGAAAGAAAAAGCTTCGTAAACGTATGAAGCTAAGAGAAAAGGAGAAACGTCAAAAGCTTCTTGAAAAGATGAAACCGGAACAAGGCACAAAACTTAGCAAAAAAGCTGCTGCAGCAAAATTAAAAAAGCTTACAAAAGAAGGCAAAGCATCTCTGCTCAAGGTAAGGCTTTCTTAAGTAGTCCTGTATAACTTGGAGCTTCCCAGCTAAAGAATATTAAAATCCCAAGGATAGATAATACTTCACTAGAGAGAGGAAAGGTAACTTTATCATAAAGAATTACAGAGTATAGGGTTTGTTTCCCTCCCATCCCTCTTGGCACAGCTACATCTCCTAATCTTTCTCCATCCCCTCAAAAAATCTTGTGCACAAGTAGTATATCTGCTTACCACCCAAACTTGTTTCCTTATTTATGTCTGATCAAATATAAAAGGTAAATGTAGCTGCTGGAAAGAAAGAGGTAGGAAGAAGACAGGGAAAGGGCAGATGCATACTTCTTTTTTTTTTTTCCTTTCTTTCTTTCTTTCTCCACTGCCCTGCCCGCTTTCCCCTGTATTCTTTTGAACTACAGTTTTGGAAGGACTGTTCTGATCCATACTTGTAGCTGTCTTCTGCAAAGTAGTGTTGAATGCCTTTTTAGTCCTGATTTGGCTGATTATCCTGACAGCTTGATGTCAATATAGAGGCCTAAAAATATACAGCTCTGGTTGCACTTCGCAGTGACCCTCTTGTTTATAATGCATATTTATGTAGATATTATTGCTTTAATTATGAATAAATCATACCTAAATGGTTGTTGGAACCTTTAGAAGCTTATTCAGAGTATAAAATATATTTGAATTTGTAAGCAACTTAATCTTTTGATATGGAAAAACATGAAAAAATTGTGTGATACAACTACTTTATATCAAAGTATATGCACAAAGCAGAAATGATTGTTTGCATTAGGTACTACTTTTTATTTACTTCAAAGCTCACAGGATGGTGTTCCTGCAAATACTAAGACTTATGCTCTTATTTCCTGCATTTGAACTGTTCCCTTGATGAAATGGGACTACTTGCATGCATAATTGAAGATGAGGTTTCTATTTAGTTCTTTCTAAGCTTTGAGTAACTTAAGCTATCTCAAAATAGAATATTCCTATTTTACTTTCTACTTATTGTGGAGCCTTCTCTATAATCTCATCAGATTGTTTTATAGCATGCAAAACAAAATCAGTAAACTTGTGTACCACCTATGATGCCTTATAAATTAAATTTTTTAAATCTTTGAAATTTTGAGGTATTAGAAACTAATAGGAAAAATTACTTGATTACTTCTAAAACGTTTGTGCTTACCTTTTCAAAAGGAGAGCAGAACACAAAATATAGATATGTAGTTGTAGCTCATGATGTGCAAAGATCTCTTCTTGATGCCTGTTCTTACCTACCATGCTAATTGCTAATTAGAAAGGGATCATACTCTTTATTTCTTTAGATAGCAGGAATGGTATAAGAATGCAGTGAAAAATACCCTTTAAAAAAAAAAATCTGATAACTGATTTTCAACTCAAATACCATTATGTGTGAGTAACTAGTACTGGTACTGTTTGTACATTTCTTGGTTATAACAAATATTTTGTCCATTGACAGGATGAAGGTAAAGACAAGGTCTTGAAATCATCTCAGGCCTTCTTTTCTCAACTACAAGATCAAGTAAAAATGCAAATCAAAGACGCAAACAAATTAAAGAAGAAACAGAAGAAGCAGAAAGCACTCTCTGTTCATAAACTGAAATTGTAACTTTTTTATGTACGTCGCATCTTGTATATATTAAAGTGTTTCTATGTGAATGCTGAATTTGAGTAGGTTTTATTCTGTGTCGATCTTGAAAATGTTCTGTGAACATCTAAGGTGATGTAAAGACACTTTCCTTTAGGTTTTACTTTTATTTTCTACCATAGAACTCTCATTTTTGTCTTTTTATTCTAAAAAGAAAGCTTCTTGCTAGGGGCAGTTACATAACCATGTAGATTACTTCATGTTTGTGTTTTGACTATGCTGTCTCTTCAAGCTATAGTCCATAGCTTTTGTATCTGCTGTTGTAATAGCCCTGTATGGATTGCAGGAATAACTGCATTTATTGAATATTTATTATTCCCATTTTATCAAACGGGGAGGACACGGAGGGTTTTTAAGCCTGCAGTAACTCAGAGTAAGCAAATGGTATCTTTTAACTTAAAGGATATTTTTTCAGGTGGAAATATTTCAGTATTTGCTCTTTTCCTGGCTGAACAAAAAAAGAAAGTTCCAGCAGCTGCCCCTCAGGTTCCCCTTTCTAGAGAAAGACCACACCTCTTTTCCACCATCTGTTGTTACAGGAAATTTTAAATTTAAAGCGAGCAAGATGATTAAAAATTAAGTAGGTCTCAGTTCGTACGTTTTTGTTAGAGCGGGGCACCCGTGCTCCGCAATCTGCTCCCCAGGCCTGCCACCCGCCATCGGCGATGCATTGCGCTGGCCTGGCGGCGGGGGCGGACGAGCAGCAGCCCGCTGCGTGCCGTGGGGCGGGGCCGCTACCGCGCGGGGCCCGGGTGCCCGCCTCCCGGGGCGGCCTTCGCGCTTGCCGCGGCCGCTCGCTCCCCCCTCACGGCCTCTGGGCCGGCCGCGGCGGAGCGACGCTCGGCTGCGGCGCCGGTGCGTGGGGAAGGTCAGGCGGGGCGGGCTGCGGGGGGCGTCGGGTGGGCCCCTCGCACGGCCCAGGCGAGGGGAGGCGGCGGCCGGTCGACCGTGAGGGGTAGCGGCGCGAGTGGTGGCGGGCAGGGGAGAGGCAGGCACCTCTCGCTTGCCAGGCAGTAGCAGAAACGGGTTCAGAAACCTGAGGCGCCGCCATCCGCGTCGGGAACGCATCGAGAGAGCTTGCAGCTCCTCTGCCCGTGCGCTGTGCGGAGCAGCGTGGCCTGCTCAGAACAGGCCCGGGAGAGCCCACAGCCCGGCCGGCGCGACGTCTTCGGCGCTTTCGGAGATCAAGTGCGCTGCAAGACACTGCACCTGCGCTTGGTCCTCACACATGCACGTTGTACATGCTCTGTAAAAGTGGATAGTTGGCACCAAAAAATAGTACGCCTATAGGTAGCGAACAAGATAATGACAAAAAATTGAGGGCTTGACTATATCCTTACATTTAATTTGATCTCAAGTTTTCATTTACATCAACAAGTGAACGTGGCATTTAAGTAGTCAAAGTGTGTAGTAGTATTTTAATTTTTTAAACCATTCCCATGAAGCCAGCTGCAGTGCTCAGCATGGCAATCATGGTATGCTTGCTTGCCTGCCTAGTGAGAAGGTAAAGGGACAGTTGTATTGCAGAAGTTAAGGATTGCTTGACTTTCCCACTTTTAGGGTTTTATATTTTCTTCTCCACTGTGCATCTTGGTTGCATTTGGTACCTTAGAAGATCTTTCATTCAGTATCTTTTTTTTTTCCTTGAAGGCATGTCAGAGGATTACAGATGAAAAATGCAAAGCCAAGAAAAGTCTTTTTTTTCTTTTAAATATTACAGAATAAGGAAATTTGGCCTGAATGAAGTTGCCTGTGCCACATAAATGTTTTGAAGTTTTGTAATGGCAGAAGCTAGGTCTTCAGAAATTAAAAGAGCCCGAATAAGTTTGTCACTTAGTAAAAATAAGAAAAAAAAAGGAACAAAAAAACTGGAAGGTAGAGGAACACCATCTATACCTTCAGCATCCTCCTCTATTATTTCCTTTTTTAACAATGTTCCCCCTGCCAAAATTACCTGTCCCATGTGCGGGCAAATGGTGCCAAGATATGAAATAAATGAGCACATGGATGAAACATGTCGCAGAAACCATGGTGAGATTGGCGTCATTGATTCAACACTCAACTCTTTTAGGAACGGGAGTCCCCCAGCTGCAAATGTGAACAATAATTCCAGCTCATATTTTTCAAAAAAACTCTTAAATCTAGAAACAAGTCCTTCCGAAAGCAGTTTACTGAAAACAGAAGGGAGTGCAGTACAACAGATTAGTCCTTATTTTAGCAATAATAGTTCAGTCTGTAGTGTTAACAATGAACCACGGGCTCAAACAGTTAAAATAGTCTCTTTGGGAAGCTTGTCATCTAAACTGTCCAGAAGACGTTGTATCCAGGGAGGAAAACAGATCATCTATAAAGAGATCGACCCTTCACCTCCAGCTGTTCACAATATGTGCAAAAGTGCTGCAGCACAGGATGACGATGATGAGATTTATGCTGGGCATAGTTCTCAGAAAGAAAATCAGCTTGCTCAGAGAGAGCGCCAGGAACAAAACTTTTCAAAGAAGGAACCTGAATTTCAAGAAGAAATAAACAAATGTAGTGGCGAAGACCTTGTGGATATTGTTCAGGTATCATTACCAGCTGATAACATAAATGGCAAAAGGTTACCAATTGGTAGAAGGAGCACCAAAACAGAATGTAGGTCTGAAGGGGTGATAATTAGTCCTGATAAATTTAAAACACATCTAGCCATTTATACTTCAGCAGAGCTGACCAATAGTTTGGAAGTCAAGACTCAGCCTCACACTCAGGTTATACCTTCTTCCAAGACAGAAGTGAACTGTGATACACAAAATTGCTTTAGCGAGGGTGATGTACAGGTACTTCCTGTGGAAGTTCATGAAGACTTTAAAGGTGAGATTAATCTTACTTTGTCAGAAACTGTGGAAAAGGTAGAATTTCAAAATTCCATTGGGGACATTTTAGACAAAGTAATTGCGGTTAGCTCTGTGCCCAGCTCTCCTGGTCACCCATATTACCTCCAGAATTTTTTACTGGTGCTGCGAGCAGTCTTGGAGAACAAAGATGATGTCAGACTCTTTGATGAGCAAGATATGAACATTATAACCAAGTTCTGCAAATTATCAGGTATCTTTTTTTCTTTAACGTATTGTCACATTACCTCTTGTAAAGAGAACCGTTACATAGTTTTATGTGAAGAGTGCTATACCAATGGGCAATTTAACTTGATAAATTCCTTAAGGGAAGAAGCTCCTTTTTCTCAGGAGACATATCCCTCAGTGGCTTCTTGTAGGTAAACTTTTATGTTGCTTTAATGGAAGGTAATGATAAATAGTGGGGACTTGTAAGAAATAAGGAGAGAATGATTATGGATATTTCTGGGGTTTTGGAATACTTTTTTTTACTGTTTTAATACTATTTTTTAGAATCTTAAGTCAACTTGCTGCTGCATTTAAACATGTTTCCAAGGAAGGAAACTCATAGCACAGTAAAAGAGTATCAGTTAACACCAAGCTTTTGATGACTATTACGTATGGGAATTCTACAAAATGGGGTTATGAAGAGCCTGTGCTGGATACACAGACCCTGAAAAAAATACTTCTGAAGTGGCATTTATGAGCTTTGATTCAGCACATTTACAGATTACTTTCATGCTTGGTGTGAATCCATGGTTATCCCTATGATTATTATCCAGTGTTTAGAATGCTAGTTACTAATTAACAGTGATTTTCTTGTAGGTTGCTTAGTACTTGTAACTCTCATTAATTTCAGTAGGAGCCAGAATGTTGGAGATTTAAGCCCTCTGTATTTAGACAAGATTCAAAGCAGACATGTTGTCTGAATCCTATACTCATATAAGTTTTACAGTAAAAGCATGGCAGAGATGATGGAAGTTAAAACTAACCCTGCGAATTTTTATGTATGTTTATAACTTGTAAAACTACTCTTAATTACAGTTTAAGACCAGCACTTGAGCTACAAACTTGGAGCATCAAAATGGAAATAAGCTTATAACAACTTCCACAATAAAATTTGTATCTCAGAGTATTGCAGGCATAACCATTTATATTGTTTTAAGCTACTATGGTAATATACAGTTGTCTGACAAAAGTATTTTTAGATATGTGCTCATATGAGCTCATTTCATACATCTGAGCTGAACATACAAAACTGACAGTTGCATACATACCTGCTGGTAAAAAAAAAAAAAATCAGAAGCAGGCTGCACTTATTGATGTATTCTGTTCATTGAGTTTGGCTTCACTGGCAGGCTGTAAAGTTTATTGCACTAAAGAATAGTATTTACCTGTGTGAAACTATTGTGTATTTTGGTCTTTTTCCTCTCTGTAGATTATATTAATCTTTTCTGCACTACCGTACAACAGTCTTTAGACTGTTTCCCCATTGCAGAGTGGAAGAAAACTGTTGTAGCTGTTCAGAGCACTTAGTCCCTTACTGTTTGTTTCTCTGAAGTTCCAAATGATATTGTGGATTGACACCACAGGACATTACAAAAGAGAATATCAAGGTCATGACTTGTGATTAGCAATTACATGAAATTTTTCCAAGGCCAATAGGAGACTTTCAGTGTTTTTATAATAACTTGTATAGCTGTGGAGAAAAGCAGAATGAGGTTAGGTTAGTGTATATGACATCACAAGGTTTTTAATACAGGATACTGGGTGACAAAAATGGAGAAGTGTTGATTTGAGCTTATTAGGAAGAACTATAGCCCTGATAAGTAGTTGACAATCTCAGTTCCTTAAAAAAATTGCGTCAGTGCATATCTGTTTCTCTAGGAAGTACTTAAACTATGGTGGAACAATCTCAGAAATGTCTTTTTTGACTTAAGATCTTCTTCCAAAGTTTAGCAGCTGGAAAGGACTATATGAACATTCTTCATGTGCCCTAGTGGAAAAGTCAGCTGAGCTGACTCAAACCACCTTCAGAGATGGTTACTAAAAAGGTGAAGAAACTCCAGAGGAGGAAGTAGAGCTCTAAACTTACACAGGTATTTCTGCAGTGGTTACCTGGTCACAGTTAAGCTCTTACAGATTATATTGTAATAATTACAATTACGCAGTAACATCAAACATTTAAAAATTTAAAGGATAATACTAACATAAGTTATGAGAATATTGTAAGTACAATGAGATCATAACATAGGACTGTATTTGTGAGGGAGCAGCAAGAGCAGACTACTCTGCATGGGAAGATGAGCCAGGAGCCAAAGGGGACAGCAGGGGCAGGGGCCACATCCTCACCTCACCTGCAAGGGGCACAAGCCCACATTGCCCAAAGAAGAGCAGAGTGGATCCAGTGCTAGTACTGCAGTCAGCCATGCTCCAGTGATGGTAGGTCTTCAGGCAAGTCCATAGCAATGAGGCAGGTGTAAGGGGAAGCCAAGCCAGCAGGATGTCTGGCTGGGCACAGGCATACTACAGCAGAACTTAAGCAAGAGTGCAGGCTACCAGCCTCAAATTAAGTACAGCTCCCGAGCGAATGGGGGGAGGCCCTGACAAGGCCTCACACAGCTCTTCCCAGCAGCCTGAGTCCAGGTTACACAGCTGTACCATATCAGAGCTGACCTTGAACACAAGCAGCCAAACCTGCGGGGGCTGAGATGGTGTTGCGGAGCCTAGTGGTGCACTCAAGGCCATAAGAATATTAAAATAGTTAACTTTCTTCACCTAAATGTGCATACAGTGACATCTTAGAGCTTGATAATGCCTTGTTTATGTTGTGATAGTTAAAATGGGAATATATAAAGAAAGAATGGAATATAAGCAACAAAACTCTTGTTATTGGCTGAGGCAAGCAGTAGATGCATATCATTTACATCCAAAGAAGATCTAGGAATAAACTTACAGTTAGGTAAGTGGCTAACTTAGTTTAGCAGTGCTAGAGAGTCCGCTAACTTAGTTCAGAGTTAGTGGAGCAGGCTTTGGCTACTTTGACAAATACTAAGAGATGTTCAGGATACAGCTTCCTTATTTCCACCCTGCCTGCTCTGGATGAGTACAACACTGATCAGTAATAGTAACTTGTTCTGTTAAATAAAGGAAGTGTTTGTTTCTCTTTCAGTAGTGTAATTTCAGTATTCCCCTCTCACAGGAGTTCAGAATACAGAAAGAATTATTGTGAAGTGGTGCTGATAAATCCATGTGTGCACTGACTGCTGGAGTCAGAAATAAAACAATCTCTCTTTGCAGGGTAGGAAAAACTCAATGATTCAGCTATGAGGAGTGGTTGGATAGCATTAAGTCAATAGATAATTCTGAACAGGTGACAGATGGATGTCTCTACCTTCAAGAAATCTTAGACGAGTACTTTAAAAGTTCAGGTAGATGGGTTGTCTGTTCCAAATTAGAAGTTTCTACCCAAGCAAATGTTGTCTTTCAGTTATCATAACACAAAAAAGCCCACACGTGCTTAATACTATAAAGTTGCTTGAACGTAGGTACTCTCCAGTATTGCATTGTTTTCTGCTAAAATGTCTGCAATTCTTCAGCAAGTTATCTCTAATGCTTATTATGAAAGGAATGATATTTTTCAAAGAATTAAATTTGAAGTAATCCTTCCATCCTTCCTGCCCAGTTTTCTCAAAAGTGGATGGCCTTTATGTTGGATGTAGAGCACTGCCAATTTCTTAAGTACTGGAAACAGTAAATAAAAGTAGGCGAAAGCAGAGATGTGTCCATAACAAGTAATCTGCAGTGCAATGTCAGGCTTTGTGCTCAAGATGAGATCTGTCTGAACTTAGGTGTAATATTAAAAAACTATTTTTTTGTATTCTCCATGTTTAATTTCACTGCGTGTTGCAGTTGGAAGAATTTAAATGCAAACACATAGTTCTAGTGATACTACTTAATAAACTTTGTTAAATCCTCCTTCCAATTTTTATACAATAGAAAAATCGTATCTGAGAAGCATTAATTTATAGTCACCAGTGGAACTGAGGTACAGAAAACTGAACAAGAAAAAATAATGTAATTTTTTTCTGTTGTGTTTCAATGACTCATAGAGGGTGAACTTTTCTAAGATCTGCATCTTTTTCCTGATAATGTTTCAACTTAGAGCAAATTTTTTATTTCAGTGATACACCTGAAACTTTCTTAAGAACTACAAAAGAAAAAAAAATCCCCCAAACCTTCAAAGGTAATGTACTGCAGAACAGGATGCTTAAGAAGCAATTAATTAGTTGTGCAATACCTTTTATTCTTCTATTTGTCATTCAAATCCTTTAGAGAGAAAGCAGTCCTCATGTGCCTTTACTGGATTGCAGCCCTGGTTTGGTCAGTTTCCATGGTCTGGAGAAAGGATGTTTATGTGTTACTCGAACTTTTTCCTTTTTCCAGAGTTGTAAAAATTGGAGACAGACTTCAGAGTTATTAGCCCACAGAGAAAATTACAAGCTTGTGTATATGAATGTAGTTCTCTCAGTGAATTGATCCTGGAAACATTCTATTGAAAAAAAGGCTGAAAAAAACTTTTTAAGGACAGGAGAATAGTTAAATAAGCATGTAAAAGTTAACTGCCATTTCTTAAATATACCTAGGTGTGGTAGTGTTTCAGTGTCTCTTTTTATTAATGATCAGTTTAAGTTAAGCAGCAGCAGACAGGGATAAAAAGATTAGAAGTTAATGAGGGATGAATTAAGTATTCAAAAAGGAGTTGAATGTAGTAACAACAGCTAGACTATTTTCAGCTAGGATTTAACAAGCTATTTTGTTGAATTTCAGCATTGTTAGTATTTTAAAAGTATTTTTAAAAGTTACTTTAAGAGAGCACTTCCCTGATAAAAACCAAATCTATAGGAGGTTTTTTCCCTTGTTTTCAGTAGATATATTAATAAAATTAAGCTTATCTTTGGAAAAATAAGAATCTGAAGACTACTACACAGAGAGGTATTCTGTGATTATGAAATAATTCTGTCAGACTACAGCTTCTTTTGTTCCCCAACATCAAATAGTTGGTTACTGAATAAGTGTTAAAGAAAGTAAAGAGACCTATTTAACATCACAATATGCAGAGTTTGAAAAATGAAGTTGTCTTTTCCTAGAAAACAAATTCTTAAAGGGTAAGCATGTCCAAAATGCATTTTAGCAATGTTCGTTACCTACAAAATACATTGTAATAATTTTCAACCTACAGAACTTAAAGATTCTAATGAGCAATAATTACTTGGAAAGGTAAGTTCTGGTATTTTACCAAGTCTGCTCATAGAACATGAGCAGATTTAAAATGTATTTTAGAGGATATCTGCATCAAAGTAATTTTTCTAAGTTAGGTAGTGATTATGCATAGTACTATGTTTTAGAAATTAATTTTCTTTTTATCCTTCCCTGCTTTAAATAAAATTTGCAGTTGGTGGGCAGAAGTTATATGTGAGACTTTTTCAACGCAAGCTGAACTGGTTAAAGGTGAACAAAATAGAGTATGGAGAGATAAGTATGGATTTGTCACCAATAATTGAAGAACTGGCTGAAGCCAGATTTCTGCAAACAGGTATGGCCAGCATTAATAAATGTTAAACATATTACAGATAAAAACTGCAGTTGTGTCATGTTAGAGTTTAATGCACTACGTGCTTGTCCGTGCCTTGAGAAGAGAATTAGAGGAGCAGAATAAAAGTTTCAGGTAGGTGAGTTGTGTTGTGTTACATTCATAATAAAAGCAGTTAGTGCAAATTAGGTAATAGGGAGAGCTACGTAAATGTCAGGGCTACAGGTGCAACAATAGGCCTTACTTGCCCTCACCAGCCTCATCTCAGACCCTGACCTGTGCAGCCGCTGTGCATTGGTCCAGGAGCTCTTCCTTCAGTACTGCCCTGAGCTGTGTTGTAGGCACCCTGGCCCTGGCCTTGTCCATCCCTGGCTGGCTGGACCTCCAACCAATGCTGCGGGTGTTTTTTTTCCAGTCTTGTCTGTGGCCATGTACTGTGGATGGATCCCAGACGTAAACTGTAGTCTTGTCTCTAGTCTTATGTCTGGCTCGTCTCTTAGATCGACCCTGGACCTGGTTCATCATCGTGCCTTTTCTGGGGCTGCCAGTGGCTTCTGTTACCAGGACTTTTGCTCTGCCCATTCTGTTCATTTACGGTGGGTCTGCACCAGGGTTGGTGAGGACACTGCCAGTGCTGTGGTCACTCTTGACTCCTGGCTCATTCCCCCTTGTCGAGCAGCTCTGCTCTTGCTGCTCCCTGGCAGGACTTTTTTTTGCATTGGGCAAAGTTTTAATCATCAGGAAGACAAGTTTTTCTGAACAGCATTTTTTTTTGTAACTCGGCAGAATTTCTTTGTATTTGCTTTTGTTTTGAAGTTGCAAAAGGATTTTTTTCTGATTATTCTGTTCCTTCATAGTGGACCTGTGAAGAGGCTGAATTTCAAGCTGAACCAGCTAGCATCAATAATACATGTTTGAAGAATCTAGATCATTAGATTAGTACTAGGTTATATGAATGTACTATACTTTGAGCTATTGCTTGGGTGTGTATGTATAGCACATAATGAATATATGTGGATCATTTTACTTTTAGAATCTGAACTGGAAGACCTGTGTGAAGGGTTGGATTTGCTTTCAGCCCCTGAGCTAAAAACATTGGCAAAGATCTTCCACTTGCCAAACCCAAATGGTCAGAAACAGCTACTTGTGGATGATTTTCTGAGGTTGGCAAAACAACGTTCAGTCTTCAGCAGGAGTCAGGCTGGTATTGGGACAGTGATTTTAAAAAGGTAACTCTGTTTATAGTTAAATTTTGCAGGTAAATGTAAGTTATGCTTCAAAGGACTCAGTCTAGATGCCTTTTGAAGAGAGGAGTGCATTTAGTGAATTTATGAATAAAAAAGGGCAGCATTAAATTTTGATTCACAGTGGGTCAAGCAGAAGGGTAAATATTAGACTTTTTTAAAAACTATGTCATGCTTTTCAGCTGTGGCATGATTATCTATCTCCAAAGTTACTCAGTTCTACAGCGAAACATTACTGAATTACTTAAAGCAAAACCAGTGCAGAAAAACATCTAGGAAGACATAGAGAAAGTAATTGCCTATTAAAGCAACTATTTGATGTTCGTTTGCTGGGTGAGCTCTTTTAGTAGAATTAGAGGGGAGCAATAATATCTTTTTTTTGTGATTGACTTTGTATTTTAGCATAGAGCCTCCTTTTCAGCAATGTTTTTAAAGGGAAAAGATTGTTTGCTTGACAAAGTGTTCTTTCTTTCCTGTGAATTTTTTCACTGTGACTGTCACAGCTGTGTATATCAGATGCCCTTGACTTCCAGGTCTTCTGGGGTCCAGATGCAGGTTTAAGGTATCATTCTGCCCTAATAGGAGAGATTACAGCATTACCATTCTTGGTGTTTAGGGCTGGATCTGTAGCTGGAACATCCACAAGAAGTCTAGGAATATGAACTAAAGTAATAGCCAGGGTGCTGGTGCTAGGGTACAAGTCAGTTCTGGAGTTTATAAGCTTTCTTATGCAGTTACCTCTTTTAGTAACTAATACCAAAAAATAACTGTTTGAATAATAATGCATGTAAACAAAGGTTATTTGTCTAGCAGTTAGCTTGTCTAGTAGGCTGGAGAACTAGGATCTGAAGTCAGTAATTGTGGAATCCTCTCTGTACAAAATGCAGGTTGTATAGAAAGCTGACAGATACCATTATGTACTGCATTTGCTTCAATAACATAATTTGTCTTTCCTGTGGTATTCTTTTTCAAATGAGGGAGATATAAAGCTTTGTCAAGTTTGCATAGCTGTGTTTATTGGACAAATATTACCCCCTGAAATCTACCATGTGATTTTCCATAAAATTCCTTGTATTAAAAGGGGCCTAGTATTGGAAGAAGAACTTAAAAATCATCCCTCCATGAAGAATTATTATTACATGAATCAGTAAGGTCATCTTTCCTTATGCCAAAAGAGAGGCTTAATGCTAGCTTAGTGGTGGGCTTGCAAAGCTTCACAGCTGGGAGGTTTGCATAGTATGGTTAGCTTCTTTAAAGTAATTTTATTTGGTCTTTGTTGTTTTCAGAATACAGCAGGAGCTCTAGTGGTTCCCATTCTGTTAAAAATAGTATTTCACACTGGTGTCATTGTCTCCAGTAGCATTGCACTTCATTTGGTCTGCAGGAAAACAGGTGAAGTGATCATAGCCACAGCCATGGTTATCTTGTGTTAGAGGATGCTGGGACTTTGTGATAAGTAAGGATGTTTTCATTTAAGGAGTTGCAGTTGTTCCCTCATTCTAATCCAGGTATAGAAAACTTCAGTATGCAAATACTTTTAATCACTTAAGATTTCATTTTTTCTTTGATACTAGATATTTGAACTACATGACGATGCATGATGCATAATTTGTATAAATATCTCTAAAAGAAACAGATTGTTTTCAGAATATTGGCTTAAACTATACAAAGGAAGGCTAGAAAAAAATGTGTTCAGGAAATAGAAAGGAACCTGGGAAAATTAGTTACATTCCAAAAAAGTCCTTGGTGCTGGCTTACTCCCTACTCCAAGAAAAGAGGCTGATAGTTACTTGCTCAGCCACAAAATCTTTGGGGTTGTAATGCTCTTTGCTGTAGTTGACAGCTGAAATACTAGTTACCTCATGAGATCAGAGAAAGTCCTGTTTTAAATCTGTGCTGTCCTGTGGACAAGTCACAGAAATCTTGTCTTGTATGAAAAGGCTGGATGAAGATGTGCTAATGGAGATACCCTAAAACAAGGGATCTCAAATTGTGGTCTGTAAACATTGCCCTAACAGCAAACCACATCTTGTTGCTTCTTGGTACTGCCTGGCATAGCAACAGGAGTGGCTGCACGCAAAGGGCAGTTGGTTCCAATTCTATTCTGCTTGAAGTTTGGCCCTTAAACTTTTTATTAGTTAATGCATTTCTTTGGCTTTTCACTAGAGGTTACATGCACTATATAGTTTCTCAAGCTGCTGCTTTCAAGGAAAATCAAGTTTACATGTTAATTGACTTGAAACCAAAATTATCCTCATACTTCATTCGGTGTATTTGAATTTTTATAAGTGGTGGTAAAAATAATTTGTTATAGTAATTTTATTTGTCCTTCCAGGGTGAAGGACCTGGCTGGAAAATCTGTCAGGGTCTGTAAAGGCCCTCGGGCTGTCTTTTCTCGAATTCTGCTGCTATTTTCACTGTCTGAGTCAATGGAGGATGAAGAAGCTGGTAGTGCTGGTCAGGGCCAGCTCTCCACAGTCCTTATGGTAAACATGGGGCGTATGGTATTCCCCAGTTACACTATAAATAGGAAAACACAGGTCTTCCAGGACAGAGAAGATCTTATCAGGTAGGGGGAGCTTTGGCAGTTTGGAAATCTGTTTATTTCTGGAAAAGTTTTACTGCACTACTTGTGTAGGCAAATAAGAATTCATCATGTAGAACTCCAGATGTAAATAGGTAGAAGTGCACTTTTGCAGTAATTTTAACTGCGTTTTTGTATCTATGTAGGACTTGTAATTCGCAGTGGCTTGCATTTTGAACCAAAATAGCATATTTATTTGCTTCATGATCATCTGCTGATGAAAGTTGTTTCTTCATTTGCTGTGGTGATTATTAGAATGGACTCGGAACAAAACAAAAAATACGTTCTCTAGTTTATAAGTGATGTTAAACATAATGTACCTTGCTAGTGTAAACTCTGCTGATCCTACAAGATTAAGGATAAAGTTGGCTGCATGGTTCAATGTCTTTGGAGACTGGAAGGGATTTTTTAAAAGGTATTGTATGGAGGAATTGATTTATTTTAACTATAAATGCTTTTTGAGCCTAATACAGTTATTATGTTTTTTTCCCTTAGGTATGCAACTGCTGCTCATCTGTCAAATGATATAGCCACTGCAATGGTAAATGGGAACTGGGAAGAAGCTAATCGTCTATATATGTGTGCTAAAGAAACCTGGAACGAACTGAAAAATCACCCCTCTTTGAGGTAGTAAACCGGAAACTAGCCTAGTGTTCATCTGAAACTATTAAGTGTATTATCTTACTTTTGGTACTTTTCCTTTTGAGAGAGGCTTATAGACTAGTGATATTATTTAAGTTTGGTAAATTTAGAAGCTTAATATTCTTGAAAGCTTCGAACTTCCTGGTTGTTTGTTTACCTTTTAAGTGATTATGTGAAAAGGCCTTTTTTATAAAACCTTGGGAATGAATTGGTAGGCAAGGATAAAGCACTAAAACATTTCTGTTCTATGTGCCAGTGCAGGAGAACAAGAGCCTTATTTTTCCCTTGTCATAGTTTGTGTTTATGGCTTTTAGACAAATAGCAATAAGCAGAATTTAAAATTCACTGAACAAAAGAATGTTGCAAACGTTATGGGAAAACAGTGGGTTGTTCATCTCCTCAAACTTCCAAGTGGGTGTCATTCAGGAAACGTTACTAAAGATCTGAGAACTGAAAAACGTGTATTGTTTTTGAAGCATCCTTCATCAGTTTTTCCTTCAATTATTTTGTTTTCTGGCTTAATGATACACCAAAAGTTAAAGCCTTATATTTGGCATTATATTCATTTTCATGGCAACTGATTTAAAATAATATTCCTAGAGGGTCATTTGGAGGTCTGTTCCATTTCACACTGAAGATAGTGGAAAAACGTATTTTGATTTCTGTAAGACATTCAAAAGACTTTGTCCTGAAACATAGAGCTGCCTACCTAGAAGTTGTTAGTCTTCTTTCATGGCAGGAAATGCATGTTTTAGCCTTTTTCTTTTGTTCAGCTGTGTTTCTAAAGTTAACCTTCTGACTTACGAGAACAAGTTGGCAGTAACAAAACATGATGTAATAAATCATTGTTTTGCATCTGATGTAAAACTTACTAGGTAATAATTCCGCTACTGTTGAAAGCAAAATGCACTGTGCAAGTGCAGCTTACACCTGCTACATCAGCTAAACTATTTTCTTACCTTTGGGTTCTTGACTTTGCAGCTGGGATACTCATTTCAGTTCAGTTTTGATATATAAGGCATTTAGTTTTTGTAAATGCTTTAGGTGTAAGTATTCTTAGTAAGAGAATTTTAAGAATTTAAATTGGCATCATTAAATTGATCTGAGCTGCTCTTATCTTTCAGCTATCACAGAGTTTTACCTGAGTATCTACGACATTTCACAGTTGGCTGGGTGTATACAAGAATCCTTTCTCAAGGTGTTGAAATTTTGCAGAGACTTCACATGTATGAGGTAAAGTTGTGAAGTGAATAGGAATACGCGTTTAATGTAGCATTGTACATGAATTTACATTTCTGATGTGGCTGGAAAATGGTGATAATGTTTGCCAGGACTTGCTACAGTTCTGTTAACAGGTTACTTTTAAGGAAAAAGAGCCTTTTTTTCTGGGTGCTTTAGAAAGTTTTAAATTGTTTTGACTTCTGCTTATGCTTTGGAGATTTACCATATGTAATATACCATAAGACTGTTGCTGAGACATTGTTGTTTTGTTATTTAAAGATATCTGTGTTTCACTAGATTGAGTTATTGCTTTTAAATAAGAAAATCTTGGAAGAAAAGTCTTCTGTGAAATCCCTGCCTCTTCACCTTAGGAGCTAACATCTCCAAAGGCTTCTGACTTACATGTTAAAGCAAACCAGATTATTCTGAAAAAGACTTTGCCTCTGCAAAAAAGCAATGGGTAATATTCAGATCTTTTTCATATACAATAAGGAATACAGAAAGGACAAAAACACTGTATTTTTGGCAGATAACCTTTAAGTTCACATAAAAATATTTATATTCTAGGGTTTTTAAGATATACCCATGCACCTGAATACATTGGGTGTTGGAGTAAAAATGGGGTTTGAATTGTGCAGAGACAAAGTTATGGTACCCAGTAATTAGAAGGGAAAGTGACAAGCTAATTGTATAATGAAACTTCAACTTCGTTTTCTAACTCAATTAATAAAGATATAATGCTGTTGCTACAGGACGCAGTGCAGGAGCTGCAGACTCTTCTGTCTCAGGATGTGTATTGTACTGACAGCAGAGGGCGATGGTGGGATCGCCTAGCTCTGAATTTACATCAGCACTTGAAAAACACTAAGAAGGTATCTTCACAACTGCATGCTGTAAAGCTGGAAACACTGCAGTCATTGTCTGAAAAGATTTTTTAAAAATATTTCATATAAGGAGAACAGCGGGGTAGGGTCTCCTAAAATGCAGATATTGGTAGGAATTCCAAGGTCAGGCAACCAGTTTCTCCTAAGAAATTGAATACTGAGTGTACCCTCATGCTTGGTTGTCCTGCTTTTTTCTGTTGCATAGAAGAACACTGTTTGGCATGAAGGATTGTATGGAGTTATCAGGTAGCAGCTTCCTTGCTGCTCTGCCTTATAAATTTGCCTAATGTGTGAGAAGCAGAGAAATTTCTTGCAGTAAACACCTGTTTCTGAACCTGAGTCATGATGAGGCCGTATCAGGAATGAAAAAAACCAAACATGATCGGAAGGAGTTTTTTAATGTTTTCAAACAAAAAATTAAGCGAATTAAGTCCTTGGCTAACTGTTGCCAGTGGGGAGAAGGTTGTATTATATATCTGGACCAGTTTTGGTGTGGGGTTTCTACTGTAAGGGGTCAAGCAGTAGACAACCCCATTTCTAATCTGTTACTTGTACACAGCTCTGGCAGGGTTAGCAGTCTTTAACAGCAAATTTAAACTTTTTCTGTGGTCCTACAGGATAAACTGTAACTGACCACCCTTAGACTGGTAAAGAATAACAGTGGTTTTAGATAACATGTATTACAGGCTATGTTTATCCTGGTCTGTTTAATTATCTTAGGAAGGCAGAGGAGGGGAGAAGAGGTTTTGAGGTAGTCTTAGCTTTTGCTGAAATTTGCCCTCTTCCCTTCCAGTAGGACACACACACCAGTAGGGTGTGTTTGTACAAGCAAAACACATTATTTGTGCAGTGGGTGAACTTGTCCATCTCAAGTCTTTTAGAAACTTGCGGTTCAGGCGTTTAGAAACACTGTGGACATGGTGAGCGGTCTTTGAGTTTCCTAAGTGATTAGGTGGCATGTAGCCGAATGAGAGTAAAATAACATATGGGAATGGCAAGGATTGCGTGCAAGGATTATTGTAAATCTCTGTAGAACTTTCTGGCACCTCTGGAAAGATTTCTGCAGCAGAATATAAAGGAATCTGAGAAAACTGCAAGCTGCAGTACAGGTTGTGCCTTTGAATTCCTTGTGAGCCAGCACCAGCTTTTCACAGGCTTTCTTTTCAAGAGCCACAAGGCGCAGAAGCCACTGTGTAACTCATTGTAGGGCTCAGTTGCAGTTTCATGTATTTTCTGTGCAAGAAACAGCAGGTGGTAGTTGTCTCAGGTGCTCATCTGAGGATTTATAAGTACAGGAGATTATGTCAATTTTTCCTGTCTGTTACATATAAAGGAGAAATATTGTCAATGATTGAAAATGAAACTCTGTAGGACTGTTTAGGTCACAGTGAAGTATGGGCAGACTGAAAATCAACTTTTAACTAAAAGACAAGACCAATGTAGTTAACACACCTAAGATACCTGACTAATTTGGCAATGAAAAATAGAGATAAAAGTTTTAAGTCCAGGAACAGTAGCAGTTGTAGAGTTATTTAAAATAAGCAGAGAATGACTTTTTTTTCCTTGGTGTTGCTTCCTTGCCTCACTAAGGCTATTGAGAATTGGGATTAAAATGCTTATATTTTGTGTTGCATTTTAATTCTCTAAGTCTGTTAAAAGGAAATAATATTATAGGCTGTCAAGCATCTGCAGTTGTCTCTTCTGCATCTTATACCCCCATATCAAGCTTTTTCCAGATTTGGAATTAGAAGTTGTTCAAAGGAGGAGTTAATCTCAGTTCCTTATTTATAAATTAGGACAAAATGCCTTCCTCAAGTCACAGAAAGAGAGTATGTCAGAACCATAATTTGATTTAATTTTTGGAGTCCATATTTAATCCTGCATGTTCTTTAGTGCATTGGTCTAAAATTTGTTCTGTATGTACATTCTTGCACAACTGATCTGGTCCTTCTGTTTCCGTATTATGTGCTGTTAAGAAACTGGCTTAAAAATATTAAACTGATTTGCCTTAGAACCAGCTCTTTTTTCTGGTCACTTTTGTAGGATTTACACTTCCTTAATCTTACATTGATCAGTACAGATGGAGAGTAATTTCTTTTTACTGTACTAGTGCAAATTTTAATCCAGAAGCCTACTAGAGCAACATACTACTTACTAGTTAGAACTTAAGTACATAAATAAGAAAGGTGGCCCTGTCTTATATGCTGGTTTTTACATTCATATTTTTGTGTTCCTTAAATCAATTGATCTTTTGGGCTTAGTAATAAAATAGACAGATGTGCATAGGTCTTTCTAAGTTATTGCTTGTTACCTTGCCCTTTGCTAGGCCATTGACTGCATTAGAAATGGGCTGGCAGACCCATTTGTACGAACTGGGCATCGTCTCTCTCTCTACCAGCGGGCCCTACGAATCAGAGACTCTCCAAGCTGCAGGCAGTTCAGATGCCTGTTTCATGATCTGCCAGTTATAACTGTGGAGGATGTGACACATGTAAGTAAAGTTGCTGGTGGTTTCTGAGAAATAACAACTCATGAGGTCTTTTTTCTTCTGACAAGAAAATATAATCTGGGAAACTGTTGTTACGTGCTATGTACCGGCCTCTGACTTACTTGTGCTGCAGGAAAATAAATAGAAATGTGTTTCTAAAACAAAAGCCTCTTGTAAACAAATATTTCTCCTTATTCAATAAATGGTCACCTGCTTAGCTGAAGTTAGTCAGCTGTACACTGATTTAATTTGCATTGCTTTACTGAATACATGTTACGAATCTGATCAGCTATAAACTCCACTGATTTACCAGCAACACTCTCAGAACCTTTCTGTCCAAAGAGTCTGATCAAATCAGTGCCTTGCCTCTGGTGTCTTCAGGCCAAGCATTCTGTGTGTAAGAAGTAATAGTAACCTTAGCATGTTGTCAGCATTAGATTAATGGCTCAAAAAAAAAGCAAGTTTTTTTTAGTAACCTTTGGGAGTTATGCACTCTAAATACACACTATGCAAATAGCACTTGCATCATATTGGAATGGATTTTTTTAAACTCCTTCTTTTCCCTGCTGTTGCGAAGATAATGGTATCTGGGCAAAGTCAGAGCAGAGCCTCACTTTCTCTCTGGGCCTCGTCACCGCCTATGTCCCTACAACACTTCTTTTTCTCAGTCCAGAATCAGTCTCCTCAGTCATCTGCATTCTTTCTTCCATTCTTTAATCCTTCGTGAAAAATTTGCCAGTTTATAAAAGCTAAACAGAATGATTTCAAGGGAATGGCAGGTTAAATTTTATTCAGTTGATTTTTGGAAAAAAGTCTAGTTCTGATTTTAAGAAGACTGAAAAGGAGGAATGTGTGTTTTAGGAGAGATTCAAATACCTAGGCTAAAGCTTTTTAAATGTTATGCTGGAAAGTAAGTAGTTCTTTCAATATGTTCAGGTTACAATCAAAGGAAAGTTGTGTCCTCAGATGGGAATGGGAAAATCGGTATTTCTAATGGAGGATATCAGTGATGAAGAAGGAGGCGAAGACTTCAGTGTATCCACAGTCATGTGCTCAGTTGAGGAGCTGGCGTTAACTCATTACAAGCAGAATGGTTTTGATCAGGGTAACAGTAACTTTTTTTTTCTTTACAGTAAAATAACTGTGGCAGTAAAGAACCAATTTACTAACCAGTTTAGTTAATAGACCAGTTTTAGCTCATTCTGTTTCCTTCCCAAACGGCTCTAATATGTAATTTCCTTACCAAAATGCTCTAATATGTATTTTCCACCTGACCTGCTTCCTGGCCTTTAATTATTTGCTGCCTTCATGTACCTAAGGTGGTTTTGAAGTGTTTTAGGAAAAAAACCAACGTTTCTTCTTTATCTCCACAGAAAATCACTTACTTTGCCTTTCTTATCAGTGAACAGCTATTTTATTTGTTAGGGGTAAAATGCTAGCAGTGTCATTTAAGGGAGTGTCATTAAGGAAAGGTAAACGTCCACTGATTTTTGGTACTAGATGTACATGAAAAGAGTATATACCATAGCAAGACACTTAGCAACTTCTTTTGAAAAGGTTTGATTTGCAGCTCTGTTAGTAGTTGTTCATATATTTTGACAACTTAAGAGCTGTGAAAAGCCATGGACAAATAAGAATATATAGGTCTGTTTTACAGGAAGAAAGCAAAATACAAAAAGGTAGGCAGGTTATTTTTTTAAGATAAGTTTTTCCAAAGTAGCTGTTGCTTGGAGACTGGCTAAGTATTGGTCTGCTGGTGAGTGATTGTTTTTACATCACCTTTCTCCTCCCCCCATCACTTGTTAAATTGTCTTTATCTCAAGCCCTGAGGGTTGTGGTTTTGTTTGTTCCTTTTCCTTCCTCACTTTTGCCCTTCCACTTGTCTCCCCCAGCCCGCTGGAGCAGGAGCAGTCAGCGAGTGACTGGGTGGGTGGGCTTATCTATCTGCCATCCAGGGTCAACCCATGACAATTTTTTTAATATGTAAAAATATGCACATGCATGTGTGTGTGTATATATAGAGATATATGCACATATACATACATACACTATGTATATAAACATAGACACACATATGTATATATACATGTGTACATATGTGTACCTACATGTATATATACATATTATTAAATGTATATGCATATATGCACATATGTGTGTGTATGTATACATATTATACATCTGTATTAAAAAAACCCACAACCCTCATGGGCTGCTATAAAGACAATTCAATGTGATGGGGGGGGGGGGGGGGGAAGATGTTGAAAAAGCAATCATTCACCACCAGCAGACCAATGCTCAGCCAGTATTACTCAAAAATGTAATATATTAATAACAAAATGTTTGTATATATAAAAAAAGGTTTATATTACACATATATGTACATGTATACATACATTTATGTGTTTGTATATGTGGATGTATACATACACGTATGTATATGTAAATAGAAAACATTTTTATATACACACATTTTGTTATTAATATATTACATTTTTAGTATCCTGGCTGGGCATTGGTCTGCTCGTGGTGAATGCTTTTTGCAGCACATATATGTATACATATATATGCATACATGTATACATATATGTATAGCTCTATGTATGTGTATGGATACATGTTTGTGTATATGTATAATAGAAAACATCTCTATATATAAACATTTTGTTATTAATATATTTTTATTGTAAAAATGGAAAAAAATTGTGTACTAAAAATTGTTAAAGTTAGAACAGTAAACCTTATTTGTGACAGGGCATAGTAATTTAATCCTATGCTGTAAATGTAGGCCACTAGCCTGGAAGTAGAAAGCATTAGCAAATTGTGGAAGTCAACAACTGCATTTACAACTTGATGCTGCAATGTTAGTATATACTGACTTCAGCTGTGTATAAACCGTAACATAGCATGTTTCTGGTTTGGGTCATGATAATTTAGTACCTCTTTGTATGAGATTGCTGTAGAAATTAATGTTTCCGTTTTATTAAATTTTGCCCTTTAGGTATTCATGGGGAAGGCTCAACATTTATTACGCTGTATGGTATTCTAATGTGGGATATCATTTTCATGGATGGCATACCTGACGTTTTCAGAAATTCCTATCAGGTAGTTTTGAAAGGCTTTCTTTAGTTAATTTCTTTACCCATTGCTGTAGATTCTGTAACTATGTTAAAATCTTATTCACGATGAGATGATTAACATTTTATTCTGAGGAACTTTCCAGACAGATCTTGGTGTTTGCTTGGTTTTATTATTTGTTATATTGGGCTTGTTACTAAAGGGCTCCTCGGTAACTAGTTGCTATGTAAGTCTGGATTGACTGTCAGATAGGGTGGGATTCATCTGGCTAAATGCATATATCCTATATCTGAACTCACTGGTCAAAGTTTCCTTTATAGTCAGTGGAAGAATACTGCTATACTATAGCATTGTTCATCTCATTTGAAGATGACATATTCCATTAAGAAAAAAAAAAAAGGCTATTTCTTTTCGATGGCCTTTAAAGGGAAGTCACATTTTTAAACTCCGGTTTGTTAACGCCCCCACCCACTCCACCCCAACATGCTTTTGGAATCATCCTTCCTTTTTGTTAAAGAAACAAACAAGCAAACAACACTACACCCCACCCCCACCCCACCCCCAGCAAGAACTCCCTGCCACACCCTAAGATTAATGATTCCAGGTGAACTTGTGGCTTTTAGCTAAATGCATTACATCCTACAAATTACAGCTAGAAACAGTTTTAATAATTGCAATTAGAAAACTTGATCACTTAGTGACATTTGCTAAGAAAACCCGAAAAAGCCATCTCAAATGTTGCAGAACTAAAACAGGCCAGACAACTGTCTTCTTCGTTCCACCTTAAACCATTGCTTCTAATTGGAACCCTGGCCAAGAGGTAGACCAGCCAGTGCCGTCTGCTTCCTTAACTGGATTTATTTCTACTGTAAGAAATTACAGGTTTATACCAGTATGATATATCTTAGGTAGAAATGTCATCTTGCTTTAGAGGTGAAACATGCAGGTTTTTATTGTCTTTTTCTGCCCTCCCCCCCGCCTTCTTTATTTTTCTTCACCAGTATGAAGTAGAAATCCATGTGGCTGAGTTGAAAATCACTTGGTGGTTTTGGAGATGGCCGTCTCCCTAATTAGTGACCACTACAAATATTTCTTTAATTGGTGGAGAGAGATACATTCCCTCAAGGCCATCCTTACATAGTCCCTTAAGCAAAGGATGTAAAAAAAAATCTAGATAATCAAACAGTACAATTATTTTATTAGGCCAAGAGGACTAAACTCAAAACTATGAATTCATGGGTTGTGCTTTGTCCCACTCAGCTGATGTTTAACCTTAACCTAATTTTTTTTCTTTTATGTTGATATGGATTATGAGTCTGCATACAGTCGTGTCTTGAAATAATTTCTTAAGCCACGAGCACTTGATTATAAGTATGTTTTTGGTCATATCCTTGGAGAGCTACTCAATGATTAAAAGAGGCAACTTACTACAGAGTAATGGCTATTCTTTGAAATGTCTTCTACTACTTGATTCTTGTATTCATCTGCCCAAGTAAATTTAGGGTTGAATACTGTTTGCAGAAAGAACTGAGGTATGGGTGGCCTTCTTGCTTTGGAATTTTGAGGTGGGACATGAAGGCACTTGCAGGTTCCTAGACAGGACAGGAAGGGGACTGCTGTAGCTCCAAAGGCCATACAAGTACTGGTAAATGGAATTCATACAAATAACTCTTCTTGTGGAATATCTGCTATTCTTGTAAGATGCCGTAATTGTATGAATCTCATGTGTTAAAAGCAAGTATTTTTTGTCAGTGCAAACTACCATTTACTGTAGATCTTGCCGCTCTAAATACATTTCCTTTTATATAATCTTATATGCAGATTACGCCTACTTAAAAAAAAGAAAAAAACAAAACAAAAAAAGGTGTATGTTTATATGTTTATAACAAGCCCAGTATTTACAGCTCATTTGCAAATTCACTTTTTTTTAAACTAGATTTTGCTTACTTACTTATCAATGTAGAGAAGAGCTATCACAAGCCTCAGGCATGAACAAGGATGAGCTGAAAGCTTGCACCTGATTCTCTGTTATTCCTAGGCTGTATTTTTGTGGGATTAGCTGTGGCAGCAGTTTATGTAAAGCTGAAATTTGCCTTTTTTTTTTTTTAAGCACTCTGCATTTGATTTTGAAAAGCTAGAATGGCACTCGGCTACTACTTGATAGCCTTTTTTTAGTCATGTTCAAAATTGAGTAAAATTGCTGCAGTGACTTTATACACTAATGTGTTCAGCACTATGCATAAGGCTCCCTGCTTTTAGGCAGCTTGAGTGATACTGCCCAGTTTCATCACTGCTTTGTTCTTCCCACTTCAAACTGCTCACTGTAGCTGAGCAGTCTTGATACTGATACCAAATCCTGACTAGACTATTACTGCTTGGAGAGTTAGGAGAGCGGCTGGCTCTTTGTTGTGTAAGAAACCTCTGTCTAGAGGTCAAAAACCAACAGAGCACAGGCTAAGATGTGGCCAGCATTTGTTGCACTGGCATTGGGTGTTAAAATATATGCAGAGCTTTTCCCATTTAATAAAGGTTTATGCACTGGACATGTTCAAGTTAAATTGACTCAGCGTTTGAGTGAATTTGTAGTTGAGATTTAAAAAAAAAAAATGAAGTAGGGCATTGTCATTCTTGGACTTGCTGCTTTGCTGGCAGCTCCTCAGAGCTGTATTTACCTTTTCATACAGACGTTCCCCCTGGATTTATACACTGACAGCTTCTATGAGAACAGGAGGGATGTTATTGAGGCCAGACTCCAGCAGCTTCATACAGCTTCCTCAGAGACACTGGCAAAGTTGATTGCTGACATCTGGACCACTCAGGAGGGAAAAGCAGCAGCACTAGTTAGCTGGGGGCGTTTTATTTCCCTCCAGCAAGTTCAGGTAAGTAACTAACTGTTGTCCAGAATGGGCACTCTGTTTGATGAGGCTTGCTGTTAAATCACACATGGCCGTAGTGTGCTCACAGTTTGTACTGAGGCACTGAGCCAAGACTGATGGTGAGTGGTGGGAGGGGGGGCTTCAGCACAGTTCTCCCCAGTACTGTTACTCTTTTCTGATACGGTCACTTTTCCTGCAACAGCAGTTGGGAACACAGTGGGGAAAGTTGCTGTAGATAACATCTATGTAAGATTCTTGTTACACATGACTAAACAAAAAGCTGAGATGGGCCATAGAATATTCTTGTGAGAGTTGGGAAATGGCTGTACAGGAAATCAAAACTAAAAAAAAGACAACTACTGAAACTTCTCTTGCAGAGCCTTGTCTCTTGCCTTGGAGGAATGTTTCTGAGCGGTGTCTTTAGGCGACTTTCCAGAGATCTACGCCATTGCAGAGGGGGACTTCCTGACCTGGTTGTGTGGCGTACTCACACTAATCACTTCAAGGTATATTGGGAGATCATGGAAATACTCAGTGCTCAGCTGATCTTATCCTTAGGTATAAAACCTTCCAGCTGTCATCCTATACAAACTGTGTTTTCCTGTTGTGGTGGAGTTAAACCTGCTGCTCAGCTGCCCAGCATCTATGGCAGGTAGTGGGTGATTGTTATCTGCTGTTTCATCACATTTTGCTGTAGCTTTAATGGGCATAATGAGAAACAGCAAGAGGTGGCCTAGGTATTGTTGTAGAATAGGGCTTCATTAAAATTACTGTAAAGCAACTGTTATCAATCAGTCATACACATTCTGACTGTTGTTAGCAAGGGGTGCTAATGTCACCACTTACACAAAAACTTGAATATATGAGACTACAACTACATCTGTCTCTGCTACAAAAATTGAGTAAGCAGTCATGGTTTGTGTCTTGCATGGTAGTGGAATAGCTACTAGAAGACTGTTGGACATCTCAGCTGCTGGAGCAACTTGTTACACATTTATAAAACAGCTGAAGAAATTAGTTGTCTAGTACATATGAGTAAGTTGCTGTCAGTATCAGCTGGAACAGGTGAGGTTACAGATGATGGCGTTTTGAATATGCGGTATCTTCATTCACCCGTGCCTCTGTCTGTGTTTTGGTGGGTATTTACGGGATAAAATGTCATTCTCTTACAGTTAAACTTTGGAACATGGGTTAATAATTTAGCACCCACTGGGCCTTCTGTTGTGCTAAATCTTTACTATTTTTGTTGCAAATAACAGCCATAAAAGAATACGTACATTAGTCTGTGCGAGCTAATGATCTTTCAGTTCCTCCACAGGCACACCACTAATCACCCACATTTCTTTGTAGCTGGTGGAAGTGAAAGGTCCCAATGATCGCCTGTCCCACAAGCAGATAATCTGGCTGAGTGAGCTGAAGAAGCTGGGTGCTACAGTAGAAGTTTGTCACGTGCAAGCTGTTGGAGGCAAGAGTAAGCGCCTCAGTTGACAACAGAGGTCTTCATCGCATGGGTAACTTGGGTGTTTTTAAAGGAACTGGCATGACACACACGACTGGCTGCTGCTTATTAAAAGTAGTTTCTTCTAAAATTCTGGTTTCTTGGTATATTACTGTAGTTATTTTTAGCACAAAACATTCCAAAAAATAGTTTGAGAAGACTGTTGGTATGATTTACTGTATGTCACTTTGTGTTCAGAAGAACAAAGCCTTTCTCTTCTATACAGAATTCATAACTTATTCTATGAAAGGTAACCTAGGGTTTTTGCCCAGTAAAGAGAAACAGCTGCAATCACACTGGTACCAGCTGAGAACATCCTCTATAATAAAAAATGTGGTGCATCAAGTCCTGATCATTTCCATGTTGCCTATGTAGCCCGAGTTCATTACGTTGTGCAAGTTTAGTGCCTTCCCAGGGTTGTCAGGACCAGCACAGTTCTCTAACTGTCCCCACTTGGAATTATGTATTTCAATTTTCACTTTAATATAAAAAAAATACAGCTCGTCACTGATGGCATGGAGTAAGGCATAAAACTTTTTTTTTTAATGGTGTTTTAACATGCTGCTATGTATGAAAGGATGATATATTTAACAGCTCCTTCTGTTGTGAATATCTGTATTATTTGTAGAAAGGGGAAATATTTCTAGTAGTAGACAGGAATTGTTCAGTGCCAAGATCACTCATCTGCAGTGTGTCATTCATTAACAGTCAGTTTGGCCCCACATGAATTGATGTGTTTTCTCATTCAGAAATAAGTTGGTTGCTTGAAATGGAACCAAAAGGATGAGTCCTCTTTTAAAACACCAAAATCCTGTGGGTTTGTCTCAATTTT
The DNA here is from genome assembly GCF_034638445.1 of Ciconia boyciana. Lineage (NCBI taxonomy): Eukaryota > Metazoa > Chordata > Aves > Ciconiiformes > Ciconiidae > Ciconia > Ciconia boyciana. The sequence goes on from NC_132941.1 coordinate 18,182,763, forward strand.
AACACATAGCCAACATCTTTTCTCTGGAGTCTTCATTCTCCCACTGAGTAAGTTTTTCTGATATCAGAAATTCTGCTTACCATACAAACAGCAGAGACTGTAATAGGATGTAGCAAGAAATTAAGATCATTTGCACATCTTCTTTTATTAATCATCCTTCTACAGCACCGTGTCCCTGCTTTTCTTGGAAAAAAAAAAACCCACACACCCCCACTATTTTTTTTTTGTTAGAAGAAGTGAACACAACCGCCTGCAGTTCACTGTGGAAAGGTATGAACTTTTATTTAGTCTAATTTACTTCACATTCACAACTCAGCATCAGGATTTTATAATCTTCCTGGCACTGCTACTTTACTCAATAGATCATTATCAGGCACAAAGATTTTAGTTTCAGTTGAAATAGTGAACTCTAAACCATCACAGCAACAGCATTAGAACCTACTGCCTAGAGCAATTTGAGGTACAGATTTCTGTCTCTTATGTTAGAGGCAAATTTAAGATTTTGTCCTTTGCTTAAATATGTTAGAAATTTTTTGGTTTTAATGTCTTTCCGTCTGAGAGTAAGCCAAAACCTCTGCCCCACTTGCTACATTTTCATTAAAATACAAGGCAGTTAATATCAAAGTGGTATTGCAGGCAGGTGCACATTAAACACACGTGCAGGCCTGGGTATACATACACACACAAACACACTTTTCAATGCATTTCTGGAATGAAAGAAATTTCTTTGATACATGGCAGCAAATGGTGAATAAAGTTGTACTACCATGATCACTAAGTCTACAATAAGCTCTACCTCGTAGTAATTAACGACACTGGAGGTGCACTTCAACGATATCAACCAGCGTTTTGTATTTCCCCCCACATGGTTTACAGTGTAGTACAAAAGTCATGATATAACAGCCAGTAAAAGCCAAAATAGTGCACGTTTTCTAGAAATGAACCAAAACAGTTAAGCTTCTTGGTAATTTTTCTACTCTTGCAACACCAAAATGGCATTAACAGTATCTTGTTTTAAATGGTGAACAGAAATTAAGATTTGAAAATGTGTACATATATATATACAGAGACACATATATATAACACTTGTATGTCAGTATTCTGTACAGAGACGTTAAAGATATGTACTCACACCCCAAAATTGCTTTTGAAAGTTATTAAAGATGTTCAGAGCAGTCCCTACTGACTATTGATAAGGCAACTGTGCAGAGGGGAGAATATTTTAAAATTAACATTTAGTACCTGTCTTTCAAAAGTAAATTAAAAAAAGATGTTTAACTTAAGAGGAAGAAACAACACGCACAGGCACACACACACGCACACACACACAGCAGTTGTTCAGATTCCTCAGAAGGCACGGCCCATGCGAGCACCACAAGGAAGCAGAACCTTGTCTGCGTGGATAGCTCCCCTTCCCCCTGCAGGACGTGCCCCCCTCTCCTCCCCTGTGCTTATCACCATCTCAGCCTCTGCTTGCCTAACTCCCCTTTTTGAACGGTGTAAAATTTCTTTTTAAGTCTGTCTGGCAAACAGATATTTAGACAGGTTTTGTTTATTATAAAGGCATATTATTTTTAACCCCCTCCCATGCTATATATATAAAATACAAAGACCATCTGCAGCATCTGTACACATCTTAGAACTGAAATGTGAAAATGTCTGAAATCTCCTTATAAAAGACAATCCTGTTTAAATATAGTACCCATTTTTTCCCCCAAAGGGTACTAGCCTAAACATTAACTTTTTTTTTTTTAATTCCACCAGCTGCCTGTGTGGAGCAATTTATTTACACATTTTTGGTACCTTTAAACAAAAAAAGTTACACTTTTAAGGAAAAAAAAAAGACACCATAGTTTTAACTGTAATTTTAAAAAGAAAAAAATAGGTACCAAAAGACACTAAGCACACAGGTTGAGGTCTTTTATGTCAAGTATCAGGCCAGGGAAAGCAGTAAGCTAATGAAAACGAAAAAAAAAAAAAAAAAATCACAAAAGCAAACTAATACAAACATTTGAATAATGAATTGAACAATTTAGATGACTGCTCCAGCAAGCTTGGAAATAAAGACAACTAGTTTGTGGACCATTTAACATGCTCAGACCATCTTGCAGCATAATTAGGCAATTGAGGTGAATACACGTTTTTTCCTCACAAACAGTTGACCAGAACCAATCTGGCATTATGTTGTAAGAAAGACGCATGTGCGTGTCTGTATGCAGACACACATGTGCACACGCATGCACACACACACTCAGCTTCTTTGCATAAAAACAGGTTTTTAGGGGTTTGGTTAGTTAAAAAAGGAAGTCTTACCCCCACCCCCATTAGCTCATCTTTACAGTGAAACTGCCTGCTCATCCCCACCAAACCAAACAGTGCGAGAAAGCAGCGTACCCAGTGCCCCCCAACAGCTTTGTATGTTAGGTCATTTTTAGCCTGGGGAAAATGGGGTCCTATATACACTGGACTTTTCTAGCACAAAGCTTGCACCTATAAGGCCACTCCAGATGCATATTCTCTAAAATAAATACTAGAGCAATCTTAGACATCCAAAACCCACATTGTGATTTAGCCTGTGCTGAAGACCAGCTTGGTTTTACAAACACATGAAGAGCTCCAAATCCAATCCCTCCTTCTTTAACTCTAATATACTGTGTATTATTATTGTACAGCCCCTCCCCCCCCCCCCCAATAACTGAGAATAGCTTCTAGTCTATCATAGAAGGCCTTCAGTGCCTTAACTTGTGAGTCAACACCTGAATAGAGGCTCAGTGTTGGTTCAACAGCGTTTTGTTTCACACAGAATCAGTTAATATAAAATACAGCCTTGCTCTTAAGAGAAGTCAACAGAAGCCTTAACCTATGAGAATGACACATCACTATTCCTCCACCCTGCCAGTACAGTTTACTCTCTTGCTTTTCTCCCTATGAAACTTGAGGCTTTTTCTGGCACAGCATCCAGGGGATAGGTATCATTTAAAAGGTTTTAGAGCACAGAGGAGGCTGCTGCATTAAGCAGAGGGAGGCTGTTGTATTTAATTCCCTCAAGCAGTGCTTGCCCATTGCACTGTCCCTATGGATATGCATGTATGTAAAAAGAAGGCACTACTAACCACTCTTCTGCCAGCAGCTGCTTAGAAGTGACAACAGCACTAGCACCCCTCGTGAGTTTGGCCACTTGGAGCATGTCCTCCTTTCTGGAACCCAGTAGGGCTTAAGTATGATTCTGCTGAAAGCTACTTCATCCTACAACAGGATGAGGAGAGGGTCAGCACGGATCAGGATCCATGCAGAGATATAATGCTGAGTATTTGAGGTGCTTATATAAAAAAGTGAGGCGCTCATGAGACTTAAAAACAAGCTTAACCTTAAAGAGGAAAAACCTGCTGTCTCGAGCTGGCCTTCTGTTATTTCCAGAAATGGAGAGGGGGAGGTGGGGGAGGGAACAAGAACTCACTGTAACAATCTATTGTAAAAAGTTGGGAGGCGGTGTCTGCTGCATTAGAGCAATCTTGCTACTGTTTCCTCCCATTTAAAGGCACTTCTAAAGCTACTACAATACCATATCTACAGTAAATGTTTTAAGGTTAACAGTGCATTGTCCTGAAGTTGATTCCTATAGTCTAAAGTCAAGCTCATGACAAAGAGCACAAATCTGACTAATGGTTAATTAATACATTTTGCGGAGAGAAAGAAAAGGGAACAGTTGTTCCCTTGTGTACCCCCATGGATACACACTACATTAACACGTATGTAGGGTGATCAAGTCACAGAACATTAGTATGTATGTATGCATGTAAGTATTCTTCCTGAAGAGGCAATCTGACAAAACAGTTTGTTCCCAGATTTCAGCTGTCGGTCTGTGTCCACTGCACCTAATTACTTCGATTTGCCAAGCTGTTTTGACACGAGTCACTTCAGTCACTATCTGGGAAAAAAGATATTTCAAGCAGAACCCTCATTAATGACCACACCAACCCTTTCAATTAGCTAATGAAATGCTCCATCCATATAATGAGCCAAACCATAAAAATACAGAAGGAATCGGAGACCAGAAGCCCTAGCAGATGAGAACTACTGAAGACAAAATTGTGCGATTTGAAGCATGACTCGCTTTGCTTTTAAATATTTGTGCAAAACTTATGTAATGTTTGTATATAAAAATTATTACAGCTTTCAATGCCACACTTAGCAGTGTTAACTTAGAAAAGACAAAATGATATGCTGTGTTCTCTCCAAACCTTTAAACCATCACATCATCTTAGTCTTCATTTGCAAGCGTCTCAGTGGATAGCCAGATTTTGGCACCACTTAAAAATTTGCTTAAAGGTGTTCCCAGAATGCTCCGTCTGCATAGGTTCCCTACAGGAGAAAATGGGAATGAGGAGGAGAGAAAGTCTGGGGCCCCAGAGGTGTCATTTAAACTATTTGCTCTGAAGTACATCCTGCTTTGATCCAGTTCCAAGCAGCTGCCTTGCAAAGAAGAGTTGCTTTTGTACTGCCGAAGATTCCGGTTTAACATGTCTATTTCATCTGCCAGCAAAGAAACTTTATGGAAAGCAGTGATGAAGCCACCATGATTAATCTGGGCCTCAGGAACCCAGCGGAAGTAGCACAGTTTCCACAGTTTTATTTGTGTTCCAGAGATACGGGGTAGAATTACGCCGTGCAAATCAACAGGCTTTGCAAACCAGTCTCTGAAGTACTGTTCCATGCTGTTACTCTGACTCTCTGTTTGCTGTAAAAAGTCCGGTTTCAATTTTAGTATCAGAGAGTTTCTTCTTGGAAGGAACTCTGGCTCACTGATGATTCCGTTTTTTAATGCTGGGGGGACACCTCGCAATGTGGAGCTGTAGTTTTTCTGCAGAAAATAAATACTGGTAATTTGCCAGTTTTATGCTCATTTGAATAGCAGATTTCCCTGAGCTGCTAGGATGCATCATCCATAGAAATGTGACCTTTAAACAGTTCTGAGCTTGTGAGTCGCTACTGCAGGACTCACAGGGCAAACAGTGCAGCGACCTGTGGCCTTTAAAAAGAAATACATATGTTTTCTAGACTTTCTAAAACAATGAATGATTGAATTAATAAGTATTCACTGAAAAAACTGACAACCCTGGGGGAAAAGAGTGGCATGTCATCACTTTTCCATAGATGAAATAATGCAAATGTTGGCAGTGAGCTCAGCCATATCAGAAAATGTCCTGACACACAAGGCTCAACGATTTACATCTTTACTTCTACAGAAAATAATTTCTTTCAGCTGGGAAGCTAAGAGAATTAACGCTTCTATTGCTAAACTGAGGGTGTAAAACACTGTATAACTGTAAATTTTTAAACATTAGCACCTTATGGTTAAGCACAGAAACAGTCCATTCACAGACAGACACCACCATAGTTACCTTTGAGCGTTTAAAAGTTTTCACTGCGCCATTTTGTACACATGGTGCACTCTTTCCAATATACAAAGGGTTGTGAAAGAGCAGGCGATCCCTGCTTGTAAACTGAAGAGACCAGTCCCAAACACAAGGAAATTTGAGGCCTTTCTCATCACCCAGCTGAATATTTTTGCTTATGGCAAATTCCTGCAAAAAGTTAATTCAGGCATATTAAAAATCAAAGAAAATAGGCTTATTCACAAATCTTAATTATAAACCAGTGCATAACTATCAGGCAAGGAAGAGCAGGGATATAATTTAGAGGTGGCTGCAGATCAAAGCAACAGAGAAGCAAGACAGTCTGCTGCTGGAGAAAACAGCTGTACCCTGTTTCTCATTTGTGCAATACAGAGGCAGGACTAATGCTTACTTAGCAAAAATTACTTCTCAATGATATTGTTTGGTTTTTTGTTTACTCTTAAACCCCCAAAACTCTTATTTTGAGAATATACTAATGCTCCCTCAGTGCTCCACTTCTTTGTAATGTAGCTACCTACAACTTTAAAGGGAAAATATTTAACTAAATAAATAAGTTCTACTTTTACCAGCCATCAAACATTTTCTACACAAAGGTCTGATAAATTTGGTTTTGAAAACTGGAACTTAAGTGTTCTGTTTTCTAAATACCTTCGTTGTGCTTTACTATTTCAACTTTACGCAGTCTTCTCCAACTTTTTCAACTATTTAAACAATTATGTGAGGAGATTTCAAAGTTTGTCTGAAGTGTGAAATTCTATTTATTGCCTGTCATTCTACTTTATCAGTTCCAGATATAAATCTGCTTCCTAGAGGAGTACAAAGAATCATGTACAATTACAATGCTTTTCTAGAAAAAAATAAGAAAGAAATTCAATAGACCTTCTTCTTGAATAGTTAGTTACTGTCTGTGCAAAGATCACCTGAAAGGACATTCCGATCATGCTCATCTGGGGAGCTGAATATTTTGCCCCGAACAGAGTGTGACATTTTGAAAAATACAAAGGAATACCGTTTAGTTGAGATGATGTTATTTCCAGAAGGGCATGCTGTAGTCTCTTATTTGAAAAGTACGTGTAACACTTCATACTCACAGTGCTTTCCTTTACTCGCTGATGAGGACAATTGAAAAGGAAAGTGCCAAACAATGAGATACGTGCGCTGTCGTACAATATGGTCAAGTACATTTCAGAAAACTCGAAGGCTGCTGGGTATTGTTCTAGCAGCTGCCAAACACAGTCAAGAAACATCAAGAACAAAGGAGACTGGGAAAAGAATCAGAGAATTATTAGATTTAATACAAACTTTTCCCAAGTCATACCAATTTCTTTGCAGTTAGTGCTCCATTAGGGTATTTAGCTAGACCTCTGGTACATTCCTCAACGAAGTAAACTATTCGGAGTATTGTATTTTTTCCTATTTTATGCAACTGTAATACCCCATATTCCTGTTTAGCGACTTACACAAGCAACTATGTCAACTGGCTTTCTCAGCCTTACCTTTCCACAGCTTTCCCTTCTCTGTAAGAAGCCAGTCAATTCTTTCCTGGGCCCTCCTCATACTCATGTAGCTGCAAAAATCCTTTTCTGCCATCTTGCATGTCTCTCATAATTTCCAAATCAGTGCTTGTATGAGCCTTCCTTACTACTTGGCCTTATTTTCACAATGTATGTATGTCCTCCTTCTTTGAAATGACTGGACAGCTTATCATTCAGCCACATTAACTTCTCACTACACTTTCTAGCTCTTAGCACAGTGACCCATGAATGACAAAAGTACAAACTATCATTTATAAAAAGCTTTAGAAATATTTTCCTCTTCCCAGTTTCACTCTTCTGTATATCCTTTCCTTGGGTCAAAATACCTGCTTTCTCATTATTTCCCCCTTGGTATTTCAGTTTCTTTATCCCTTCATGCATTTTCTCTGCTTAGTGCTCAGTGTCCTCAGTTTATCTGTTGGCGCCATTCTCTGGGGATATTGCTTTTCTATTACTCTTGGGCACTGTCCTACTCTTGGGCACTGTCCCTGAAAAAGGCTGCTAACTTAGGGTCCTCTATTTTTCCAACTGCAATTACAAGTCTCTCCTTTGCAATGAAGAGGCCAAATAAGAATAGCTGGAAATACCGACAATCAAACACTGTGCTACCCTCTATTAACCTGTTTGGCAGCTGTGTATCAGTTCATAAAGCTGCAGTGCTTCTCTATCAGCTCAGTACTTTGAAAAGTACTGCATATTGATATGACTTTGCAGTCAAATAAACAGGAATGAAAACAGATAGCCCTGGTAAAACAAAATTAACAACCCCCTCCAAATCCACTCCTAACCCCCTTTTATTTCAATTTAAAATGTGGGCTGTGCTAGCATTTGTAACAGTGGGACTTTTTCCCATATAACACTGAAGCAACATAAAAACCCGGCAACATTTGATTGCACCTGGTGCTGCACTGATTCTCACATGGCTACAGAGGATAAAGAAAATGTATATCTATCCTGGACAAAGACTCATTTTCTCCGACATTAGTTTCATGAGATTTGAAAGTATTAAAAATATATTTACTTTTAGATTTCTGTGTGAATAAATGTTCAGGCTGATATTAACCAGATACTGTTATCACATACAAATACAATTCATTTTTACCTCTTTGTCGGATCTCTTTAAGTGGTTACACCTATCTAAAAACTGATATCCTGCCATGACCCATTCCTTCTGTATTAAGCTTTGAAATCCAACAATTGTTCGAAAATAAGGATCCAGCATGACTTGAATGAGAGAAGCAGCAAGACAGCTCAGGTCCCGTCCCTCTTCCTCTGTGAATAACATACAGAATGTATGAAATGTATAAAGTATATATGCACATATACAGAATTAGATCTCAAAGAGCAAAAAGTGGCAACTAAGTCTAGTGTTTTTCTTTGAATTTCTTTTAAAACATGCTTTTTGCTGCTGTAATTGTTCTCATAGTTTAAAAAAAAACTAGAAGAAAAAAAACACCTTTTTTTTGTAAACTGAGAATCATACTACAGAAAAGGTTCCTGCAGTATCCAGCACAACAACGCATTCATCAAGAACAAAATACCCACCCAAACACCTGGTATTTAAACCAAGATGTGCTGAGAAGGAGGGTGTTCATGTTGCTGGAAATTTTCAACATATTTTCCACCCTGAAGCAGTTTTTGGAAGGCCATTGTATGGGGAGAGTGGGATATACCAGCTGAACGAGTCTTGTAAAAATCACAGAAATTACAAAATTTCTGATCTCGATATGAGCAAGTTTTTCAGTGTCTTTTTTTTTCTGGAATATCTGTTTGCACTTACACAACAGCAGCCATTGTTAGTGAAATACTTTTGTATACAGGACCTCTGAATAAAACTGATATTGCTTATGTAAGGAGTATTAGCCCAATTAACACAGTACAAAAGTTCACCCTAAAGTTTTGATTCTATCATAGCATTATCAGAATAAAAACCACAAAGACTCAAAGTGAAATATTCCTTTGATGCTATGGACTATGCTACAGTTCAGATACATAACAAAATTATTTTCCTTTCTAGTTCCTCAAACGCCTAAAATATTTAGAAACAATGGGGTTTATGTATAAAGATTACAGTTGATTTAATCTAAATGTGTTTATCTACATTATCATATTAATGCTAAAAATTACAGCATGCTATATGGTGGTATTACCTTGTAGAACTACAGAAACATGCTTACACTCCATCATATATACAAGCTCAGCAGAATGCTTAAGAAATGACCTAGACAGGAAAAGAAAGTGATACAACAGTTAATATAACAGGTTCACACCCTAGAAGAAAAAAATAACTGGGATATCTGTATTTACCTAACTCATATATTAAAATAGAGAATCCTTCAACTGATTCACTGCTTATTTACACTGGTGAAAGTTTTTCACATCTCATTAACCATCATTTCATTAATGGTACAAACCTAATATACTCTAACCAGTGAGTATTTTCCAGTGAGGATAGCCACTTCTCTTCAGTTTCTTCAAAAGGCTCTGCAACAAGGAAAGTAATTACATTGCGGAACAACTTCAAATAACTATTGCTCTTAGCCAGATCTTAGAATTTGTTGTATTTCAAGAAAATAACCACGATGGAAGAAGGACAGTCCAGCATACCATTAACACACAGCTGTTTGAGTTTGATATGTGCAGCCTGGATTTCCTGGATGTTGGGGAGACACTTGTCCAGATCAGATTTGTAAACATCACTTCTCAGTGGATGGCTTCGAGTTATTGCATTACAAATCCTAAGTAAGAAAAAGAATCAGCCATTTTATTACTGGAGAGGAGAGAAACAGCCTTTCAAGAAACATGCCACAGTCTTTAACTGCAAACAACTAAAACCACATAAAATATGCACCTTATTTTAAAAAAAAGTTTTCTAATTTATATTCAGGAGATATATTGCTCCTGCCACAAAGTTTTTAACTCAAATATTTTTGGTATCTGCTAGTTACAAAACAAAAAAAGGAAAACGCTGGATCATTAAAACAACACGTCTGGGAAATTAAAATCTAAGACTGACTTATGGTTAAATAGCTCTATTCAAATTTTAATTTTCCACAATTTTTAGTAAGACTTACCTATGCTAAATAAACAGAACATATGTAAAGTTTATAAAGCCAGGAAATCTGACAGAGTTTCAAATAAAACTCAGAGCTCCAGCCTAACACACACAATGCAAATGTTTGTACCACTACAAAAAGTCACCCTACAAATTAAACCACAGAACAAAAAATACCAAGCTAGTAAACTGCTTATGCAAGGCTCTAAAAGCCTTCCTCTTTCATCAAGGACAGTGAATGACAAATATGTCACAGAAATACCGTGTGCATTGTGGCACTAGATCTATAGAACTGTATTACCCAATGCCACAAATAAATTAATTAATTTTTACTGTCTTGCTGAAGCCAGTAAGAAAATCTCCACCAACATAAGTTGTATTACAGTAACATCAATAGAAAAGGTTAAGTCTGATCCTTTTATCAATAATTTCTGTCATCTGAATGACTAGCCACCTAAAGAATAAACATCCCTTAAAATTTGAAAATTATTCAGTATTCGAAACCGAAGTGGACCTTGAATAGAAATTGTGCCAGAACTATATTCAGAGAACAGTTTCTCAAAAGCTACTGCACTACAACATTATGAAGCAAGTATCCTCTCAATTACCAATTGCTGCTGCATGTTACACATATTCACCACTTGTGTTATCCTATGTGTCTGATTAAAGAAGAACATAAACAATCACTTACCTTTGATCAATTCTTCTTTGTTGCAATACATCTTTAATGTTGGCCATTCTTACAAGGGCACTCCCATTAGGGTGATTCCAGGACCATAACTAATATGGGAAAAAAACACAAAGGAAACAACAAAATAATGCAGGTTAGTGTTATTCCATAGGATTTTTTTCTTAATGCTACACACAAAACTATGTTAATTAGCATACATATCTTTAAGATTAATATTGTACAATGATCAAGAACAGTAACAGAATAAAAACTACACTTACTGGCATTCGTCTCCCAATAAAAGAGTAGGAGTATAGCTTAAGGTCTTGATCTGCTAAGGAAGATGGAACCACAAAATATTCTGGAAGGCTTGAGGAAAAAATACGATACAAAAGGTTACTTTTCCCTATGTATTCTACCAGCTTTTCTCTTGTTGCAATGTTGTCTTACCAACTCTGTTAAAGTACAATGCACTAGCCCCTAATACCGCAGTGCTAACTGGTTGTCCTGTATGTCTGCATGATCTTACACATCATTGGTACGGCTCAGATGTATTTGTTTAGAAACATTCATGTTTCAGAGGGAAGTACAAAAGCATGAAATCACCAGATGCCAAAATATGACATTTCCTTTAATGACAACACTTGCAGGATCTTTCAGCTGAGAGCCTCTCCAGAGTGGCACATTTAGGTAGGATGTGCACAGTTAGGTAGGATGGAGGCTTTGGTAGAGGAGACAGGAAAAGACAGTATAATTGCCTTGTTTTCTTCTACTTGCATTATAAGAGAAACTTACCAAGTAGATATCATATAACCTTCATTGACTGAACAAACTCTCCACTCTGATGCACCTGTCCTTTTGATTTCTCTATCCCAATCAGAGTAAGTTTCAAACAAAGGTGTCTGCTGACCACTGGCACTGCCGATGCCACCACCACCACCTCCTGGGTCTATTCCATTCACCTTCTTTGCTAGGAAAAGAAAATTCATCAATGCACATTTAAAAAAAAAAAAAAAGACAAAAAAATCCGAACTCTTCACCTTCTTAATTACTAGAATGAGCCACTAGCATCAGGACTAACGTTACCTATTTTTGTATTACAACAGATCAGTGATTTAATGACAGCTCGGCAATACATGAACATGTAAATGTATTTTTTCCTACAATTTCAACAGAGAAGCAACATAAAATTGGTATGTTGTGCTGCTTGATAGAAAGCAAGACATACTAACACTCAGGAACAAATGTTATGTTCAGTCACAGGATTTCTCTCTTCAACATGCCAAAGTTAGCAATGTTTTAAAAACATGAACCCTTTATAGGCTACCCTTTAATTAGGTACCTTATGAAGAAAGCAAAATAAAAATTACATAATTTCAACAGCTTTAAATGACTGCTGTATTAACAGCAAATAAAATAAATTGAAGGCCAGGTTAAATAAATAAATAAATAAATAAATAAATAAATAAATTTATATCCACACAAAAAGATGGCCTACTATTTTGTGCCTAGGGACCAAGAAGATTACATAATCTGTTACTAATACAGAAGGATCTCCTTTGCTGGTCATTCTTTAGGTGCCAAGGAGGCAGTCAGCTGTGTCAAAGGAGACTACATTTTGTTTCTTGACACTTGAAGTAAATTTTTAGATGAAAGTGAAATAAACTGAGACTCAACCCTATTACCTCCCCCATTAAAGCTCCTAGCTTTAGCAAGAGTCTGTAAAGATGTAAGTGCCTGCCCAAACAAAGCAGAATACAGCATTACGGCTCTGCTGTCATCTCAGCGATTGTGTAGTTTCTACTTTCTGTATCTATCAACTTCATTCTTGCACTAGTACTCGGACTACTTATGCTTTTCAGAAGAAAACTGGATTAAAATCAGAATGAAGTAGTTGTTCAAAGATAGTATACAGAGAGATATGATAATTATAAAAAACTTTATAATTGTACGGTTCAATGGCAGGATATATAATTATCAAATATAGCCTGGGAAAAAATGATGTACATATACACCAGAGTAATGCAGGCTCTTTATGCTCCTCAAGAAGCACAAAGACAGTATTTCAACTTTTATTTTACTGGGACTAGCAGGGATAGTCATAAAACACAGTGCTGGAATTGTAAGAGCAAAGCCAGAGATCTATGCTACAAACACCAGGGTTCACAACAACAACAAAAACCCCACGCAACCCAAACCAAAAGAATTTCAAACTCTTTTCTCCAGCAACTGCAGCATAGCAGAACAACTATCTTTTGCCATTCTGGTCTGCTGCTCCAGAGGAACAACATTTTTTACCCACCTTACGTAATTCTTCCACTAGGTATTTTTCCATACAGCAAATGGTATTTTAAGGACAGAATAAAGACAACTTTGTGACAGACTAACATTTTGTTCACACTCCACTTTAACATTTTATTGTAATTTTACCTGCAAACTGGCTTCCTCCCTAGTACTTTATAACGCTAAAGTACATGGACCTTAATAACCGCCCAAGTTTTACCAGGTAAGAAATTAAATGTGTAATTATGTGTGCAACATAATCACATGCACACTTATTCTTGTGTATGCACAGGGCAGTCATGTAGGCACCTGCATGAAAAACATGCATTTTTGTGCAAATTCGAAGGCTTGAGCTTGTAATTCCACAACATTCAAATTTTTAACAGGCAGATCAGTGGTTTCTAATGCCAGCTACTGAGTAAATATTTCAGTACCACAGAACTACATCAATGGCACCTTCTCTATTTGGAGGCTTGTTATGCTAGAACTGATGGTTTTCAGCTGTGTATCGGCTGGGGAACACTAAGCAGTGACCGCACAGCATTACACTAGAAATCAAGTTCCAAAGGCATCTTTTTCAGGCTTACCTAACTGACAAGGTTCAGTTGGAGATTGGCCTTGAGCAGAGAGGGTGTGCTCCAACTCAGCAGGGGTGGTGGAGGTTTTGAGTGGTAAGAACTGCCTAGTAAGCCTCTAGGAAAGAAGGTATGGAGTCCCAAGTTGCACAAATCCTCCTGCAATACCACCAGAAGAGAAACTTATTCCCAAAAGAAAGGCAGGTGAACAAGCCTGCCTGATGGGAGATTAGCTAGGTACCTAGAGTACCAATATAGACATACAATAGGAGGATCGAAGCGTGAATTGAGAAATATGAGTATTCATGCTGACACAAGTGCTGACATAGGTAGTTTTGTTTTGTTTCAGACAGGAAAGACATTTTTTTCGATTTTGGTCGTTAATGTCTATTACAATGAATGACTTATAACAGAAAGTAAGAGGTTGGGTGGAGGACAAACCAATTTTATTACCCCTGGAGAAAGCCTCAAATGCTTTTTGCCGCTGCTTCTAGACAGAAGTCTTACTAAAATTACATATTATGAAATAGGAAAAAAAAACCCAATCACAATACTTTCATACTTACCTGGATTATGATATATTTCCCCAACATACTCAAATGCAAAGAGAAGCTGAAGATCCGTTGGCTGAGAATAATGAGCTATTGCAAGGCACACCTAGGAAAGAAACATTTATTAGTGTTATTTACAGACATAAAAGTTATTGCTCGTAATTATGACAGCATGAAATATGCAGAGTAAAAGTTAAAAATCAGTCTTCTGATGTTTTATTTCCTTATTTTATTTGAGAGGAGTGAATTATACATACTTATATTTGCTGAGAGACCATTCATAGTAGGCGAGTTCATGACCATCTATCAGGAGTGATTAACTGGTAAGGGTGGGCTAAGTTTTTGCAAGATAGGTCAGACTGCAACAGGCATCCCTAAATATGATTCTCTGTATCAACAGAGACAAGCAAGGACTTGGAGATGCTGTGCTGTGCCTGCCCACCTGCATATAGGAGGAGGAGAACAGGAAAAGAAAAGAGCACAATACACAGGTGGTGCACACAGTACAGCAAAGTCTCATTTGTAATTGCTCTTTTGATAATTTTTTTTTTTTTTAAGTAAAGAGTACTTATCAACGTAGCATAAGAATATAAGAATGGCCCTACTGAGTCAGTTCAAAAGGTCCAACCTAGCACTCTGTTTCTGACAGTGGCCAGCAATCGATGCTTAGGGAAGAGGGTAAAAACAGAGAAAGCATATAATGAAGGATATTTTTCAACAGTTCACAGTTCAGGTACTTCCTGAACTAAAATCTGGTATCAGTATTCAACAGCATTTGACAGACATTTCTTCTATGAAGTTGTCAGTTAGGCCAAGAGGTTTTTGAAGCGCAACTTCCCTTTACAAAAGCCCTGTTGGTTCTTCCTTGAAGTATCATATTTAACCAAAAGTTTGTATCTAATTAAATTTTTATTATCTTTTCCACTAATTCACCCCATACAGGCATCAGGCTTACCAGTCTGTGCTACCCAAAACTCAACCCTCAAAAATTCCTGCTCTTGGAAGGGAAAACAAGAGGTTGCTCTTTGAAGACTTCCAGGACCTATGTCAAACCTGCATCTCATTAAGTTGTATTCCAAAATTATGAAGGGTAGTGATGAATATAAATGAAAAGCAAATTGTTTGGTAATAAAAAAACCAGCTTTTCCCCCACAAGTTACTTGGAAATAAGTAATTCATGGTGGGAGATGTTTCTTAATTTTAGTCACTTGTAGTTTGTTTGTTAGCTGAATGACAGGCCAAAGATTCTCCATCAATCTCCAATATCAATAAAAAGTGAGTTTTTAGGGTACGTCCTTTGGCCTAGTGTGGGGGATCTACAGTTAACTAAACATGCCAGTAATCACCCCCTTCCCAGTCCCCAGCTGATCTTGAGAACTGAAACATCAGCCAAACTTTCCAAGGGTAGCAAGATATCAGCTTCATTAAGTTTTGGCCTATAGCCCTTATAGGTTCTGTCCCAGATGACTGGATTTCATTCACAACAGAAACCCACCCATAACTTCTAGATGCTTGCAGGTTTATAGCAAGCTCCAACACTGTCTCTGACAATCTGATGCATTAATCAGGTTTAACGAGGCTGAGTCACAAGCCCTACCCTGGGAAGGGAAATTCAGCAGAGATTTAAGATAACAGACCTGCATCCTCAGAACAGCAGAGATTAACTCGGGTTAAGAGTCTTGCCTAAGTCTTTGCATTCTTTGCAACAGTCTTGGTACCAGCATCACATAAGCAACTGGTTTTCTACCTATATAAATTGTTCATTTTGGTAGAACCCTAAGGTTATTAAAATTAAGAGCGCAGCAAGTGGTTTAGGATTAGATAGTAGAGTCCAAATACAGTCAAGCTTTGCTAGCCTTTGTTGCTTTAAGTGTGGATATTCACTAATAAATACAAAAGATTTGACAAAAAACCTAGTATCTAGAAGAATCAAATTCAGGAAGAAAAAAAAAACTTTCAAGTAGAGATTCGCACTGTTATTCTCCAAAATTCAGGACGTGATTGAGAGCCTTTAGCGTTGCCTTCTTCCCTCAGTATCTGCTTCTCCATTTTACTAAGATATACCTACCTTATCTCTAAAGAAAATATTTAATGAAAAGGAGGTTATAAAACACAAAACTATTCTACATGTTCAGATACAGAAATTCCATGTGACAAAGTTCCATGTGACAGAGTATAAGTTCACATTATTACCACCTAAAATTTTTCCTTTCCATTTTCTTCCTTCCCTTCAGCTCTCCATGACTCTTTATATTTGGCAACATGTTGACACAATTTATTCACTGTTTAGCAATTTTGGATATTATTTTTGAAAAACATTCTGTGCATCCAAGAAATTGTTTTCTGTTAGTGAAGGAAAGTTTTCTTATTGTCATAGACATAAAAGATTTGCATGACACACAACTGAAGGAATACTACTACTGGCAGCATTGTGCCACAGGGAAAAAAAACTTGAGAGCTCACAAGCTAAATTCTGCATGGAGAAAGTTCTTGTACTTTCACTAGCTTGTATGCAACATACATGGCATTATGGAATCTTTGCCATATTTTTATTTACTTTGGCTTTCGATGGGGACATTCCTCACTATTTATAAAACCAGTAATGACTGAATTGAAAATGTTTTTTCACAAACACTCCCCAACAAAAAAATTCCTATCGCATCTTAGAACAGTTGCTTTAACTTTTCTCCCCCCAGTTTCAGTTCTACAATAAAATTGCAAAAGAAAATAGAGGACAGGACATTCTGGGGGGGGGAGGACCCCCCCAAAAAAACCCAAACAGTAAAAGTGTCACTGGTAAATAGTCTAGCATGACTTTTCACATTAACATTTAAGCTCATTTCCAGGATCTGGTAAAACATTTAATGACTACCATGAACTAACTGGAAGCCATGCACGTTTTGCTAAATCTTGTGATTTCAGTGTACAAATTAAAGCTGAAGAAGCCACCTATTCCATAATACTAGGCCTCTTCTAACAGATTACTTTTGCCTACCATTCACAATGAAACAAAATGGAAATCTGTGTACAAGCACATTTTGACTTCCATTTTTCTATGTAACTTTTCACTACAGTAACTGCTGGTAAAAGAGCTACTCATCATTTAGGGAGTGAAGGATTAAAGCCTTTTACTATGTCGATCTACTCAAGGCTTGAGGATGAACTGCAAGACATTAAAAATTTCCATTATGCTGCCAAATAACACAACAGAAATACAGTAAAACCTATTTTTAAAAGCAGCAGCTGAAATCTGTCATTTACTTGCCACATTTCAGAAAGAGTATGTGTGCTGTGTTAAGAGGGGTAAAACTGGGCCGGGGGGGAGATGGTAAGCATTCAGATCTAGCTCCCAAAAAATGAGACCATAGCTGTACTTTTGAACCCAGCAGCTGAAAAATGCTCCCAGGTGTTCCACAGTATAGACATTAACTCACAATACCAGGTATTGCACAGGTGAAACAGTCTACCTGTAGGTTACAAAACAGGTTCAGGACCTCTTTTTCTGTTATTTAAAAAAAAATTATTCATCCTGCTGCTGTCTTCATTTTTACATTTTAGACGAATTCCACTCATAGACACTAAACAAGTATTAAAGACATACTCATTTGCAGTTTATTCCTCACTAAATCCATATAGTAGTTTTATTGTCTCGAAGTTTCAAAAGACAAGCACATTCCACAGATCTCAGCAGATTATCAACATAAGTAGAAAGCTCTTAAATTGGAAGACAAACATGTTTTACAGGAAATGTTCTCATATCAAACTGAAAATATGTTTGGTATTCTTGCCAATTTACAATTGTGTAAAGCTGAAGATATTTAGGCTCAGTCAAATAACAGGAGAATAGGCTGCTTGTTTGAAAGTTCATTTATTAAAAGCAGTAAACACAATGGCTGTAATTATTTCATTGTACAAAGGCCGTTTCCCTGTGTCAGTGTCCCCTGTTCAACCCTTATCTGAGAAAAATAAATGATACTTTCAGGGCAAGCCCTCCTCTTCTTCAACAGGAATTTTACCAAGGATGAGAGCTTCAAAATATTGCTAATGCTGTTGGAAAAGATAGTTTTGAACAGTCATATTTAAGATGTGCTAAGTTAGCATAGCCCTGCATTTCACCTCCTTCCCTAAGCCAGGCTACCTGTCTTATGAACTCACTGGAAGGATACTATTTTCCCTTGCTACTGCAATTCCTATTCCAAGTAGACACCTGTAGTAGAAGGTCATGCAAACAGGACCAGATCAAGTCCCACGGACAGAATTTGTTAATCTTCCTAGGCAGGAAGTCTTCTTGGGAAACTAAGCTTTCAGGTAACAAGACTTTCAGCCCTAACCATCATGCACATTCTCCTAGCTGCTAAGCTATGAATTGTCTAATTGAGAACTGCTTTTTTTTTTCCTTTTATAAGAATTCCAATGCCAGCTATATATATAATACTTAATTTGGTTTGAGTACAAGTAATCTACACAAGAGGAAACAGCACAAGGATTTCGGAAGCTGAAGTAACTTTTTACATATCAGAATCCTTGTTTGTACGAGAATGTGTCTGAATTCTAAGTACAGGTTTTTTAAGCCTTAAGAGAAATACTAAAATACATTGCTATTTTTAAAAATACCTTTAGATAAGTTTACTTCTGAAAAAAAAGTTTTCTTCACCCCCTCCAATCCCACTCCAAAGGCCATAAAGATAACAACTTCTTGTGCACTCCCAGTGTCTTGAGGTATCACCAATTTTGTGATCCGTATAAATATTTAGAACAAGGTAATACAGAAGTTTGGGGGCGGGGGGAGACATTAGAAAGGGTCAGGATCATTTGTCCAAAACTCTCAGTTTCATATTATTCTCCATAACAATTAGGAAAAAATTGTTCCACTCTATCCCAAGTGTTATGACATGTGAGAAGGCTAGTTTTCACTGCACGGGAAACAAGATTTGAAATAAATTTTCCTTCTGTTTTGATTAAGAATGTGTTTGTGAAACTGCTCTCGTACTCATTTAAAAAAGCTTCCTGAAGGAAAAGAACTGAGGGACTTCCAGAAGAGAAAGGGACTGAGAAAATGGAGATATATTTAGGAAACAAGATATTATAGGGTGTGTGCCGTTCTGGTGCACTGCCAAGATTCATATGCATGGTGAGGCAACACACTATCCATCATCTAACAGTCATAAGATCTAAAGCCTCACCTTTTCATACATTTTAATTTCTTAGTCTAAAGTCAAGTATTGTACTGGTTAGAAATTAGCAGGAGTTTTCAGTTTGACCATTTGTTGTGATTTTTGGAACAAAATCATTCCTTTTCCTTTAAGGAATGTAAAATGCTTCTTCTTTCACACTGCCTAACTTAAGACTTCCCCAACTTGCTTACCCTTGCTTCCCCATCCTCCACTTCCTCCCACACCCATCTGGCTTTCCTTCCTGTGGAGACTCTATAGCTTTATTTTAGAGACAAAACAGAATTAAACTGCTAAATAGTGATGAGTGCAAGTTTCCATTCCCTCTATTATTCCTTAACTCTTGTCTCCCAAATACCCATTAATAAAAATGAGGAAGAAAATATTTACTTGACTGACTAACGTTGAGACAGTATTTTATTAGCATGTACTGGCTGCAACTAATGTTGAAGGTATTTTTTGAATAGAACTGATCTTAAGCTTCTTCATAATAACTCACCCCAAAATAAACTAATTCACCTCAAAATTCAATGTGTTCTTCCGATTTGTTTCTGCTTAAAGATAGAGAAGAAACACCTCCAAAAGTTCTACCAATATTACCCGCACATCATGTCTATATGTAATCAAGTCAGTCAGATTGTCCACATCTGAAGCCTGACTGCTTTCAGACTTGGATCTTTCTTTTCACACTTACTACCAAAAAGAGACTCAGAATACTCTCTATTCTAGTAAGGCCACTTAATTAGTAAGTGTTATTCTCCCTTATTATGCCCTGTTCAGCAAATATAGATAATTCCTTAGGAACAGATTATATTCTCTTTGCCAACACCAATTTACATAACCGAATGCTGTTGAGTATTTACCTTACATTCAAGGAATTATGCATGAAACAAATTACTTAACTGTATGAAGTTAGTATCTGTTCTCCTTGTAACTATTCCATATATTTAAAGCTTATTTTTAAATAGTAATTATCAAGTGTACTGTTTTTATTTCTTTAACTATTGCTCTAAACAGAACATTGGCCAACATCTGGCAATAAGTTAGAGACATTTATACTCCCATAGTTTGAAGTGTACATTTTAGTAGGTAGATATTTCGTTTTGACCTACTAGTGCTTTATTCATAGCATGATACTCCTCTGTATTACCAGGATAACATTTAGTTAGAAATCTCCCTGCACTGATTTGTATAGTTGACTGTATTTATGTAGAGTTTGCTAAAGGAACCTATTTATGATTTATAAAGCACTAACATGCAGGTCTCTTGCTTTACAGAACAGAGATTGTAATGCTAACTGTAACATCACCTTCCCTTCTGCTTATTTTAAGAACAAGTGAAAAACACTTACTCAAAAACCTTCAGTCTCATAAATACTTCAGACATTATTTTAATTATAGCTTGCACAATTCACTGATTCCAACAGAAATTCCAAGTTCTGCAGTTTCTCAACACTAAGCACCCTAGAAAACTTTCATAAAACACATGAGCACAATTTATCCAGTTCATTTTTTACTCAGGAGGTCTTCATATCTAGCTCCAAAATGAGCATAAGCAAATTTGTGAGGGAAAAAAAATATATAGCTGACAATTATTTTGATTTTTCTCAAAGAGGTGACTGGAGATTAGGCCCCCAGGTCAAAAGGAAAGAGGAGAAGCTGGAGAGGGTCCAGTGCTGGGCTACCAAGATGACTATGGTCCTGAAGTACACCTTCTGAAGAAACTGGGCTCATTTAGCTGTGCAATAATGAGACTGCAAGAAACCACTAGCAGGAAGGTAGTAACAGACTCAGTCTTGCCAGATGATATAATGGGCAGCAGCCAGAAACTCATCTTGGGACATTCAAGCTTTCGGGACTGATTGGGACATCAGGAAAAACATACAGCACTGGAACAGGGTAGCCACAGAGGGAGAAGGCTCTCCATCCTTGGTGGTTTTCAAGATACAACTGGACAAATCCACAGCTAACCTGATCTAATCCTGGCAACTCTGAAGAGAAAGGTGGACTAGGTGATCTCTACAGGCCCCTCCCATCCAGCACCTCTGACTCCATGGGCAGTTCTCTACTACAACATTCTCTCAGTCAGAAGACAATGCTAGCACACTCAGCTGAAGAGAAGAGCAGGAATTCCCTCTTATTGGAACTCAGTTATACTTTAAGTTTTGGTCCTCCCTACAAAAGTTATGCACACACAATTATTTCCAAGCAGACAGCTACCACTGTTTTCATGCACAAATAGGTGGATGTTAATATATATTAAAGAGGCCCTTCAGAACTATAAGGAAGCCTGACCACCTTCCTTTGTTTTTAAACATCAGGACAACCTTGCTAATATGTACTACGTGAAGGGCAGGAACAGAAACCAGATAAAATCTTTCAAGAGTGTGGTGCTAGCCTGCCATTTAAATGCCAGAAAGAACAAAATAACTCCATTCAATATCCTGTGTAAGACCATTCTAGTTATGTACACCAGCATCCCAAAATAATTTAAGCAAAATCCTGATAGAAGAAGCCTGATCTAAGGACCTCATGGTTTTAGACATTTATATTTTAATGCTAACAGAATAATGTTATTGGAAACATTAGATTTAGTTCGCAGAACTTTATCTCTGTTCAGTAAAAGTGAGTTTCTGTGATATATCCACACAAAGTTGCAGTAACCTACTTGATGCATCAAAACTGCAATAGTAGCCACACAGCTGATATTACGATTTGCACCAGTTTCCATCCACTCCTCTAGTGAGCGAATTCTGATATTTGAAACTGGCAACTGTTACACTTCTGGTTATCTTTATAACCACACAGATTCAGATCCTTCTGGATCTCTAGAACTAGCTGTTCTTCTTATCAAAAGAATTCACGTTAGACCATGTAATTAAAAATGTGCCTTTATGAAGGCAAGTGCCTTCATAAAAACGTTTCACTTTTTACTCTTGCATAAGTAAATGCAGCACAAAGTGTTAATGAGATGCTGTGTTTATGCTCTCTTCCTTCCTCCTCCAGGCTAATCACTCTTCTCAGCTGTGACAGCCAATTAGGAATAGTTGCTATAAAGATATTGCAGTAGACAGGCTGCTCCAGGGAGATTTCAGAGAAGCTGTGAAAGGGGAACTGACTGCTGAAAGACTGCCAAACATGAAAGGTTACAACAGCAAAGGCAGCAGGCACAAGGAACCTAGAAAAGTAGCAAGGAAAGAACAGTCTGCTTCATTACCGAGCTTCTGCCCATGGGTCTCTATGAGAGGGTAAAAGGTGAAGAAGTGATGAAGTGGTTCATCAGTTACTCAGTTGATAACTGCAAACAGACTTATGTCTGGGCAGATGGTTCTTAGGACTTACATGGTTAAGCTCAAACTTTATCCTACTGAGACAGGGAATTCTTAAGCTCTGTGAGCAAACTGGGTCACTCCTTACAAAACGATTACTGTGCCACGCCTGGCCCCGAAGTGGTGCCACGGAGGTCAAGAGGAGCTGTAACTCAAGTAACCTATGGCACCAATCCAGAACAAGGAAGCTGGTGAGCTCATGGTGTTATGTGGACTAACCATCTCCAATTAGCAGAAACTCCTCTGGACCTTACCAGGTTAAATAACATTGTACGATTTTGTTGAGACTTATGACAACAAGTGTTAAAACTAGGGAAGGAATGACATTTCTAGGAATGTACAGACAGAACTAATTCCTCTTGTCAAGAGCTATGCAAGTCTTTTCTAAGAAAATGTTGAAAAAGAGCACATAGTTTTATGTAGATTAGACAAGCTGGTCATTCCAAGAGCTCACTGGAGACCTTGCTGTGTGAAGCAAATAAGTGTATATATAAAGACAGTACACTTTACCTATGGGTAAATTAAGCTTATGACTTTCAGAAAATGTATCAAAGTTTCAAACATTTTCCATAAAAATGTAAACATCTGTTGTACAGCTGCAATACAGTATTCAGATTCCAGCCCTTAAAAAGATTTATTTAATAAATCAGTAATTTTTTAAAAGTACAACAGATATGGCAAGAAATGCAGGTTTATCTTATATGAAAACAAACAGTTAATATATTGCATTAATTTTTTTACCTAATAATTTTGACTCTAAAAATCTAGATATTCTCCTTTAACAGAATGTGATTAATTTGCAATTCTTCCCCCCTACTTCTCTATCAAAACATAAAACAAAATGTTCTTATTAGCACAGCTGTTACTACATGTAATGACCACAAGGTGAGATTTCATAAGATAGAATACCTTCTTTGCACTTTCGGGACCCGCTTCATCAAAACGGAATCTGACAATACGGAAGTCTTTGCAATAAATTATTAATTCAGTTGGATTGAATTTAAGTTTTTGGTTGGGACCAAGGACCTTCTGCTTCCTCTTGGTATCATTCACTGTAAAGAAGAGACAAAGTTATTGGACTGTGTTTTGTAAGTATACAACACAAGACTGGCTCAAACAGATATGGTAATGCTGCTATCAGCAGTTTTTCATTTAGTAGTGTATTTCAACTGTTCAATTGAGGTGGGAAATCTATAGGTCCTCCTGTTGATCAATCTCCTTTCAAATAAGTGGCTGAATTAGTTTCCTGTATGCCCAGATTATTTTTGTCCATCAACAACTTCACAAACAAGGAATTAACATGCAGTATTCCCAAGAGCAATTTGTGCTCCCAGACAGTTAATTGTGTATGCTGCAATGCCCTTCTGATGTACAGTAATTGGCATATATGCTGATTTTTTAATTTTTTTTTTTTACTTGGATGTATAAAAACGTGCTGGAGTTAAGACTAAGATTAACTCCTTATTTCTTACATAAAACTCAAGAATGTAAGTATAGTGAATTGCCAGCTCATCTAGACCTGCATAGACAGGCTGTGTCTCTTGGCCTATGGATCTCCTTTTCAAACAGAGAAAGTTAAGTTGCAAAAAGTAAGGATCACAGAAGCCACAGAGATTTTATTTGTGGTAACTGGGAAAACTGGGGCACTGTCATGGTTTAACCTCAGTCAGCAACGAAGCACCATGCACCACACAGCCACTTGCTCACCCTCCCCTGCCTCCTCTGGTGGGATGCGGGAGAGAATCAGCGGGGGGAATGGGGGGGGATGGGGAAGGATGGGGAAGTAAAACCTGTGGTTTGAGATGAAGACAGTTTAATAGGACAGCAAAGGAAGAAAAAGTAATAATGATAATAATAATAATAATGAAATAATGTACAAAACAAGCAATGCACAATGCAATTGCTCACCACCTGCTGACCGACGCCCAGCCCATCCCCGAGCAACGATCACTACTCCCCGGCCAGCTCCCCCCAGTTTATATACTGAGCATGATGTCATATGATATGGAATAGCCCTTCGGTCAGTTTGGGTCAGCTGTCCTGGCTGCGCTCCCTCCCAGCTTCTTGTGCACCTGGCAGAGCATGGGAAGCTGAAAAGTGCTGGACTTAGTGTAAGCACTGCTTAACAACAACTAAAACATCGGTGTGTTATCAACATTATTCTCATACTAAATCCAAAACGCAGCACCATACCAGCTACTAGGAAGAAAATTAACTCTATCCCAGCCAAAACCAGGACAGGCACATAACTGTTGAGTGATTAATTGACATAGCTGCCTGGTTGCAGGTATTTTCTGGGTTAAACTTAAATACTTCAGGGAACTCAAGACAAGTGTTTTAGGACACCTCCAGCTATTCACCTTCAATATAACAGCCATCAAGCAACCTCCTCTGCAGCATGGGTGAAAACCTCCCCTTAATTCCCGTTAGTAAAAGCTTATGCTTCACTAAATTTAGGGTAAACCTGCGTAACAGAAGAACGAAGAATAATCTCCTCAAGTGTGTGGCAGGAAATACTGCCTCCTCCCTCTAAAAAGCTTCAAACCTCAATGGAAAAAGCTAAACAGAAAGGGTTCCTAAAGAACTTCTACCATTCTTCTAATGAAGCTGCAAATGCTCATGCTATTTGACAGTTCGGGGAAACATGCACAAAAGAGTAATCTAGAATCTGTCAGCCCTCAAGTTTCAAAATAAAAGCTATCTGTAGTCCTCTCCCATTTAGGAACAACACATGTCATGTGAGAGAGGACATAATTAATAGAACTATTATTCGAGGCTGGCTGGCTTTTCCCCCCTATTTAGCAGAATTGATTATATAAGCATTTGTATAAGATGTTAAATAAGAAGATTGCAACACCCCATTTATAAACATCTCTCCATACAAAAACTGTCATTAACAGATTTGTAATACTGCTACTGTTTTGTCACTGCTACCTGGTATTCTTGAAAAGGGGCAATAAATGTGGGCCAGTACAAGACCACATAACAGGTCAATAGCACCTCTTCATTTAAAAAAAAAAAAAGGCATTTCTTCATGATGTTCTTCCTCAGATATACATTAATCTTTTCACAGTGATTATAACCAGCTTCCAGAGTGGAAATGGATTATTGGATAACATTGGGCACTCAAAACTTATAAGTAATGATTTAAATTACCTACAGTCACAAAACCAAGTATTTAACAGTCCATGCCGTAACCAAGACTTGAAAAATTATCACTTATATGAAATTCTTTAATTACAAGATGAAAAACATTCTTAACAGGTTAGCCTAAAGTATCCACCAAATCAAAAACTGATTCTTCAAAGTAAGTATTTGATAAGTTATTTTTTCAGATTAAGATGTCTATTGTCATTTGTAGATTTTTGAGGACCACTAGCTACTAACTTGATAAGAATTAGATAAGATTGAAAACACGAGCATTTATGTTGTCGGATATCCCAGCTATGTGTAAATTGTGTAAGTGACATGCTTTTTGCAATTTAGTGTATTTAAGTGGAAGAAATTTAGATGCTTGAATATAAAAAAGTTGCTAGCAAAATTTTGTACTGCTATAACAGGTGTCTATCCTAGAACACCTGTTGATTCAGTGTTGTAGTTAAATTTAAAACCAATATAAAGACCCAGCTAAATACATCTCCTGCATGGCACCTCAAGTTTTATTCAGCTTAAGGCTTTTATCCTAATTTTAAATAAACCAAATTCTTCACATCAGGAAAGATTAATGATGTAAAACCTTAGATGTCAACAATTCTGCACAACCTAAAAAGCAGTTAACAGTTTTGAACTGAATAAGTTTAAAGCCTGTCATCATACTTAACTATTTTTGACATACCTGTGACAATCTGCTCAATGCATGTTAGTGGGACATCATGTTCACCAAGGAGGAGGTTTTTATAATGGAATTTCTGAAACACATGAACTCATACTCATTAATTGCAGTTCTGCAGTTCACAACCAGCTATACAGCACAACTTTGAAGAAACTATGATAAAAATCAGGCATGCCTAGACTTTTCTGACATGTACCACCCTTGCCAATTCACAGGCAATTAGAGGCTGTGGAAACAGCTTTCTCGTGCTGGTGAATGCACACCAAACAGTTTAGAAACCCCAGTGGAGTTTGCAAGATAACCCCACTACTTGCACTGAATTTACTAGCCTCAAAAATTGCTGGTAGAAATTCAATACAATTTTAAGTGTAAAATATATACATATATATAATATAAAAAAATCCAACTATTACTGTAACCATAGAAAGAAAAAATATTAATTCAGCTTTCAGAAATAAGTTTTGACAACTACTTCATGTCAAAAATTAATTTTTTGAAGTAGCTTTGGTCAAACTTACTAACCATTACTGAGTAAGCGCCTATCTACTTTCAGAGCTTTGCACACACCTAGTTAACGGAGTGTTTCTTTTAAAAGCCCAAAATGAAACTGAAAACTCTGCTGAAAATAACATACAGCTCACAACTTGGATTTCCAAACCGTACTGTAATGCTGTGCTGTTCAAAAACTGATTGAGGTTTTGAATGTCACATGTTCTGCTTTGACAAAGGCTTGGCTTCTTTCTCCCCTTTTCTTGTTGCTTCATCTACAATGAAAACTCATTTCGTGGTTACTTTGTCCTCCGTCAGTAATGCCAATAAAACTTGGACGCATTAAAGGCTTTGCTGATCTGACGCTTGTCTAGTGAAAGGAACATTTGCAATTATCTTCAAGGAGGAAGATGTTTTTATGTAATTCCTGCTTTGCCTTTTGTAAAACCACTTCCCAATGAAGCCTCCATAAACAGAGGTAAATAGAGCTGGCTGTACTTCCATACCAAACTTGCTCTGTCCTGATATTCTCACTGAAGGGATGGAATAGCAACACATTCAGAACAGGACAGTGGAACCTCATCATTTAGCCTGCTTTGTTTTAGAAGGCGTCTCATATTTGCATCAGATATGAGATAGATTCACTACATTCTAATTAAATAAATTTTACTTATCACATTTGTTGTCATGATATAGTGACGTCAGTAATAACAAACCTGTAGTGGCATTGGGTCATCCGTAATAAAGGAAATCTTGAAGTTAGTGCAAACCAATTTGCCCCACAGGTCATATTGACTTGTATCTGTTGCGATGCATTTTCTTACAAAATTTACTTCATTTACCACAATTTCACCTAAAACAGAAAAAGGGGAGGGGAAAAGACAAGCCTATATAAATCTTGTAGGTACAACAATTCTAAGTCTGTAGTACCAAGAAACCCCTAACTCTTTACCTGTTTCAAGTTATACACCTCTTCTGGGTAAACCTGGAGTTTAACTAACACCACTCTGGTGGAAAAAGAAAACTACTGTTCCAAAATAGACAATATTGTGCAGTACTTAAAAGCAAAAAAATTACACACCACTTTCCTTACACCCAGAGATCAAAACCTGCAATTCTTCACTATTAAAAATTAATTGGTTTGGACAACACTGTCTTTTAAACAAAGGCATCATTCATGTACTTCAGCTAGTATTTATTTTAAAAACTGAAATTAGCTGGCTATTGTTAAGTACTTTAGAGAGTTTTATGAGCTTCATGAATTCAGAATAATCAGTCCACATCTAGCTTTGCATTTATAAACAGATTTTCAGGTGATTTCATAAAAGAAAAAACAGAACACAAACACATTAAACACTCCTCATAATTTCAAAGTTTCTACTGTGACCATCTAATGAAGGAGACCAACCATTTCCTTTTGCAAAACAGAAGATCCAAATGAAGAAAGAAAAAAATTATGCTAATTCATCTGGGATAAGGTATGAAATTAAAAAAGCATACAAGCAAATGAGACTGAAGACCATTTAAAAAGAAAAAGTAAATCACTACACATAATGTTACTTTTTAGTTCCACGACAGAGGTTTCTGAAAGCTAAATAGTAATTACATTCTTACTTCAGGAAATTAATTTGGTCATTTATTTTACTCCTGTATAGGGCTTTTGCTTCTGTCATCAGATCAACCACCTCCTTCTGCTGCTGTCTACCATAAATAGCATGGGAGAGGAACTGTGTTCAAGAAAAGTGTAATTTTATACCAGCTGTAGGTTTTTGTTTAAAAAAAAAGACTAAGGACTGAAGATTGCTAAAGCCTAATTTGCTTGTAATAGGTTGGGCATATTTAGTCCCAGTTGTCCGAAATGTCATCCTGGAGTGTCCCATGCTTTGCAAGAAAACAGTCCATTATTTGGGTGACTATAATGGCATTAATCAGTTATCTGTACACCCAATGAATATGGATATAGCTTTGAATAAATCTCCCATCTGTCTTCTGATCTAGAGAAGATATTTTCCTAAGGTAGTTATCACTGCACCCAAGTAACAATACATTCAAAGAACTGTCTTTAGCATTCCAAATGCTTGAGTGGAAACACATCTTTTGCCAGTCTTGAGACCCAGTCTCTGCACATGCTCCTCATCCTAAGCTATTTAGCTAAGCTGCCCTACTAGCTCTCTTGCCCCTAATACGATTAGGCATCATCCTGGAAGTCACTAAGAACAGCAGCAGAGTCCCTGGGTTTAGTTCAGTTGTGACAAACAGCTACAAAAATTTTTTTAGACTAACTTTGTAGCCTTGAGCTGGCAGAATTACATTGAGTATTCTGGGACCGTTTGAAGATGTAAGGGGACAAGTTTCGTTGACCTGTGGTCATCATATACATGCATAATCTATGCCAGAAGAGGCAAGTTGTGAAAATGCTCTATAGACAGATATGCTGTAACTTTAAAGTCTTTTCTCAAACATTACTAAACTGCGGTTAAATAAGCTTTTGAATTTGGAAAAAAAAATATCTGATCCTGACAGCTTCAGTACAAATAGTTAAAGTTCAGCCAAGGCCACAGCAATTGAAAACAATGTCTTATAATGGGGTACATGAGAATGACAAGCCCTACTTCTATTAAACACTGTAATGAAAATGTTTCAATACTTTTAGAAGAGTCTGGCCTGAAACTTCTTAATGCCCAGCATTTTTTCTAATAAGCTATTTGCTTAAATAACTGCAAAAGCCCAAACTGTATATTAAAGTAATTCCTTCTCACAGTTGGTGTTAATCTTCAACTATTCAATGTCAAGTTCTCAGTCACACTCTGTCTGTGAAGCTTCCCCTCTCCACAAAGTCAGTTGTTCTAAACCTAAATAGTTTTTATTCTTCCCTCTCTCAGTACCTCCAGTATATCACTGCATTTCTAATAAAAAGATATAGAGAGCCAGATACACCATGAAATGAAGTGCAACTTCCATAGGTTATTTTTTTTCCATATAACATTCTCTTATCTGTTACCAAGAGTAATGTTTTTTAGTATCACACAGGAGACACTCTAGCTAAAAGCACAAATTATTGTTACCAAATTATTTCAGTACTTCATGTCTTTGATGCTACAAACCAGTAGAGAAATGAGAGATCCATGCAAACTTCTTCAATTTGAATTTACTACAGTTTAAAACATGCCTGCTGCATCATTCTCTTTACCAAAGCCAGTCCTTTTTACTTCCCTCCTCCATTCCTCATAATTGTGTGGTTACACTACCAACATGTTAATACTAATCCTATTTTAGTGCAACTGCATTTATTCTCATTTCATCCAACACAAATACATTCCGTATTTTTTGGCCTAGCTTCTTTGTACTCAAGTTTACAGCCCTAACACAGAACTGTCAGTTTTGAACCTGAGTATTGTAATATGGCAAGACAGAAAGTGCATGCATACCGATTTCAACCAAAGGGTTTAAACATTTACAATGAAGTATGAGAAAGTCTGCAATGCAAATTTAATAGATGCAGTTTTCAAAAGCCTCTAGAAATGGAACTTTTTTTTTTAAATGTAGGTTTGGAATTTTATATTGATCCAGCTTTTATCCCTCATTTGGACGTCTATAATGAGCAATATAAAAAGGTGCAAACCTTCCAAACTTAACTCAAATTTAGGAAAGTAGATAAACAATGTAAGTATGTATGTATTGGTCTTGCACAATGAACCCTTCTTGTATTTGTAGTTGAGTAGGTGATTTTTCTATACAAGTGTCAACAACAGAGCTATTCAGGGATATTACACTGCACATTTTTACAATGTAGCTGCTGCTTTTTTCCAGTAAACAGTCACAAGCTGTTCCAGACAGGGAACAGCAATCAACACTTCCATGTGACTCGAACAGTCAAAGAATGATCTCAGGAGACAAGAGCAGTTTGTTTAAACTCTGACAGGAAACCAGAAGAAAAATTACAGGTTGCCACCCTTACATAAAAAGCCTAATCATGCTTAATAAAAATATTTCTACATTGAATACATGAATCACAAAAAAACACAAGAGACTGAAGGGTCTATCTAGCTAATACACCTTCCACTTAACACGCAGCCTCAGAAACTGCTAAACTTCAGAACAACTCTGCTAAATCTCCCAAAAGCACATGCAATTTGACTGTTTTGTATTTTAGATGTTAAGAGAATTCATGGAATATATCTAATCCACCATAATGCATCAACCACTACAATCCAAATAAAATTCAGAAAGCAGAGCATGCACGCATGGGAATTGGAAACAGAGGCATGACTAAAAATGCTGAATTCAGTGATCAGCAGAACAAGTGATCAACAGCTATCACAGCTGTTGTGCAACAGCACCAATTTTGTCTCCCCAGCCTGCAGTCACACTAAGTGAGTCTGGTCTAGGCTTCAGGGCAACTTATTTCTGCAAAATTTGAAAACACAATCCCTAACCAGTAACATCCTAAAATAAAGGATGTTCTGCACCATTTTGCCTACTACTGCACAGTATTTTTGTCACTTTTGGTGCCATGCCCCACAGGATCACATTTAATTGTTTGCTATTTGGGCATTTAATTGTTTGCCATTTTAAGATTCTGTATTATCTTAGCTTAAAATTCAAGAAACATACCAACAAAGAAAGAGACCTCAAGTGATTTCCAGGTTTTCAGCTGCCAAACCCTTCTATCCAAAAGAGTTTCTAGCACAGTTCTGCTGCCTGTGAATACAGAAGGAATCTAGCAGAACAGCATATCTTTAAACATTAGTTTTCAGGGAAGAAGGATGACTGAATACCATCTAGGACCACAACCTTACTAATGTACGAGGTGAAACAGACTGAACCGTATTCAACAAATCTAGCAATACTGACAATACAAAAATGCTGCACAATGAAATAAAGTAGCTGAGCAGTTTACAAGGTGACATATTTATACTGTATTGTGTGTATATATATACACACACATTAATACATACACAGAGCGCACATGCATATATACATGTGTTAAAATGCTAACATACAATACTTCTAGCACATTAAGAACCTGATACTTGCTAGAGGCAATGAATGGCTGAAATCAGACTCCATAAATGAATAATGCAAATCCTACAGGCTCACGAAGTTTGCAGGTACCCTACATATTGCTAAGGGAACTTTTTCAATGCTGTACTAGAAGCATAAGAATATATTTATTAGTATAAAACTTTCTTTAATGAGCATTGAAGTTCTAAATCAAAATCTGAATGTTTAGTGTACACTCAAGGTCTAATAGACATAAGGACAATAGAGGGTATTAAGTACTTTACGCAGTCATATAATTCCTACCTAAATTCATAAAAACCTAGCACCTGAATACACTTAGGAAACTAAACCTCTGTTCCTCATTTATAATGCTGATAGCGATTATACCCAATTAAGACAACAGAAAAACAGCTTGTTTATGTGAAAGATAGTCTTAAAAGTTCACAATAGAAAAGCTAAAGTTAATTCAAGTAGCCATTTAACCATTAAAAATGTCCATTAATAAGTTCACTTTAGAAAGATCTATGTCTAAAATTGCTCCAAAATGATTGGCAAATAATTAACTTTCGTAAATTTCCAAGTAAGAATTTCCAGTAAAAACTTCATTAATAAGTAACTGAAATCTAGAACATCTTCACCCATTTAGCTGCCTTTTCTTAACTGTTCTCTTGTAGAGACAATACTAAAATTGTATGAGTTTATTAGTATGCGCCAAGCATTTAGATGTAAATGTCTCTAATCCACTTCTAAATGAATCTTCTGTTCAGTGTGCTCAGCCACTTCCAAACTTAAGAAAAAAGTATTTGTAAGCTCATGAAATAATTATCTTTTATCTCTTTTCTGATTTTCCTGAGCTCTTACAATGTATTTAAGGATTTAAG
Source organism: Ciconia boyciana (assembly GCF_034638445.1). Taxonomy (NCBI): domain Eukaryota; kingdom Metazoa; phylum Chordata; class Aves; order Ciconiiformes; family Ciconiidae; genus Ciconia; species Ciconia boyciana. The sequence continues at coordinate 18,215,554 of NC_132941.1, forward strand.
GTATGTGAAGACAAAATGCTGCACACTAGTGTAGATATCAGCCAATTTTTTTTCCCCCAACTATTTTCCAATACTTTCACAAATAGTTAAAAAACAGACTACATTTAATTTTCTGCACATCTGCAGAAAGCAAAAAAACAAAAACAAAGTAAAAGTGTTGTTCCAAAAGGACAGCTCAATACTGTGGTTACTGGGGAATGAAAAACAATTTGGATATATTCTATTTGCATTAATTTTTAATAGGAGAACCTGGAATTTCTGTCAAAAACAACTCTAACCACTACTTGGAGAGTGGTGTGTTTTAAATGGACAGTACCAAAAGAGCTTACTTTACTAATCCAATTAGAAAAATTATTATATCATATATGAATATTATACAGTTTTTCTAGAGTGCTAACAAACAGAAAAAGAGAAAGAGCATAACAAGAGCTTAGCTAAATTTTAGAAGTGCTCAGTAAGGAAAAAAGTAGCAAAAAAAAGTAAAGACTTCTTGGTAAAAGCCTTCAAAGAACAACTATTATTTTCCCATGCACAATAACAAGATTAAAATCAGTATTTGTCCAATAATGGCTAATTTTTGTGAACACTGTAAAAGAAATTGACCACAGGAGGGATCTGAAAAGATAACTGCTTTTCTGAACTAGGATGGGATGCTCCACAAAAGCTTCCAAAAATGCAGCGAAGGACACAAGAACATAGAGCAGGCAACTAACAGGAGTTCACATGGCAAGAAGGGAACATCCATCATAAGCAAGGCTCTCATTCACAACTAGATCCAAAATGAAGTATTACAGTAGATGAAAAAGGTGATCATGCTTACAGAGTTGCTTTAATCCAGCAAACTTTATTACCCCAAAGTGGAAGCAGTCCTATATTCAACATGCATTGCCACCTCAACCCTTGTGCTGGCACTGACATTTGTGAAAGACTTTTAGTCACATCAGAGAATTGATCCAGTTGAAAATAATTCTAACAATGTATTTTTCTTCCTTTTTTGTCAGTCTTGATTTCATCTGAATTAGCCCTCTGATCCGGCTTATTCTTTGGTTGCACAAAAAAGTGTCAGCACCAAGTAGCTAATAGGAACACACACCTGTGATGAGAAAAATGGAATAATAAACAGCTCCTCTTGGCATCAGCGTGTATTTTTAGGCCAAATTAAAATAACCCTATCACCAAAACCTCCCAAAACAAGTTTTAGCAATGATTTGGTCAGAGTTCTGTAACATGACCAAAATAGACAAGCCAGTAAGGAGGGAGAGTGTTTTGTGTTTTGCATATTTTTAGTCTGGCTACATAAACTACAGATTCCCAAAGCCTGACTTTGCCTAAACAATATAATCAGTAACAATTTGAGAGGACTGTGGTTTTCAGCCTGTTATTTTATAACTATGCCACCAATACAAGTTACAGATGCCATTCTGAACTTGTAATATATTACTCGGTCTAGCTTAAATTACTCAGGTTTGGCTTAATAAATAAATCAATACAGAAATACATGTTCCTTAGAAATTAGTTTGCTGAATACTTACTTCATTGGAAGCAAATATAATTGCCAGGAGACAAAAGCCACAGTAGTTTGGTCAACTGACAATTCAGAATCTACACTAACATTTTATCCCCTTTCTGGACTTTAATGACTTGTGGCATTAAATATATGTAGGACAGAGTGGGCAGAAACCAATTACTTTGGAACTGTTTTGCAGAATGCACATGCAGAAACAGTAAATTATTTAGTTTTAAAGCATGTTCATCCTTCTACCTTTAAAGAAGTATTTCAATATTGCCCTACTGCTAATCTGTTGCAAATAGGAAAGTATTTTTGTAGGTACTTACAAATACTTAAAATATATTACTAGTCAGAAACTTTAAGAAATGCCCTCTATGTATTCATAACAAAGAAGGCAGAACAAATTCAATCCATCCAGTAAAATCCACTTGTAGGACTGTATCTGGAACTTAGATTCTACATGCAGACTGCCTTGGTAGTACTTATATCATGCCAATCCTTAAAAAAAGCAAAACCAAAAACTAAACAAGCAGTTAACTGAACCCAAAGCATGCCTGAAAATTTACTTTGAGTCAAACAAACAAAAAAAGCTATAATAGAAAAGAGTATTTACTATATACTTACTGTAAGTGATGCCTCATTTACTCTAAATATAAGTCAAATGCTTAGTTCATTTTTAAACTTCTTGCAGTATGAAAGAGTAGTTTGCAGAAAGCTACTGTTTCAGATTTCAGATCTAGAATTTGAAACTCTCATAAGTTATTTAAATAAAACTTTTGGTAATCTTCTTGCTGCCAATCAAAAAAAAAATTTCTACTTCAGAGAAGCTTTAGGGGACTGTATTACTTTCCAAACTGCCATTCTTATTTTCTAATCTGGCCATTCTGAAACGTTGAAAATAATTTCATGCTCTTGTATGACAACGATTCCTGAAAACGAGTAGAAATTACAAAGCTATTTCACTTACTTGTCTAATATCATACACTAACTTTAAAAACAAACAAACAAACTTTTACAGTACCATTTCCATTTCAAATAAGAAACGATACAGGGAAAAACCCCTAACCCTGCAATGTGTCTTAATCAGCTGTGCAATGAGTAAGAGATCCTTGGCTAGCACACCACAACACTAGAAATGAGAATCAACAACTGAATATGCTTTGGAAACACTAAGAAACTGACTTCATACAAGTTCTATTCAGTTATTATCAGCATTGATGGGCTATTGCTACTCACCATCAACAGATGAACACCCTCAACAGATCAAGCAATACCTACTTGAATATCAACAACTCATTCCAGAAATATACCTGGAAAAAGGCACTGACAGTAACAGCATTACTACTTGTACAAAGCAATTAAACAATCCCAGTTTCCCCTTTGAGGTGTTGAACCAAAATTGATTCCTAATACACAAGGCAGACCTGACAAATCTCTGGGGTTACGCATTAACCTCACTAACTTGGTCCCTATTCCTTACCTGCCCGCGCCCCCCCCCCCCTCCCCCCTGGGTCACAGTGCTGGCATCATGCTCTCACACTGCAACACCATGACCTCTGTTCTCCAGCTCTGGGACACCACAAACCAAATGAAAATGCCAAGAAAGAGGCGCAGGGGGGCAAAGCAGTCAGCAGTGAACATACCTAGAGTAGTAATGCACAAGCATGCCTCACCAAAAAGTGTACTTTCCTTCTCCTATCACAAGATGTGTTGCAGCTGCTCTGGAACACATGACTTAATGTACTAAGGATTTGCAGAAAGCAGGAAAAAAAAAAGACCTGGGAGCTAACTTGCAAGAGAATCAGACACTTCTAAGAGATTAAAACTTTCCATGATACAGTCTTAAAAGCCTCCCACAATTAAATTTCTACAGTCAGTTGCCTATCGAAGGGCACATTTATACAAAAAAGCAAACCAAAACCAAAAAGCAGGTGGTAACACCAATTAGACTGGCATTATTAGATAAAAGCCAAATATCTCTAGTGGCAAAAATCTCAAACACAATATGTAATTCCACCTCAACGAGAACACAGCCACAATTGGAAAATGTTCAGAGGTAAACCAAAAGGATGATTAAAGATATGGAAAGCTTCCTTCTTAGGACCAACTAAGACAATTAAGCTAGAGGGAAGCAAAACAGAGCGGACATCTGACACAAGTCTGAAAATCATGAATCACATGGAATGGGGGAATACGGCTTGATGTTTGCTGTGTCATACAAGAACTAGGATTTATCCAAATAAACCAGATGGTAGTAAGTTCAGAACAAACAAACAAAGGTAATTTGTAACAGCATATAATTGAATTGCTGAACTCCTTACCAGATGAAGCTGTGGGTGATAGAAGTTTACATGGCTACAGAAAGCAATTGGTTAAATCCATGTAAGAAAAATCCAGCAAGAGAAATTAAATATGATAGCACTGTCTCTATGATGCTCTAACTCCTCACTTGCCTCTCCCCATTACATTACTCTAAGAGGAAAGTCCCCATGCCACACGTTGAAGGGAGCAGAAAGGGCAGAACAAGCAGCTGGAAGTGCTGCTTGTCCTGTTCTTTCTTCTTCCTACATGCCTGCCGGTGGCCACCGTCAGCAAGAGGTGACATCTGACCCAGTCCAGCCATACTTATGACCTGTTTATAAACCCACCATGGGTGTGACCGCACACCAATGATGGCACTGAAGTTGACTTCTATGATCTGACCATGAAACACGGTACAGACACAAAACACTATGAATACCTGCTTTGCAACAGCAGCTCACCACCAATGTTCCTTTAACTTGCCTTAACATGAGCAAGTCTTAAAGATAAAAAAATACTATTCTTATTCAGTTTACTTCTACCATTTTACTGGATAAACTTTTAAAAACAAAACCAACTACACCATTTCTAGCTGTTTTGTAAAAACTTACAGGTAACAACTAACTTAATCTACTAGCAAATCAGTATACGGAGGAACACTGAAATAATTACTGCAAGTGGGCATTAAGATTCAGGAGGAACAATCCTTTTCTCACACTTAATCAGATGTTCCATAATCTCCTGCAGAACATCCTGTGTGAGCAAGTGAGAACCTTTTTGCCTGATCTTGCCTAAACCACGGTGCAGCACTGCTTACAATACAGACACTGGACTGGTTCATTATCCATCCATGTATTGCACTTCTCTGCACACTGCTTTGCCATTCAAATCATTAAAACACACACTGAGTTACATTCCAGCTGTACAATTTTTCTGAATGCTTAAGTTGATGTCTCAAAAATGCTACAGACGTTGTGGAAAATAGGCTACAACTGATTACCAGAACAAAACACACCTTCAAGTTTAACAATTTTAACTTCATTCTCCCCTAAAGTACACAAGCTAATTTCCTACTAGCCAGGCAAGGCACTTTAACAGACTGATTGGTAGACTACCTGCTATATCTCTATTTTTCCTCTTTGACGTGCTTATTAAACAAGCTATGCAAACAAAGGGGAAAAAAGTGGAACTGTTACACAGGCCAACTCTTCAACTAACTCTGCAAAACTCTTGATCAGAAAACTATGCTAGGAGAACAGAACTGCAGAAAGAAAAAGAAAACATTTTTATAGCTCCATCTTAAACCTATATCATGTGTTTTGGAATGAAATTATACCAAGTTCTATAAAATTATTTGCTTTTCCCTACTGCAGTATCAGTGTTGCCTATTACAACCAAGGTTTTTACTTGCTTTAAATAATGTTTGTTGCTTTTCCTAACACAACACCCTCCTCAGGGCACACAGTTCCATGAGAATCCAGGCTTTTGTTCCAAAAGCTGAAGACATGCGTCTCTATTCCTCTGGCAACAGAGGAAACTTTAAAAACAAACTCTACAGGTTAAAAGTTTATTCCAATGTAATTTTTTTTTTTTTAAATAAAAATCTCCTCATTTTGTAACCTGACTCATATTATTTCCACGTCTGGAACTCCCTCTCCTAATTTCCACTGCACAGAATTACAAGTTAGACAGTACGGTATTTAGCTACTTTGGAATTTCAATTTTTAGTAAGCTACTCCCTCAAAGCGACTATGTTTTAGGAATCAAAAGCTTAATGCAACTATTTACAGTTTTCAAAGATTACTAAAGCCAGTAACTGCTTGGGCTAATATAATTTAATTCCAAAAGAACTCCTTAAAAACTCCACCAATTAAAGAAGCATAATAAACATTCATAATAAACCGTTCCTGAGAGCAAAAGCAATTTCACACAACTATTAAGGATAGGATATTAGGAATACCATACTCAAAATGTACTTGCAAGAGAGTACAAGTCAGCCATAACATAATTAAATGAGTTGGAATTTGGCCAGAAACGGGTTATGACAAATCCAAAAGCCAGTCTATCCAACAGTACAATGTGTACTTGTTTATACACTTTTCTACTGTACCATTTGATGACAGAAACAAAAAAATGTGTTTAGGCCAGTGCTTAAATGAAACTCTTCCTGTTTAAAGTTAAGTAATTTTTAAAAAGTCATTTCTAAACTCCCCCCTACCCTCACACAGGCTGATGCTCAAAAAAATGAAAAGATTTTGTCAGAGCTACTCTGTGGCTGCACAGAGCAGTGAATTTTATTATGAAATAATTCAAAATAAAACTTTAGAATTATATGGTGGTGGAAATTTTAATTCTGTGGTGAGTCATACTCTTTCATTCAGTTTCTATATAACCTGCAGCAACTTACTACAAATGTCCCAAAAGCCATCAAATGCTGATTTCAAAGATAGTGCAGACAAGGGAAATGATGCAAACATGGGATAAATATAAGCCAGTTGAGAAAAAACAAACCCAGACAGCACCATTTTAAGTGTACTTTGGAGTTTCACAAATACAGAATGAACCACACTGAAAAAAAGATACTGCACATTGTTTTCTATAACTGCTCATGCACATGTCCCACAGTAAAGGCAAGATGTGTTACATTTTGAGAAAAGCAATCTCGTACTGCCTTGCACTGTGGAATGTCTCAGAGAAGAACACGCAGTCACTTCCTTGTGAGTCAAAGACCTTGGATGAATATCAACTGCAACATAACCAATAAGATGCCAAGTAGTAAGCACAAGTTTTGCAAGCACAGAAATATAACTGTATTTCAAATACTGAGCAATCTTAGCAATGTATTTTAAGGTATTTATGCCTCAAGCAAAATCTGTATTATTTTGTTTCATGAAGAGTGTCAGTCAGCTATTACTTATTCTTTCAGTTGAATCTCTTCCACAATATTTCAGCCTCTTAAGCTTAAAGTACCTCACTGGACCATATCACATATCAGTTAGTACTGCTTAATTAACAACAGTCCCATATGAAGCAGTGACTGAAATAATTTTTTAAAAGTAACTTGTTTATTCTATTGATCACTTTGAAAGTTAACATGTTTTATCAACTTAGACAACATGATAGCAATAGCTTCCTACATTAGGATGTACGTGTGTGTAAATTCATATTTGTTAACATATAATCTGAACACTAAGAAAAAAATGCAGTATACCATTGTTTTAAACTCAAAATTACCCTTAGAAACAGCACGCCAAATTTATTACTGTGATGTACAGTTTGCAATGAAAGTAATCTTGAGAATAGTAGATTGTTCCTCTGGTATCTGAAAAAGGCTTTTAGAAATCCTCATTGATCAAAATGTCATTTACCAAAGATTATTTCTTATATAAAATATGGAAGTAATGAATATCCTACATTTTTATAAATATGTAATTATGAATAATAATAAAAACATTGCTTTTCTTATCCACACACAACAAAAAGGTTATTCTGCATAGATTTAAAGACACTTACAAATTCCAAAATTACGTAACAGCTGCATATTCAGTAAGAGTAAATTAATAAAGATGGCATTAGAAGTTTTCCAATACAGAAGTCAATCATACCTACCTACTGGAAATTCTATGAATATTTTCCTTTAAAATAACAGAAGACACACACTACGGTAGTGGGTTCTGCACACAGGTAAAAGTCTGACTATCTGACAAAAATATAGTTATTAGTAGTCTTCCAAAAGGTGTCATAAATGTTACAAAACTTACAATGCTTTCATTTCAAACACTCACAACAAAACCAAGACATTATTCTACACATACTAAAGCATTACACAGGCAAAATTGCCTATGTATTTATTTAGTGTTTCAGGCAGGTTAGAACAATTTTCTGCCAACACAAATATCATTAGATTTTCCTACTTAGAAATTATATTCCCTCAAGGAGCATGCTAAGATTAAAATATACCAAAATCAATAATCACAGTAAAATAGGGAAAAATATTTACATTTTACCAATTCTATTATAATAAACAAAAGAAACAAAAGGCTTAAATATATCTTTGTTGACGTACATGTCAAATTCCCGATTTATGCCTACCTGGCAGAAGTACTGGTTCCAGTTTTTTAATCCTTGGTTCTGACGTTATATGGTCTTCAGCCTGAAGGAAAAAAAAAAAAACCTAATGTATTTAAGAATCAGAACTTTACAGTCAGACACAAGTCTGATCTATTTAGGCAAAGGAGAAAGAAGTTCTTTTAACTTAAAAAGCTGATCTTAAAGACCTAGGATCCAATCATAGCAGCAGTTTTCTGTAAAGACACTAACATTTTTGTGTACATTTAGCTTTGTACCAGAAGAATAATATAATATTTAAAGTGCTAACGTTTAACTAGCTGTGTAACCTAGGCTATAACAAGTCACAGAATGAACAAAAACCAATTTGGCTTGACATTCCATAAAGGCTCAAGTCCTACAACAAGCTTTACACAGATATGGACACTCAAGTTTGCACAAAACTCTCTACCAACTTTTAACATGCATGACTTTCCAACATAGGAAAAGTTTCCAAAAAACCCAAGGCCTAGAACACATACATGCCTACCTGCATTTTAATTCCAAACCTTAAAAATAAAAATACTTCTATAAAAAGACTGCAACCTCTAGTGAAACAACAACGCTTATGGTTCCTACACTGACAGTAATATCACCATTTCCCAGGACCAGGAATATCCAGAACTACATTGCATCGACATTTCACTTTTACCAAGAAATTGCGAAAAAGCAAAAATGAGTCAACATGTCAAACGTGTTGCTAGAAGTGGTCCTGCCTCACATTCTGTCAAGTGCACACCCAGACGACACAAAAATCCTGGTGGTTCTACTAGATATGCTTGATACTATATACACTACCTATAGTATTCTACTATATATACTTGATTTTCTTATTTATGCTATCAGCCAAGTTTCAAATGTGAAACGATGGCTACAGTGAGAGTTTAATTGTTTGCATAACAGACAAGCACCAGCTGTTTTCTCCTCAGAGTATTCCACAGTGCAAATGCAGATAACACTGATCCCACCCAGCACAAAGAGGAAAGCGAGCCCAAACACCTGAAGCATTATTCATAACTTTCCAAAATAATCTCACATTGACCGTTTTTAATCAACACGAGACTTTATTTTGATAAAGGTTCTGCTCCTCGACCAAAGTTTGGGCTTGCCACCAGCATATGCTCACTTTATGTTTGCGTGCGACTTCAAAGACCAAGAGGCCAACAGGCTGCACTTCAAACCGACTGCACGGCTTTTGTTTCCCCGTGCGACGGAGGATTTCTAGGGGCTCTTCGGAAGCCCCTCCAGAGACGCGTAGGTGCTGGCTTACCAACCCCGCCAGGCCGGTAACCTCGAGGCGAGCGGGGGAGAAGCTCCGGGCAGAGCCCCGGGCGCCCCGCGGGCCCCGCTCCGGGCCGGCCCGGCCGCTGCCGCGCCGGGAAGGCAGCCCCAGCGGCGGCACCTCGGTCAGGGCCAAGGACGGGGCCAGGGCAGGGAGGGAAAGAGCCAAGCAAGTGGCTAATGGAAATAAAAGGCTGTTACCTGAGGCAGCGGCAGAAGGTAGGACTTGAAGGTGGGTTTAGGCTGCTTGAGAGAAAACATTGTCGCTGCCGGCGGGGACCTCGGCGGGCGGGGACGGAGCGGCGGGCTGGGCCGGGCGCAGGAGGCCCCGTCCCGCGGGGGCAGGGTGTCGACGCCCGCCGGCTCAGGCCCGGCGCCCCGCAGCCACTCGGGGCTGCGCGCTCCCAGTCACACGGCGGCGGCCCCGGCGGGCGGGGGCGGCCCCAGCGCACCCTCCTTCCCCAAGGGAGGAGTCAGCCGCCTGAGCAGGCCCGGCCTGGGGCTGCCGCAGCCCTTCATGGAGCCCCCCGCGGCTCCCTCCGCCTCCCCGCGAGGACGGCCGCCTGCCGGCCCAGCGGCTCTCTACCGCCAGCGGCGGGCAGGCGGCGGTGGCCCCGGCGAGCGGCAGGCTGAGGCGGGCTCTGCCGGGGCGGCCATATTGGGGGGAGCGAGGGGGCGGGGTGAGCGGCCTCCGTACGGCGGCGCGGAGGGCCCAAGCGGCCACGGCCCGGTAGGGGCCGTGAGCCCGCGCCAGCAGCCGAGTAATTAACGTTTTGTCCACTTTTAAAGGACACTTCCTGAAACAGCAATTACAGCCAGCACTGCTGTTTCTGACCAGACTGACGGTGGGTTTAGGTTACCGAATCTTAGCGATCCCCTGGGGGACCTCGCTCACACCCCATCCCCTGTCTCGGGGGTGGAGCCTCCCGAGGGCAGGCCAGGACCCCGCGGGAGGGAGCTGTTGCTCGGCACTGCCTCTGGGCAAGTGGCGAGAAATTGTCTCTCTTCCTGGCCTTCATGAGAGAAAAGCAATCACAAATACAGGGGCCGGGGGGGGTGGTGGTGGTGGTGGTGGTGTGGGATATTACAATGAGGACTGAAGCAGAAGATTTCCACAGTCTGGCCCCTGAGCCACTTGGAGACTGTGAAACCTCTGCACGGGGCCTGCAAAGGCAGGTTTTTATTGCGACCCAGGGTTGTCTCAGATCAGCAGTAAAAATCCAGCTCCAGCATGAATCAACTACTGCTACCGAGTTCTTCTTACTGCCACCTTTTATACGAGGTGTATCATGTCACAGCCATGGCATCTATGTGATCTATGGGTGAAGCCTCCAGGCTGCTGCCGCACAGTCACCCTCTTGCTTGTGGCTGCAACTGTGCTGACTGCTGGAAGTGGATGCAGATCTAACATGCGCGTAATTCCCTTTCCTTAAGCTTTCCAGGCACTCACAGATTGCTCACCTGAGCTTCTCTAGAACATGGAAATAATGCAGTTTCCCACCTAAACTGCCAAAATCTAACACTGCTATCTCTTTTGGTAAGTAGGAAACTGAGTAACTACTCACATTTGTTTAGTGGCCCTTGGCACCCTTAAAGGTCCACGTTGCAGGTATTCATGTGAGCACTGACAGCAATGAACTTGGCCTCCACAGTGGAAATACCTCCTACAAGAAGCAACAGTTTGGATGGAAATGTGGTTTAATTGAGAGCCCTGGAGTGGGACCACAGGGGTCCGTCAGCTGTGAGACCTAAGGAAGGGGGAGAGTCTGGGTTCTCCTGCTGGTGGTCCAAGCACAAAGGAATTTGGTAAAACCAGCCAGGCCTCTCCGGAGTTTGAAGCCAGGTCTGATGCATCGGGTAGGGTAAGAAGGGCTGCTGTTTCCTGTGCCTGCTGGTGCTCCCCCCACGGCTGGTGCACCGTAGCAGTGGTTCCAGCTATGAGCCAATTGTAGTTCACTGCAAGGCCCACGGTTTAGGGGAAGAGTTGAAGGCCAGGACCTGCTAAACTAACTGCTGGTCTTTGGGCACTGCAGCCTCAGCTTATTAAAAAGCATAGTTTTGGTCAGCATACTGTCATTTTTCTGTAACAGCTCACATGCAAGATAACATCAGTAAAGGCCTGCTACAGCACAGTAGTGTTGTAGCATCACCATGACAAAAATAGTAAAGAACTAGAAGATTCCAGAAAAATGGACACATTTTTAGACACAAAATGACACATGCACATGAGGCGTGAGCCGCAGGGTCAAGGTCTCCCCTTACTATCAATAGGAAGCACATTACATTGCATTATAGCCCCTGGGACTTTTTGGTGAAGTCAGAGGGTGGATGTTCAATGAAAGAACAGACTTTAGGGCACAATCTGGATTCCCCGACTTAGATGAGATGCCCCACTGATGCCAGCAGGGAGGGAGGTTTGAACAGTGAGGAGGGAAACAACCCACTGGCACCTGCCTAGGTTGAAGAAAGAAGTACGTGTGCATACGTTTAAAGCTCTTCAACATCCCAGGGGAAAACACCAGCAAGCACCTCCATAACAATACACTACTCTTGGACTTGCAAGTGCAGAAGATAAAAACAATCCCATTGTGTAGTTCTTTTAAAACAAGTGCACCTCCTTGCACAAGAGTCCCATCTTATTTGGTGTTGGCAGACAGTTCCCTTCACTTTATCCTGTATTTTCACATATAAGATTTTTATTTTATGCTGCACACATCATTGTCTAAGTGGCATTATTCAGCCTGGCAGGGTTGCAGGCTCAACCCCTGTCCATTTTAGAGAGTGCACTGTGCTGTAGAAGCTGCTGGTGGTTTAATGCTGAGTGCTTGACAGTGCTGTGAGAGAGCAAGCCACAGCTCCTCTCCTGCTGGTGACTTACCCCTTTCACAAGCTAAATCCCTTGGTTTGATAAGTGACAAATACTGTGGGACTTGCCCTCATCTTTATTCTTCTTTAAAGTTTTTTTGTTCATATTCAGAACATTGTTGAAAGAAAATTAAAATCAGAAAAGGGGGAAGAGAAAGCGAGGGGGCGAGGAAGGCAGAAACTGCCCAAATCATCTAGGCTTGAAATAGCATTTAACAAATTTGCCAGTGATATTAAAAATGACAATTATTTATGCTACATCAGAATTACAAGAGTGTTTCTGCATCAGCATAGAGCCTTCTGAGGAGTGTCTGCAAATGCAATCTTACTCTTGAGGGAATCAGCATAGGATAGCACAAATTTCCATTAAGGACTCCACTGACAAATTTAAATTGCAGTGCTGTTCTGAAAAGGAACAAACAAAATCAGAACTAATCTCTCAGTAAACATAAGATCACAAGATTTGTGAGGATTGTTGTTGGAACTGGCCAGAAGTTGCCACTGGAAGAGTTTTATGCCAGTGGGAGGAGAAAGCTGATTTGACAGAAGTGAGTATTTTGGAGGAGCAAGTTAATTCTGTCACAACTTGCAGCAGGATACAAGCACGCAGTGCAGACAGGCAGAGCAGGACAGGCAAGTAGGGCAGGGTAGGCAGGCTGGGCAGGGCAGACAAGGCAAGAGGGCAGGTAGGGCAGGTCAGGCTAGGCAGGCAGGCTAGGCAGTTGGGGAGGGAGTGGTGGGCGTGGGTAGGACAGGCAGGGCAATCCTCTGGATCCCCTGACTTCCTTTTGGCAATGCACCCAACTGCCTGCCCATCTCCAACCATCCCAGCTTGCCTCACTTTTTCACTTTTTTTCAAACAGTTCTGCTAAACTAGAGGTTTCTGAGAATGCCTTTATTCTATAAGAACAGTCTTGAAAGAATGGTGGGAAGCTAGCTATGCAACAAAGCCAGCTGAACTGAAAAGACTGCAGATGTCTATTTTTATTCTCATTAATTTAACAAATATAATTTTTCACTCAGTGCAGTTATTTTCCTTGCCCCAACATTAAGTTATTCAGTGGTATCTCCTGTGTGCTAGACTGACCAGGACCCTTACACTTGTCCCCTGTCATGGCCCTCCCAGAACGAGCTTGGCCTGCTCTCCTAGTGGTATCACACCCTACATGCTGTGTAGCAGTTTCCTGGGGCCTCTTTTAACATACACTGCAAATTGTTTGTAACAGTGAAGATAATTATCTGCTTAGCTATGGCTATGGTGCATAACTTGCTGTTATTTACTGCACATCAAATTAGGTATCTTCCTAAAAGTTCCAGTACAACCTCACAAGACAGCTCTGTGGTTGGGGAAGTACTTTGTCTTGTGCAATGCATGAGGGCTGGGGTTAAATCAGAAAAGATTTTCATAATGGTCCCTTTTGATCTCTCAGCAGATTAGAGAATGGCTTTCATTAGACATGTTCAAGAACAGGTTAGACCACCATCTCCCACTGATGCTACCGACATTGCTGAACTTGCCTCAGTGTAGATGATCTCTTCCAGGCCTGTATTTCTATGGCAACTTATGTGTTTTCATAGCTTTCTGAAGAATGGTTCAATTATTTGTTTGAACTCCAAGACACAAAGACGTACGCGTTGTCTAATTTCACAGCTGAGCTATGTGCCCAGAGCTACAGAAGTATGTGGCAAGTCTGCAAAGTCAGGGATTCACTGATGAAAGTCTATTTTTCACTGAAAGCGTTACCGTTTATTACTTTACCTGGACACCTTCCTACTTGTGCGCTCAAATACTTTGCACACCCAAGTTGCCTCTGCCTGCACTCAGAAGCTTGGGACTTTTGCTGGGGACTTGTGAGGAAGACAGGCCTACAGGTCTGTATTACCTCTTCTAGAAGAAAAACATTATGCATTAAATTTATTAAAGAGTTGGAACAAAAATCTCTTTCCTGAGTGTCCTTGATGAAGATCCAGCAGAAGAATATTTAAAATGTGATTATTTACATAAAACAGCAACTTGGATAGTCTTGGCCAAAGATATACAAAAGATATAAAAACTATACAAAGGTTTTAGTTTCTTGAGGTATCTCAGGAAAAAAGCCTCCTTTTCAAGGCACATCTGCGAAGTGGAGGTAGTATTCTCCATGTGGAGATTTAATGACGTTGAACTTTGCTATGTTACATAAGGGTACTTTCTTGTTAATCATTATGTAGGTATTACTTGCCTAGAGTTATTTGGAGCTATTCGGTGGTACAATGTTCCACCTTGGCTTGGGCTCAGATTACCAGTGCTCCTGAACTAGAATCCAATCTTTTTCCATGGCCATTTTTGAAGGCTGTTGGTCTGCTCAGATAATAGTTTGCTGAGCATAGCAGTCCAATTAGTGCAAAAAAAGGGAGATCCTTGCATCTAGAATCATGCAGGAAGAAGCACTGTGGTTTCGTAGGGGTTTTAATGTTGTAGAGACAAAAGAGGAGCAGGCAGATGAAATTATCACAGAGTCACAGAATCATGTAGGTTGGAAAAGACCTTTAAGATCATCAAGTCCAACTGTAAACCTAACACTACCAAGACCACCACTACACCATGTTCATAAGCACCTCATGCAAACGGCTTTTAAATACCTCCAGGGATGGTGACTCAACCACTTCCCTGGGCAGCCTGTTCCAATGCTTGATAACCCTTTCAGTGAAGTAAAATTTCCTAATATCCAGTCTAAACCTCCCCTGGTGCAACTTGAGGCCATTTCCTCTCGTCCTATCACTTGTTACCTGGGAGAAGAGACCGACCCCCACCTCTCTACAACCTCCTTTCAGGTAGTTGTAAGCTCTCTAAGGTCTCCCCTCAGCCTCCTTTTCTCCAGCCTAAACAACCCCAGTTCCCTCAGCCGCTCCTCATAAAACTTGTGCTCTAGACCCTTCACCAGCCTCGTTGCTCTTCTCTGGACACGCTCCAGCACCTCAATGTCTTTCTTGTAGTGAGGGGCCCAAAACTGAACACAGTAGTCAAGGTGCGGCCTCACCAGTGCCGAGTACAGGGGCACGATCACTTCCCTAGTCCTGCTGGCCACACTATTTTTGATACAAGCCAGAATGCCATTGGCTTTCTTGGCCACCTGAGCACACTGCTGTCTCACAGTCAGGTGGCTGTCAACCAACACGCCCAGGTCCTTCTCTGCTGGGCAGCTTTACAGCCACTCTTCCCCAAGCCTGTAGCGTTGCATGGGGTTGTTGTGGCCCAAGGGAAGAACCCGGCACTTAGCCTTGTTGAACCTCATACAACTGGCCCCAGCCCATTGATCCAGCCTGTCCACATCCCTCTGTAAAGCCTTCCTTCCCGCAAGCAGATCAACACTCCCGCACAACTTGGTGTCGTCTGCAAACTTTCCGAGGGTGCACTCGATCCCTTCGTCCAGATCATTGATAAAGATATTAAACAGAACTGGCCTCAACACAGAGCCCTGGGGGACACCACTTGTGACCGGCCACCAACTGGAGTAAACTCCATTCACCACCACTCTTTGGGCCCGGCCATCCAGCCAGTTCTTTACCCAGCGAAGAGTACACCCGTCCAAGCCATGAGCAGCCAGTTTCTCCAGGAGAATGCTGTGGGAAATGGTGTCAAAGGCTTTACTGAAGTCTAGGTAGACAACATCCACAGCCTTTCCCTCATCCACTAGGCGGGTCACCTTGTCGTAGAAGGAGATCAGGTTGGTTAAGCAGGACCTGCCTTTCCTAAACCCATGCTGGCTGGGCTTGATCCCTTGGTTATCCTCTACATGCTGTGTGATGGCACTCAGGATGATCTGCTCCATCAGCTTCCCTGGTACCGAGGCCAGGCTGACAGGCCTGTAGTTCCCTGGGTTCTCCTTCCAGCCCTTCTTGTAGATGGGTGTCACCTTCGCTAATCTCCAGTCTACTGAGACCTCCCCAGTTAGCCAGGACTGCTGGTAAATGATGGAAAGCAGCTTGGTGAGCACTTCTGCCAGTTCCTTCAGTACTCTCCGGTGGATCTTATCAGGCCCCATAGACTTGTGAGTGTCTAAGTGGTGCAGCAGGTCACTAACCATTTCCCCCTGGATTATGGGGGCTCCATTCTGGTCCCCATCCCTGTCTTCCAACTCGGGGGGCTGGGTAACCAGAGAACAATTGGCCCTACTATTAAAGACTGAGGTGAAGAAGGCATTAAGTCCCTCAGCCTTTTCCTCATCCTTTGTCACTGTGTTCCCTCCCCTGTCTACTAGAGGCTGGAGATTCTCCTTAGCTCTCCTTTTGCTGCTAATGTATTTGAAGAAGTATTTTTTGTTGTGTTTTATGGCAGTAGCCAGATTGAGCTCTAGCTCGGCTTTGGCCTTTCTAATTTTCTCCCTGTACCACCTCGCTACACCTTTGTAGTCCTCCTGCCCCTTCTTCCAAAGGTCACAGACTCTCCTCTTTTTCCTGAGTTCTAGCCCAAGCTCTCTATTCAGCCAGGCCGGTCTTCTTCCCCGCCAGCTCGTCTTTTGGCACCTGGGGACAGCCTGCTCTTGTGCCTTTAGGGCTTCCTCCTTAAATAATGTCCAGCCTTCCTGGACTCCTTTGCCCTTTAGGGCTGCCTCCCAGGGGACTCTGTCAACCAGTCTCCTAAACAGGCCAAAGTCCACCCTCCGGAAGTCTAAGGTGGCACTTCTGCTGACTCCCCTCCTCACTTCTCCAAGAATCGAAAACTCTGTCATTTCATGATCACTCTGCCCAAGACGGCCTCCAACCATCACATCGCTCACAAGTTCTTCTCTGTTTGTGAACAAGAGGTCCAGCAGGGCACCTTGCCTAGTTGGCTCACTCACCAGCTGTGTCAGGAAGTTATCTGCCACACACTCCAGGAACCTCCTAGGCTGTTTCCTGTCTGCTGTATTGTATTTCCAGCAGACATCCGGTAGGTTGAAGTCCCCCACAAGAACAAGGGCTAGCGATCGTGAGGCTTCTCCCAGCTGCTTATAGAATAGTTTGTCAGTCTCCTCATCCTGGTTGGGTGGTCTGTAACAGACTCCCACCACAATATCTGCCTTGTTGGCCTTCCCCCTGATTCTTACCCATAGACACTCCACCCTATCGTCACCATCCTTAAGCTCTAAACTATCCAAACACTCCCTAACATACAGGGCTACCCCACCACCTCTCCTTCCTTGCCTATCCCTTCTGAAGAGTTTATAGCCATCCATCGTCGCACTCCAGTTGTGCAAGTCATCCCACCATGTTTCTGTGATGGCAACTATATCACAGTTTTCCTGGTGTACAATGGCTTCCAGCTCCTCCTGTTTATTGCCCATGCAATTCCTGTTTCATTAACGTTAACACTAAGCAAAAGGTGGATACAGGCACTTAAATATTTTGGCTGAACAACTTCAAAGAATAATTTAAAGCTTATTATCAAGACATAGCTTACATCCATTGTAAAGGTACAGGGCATCAACCATAAAGCACCACTTTGCTATATCAAGTGTTGTTTCTACAGATAAGGCTAAAAGTTGAAAAAAGCAAAAGAGGATTACAGTTTTAAGGAAATCTGTAGTTCTTGTCTCACTTCTCCCAAGACTTGTGGTTTGTCACTCTGCAATCTGAACTACTGCTGTGTACTGTTTCTTGACTGTCCCAACCCCCCTGGACCCTGGCACCAGTTGAAATGGGCATTAAATGGCCATATCAGCCAGGTCCTTACATCTGTTTTGCCCTTCTGTCTGATGCTGGATCCCAATGGGGATCAAAATCCACAATTAGGCTGAAATATTCAGCTCAGGTGACCACTGCACGCAGTAGAGCATTTATTTGCAGTGGCTGTAGTGAGAGGAAAACACCTCTAGGGCTAATGTAGCCTTGTAGCCCAGTAAATAAGAGTATTGTCACTGCTAGTAACAGGCCACAGGCTTCATGCTGACTTCATAAGGCCTCAGGACTGAAGCTTGTCAGGATTTCTTTGTCTGAACTTGCTTTAACCTGCCTCGAACTGTCCCTTTGTTTGTTTAGCTGTGAAAGCAATTTTTCTAATGACTAGGAAATTCAGGTGTAATTGTGGGATCTGAAGGCCAATGAAGAAAAACAAGATGTAAAGTTGGGAGCAAACATAAAAATGCCCCTAAGCAAGCAAAAAATAAGGAAAAATAAGACAACAACATCAACATGATGCTCATCCTAGCAAAGAACCCGGGATGCTGACAGCTGGCAATATCTCCTCACTACCTCCATTGCAGCCACTGACTATTAGACCCAGAGGATCAGCGCAAGTGTGAGCATAACATAAAAAAAAAAAAAGGGATAGATAGTTGGAAGTCTCCATATATCAGTTTTACCTTATTTTTTTCCTGTAGTAGTACAGTAGTAGTCTTGTCTCTCCTCTCTTCTCGTCTCTCCTCTCTTGTAATTAGATCTAGACTAATAATAACTCATATATTAGACTGTTAAAATTTGTTACACTAACAATAAATTCCTGACTTTACATACAAGGTGTGTCTCCTTTTAGCTCATAACAAGCTTTTGAGCGTAACACTAGTTCAATAAGAAGTGACCAGTCAGACATGATAGTGGTGCAGAAGTAATGTGCTGGCAATGGCACTACTAGGTGGGACCCCAGCAATGTGTCCAAATGCTGCTGTCACTCTGAAAACTCACCTCCTGCATAGCAAGTGCTCGGCAGCAAACTGGCTTTATGTCCGTGGGTTAACTACCCAGAACACCCATAACAGGGCACAATCCTGTGGATCTTGCAGATCTGATGAAATAATCCTGTTGATATCCTTGGTCATGCACCCTCCTCATGTTCCTGTTTTCTGACAAGGCCTTATAGATACTTGTATTCTTTTAATTTTTATTTAGAAGGACAGATATACATTTTGCCAAATATGATAGTCAAGCCCAGAAACTAGGAAAGCATCCAAAGAAGCAGTATGGAGAAACCATAGTTGGAAGGTTTCAATGACTACTTTAATTCATTACTAAATAATATGGAAAATGGACTTTCTTGGTTCTCAGGTTTAGAAATCCAGTGTCTAAAATGGAAAGAGTGACTCTGCAATAGAAGAGGCTTGCAAGAGCAAAGTAGAGCTAGTCCCAGAATGATGCAATGTAAAACAGGGTAATTCGTGGAATCAGCTGGTATAATTAAGAACCTGCCTATGTGAATATTACAATTAGTCACTGTGTTTAAAACATTTGCCTTGAGGCAGAGGGAAATGTCCATATTGCAAGATACTGTAAGGTGAACAAACTTAAATTACCTCAGTGTAATGTCTCTCCATAGACATAGCCTTAGAGTACATACCCTTTAGGCTTGATCTGGTTCAGTATAGCTCAAGCACATAATAAAAAATGGTAAGTGGAATTCACAGTGACACTACTGTGGAGTCACCACATACTTAGCAATAGGAGGGATGCATCTTCCTGAAAAGCAGTATTAAACATGCCTCTTCAGAAATGCAAATTCTGTGCTGGCATTCTTTCAGCCAGTATTCAAGACAGCATGTAGGCAGACACGCAAATGTGTTGATCGTTTATTCTGTTTTGTGTGCTCCAAATCTACTATCCATCTTATATGCACGTACAGAGCCATGTTTAAATCTTATTAAAATGGCTGTATGACTACTGCCAAAGTCAGTGTAGTTACTTCACATTTAATGGCAGAGAGGTTATAATTTCAGTTCATGCTATACAAGAGCACAGAAAACATAGAGGCCTTATAAAGTCATCACTGTATAGAGAACTTTATGGAAAATTACTGGCAAATATTAAAAAAGAAACTTTGCTTTGAAAATGTTCAGCCCATGCACTGCATAAGAAGAAACAGATAAGTGAAGTGTTTTGGTATCATTATAGTGAAAAATTTGTTATCCTGAGTTAATTTCACATCTTTTTCATGTGTTTCTTTATAAATATTTTTACATGAAGGAAGAAAATAAATACAAAGGTAAAATGTTTCTGTTTGAAATCTACATGCTATCTGATAAATTTGTAATGTAAATGCTAAAAAAATAACTGGTCAAACAGAGCATGATTTAACACACATTTTATAAAGACAATGTAACAAGAGGTATGCAACACACTGTATTTCGTTCCACAATGCATACTGCTTGTTTAGCAAAGTGCTGAAAAGCTGTATCCCTTTGTGTTTGTTAATGAATCAGTTTCTGGTGAGCATGCAGGCAAACAATAAAAAGGCATTGGCAAATTGGAGGCTATTTTAACCACACATACAAAATGGCTATGTAGTTGCATAGAATGGTAACACAGAAGTAAACATGGAAGTGAAATAATTTCAAATGTCATTCTGTTTTTACAAAATGTCAAGTTCCCTAAAGTTGAATAAAAGAGAAGCCCACATGAAAAGGAATATGTCAACACTGTTCTGACAACAGTGAAACCAGTAAACTTGCTAAGACCAAGCTAGCAAAAATCCCTAGTAAATGATGACTGAACTTTCAGAAATGTCTATGCAGTTACCATGATCATTCAGTATGGTAACAGTACTTCAAGGTGTAAGTATGGATGGAATATGAAAATATAATACAAACAATAAAAAGCTGATGCCATCAATGCATTCGTAGAGTCTTCCATCAATCTCTAAATTTCAAAATGCTATAAGCAGCATTATTGAGGGGGATACTGAGACCTACATACTGTGGAGCTGATGGTGGGGGAAAAAAAGAAATTCGGTCTTTTCAAAACAGTATATAAATAAGTCCTGATGGTTAATGAGTTAAGCATAAACTTTTGACCAGTATTCTGTGAACAAGTGATATGCCTTTAACACATTTTCTTTCTTGTCTGTTCAATGGTATGCATCCCCTGCAAAGAGAGATGCTGAATATTTGGGAAAACAAAATTCCTAAAAGGTAACAGAGAAGAATGAGGCAAATAACATCATACTATTATGAAGAAAACTATCAAAACCTAGTACTTAGAATGCCACTGTTGAGACAAGTGTGCTGGTAAACTGTAACTGTAGATGTGGATTTCCAGTCTTAGTCGTTGAGGGATAGAAAACACTTTCACTGTAGAGACTTTTTTTCCCTTTGACATTTTTTTTTAAATTTACGCAAGAAAATGTATGGAATTTCTATTCTCATCTGGAAAATTTATTTTTTGTTTAGACTGACTCCTAGAAACTGTTCCTTGTTCCTCATGTAGTGTCATAATGAAATTGCAAATGAAAGATTAATTTGTCACAGTAGATTTGCTTCCAACACAGATTGGCTACATTTTGCTCTCACCTGATCAGAACACCTTTCCTGTTTTGTTTGGTTTTGTTTTCCCTTGCAGACATTTAAAAAAAGCCAGATCCTTGCTCTACGTGGACTTCTATTGTAACCCCCATTTATACAAGACACTAATGCAGATCTTGGATTCATATTATTAAAATCTCCATATACTTCATATACTTAAAATCTCCCCAAACATTTTGAAACAATGATCACTGTTTTTCAACAGTTTAAGGCTGTCAGCATACTTTGGGGTGGGGACAGATATGAGCCTGAAAGCAAGATTATGTGACTAAAGTTCAAGGACAGGTCAAGAATATGTCTACACATGGCTTTCTGGGTCAGGTTTCTCCAAAGCCAACTGTATTTTGCCACTCAGACCTATTTTAGTGGATGAAAACTGCTTTGTTGTGCCTTTCTGAAAGAGGAGCTAAGAAGCATGCATGAAATCAGAAGTGAGAGAAGGGACTGCATAATTTTTCCTTGCTTCCAACAATTTTGTTTTGATCTGAAAAACACAATAGCCACAAAGAAACCAGCTGCATAAGTAAGGATAAAAAGTAAGGCTGGTTAAAAATTTGTTCAAAGAAGTCTTCTGATAAAAAAGAAGAAAAAACATTTTCTAAATTATTACATGATAATATTGTCCTTCTTTCAAGAGCTTTTATAAAGAGCTTGTCAGTAAATGAGCTTATGAGGGAGGTCAAAATGGAACAAAGAAAGATCTATGCTGTTAGCATCTGCGGACTGTGCCTACTTTTTATCTGCCCCTGAGAGAACAACTCCCTTTCACCTGACCCAGCAAGCATTTATTTAAGAACAGAACATGTATCTATTAAGCTTAAAATGAAAATAAACAAATATATGCAAAATTCTTCTTTAGAAATTAATTTAAAAATCCATAATTTGTTCAATTACTCATGTCAATTGAACTGCCAATTAGACATGTCAGTCAGTCCATTAGACTGTCAATAAAACGGGCCATAAGCCACTTTAACATTCAGTTTCTGTGGATGCATTTTCTTGCCTAGCTTTCTGTTCTTCTGTTGCACTGCCAAATGCTACCACCAAATTAGTTACGCTGCTGGCATGTCCTGGTCTATTTAATTTGTCCTTTACAGACTTGGCTTTCCGAGAATGGCTGTGCAAACTCTTTGACCGTACTGATGGGAACCCATAAGTCCTTTCTGGCTTTACTGATAGTAAATTCTCTTTCTCAGCCTTGACAGTGGCAGGCATAGAGGTGTAAGAGGCACTCATACCTGCTTCACCAACATCACTGTCATCATCTGTGTCCACCTGCAAATGTTTCTGCTCTGCTTGCCCTTCTGCTTCAGAGATAAAACCAGGGTATTCTGGAGGACGTTCTTGAGAAAGTTGCTGCTCAACTTCGTATTTCCACTCTGTGGCCCATTGTTCAATTGTAGAAGGGCACACTTGATCCATGATGGTACTATACTCTGTGGTCCAGTTGTTAACTCCTCCAACCACCTTCCCACCCTGTGCAAATATAAAGCTCCTTGACTTCATCATAGTGGTTTGACAAGCACTGAATGTTTCAGGAGGAAAATAGCGCATTGCTTTAGATTTGTCCAAGGGATAAGAGATGGTTGCTTCTAACTTGGTACGTTCTACTTTTAACTGAGTGTTCTGAAAATCTGATCTTGGTACTGACTGTCTGTTCGTAACAGCATCCATCTGGTTTATACTGTGAGGAACCATTCCATCACTCTTGAGAATCCCCTGCTTTTCATCCCCAAAAACACCTGAATGGGGTCTGGAAACATTCTGTGCAATTTCTAATGTAGATTTACTGTAATCTGCTGTGGTGACTGCATTAGCACTAGAGGTATAATGGAGACTGGTGTGGTGCTCTGGAACCAGCATCCTTGGATCTGCTCCATCTTCTTTGGTACCAATAGAATGGGCTTTTTTACGCAATCCCATGGCTGGTGACATAGGAGTGGTACTGTCATCATATGTTAACTCATCGCCACCAACATGGTATCTGTACATGCTGTATCCATCAGAGCTGTTAACACTGCTTTGCCTTAGGAGATATGCAGCATCACACTCAGACGAAGCCCGTGAACGTGTATATGTCAGCTCAGATTTGTCAATACCTGCCAGCTTCTCAAGAGCATTCACCATCCGACCAGATAGTTCTTCCAATTGAGAGAGTCGAAGGTCGACTGTTTGAAGAGAAGCTTTCATAAAATGTTCTCTTTCATTCACTTCTTCTAGCCTCATAGACATATTTTCAACTCTGTTGGGTATAAAAGAGGAAGCATAGAACAGAAGCTGTGGAATGGTGCAGTAACCCGTTATAGGCACCCAGCTACTGATTTCTTCGTAAGGCAGAATTTTGTGCTATGTGTCATGCATCATTCTTTTTTCCTATGTGTAGCATCAAAAGCATGTGCATTTTCTTGTTATCTATGCTTTCCATACACCATATTAGAGGGCTATTTGAACTTTGCCCTTATTTATATGCCAGGAGACTACAAGAGTTGCAGCCCTTAGGGACAGCCTACTATTAACATTTCTGAGTGTGCCACCCACTTCACGTTCAGTTGTCCTCTTTCACCCAATTAATTATAGGAAAAATACTTTCTAATGACATGCTCACAAGGTGACTTAAAATAGCATCAAGGCATGTTGTAAAACAGGTTTTGTAGCTGTATGAGAGAGAATGTATGCTGGTGTGTATGGGATTACTTTAGCTCCTGAAATACCTTTCAATTATAGATCAGCTGAAGGGAGTGGAATGATTGTCTAGTTCAATTAAAGTAATACTTTTTCCCATTTTCTTTTATCATTTATACCATAATGGAAGTGATGGTACCAGAAGAATGCATATAAAGGTAATGCATTAGAAGGTGACTTAGAGATCATACACCAGTAAATCAACTATGGAAATTAAATTAACATTCTTTTGCTCTCACACACAAAAGATGACGAAGCATCTGGAGCAAGAAGCCATGAGAAATAAGCAAATCTGCTTTGTGGCCATAGACCATAGTGAATCAGTGAGGCTTACCAGTCCTGCTTTATTCTCTGCCACAATACCTAGGGTTTTGACAAATTGCCATGGATAAATAGTGTGATAGAAACTACTTGAATACACATAGCAATTTCATTTACTTCTCTATTCTCAAACTTCACATATAATAAGGTAAGATATTCAGGGCCTTCCTTCAGGAGAAAGATGTTTATCTGTTAAAGAATTATATGGCTCACAGAGCTACTTCATAAGAAATGTTAAAAGGAAGAAAGATAGATAGATAGGTATGGAGCAGTTCAACATCAAAATACCGTGAGGTAGATTAAGGTGAAAGAGTGTTTAAACTGTGTATCATTTTCATTACAGGGAGAATTTTTCATCATTTCAAGGAAGTGACAAAAGACCCCATCCTTTGACTTACTTAGAACAACTAACAGAATAGGCAGAGCCTTTGAGAACAGTCCTGCTAAGTGACCTGGTAAAAAAGTGCTGCTGCCGTTATCACTTTGTGCTTACACAGCAATATGCAAACATTACCTAGTCCTCAGAATAGCTTAATGATCTACATGTGAATATTCCCTGTCTTTTAAATGGGGAAGTTCATACTGAAAAACTAAATGCGTTGTTAAAAGCTTCCAAGAGAATCTGTGGCAGAGATTAAAATTCAGCAGTTGTGAGTGCTGGATCCTAGTGTAAACTATAGGTCCAAGGGAAGAATACTCAGTGCTTTGGTCATTAAGTTCCAACACGTTTCTCATGGTTGGATGAGCTGTTGGAAGCTCAACAAGTAGTAATTTGCTCAAATAGATAAAAAGCATAACTGTGATCTTCAGATGGGTGAGAGGGAAAAAATTCACCATGAACAAAAATGTTCTTATACCAAAGCTACCCAAACCAGCAGCCTTAGTGACATACCAGTAGGAACAACAAAAAGCCTGCTCTTGTGAGAGGTGCAACTGCACAGATATTTACTCAGGATTGAGATCAGCTTCTGAATTGGTGGTGGTTTTCTTCAAGATCTAAATCTCTTGTACTTTAACTCAACTTTGGTTATAATGAAGACACAAAAAAGCAAATATTGTTCCAGGTAAGTGGTGTGGTTTTTTTCTTGTAATAGGTACCTTTCAGAGGTAACTCTGATGCGTTCATCATTAGATGATTGCTGCTCATCCTCTTTTTCCTGGAAGTATTCTTCTACGCACTGCTCTTCAAACTCATATAGGTTTTTAAGCTCTTCATCATTCAGAAATAGCTCTGTGCAAAACAGAAGAACAAAATATGTTTCCTTTTTCTGAACTTCTGGTGGTCAATTTAAATCCAATTTAGTAGATTATTTTTGACATATGGATACTGCAGATTCTACTCCTGCACTAAATGAACAGATGATTTTGTAAATAGGAAATAAGTGCTTAGCCAAAGATGGCCACAGTCCTGAAGGCAATGTAATGCATTATGACCATCATCTGCTTTTACGACCATCCACTGGGGGCTACATTTTCTCAATGACCTTTGCCCTTTTTAACAGCACTGCTACGCATTGAACAAACTGACTAGATTTTACAGGATAAAGACTATGGCAATCTCTGCCAGTTTGACTCTTCCTTCATTCAAATATTGTTCTTAAAAGGATGCCAGTTACAGGCAACACATAATCTAATATAACAGATTGTCTCCCAGACATTCTTTGTATATGAGCTTCAAAAATTTATAATCATGTAAGGAAAGTCCAAGGCAAATATAAGCTCTTGGGATCATTTCATCTTTCATTTGAATTTGTCTCTTTGTATTTGAAGGGAGTGTTACATTTACTTATTTCCCTTTTTTTCCTTTTTTAACTCAGAAGCATATTGTGCAGAAATGGATTTACTTACAAAATACATTTCTTGTGAAATGTAGAAATACAGGGATAACTGTGAGCATCTGATTATTTCGATGAGGCATATAATGAAAATAATAATCAACAATTACAGAGTATGTTAGGAGAAGAATCCTCACAGTTCCCCTGTGAAATAACAGATAAATCTCTAACACAGAGAAATGAAAGTGGGGATACTCTTAGACACAGATTGCTCACAATCATAGAGTTGACACTATAGATGACATTTGAAACTGTGATCCCTTCCTTTCAATTTCCTATTTGCCCTTCCCAACATATGGACTTCACTAGAACTTGGTAAAATTGGATTAAGTAGATGCCATCTCACTGTTTTAAGAAAGCAAGTTACAGAAAGTCTTCATTAGCAGCACAGCATTGTATATTCTCAGGAGCCCACAGAGCTCAAGGCCTGTTAGCTTGATATAAATTTTGTCCCATACTGTCTTCTGCAAATACACTTGACCGTCAACATGAACAAAATTGTTCAGCATTGGAAAAGCTGCTGCTTTCTGCTAATATGGTGCAAAGAGCTCAATTTAGAGAATATTTCTTGCATACTCAGTCCCCTGTCACGCTCATCCTGGTCTCCTTCACCCTTCTTGCAGCGACAGCAGATTAGCTTGATGATTATGTAGATGTGGCTGAAGATAATCATTGGTGGTGGGAGGACAGGTCTGTCATGGAATGTCATGATCAGTTGGTACCGCTGGAACTTCCAGACTTGGTTGGATATTGATTTTACCTCAAAGAAGGTATTGCTGAAAGGGAACAAAGGTACAGTTTCTATTAGGCCCCTAAGTTTACTTATTGAGCAAGTACTACATTGAAAAAAGTAGCAGCTAAATAACAACATGGTCATTTGGTCATTTGGTCATTAAGTTCCAACACGTTTCTCATGGTTGGATGAGCTGTTGGAAGCTCAACAAGTAGTAATTTGCTCAAATAGATAAAAAGCATAACTGTGATCTTCAGATGGGTGAGAGGGAAAAAATTCACCATGAACAAAAATGTTCTTATACCAAAGCTACATGACTTGCTTGGTTCAGCTCTTTGTTGATGCTGCTGAACTGATGATTAATTTGAACTCATGATTTCACTACTCCTTTTGAGGGTAGCAAAGCAGAAGGTGCTCTTCATCCCTTATGCACCACCCAGAACAGTCCTCCTCTTAGACTATTTGCTCCTACTGTATAAAGTCCTTTAGGTGTTAGTGAAAAGAAACTTGCACAATTTATGAATCACATAATTGGTATTCTGGGGCTTAGTTATAAAGTATTTCTTTTAACACATGCCAGTATTTGATATTACACGAAGTATTAAATCCATGAAAGGTATTTTGTATGCTAAACCCAGAAGCTTCACATGGTTTGCCTTTAATATGCTAATCAGCTTGACCTACATAGAAGACTTTTGAAGTTTTCACAAAATGTCCCAAATTCAAACCTTATTCACTCAAACTTCTGATTTGAAAACATGGTGCATACTCTTGTAAAGGAATTTGTTCTTGGAAGGCATGGCCTCATCATTTCTACACCAAAATAAGGTGTGTTATAAAGAAGTTTTATTTTGTAATTCAGTGAATATGAAGGAGTATAAGTGATACTATTCAATCCAGAGATAACAATAGTCAAGGTTATGAAATACTAACTAAGCAAAAGCAGACCTGATGTTCTTAGATAAAGCTTTTCAAGCTATTTTAAAGTATGCTTAGACAGCTCACTCCACTTCTATGATTATGATGATATTGGCACTTCCTTTTTTGTATTTTCTGTCCACTTCTTTTCTAACTTTCTGTGCTTTAGAATATCTACATTCACAAAACCAGTTAAAACACCTCTTTGAAACCAGAGAATTCTTGAGTACACATAGCTTTTGGTTTCTTTTGGCTAAGTATACATGAGATTATTTACCAATGATAAATGACAATCTGCCTTCATTCTGTGTCTCCTGCATAGCAGGAATTCCCCAGACAGATCTCACCCCCTTGCAACCATGCTGGGATGGCAGGAGTTAACAGCATGACCTACTTCCCAAACTGCTGATTCCTTGGTCCTTCAGCCAATAATAGCTACCATTGTAAGACTCTTCCCCTTCCCCCTAGCGATGTGACTGGCATTTGAGCACTTTAAAATTCATGACCTTTTAAGCTGCATACATCAAATGAAAGACAGTCTTTGTGAGCTGTAGATTTCTGGGCATACGATGAACTGTTTTTGGGGTTGTGACACCAGCTACCTATGCCAACAAGCCCTCCAACACTACATGTTTATGGGCTTCAAAAATGGATCACCTGCTTTTCTCAGGTGGTGTGTTCGGAAAGTCTTACTAGGAAGTAGATATTTCTTTTTTTTTTTTTCATCCCTAGGTCATGACAGGAAAAGCATGCAACATAACTGTGGGTAGAAAGAACAAGCAGCAGAAATTTATTTAGTTTTACTCCAGAGAAGTCTAAATATAGATTTGTGGAATAACATTAAGAATGTGCATAGTGCACGTTGCTTGGACTGGCCACAGATCTTGGCAACATGTAGCCATCCCTTCTCTTGGTTCAAGGCAATATATAGATTCCTTTTCTGGGTCATAAAAACTATGCAAGACCCTAATTTCTTTTTCTAAATTAAAAGCAAAACAAGAAAAAAGAAAAAGAAGCCCGATGATGTAGTGATAGTGGAAATGCCTCCTGCTTTTGATGGTCAGATACTCATTCTGCAGTTCTATCGTAGAATCATGTTTGCTAGTGGTTACTTGGGATTCCATCATGTATGTAGCAGGTTTCATGGATTCTGTTTTTCACCTTGCCAGAGCAATCTTGAGGCCTATCACTATCCACTAAATGGTAATTGGAAGTTAGCCAGATTCTCTCATATGCATTACTGCAATTGCTGGCAAATTCAAAGCAACCTGTCCTCCACCCTTCCCCAGCGTGTACACTATTCCAAGTATTTGCCAGTCATGTTCATAGAGTAATTAGATTCTGAGTGTGAATGCAAACCCTTGCAAAATCAGTTGATGGGCTCTCACTGAAACTTTATCTTGGCCATAAGAAAGTAAAGATAGTGCATGATCATTTACGTACTTGAAGACAGCAATCAGCAGGTTTACCAACAGGATATTTGCTACCAAGAGGTAACAGGCCATAATAGCAGGAGTGAGCCAGGCCCCTGGTATACATGGAGGGAGGCGTTTACCATCATCATCATAAAGATTGTCCCCACAAGGAGCTGACGAAAAAACAGGAAAGGTATTTTTCACAAATTGCCTGATACGTAAAAACAGTATTCACATTTATTTAATGATGACACATGCATAAAATTTGCCAAGCTAAACAAGTTTTGTCAGTTTATTTCCAGTAGCAAGTACTTCAAATTCTGATTTTAACTACAGCATACAAAAATAATTTCCCATAATAGTGAACAGAGAGGCAGCTCCAAGTTTACTGTACAGTGTGGCTTTCTCTTCAAATTCATATGGATTTTCTTTTTCTCATAGTAATAGTCTAGGACAAGATCTTAATGTGCATACGTACATATTAATAGTGGAATTAAAAAAAATTCTCCAACCAAACTTGTGTGCATACCTTGCCAAAGATACAAGAGGATTTACTTAGTGGTCCCAGATTGCTGAGCATAAATTAAACCTTTATCAGGGCCCTGAGTGTACTAAAAAGGCCTTAATGATCCTGACCAGCTTCACGTGGGGTCTACACCTACAGCTCCCATGCATATGTGTCTCCACCTGAGCTATGTCAGGTGTGCAGGTCTGAGCCCTGCTTCCTGGATGGACCTTGGACCTGTGTTTGTCCCATGGATGGACCCTTCTTCTGTCTCTGGCCTTGTCTCCTTTTGCCTCTGACTGGACTCCCTAGATGGACCCTAGATTATTACTTGTTGTGTCTGCAGCTGTTAATGTTACCAGCAGGTGGCCCTGCCGCCACTTTTGGGCCAATTTCTGTTTCCCTTATTTGTCACAATAATTCTAAATTTTAGATAGAATTTTAAACCAAAGAGATAAAATTATAAAATGAAAATGATATAGTAACAGCAAAATAGACTGGTGAGAATGAGACAAAATTTAAGAATATTGATCAAACTGATATAAAATAATTGCCTGACGAAATCCTAAGGATACATAGGCTGTCTTGGGTTAAGAGCTGTCTTGGAGTTGGGTAAATGCAGCACATTTGTTCTGGCTTTAAGGTGCAGTGCCAGTGTATCTGATTTCAAATACAAGGCTAACTTTTGGAACCATTTAGTAGCAGGTGAAGTGTTTATCTACCACAGGTTCTTTAGCTGAAATCTTAGTAAATACTAAGTCTGACAATGAGTTTGTTACAGATTTAGTTTATGTGAATAGACAACCCGTTTTTTTTAGCATTTTGCAAAAAACTCAATGCATCAACCTCACCTGAAAAATACTTCAAATTATGTGAAAACAGACTAATCTTATTTACTGTGGACTGAAAGAGATATTTAGACTATGATTAATAAAATACATTTTACTTGCTTTTCAAACATCAGACCTACATTTTTCCTGTTTATCATAAGAAAAATGTAACAGGAAGGTCAAGTGAATCATAGTATTATTCATATGGACCAACGAAAGTACTGCCAAAGAAACACTAACATTGTATCTAGGTAATCAAAGGGAATTAGTTATACTGTGACTCTAATGCATCATAATTTTAAAAAAGGATTATTTTACTGTCAATGTACTAGAAACGAGTCATAGCAACCACATAAGCTCAATTAAAACTTCTGATCTGCAATCTGTATGATAATAAAGTATTTTTCCTCTGCTTCTTTTCAAATGAAACTATTACAGTAGAAAAACAAGATTCACACCTGAATATTGGATGAGCCCTACAATTAAAATGTCAGTATCTGGCGAAGAAAAAGGTTAATGAATATATTCAGCTAAATGAGATAATCAGCTCTCCACAGAGACTTACGATTAATTTCCATGGCATAGACTGAACAGCATTCCAAAGGAACGAAATAGAAAAGGAGGCAGGGAGAGAAAGAAAGAAAAGAATAGAATAATATAGAAAAAAACCCCAACAAACAAAAAAAGATGATTGAAAATACAGTTTTGCCGCCAAGAAAAGATAAGCAACTCAAATGTCAGAACAGTAGACATATGCTTAGAAACAATATCTTTGTTAAAAATGCATTGCATTCTGCAATTTCCTTTTCATGTTGCTTTCCCCAAATGTTACATATGGCAGTGAATTCATGATATTAATAATAAATCACAAAATGCTTCTGGCAGATGATCATTTAAATATACATGATATTTCAGTCAAGCAAACAAAGCTGGCGGTCACCACAAACACAAAACAACTCAAAATTATCACATATCACACAAAATCATTCTTTCAGCTATTATGGAAACATTTCCTCCTTTTTTTTTTTTTTTTTTTAAGAACCACCCTGGCTTTGAGTCTGCCAGCTGTTTCTATTGAATAGCTATGTTTCCATTAATAGTCATGATACTGATGTTAGTACAGCGTACAATATCATTAAAGCCCATTCTGACTACCAGTATGGATACTTGCTTGCCAACCCCTAAATGGTGATTATAAGAAAAATCACACTATTGAAAGAAACTCAGCCAGGCTTCTCTATTGTTTAAGAATATGTTGCTGTTGAGTACTAGATGCCACTAACTTCTTGCTCATAGACATCTTCTAAACGGAGTGAACCAGACAAGAGCATCCTGGGTTGCATTAGGAAAAAGTGTTACCAGCAAGTTAAGGGAGGTAATTATTCACCTCTACTCAGCTCTGGCGAAACCACATTTGGACTTGTGTGTCTAGTTCTGGGCTCCCCATAGAAATCAGACATGGACATACTGGAAAGACTCCAGTAAAGGGCCGCAAAGATTATTAAGATGATTGGAGCATCTGACAAATGAGGCAAGGCTGAGAGAGCTGGGATAATTTAGCCTGCAGAAGAGAAGGGTCAAGGGAGATCTTACCAATATAATAAATACCTCATGGTGGGTGGGAGTAAAGAAGACAGAGCCAGACTCTTCTCAGTGGTATCCAGTGAAAGGAGAAGAGGCAGTGGGCAAAGATAGAAATATGGGAAATTCCATTTAAACCAGGTTGTCCAGAGAGGTTGCACATCTTCATCCTTCAAGATATTAAAAACCTGACTGGACAGTCCCTGAGCAACCTGGTCTAATTTACCCTGCTTTGAGCAGGGAAGTTTGACTAGATGATCTCCAAAGGTGCCTTCCAACCTCAACAATTCTGTGATTTGTGATCTTCATCTTTAGGTGACATCCTATCCTCAGTAAAGCTATTGACAAAAGTCCAACTACCTTCTTTCAGATGGAAAATTTGATGTAATACTTTTTCCATAAATTGTTTACTCATGGGCCTTGGCAAAACTTCCCATAAGCACTTGACATAGACTAGATTAGGTTGCCCGAAACAATCACTCCCCAATGACTTCTGAGGTTGCTTTTGTGGTGTGCTTACAGAGAACCTCGGAAAGATCAGAGTGAAAATTTCTTATTGAAAGCAAAAAGATCTTCAGAAGTCAGTCCATAGACTTCTAGACATAAGAAATTTACAGAATAATTGTAATGCAGTCTAGTTATACCAGTAGAACTCCTTGTGTAGCCACTTTTATTTCAGTATTAAAACAACAACAAAACCACATATTTCCAAGTTAGCTTATGTTTAAGCTACTGACACAGCAAAACTTCTGACCAGGGAAGGATAGTGGAGCAAGTAGCTGGACTGAACTTGTGTAACTGGAAAGCCTGAACTTTTTTCCCCAAAATCTTTCGCACTGATGAAGAAAGATTTCTAATTCAAACAATGCTGAGTATATAACTGAGAAATGACTGGAAGCATAAGAGAAGTCTGGGACACCACTTACACTAAAGACATCAGTATCGCTGGTAAGGTCTGAGTTTTGATTTATAAAGAAATCAAACTGTCTACATTAGCAAACATTCTTTGTTCAAAGTGAAGTAGGATTTGAATGCACATTATGAGCCACAAAGGTAAGGGATACACTGTTACAGCCTATTCCTCCCCATGGAAGAATTAACCCACTTGAGTGATCCTGAGCTTATCCTGGCTCACATGTGCACTGAAACTGCAATATCAGACAATAAATGACCGGCTTGACCTTTTATTTGTCAAGAGTAATTTAGTTAATAATAAGTTACATTAATGAGACAAGCATTCGTAAGGAAAATGATATTATCTTTGCAACAGTGTACACTGTTCAGAAACAGACTAATGACATTTTATTCCTTTCTAAGCAATTAAAGTACACTTTAATGACATTTGGTATAAAGGTTTCTCATGATGATGGATCTTTATGGTTTTTGAACTTAGACCTCACAGTTTCTTCAGCCTTCCACTTTACTACTTGTCAATATATGCAGATGGTTGAAATAACACATACAAAATGCTGAAATAGCAGCTTATATTATTTCAGATAAAGTGCAAACTATGTGATACACACTAGAGGAGGCCTGCTGCATGTTTGATTGTCTTTACAAATTTCAAATATTAACACAAAACTAGCAGTAACATGACAGTTGACATCTCCTCTAAAATACTGACAGTTATTTTTTTAAACTGTGCAGCTTTTATATAAGAAAGGCTATTTCCACACCCAAAGCTAATAAAGCAGAGTTTTCCTTTTTGTTTTGTTTTTCCACGTGTTGGTGTAGGAAAGAAGAACATGAGTGATTAATGAAATAGAAACATTTCTGGAAAGCAGATAGACGTATCAATGGGAGTAAAAATGTATTAGCTCATTGCCTGTGCTGTGAGTTGGAGAGGAAAGTGTATGTGTATTTTCATCTCCTGTGCAAGGTATTAATTTTTTTCCTCTTCTGTTGGAACTGACTATTAGTAAAACACTGGGTCAAAACAATGTTTCAGAATGATCTCTCTTGATCCCTGCAAGTAAACAGAACACTTAATACTGTTATACTCTTGGACGGGAGAGTATTCCATACTATGTCACTCTCAGTGTTAACTAAATTTGAATATAAACTGAGAGACAGGACATGCAGGTGGGGAACAGAAAATTGTTCAGTCTCTGCAGTCCGTCACAAGAAAACAACAACAATATAATCGTAAAGACAAAACACTACTTCCAAATTAAAAAAAATCATTAATTTGGATCTGATCATCTGCCTCAGAAACAGGAAACAGACTCTTACTATGAATTCTACTCTTACGGTCTATCTGGTCTGCGAACACCTCTCCATAGATCATCCAGTAGGGCATATAGAAGATGTTGCGAGCTAGTCTCCAAGAAGGCTCCTCATCTGGGTGCAGGATAGCTTGGCGCGCTACTCCAAAACTCATCAGAACCACAAGCATGATGACCACAAAGTAGAGCATGTCAATCATCTGCACGGAGAGACCATACAGAGGCTCTTATCATCACTGGGTAGTACAGTAGCACCAGCATGTCTGTTTGCCAGCATGCATTAAAGTAAACAAGAAAGTATCAAGAGAACAAACACATTACTCCTGATAATTTTCTTGATATTAGTCTTTGACTTTAACTACTGCTCATGAACTAAGCATACATAATAACGCAGTAAAAACAGTAGTTTAAAGGAATACTAGATTTATATTTAAAAAGACTTGAAATGCTAAAATCTTTGCTATCCCTATTCTCTTTTGCATCAAGTGCACTATGCTGTGCTTTCAGCACAGACCTCTTCTGTGGTTGCAAAGAGATGATAATCACTGCTGTATCATCTCCTCTCCACAACTGGTGGTTTTGTGGATGATCCTGGTGTATTGGCAATCTGTTATTGCTATGGCTTTGGGAATCAGAAGGCAGGCAAAGTGAACAAGTTTCCACAGGCTGGTTCAAAAAAATGAAACAAAACAAACAAACAAACAAAAAGATTCCCTCTCAAATCAAGCAATTCTTAGCAAAAGTATTGCATCTTGTGTGTGTGTGAAATTCACATGGCGACTTTTTCACAGCCTTTATTCAGAGTCTTACTCAGATGGACAACCTCTTTTTAAAATCAGAACTGAATTTAGTTTCCCTGAAATACATAATTTACAGCAATTTAGGCACTAACCATCTTTCCAATCATCATGACGTAAGGTCCCAGATATTTGTTCACACCAAAGATATCTAGTACTCTAATGTACCAGAAAATGATATCTACGCAGTAAATCACTCTTCCATAACCCATGTAAGGCTGGTTCTGTAGGCGAAGAATTGCTCCTATCATAAATACTGAAATAGCCACCAGGTCAGTAATATTCCAGTATTCCTGGAGCCAAACTTTCACTTTTTGGCTCAGCTTGCCAGGTTCTGACATCAGAATCTGAAATTAAAAAAAAAAAACAAAACCCACCACCAACAACAAAGAAATCATTAGGAAAAACTCCAAGTTACATTTTTGAAGTAATGGTCATGAAAAAAGACCAATCTTGTCACATTCAATAGGTGTCTGAGACCCCCCTCTACTGCCAGCAAAATTTGTCTCAAGCAGCAATATTTGTAGTTAGTAGCAGGCAAAATTTCCTTTTCATAGAAACAGAATGGTTTGCATTGGCAAGGACCTATAAAGATCACCTAGTCCAATGACCCTGCCATGGGCAGAGACATCTTTCACTAGATCAGGTTGCTCACAGTCCTGTCAAACCTGGCCTTGAATACTTCCAGGGATGGGGCATCCACAACTTCTCTGGGCAACCTCTTCCCATGTCTCACCACCCTTACCAGAAAAAATTTATTCCTTATGTCCAATCGAAGCCTACCTTCTTTCAGTTTAAGATGACTGCCCCTTGCCCTGTCACTACAGGCCTTGGTAAAAGGTCTCTCGCTGTCTTTCTTAATAAGCCATATAAGCAATATATCAGCAATATATACATACTGAAAGGTTGCAGTAAGGTCTCCCCAGAGCCTTCTCTTCTCCAGGCTGAACAACCTCAATTCTCTCAGGCTTTCTTCACAGCAGAGCTGTTCCAGCCCTCTGATAATTTATTTTCGTGGCCCTCCTCTGGACCCCCTTTTCATCTTTGTTTCCATTTTGGCTTTATTAAGCCTTTTTTTGTTGTAGGTTTTAATCAATAACATTTAAACCAGGAGATCTGGCTTACTGACTCGGCATCCATATTTATCCCCAAATACAGTTAGTATGAGACATGGGAATTATGAATCAGAGAAGGATAGGCTGAGTGCAAACCACACTACAGCATATGAATACAGTAGAAGTTTTTATACTATCTTCCTCACACAAAAGTAACGAGATCAGATAGTACCGCTGGCTAATTCCCTGAAACAGCTCTCTGCCTGCAGTTCTCATCAAGGACTGCATCAGTAATAAAAATACCTGCTGAGATTTCCTTCATGGGTTATGGCCCTGCCCTTCCTTGGAAATACACGTAAGAGAATGACAGCATTCATTTTGACTACTGACCTCAGGGCATTTTTGCCTGACCTTTTTGTCCAATAAGATAAGGTTTTAATGTATGGGAATGGGTTATAAATGAAACTCTCTCCAGTGATGGGCATTTTGGGACTCTCTGGATATGAGAATCTTCTCTCTCATGTATGGCTTCTCAATCCTCTGCACAAGTCCATGCCATTATTACCTCTAAGAGCGAGCTTCATTTTAAGGACTATGAGATGTTGGTATGATCAGACTTTACCTCTCTTACTTTCTCTAAAGCCAACGTCACAATGTAGGAGATGACAATCCATTCCTGGACTGATGGCCACCGTTCCATCCGCACCAAGATGATATAATTAAATAGCATCAAGTAACCAAGGTATGATATCTAAAAAAAAAAAAAAAATCCTTTATGGACTTTAGGTGATGGATCCCAGGATCCTTCCAGAGTTAGGCAGTATTCAGTTACTTGAGATGACTTCCACACACAAAAAAACCCCAGTCTCCACTAATTTCCATTAGGAAGTTCTGGACTATTAGTGTTAAGTCAATAGAGCTATCATTCAGTTTTCTGTAACTACTGGTATAAATATGAAACTAGTGATGCTGGTGTCTCCATGCCTCACAGCAGTCTTTGGTGACTGGCCAAACTAAAAACTTTGGAGATCTGGGAAGTCCAGAGCTTTACAGATGAAAAAAAAAAGGGAAACAAAGCACTAATAAACCAAAAGATTTTCTAGGGAGAAAATGGAGTTTTCTGAAGAATGAAATATTCAATGTGAAATGTTTACCCACCATCTCAAAACAGATCTAAAGCAGAACAGGGAGACAGGGCTGTGAGCAGCACCTGCCTAGAGCGGTAGGGGAAATAAAGAGTCACACAGGCCACTTGCTTTTCTCCACCCTGTAATAATGTGGTTGAGATCATCTAGGCAGAATATACTCTTTATGTGAAGCCAGACTTCATATATCAGTCCCTACAACACCGCTTCCTATACTTGTTACTTAAACCCATCTGCATGAACAGTAGGTTTGCAGGTATTTTGGTTACTTTAAGTAGCCCCTAGTCTCAGAAGCGAGTTTCTTGCTGAAGGCTAATTCAGTAAGAGCACAGAAGGCTGCATCACCATGTCAGAGAAGAAACACCAAACAGAAGGCAGTAAAACCCTCTTAGCTGAGGGGCCTGCATAATACATGAAAGCAGAGCCTGCCCTAAATGCGACATTCATACGAACATGGATGAACACATACACTGAGGCTATGTGTGAAAGATCCAGGTGTGGAAGACCCTTACTTGCACAAGAAAAAAAGATATTCTTCTCTGAAGGAAGCAGGCCTGCTGCAATGCCCTTCCAATAGCTGCCCTGCGCACTGGCAGAGGCCACAGGCCTCCAGCAGCTGAAGGAATGACAGATGCTGTGGAACATATGATCCAGGCAGCTGAATTATCTTATTTATTGAAAGAAGCAAAACAACAATTCCAAAGCACTCTAAATCAGGCCCTGTGTGCCTGGGGCTTTTTTAGTCTATTAAAATGTAATTTCTTTACACTGTGAAACCATGTTGAATACTTTTCTTTGAAATTAAATAGGAATTTTGCTTTTAAATTATTAATACAGGCAGCAGAAAGGGATCAGTATAGTGTTTTGTGATTACAATGTGCTAAAACTAAAAACCTACATCATATTGTGACATACTAGGTATCGGAAGTCCTAACTTTGAATAAAAAAGAAACCAGTATCCTTTTTACAGGGCACACACAAAATTTATGAGCAGTAGCATGAATTCTTTTTCTGTTTTATTAAAACAGAGTTTAGCACCAGATAATTCTTGACGCACTAAAGAGAAAATCAGATAAAAATAAATCTTTTAGTTTAGATTGGTTTTAGTTATGTAAATAAGAGAAAAGTACCTATTAAGTCTTAGCAGACTGGGATCTGTGTTTCCATCTAGGTTGCACTCATCTGAGCCTAACTGTCAACAGAGCAAACAGCAAGCACTGATACTACGGCATTACTTCTTGGGTCCTAAAATATGTTTCAATGCAGAACAGCAGCCAGAGCCTTTAGAAAGCAAGAGAATCCAGCCTAGTTTGTATTGAGTGACTGGACTGTGGAACTTGCTCTGAGTTTGGCATATGATTATCCAGACAGGGCCTCCTTCAAAGTGTGCAGGAGCTTTAGAGGCTGACAGCATAAGCTTCAGTTATTCATTCTGTTTCACTGTCTATGCATTTTTCTCTGAATAAAGGGAGTGCTTTACTCATCAGATCCCACAAAAGTCGGTACTATTTATTTATTACTTGGTTATTATTTTTGCACTGGAATCCTTTAAGTTTCACAGGTGTGAGAAAAATGATCGCTATCAGTTTAATCATCATGACTTACTGTGTAGAACCAAAATTTAACAATAGGTGCATTATAGAATTCATAGATCTTTGTTCCAATTGGAAGGCTCTTTTGTTTTTTATTTCCATTCTCTTCATCTCCTCTTCGGGAGCCTGTATCCACATTTGCATCCTGGAAGACCAAAGTTGTCAGTTTTCATCAATATACAATAGTAAAAATAGTAGCTTTTCCTCAACTACAGCCCCAGACAACTGTTAACGACACAACGCTTCCTCTGAGCAACAGACCTCTTTTTAAAAATACAAAAATACAAATTCCGTAAATTTGTGCAACTATACAGATAATTTATACACCCTGAGAATCCAGCCTATACATTCCCAAAACTCTTCACTGATTTTTTTATCCCACAGATACATCTCAACTGAGATTTTAACCTGAGTGACCTATGGCATAATCAGAGAGGTTAGAAAACTAAGCACTCTTGAGATATTAAAAGTTCCTAATAATCTCCATTACTGACCACATTTTCCTCCTCCTTTTCTCTGCCTTCCTCATTTTCTCTTGATGTCTGGTAAGAATAATCATCGTAACTCCGAAACTCTAGGAAAAGGATGGTGGGAGGGAAGAGAATCCCCATTATAACCTGTACAACAAGAAATAATTCAACTCAGATGCCAATATTTGTTTACATTAATAGATTTAATAACAAGGCAAATGCCATAAATAGTATTTTCTTTTGTATACTATTCAAGATAGTCTGCTATCCTCAAACCTACAAAAATGAATAAGTAGTACTTATGAAGCATTGGCAATAAGGTCTTGGTAAGGTATGGAAAGATGGCACTCTGGAAGGCTTCCCATCTCCATGGATACACTGCAATTAAGAAACTGTGCTCCAGAATTAGAGTTGTGCAGAGAAATTCCATGGAATGGACACAGTGGTGGTTGGAAGAGGGCTTCAGGTTTGTTACTGGAGTTTATAGTTGCTTTAGTCACCTACTGTAATTAGTTTTAATAGTTAAAAAACTTGTGAAAGGTAAAAGAAGCTTTGCAGATAGCACTGGGAGACTTCTTTTACTATATGAGATTGCTGAGATACAGACACAAGCACGAGTTGCCAAAGTACAGAAAAGAAGCAAACAAAAGAATGCAGGTAATGAAAACAGAACATCAGCAGGTTGATTAATCCTTTGAAGAGAAGAAAGGAAATCAATAAACAGATTTAGAAAGCACCATGATGCAATCTGAAAGGCAGGACACTTGCCTGAAGATTTTAAACAGGTTTAAGAGGAAGACATGGGAAAGTGGAAATACATTG
This sequence comes from Ciconia boyciana, assembly GCF_034638445.1. Taxonomy (NCBI): domain Eukaryota; kingdom Metazoa; phylum Chordata; class Aves; order Ciconiiformes; family Ciconiidae; genus Ciconia; species Ciconia boyciana. Next base: position 18,255,792 of record NC_132941.1, read on the forward strand.
AGAATGACAGAGAGAGTGCAATGTGGATGTCAGCAAGCTTGGGAGTATGACCTGGGAAGACAGACATGGCACTTTGTCAGTAATGGGGGATTTAAGGAAACAAGGAGGTGAGACTGAAGGTGGCACCATCATGATGGGCCTCCATACACGTAACAGCAACTGCATAATATAACAAAGAAAGGATTATATTCACATGAAAACACACACAAGCAAGCACTGCTCTACTTCCTTAACATTGGGTCACTCATGTTTCTCTTTTATGCCAGCCTCCTCACATTACTCATTTTTTTCTAAATCCAACAATTGGGAAATATAAAAATCAGTCACAGAGACCATATCATCAAATCACAGAAGAGAGAAATAAAAATCACATAGTTTCACACAGTGCAATTGCACAGATTCCACTCTTTTCAACACTAAGTCTCGACTCTGTGTCTTCCAGTACAATATTAAGCAATGTAAGGAAGCATGTATCCATGTCTGGTTCATTTTCTCTCTGTTCCCATTGCGTGGACCCCTAATGGAGATCTTCTTGGTTGTATCCAACTAATTTTTAATCAAAGGTGTATGTTTTCAATGAACAGATATCATCATTAATTGAAAGCCACACTTCACTCTCAGATTCCAATCATACTAAGCCTTTTATGGATTTATATTTTCTTTTGTCATGGGGTAATGTTCCTTAGATATCCTGAATTTGGAAACCACAAAAATTAGCTTTAAAACAGGTATGTTCTTAAAACATCTATAATTACTAAGCCAATTTGTTCTATGCATACACTATGTATAATGCAGTGTTACATGCAACAAACTACATATTTGAAAACAACTGCAGAACAGAAATACCTTAAGGCCTGGGTTTTTCCGCATGCGTAGTCGCCCCATCCACATATCTGTTAAGAGCATCTGGCTGCATGTGTGAGCAATGAAGTCCCTGTGTTTAGCTGCCACAGCCAATTTCAGGCAGGTAGAATTACTCCAGTTTTTCAGTTCATAGGTCAGTAGTTTCATGGCAATCTGCTCATCATGTTTATAGGACTGATCCAAGAGTTCAACAGCCAGCTGGCCAAAATCTCTGGAAAATGCAAGATAAGTCCAGTGAAGTTTGATTTAGAAATCAGTGATTGCTTGCATTTGGGGTTTTAATTCTGTTCACAGGGGGTCATGTTTTTCCACACACCCATGGAAACACATGACAAGAACAACTGAGTCTCAAGCTTGATTTGCGACAGTCTACAAAAGTTCCAAGCAAATTTTTAGTGACCAGAGAGAATTAGCTTAGACTGATAACATCTTAAGGCCAGTTTAGATACCCCTTAATTTACGTGAGTAAATCCTGAAAATAACTTTGTGAAATAAAACTAGCTAGTTTTACAGAGAAAGAAGCTGAAGAAAGAACGTGTTCTGTCAGAAAAAATGCAAGTCTTCTCCTTGCTAGTGTTGCCTTCAGATTCTGAGACCACATTTTGGACCACATGTTTACTGTTGATAAATTGGCTCCAAATGGCATTCTGTGAACCTACATTCTAGAAATCAATTGTACTTGACTAAAAGTAAAGTTTCTCAGCAGGTCAGACAACCCTCTATATGAAGTAGACATAAAGTCTGCTCTGCATCTACTAACTTTGAGTTGTTGTCCAGATCCTGAGAGATGTCGTCCACCAGCTCACTCTCAGAAGACTCATGGGCCATAGACTTGTACAGTTTACAGGCCACAAGTGCCTTGGCCATGGTTTCCTCCCCTCGCTGCCAAAGGAAGAGTGCCATCTTTTGCCGTTTCATCAGCACGGCCCATACCATCAGTTCATGAAAGGGATACTGAAAGCGGCTGACTTCTGGGTCATCCACATCAATATCGATCTCTTCCTCCTTTTTCTTCTTCTTCTTCTTCCCTTTGGTGGGAGGCTCGTCATCCTGGGAAGAAAAGAAGAAAGAATGTTCTCATCAATTTTTAACAGCTTACCTGACAATGGCACCATGCACAGAACAAGTATTGAGAGGACATATTAATAGTTAAAGTTCTAATTTGTTTTTGCTGTTTGCTACAATGAATGCCAATAGCAATAAAAATATGAAGAACATGTGACAGAGCATGCACTGGGCTAGCACACACAGCTTAGTATTTTATTCAGAGAACCGTTTCTTGCATACTTAATTACAAGTCAGCCATCTTGGATAAGTACAGTAGAACCCTATTGTACTGAAGGCGTCACTTTACACTGCGTTGTAAGTAGATCTCTACCACATGTGTAATTGCAGAAGTTGACCTGCAATGAATTAATATTTAATGAATTCCACTGCAGTGTCAATGGAGCTTTAACAAACCTGAATTCACTATGAATAGGTTCCACTATAATTTCTGATTTGATATGTCTGCATCTATTCCTGAAGAACAGTGCTGTGTATCTTACAGGTATCAAAGCAGTTTTCAGACTGGCATGCAGGTGGAGAGAGTGGTAACATGCAAATGGAAAAGACAGGCAGGTAGCATCCTTAAGAACAGCAAGATACTAAAGGGAGTCTTCACCTTTGAATAAGCAATCTCCTCTTATGTATGCAGTGCAAACGGAAGGTATAAGTATCCCATTTCTTAAAGGGATAGGGAGGATAGGCCATTACTACAGGAACCAACATGGAAGTAACTGAAGGGAAGTACTGACAATGAAGCAGGATCCTGAAGGGAGAAAAGCCATGATTGGGAAAATTACGGTTTAAATAACGTAGGAAGAACATTGCACAAATAGGTGTAGACAGAGCTCATCATCATTGCAGACCTTGATTCCAATCTCAGAAGTGGATTGCAAGTAAAAGCAATTACCATTCTACAAAATTAGTTTCTGTTCAAACAAGCTCAGCATAATGCACTATTTTTGGACAAAATATGAATTTAAATCCAAATTTAGGGTTCAGCTCACACTCCAGGTTTTCAAAGATGAGTCTTCAGCTCAACAATTAAGTATGCATTTCTCTTCCAGCAGTTTTAAGAACTGCAAGTGGTGACCTCTGTCTCTTATGGAAAATTCAGAGGTCATTAATTGCATGCACATGAAGAAAGTGTTGAGCATTTCTGAAGCACAGGACATAAAATCTCAAATGGAGGACCAAAAATTAGGTCCTCCCCACATTAGGAAAATCAAATCAAAACAAAACCCTGGGTAAGAAAGACGAAGTGCTAAGGAGTTTAAACTTCCTCTTTTAGAGCTGCTAACACTGGAAATGAAAGAAACCCAAACACTTGGAGTTGCATCAATTTACTGACCACTTCAGCAAAAGAAACGTTAATTTTTCTTTTCACCTTTTCTTTCTCTTGGAAGAAGAGAGTGGGCTACACCCACTGTCAAGTAGAGAAAACACTTCAGTTTGTGCCACATAAACATTTCTCACTGAAAGAAATAGGAAAATCAAATGTGCTTTTGGAGAAGCACTAAGCAACCTACGTGTGAGCAATGCTGATTAAAAAGGGCCGCACCTCTGAGGGGCTGAGCTTTTGGCCTTGAGCCATTAGAAAATAGGAAGCTGATCAGAGAGATTAAACATAACCTGGACTTTCTCTGTAGAGAAGAAAGCTGCTTATCTGCTTGGGGAAATAGAGGCTTTTGTGTGTGGGCATAGTTCACATCAAATGTAACACAAGCAACATGTACATATACTGTGTTTGAATGCATTAATAAAAGCGTACTTCACAGAGAAATGTACCTACCCTCTTTGTGTAAATGCTTTCCTGGTTTATATTAATACTTTTTTCAGAAACAAAAGCAACTACCTCCAAAACAGAGTGAGTTTTTAGGCATCATCCCAGACTTGATTCTCATCAATTCAGAATTTCTGCAGACACGCAAGTGATTGTGGCAGGGGTTGGACCCAAAATTCTGGATCAGCTTCATCATTTACAAAGCATGGTGCCATCACGGTAGCAAGGATGTTTTATAGTGGAGGACAGCATCTAACATGTCAGACCACCTTGTTTTTTCACTCCAGTTAAATGTTTTCTCTATGATAAAACCTCATTCGCGCATAAATTGTTACTTCATGGTTAAAAGGGATTTGACCATAAGTAGCACTGTTGGATCACATTCTCTTTTCAATATTACCGATGTTCATATCTGAATGATTAAGTCTACAATACATTCCAACATGGAATGTGTTATTACATAATAGTGCTAAAAACTGCCTGAAGACTATTGAGCAAAGCTTTAAGCAGCTCTCAAGATCCTACCCATAAAAAAAATTCAGAAGTACTTCATAGGCTGTTTACAAAATGGAAGATCCTATCTAGTTGAAATTTACTTTAAGCCACAGTAATAGTGAAAAAGTTAAAGAGCAAGAGCAGAACTGTACCAAGAAATGCTTTGATAAAAACAGTATTTTACAATAAATCTAACTTACCTCCATCCCTAGTAGTTTAAGAGCTTTTGGCTGAATATTAAAAATAGAAAAGAAAATAAGTTAGATGGGAGGGAAAATTCAAAGACCAAAAAATACCAAGGAAAAACACATTTTCATTTACAAATGTACAGTATTTATTATTAAACTTACTATTCTAAATAATTGTACCAATAATGGTACAATTAATTTATCTCCCTCTTAATTGTATTTGCAGGAAGTCAATGGGTTAGAAAATATTTTCCATCCTGCACTCAAGTGAAATATTTTGATTCAGATGGAAGAGTTAAATGAATCATTCAATAATATACTGCTTTGAGAATTAAAATCACCACATGGTCACAAAAGCTCGAAAAAAATAGTGCTTCTAAGCACACGCAGGGTAAAGATACCCATAGGAAATAGTAAAAAATATACTAGATCTTCAAACGTCTCACAATTTCCCATTTAAAAAATCCCTCTCTTCTATTGTGAAATCTCTGGTTTACATTTTATGTAAAAGGTTTATTTGTTTGTTCCATCAGACAGTACTACACTATATATGTACTATGTATCGGCTACAGGATACTTGGGCTTTGAGTGGCCTTCTGACCATTTGTGGGGCTAGTTTCCTAGTGTGTTTCCAAGTGTGGGGCTTTCTGTAATTAGGCTAGGAAGCTTCACTTGACCTTCAAAGCTGAACCAAACAAATAAACAGGCTAATGAAGAAAATTATTCTATTTGCTTAGAACACACTTTTTAACAAAGCAAGGGCCATGCTTGATATTCTCAGGATTGGTACATGGCTAAGAAATGCTTTACTGAGACTGCAGTGGCTTCCGTAGGATAAGATTTACACTCAGAGCAGTTCTTTACAGGACTTATTGTAACAGGTTCATAGCTATTCTGTATTCAGACTAAACTCTCTGCCTTACCCAAATTAAGGATACTATTGGTTATAATTACTTGATCAATAGGCCTGGCTTGACCAATATAGTTTACAGTTATAAGAGAGCTACAGCTTTAAGGAGGAATAAGTAAATATGCAAACACCACAGTTAGAAATGCTTGGATTGTAAACTACTGAAATAGGAGGAAATTCACCTCCAGATCAATGTATTTACCACTTTTTGGGTCCTCCCATCCTTTAACATAGATGTTTTACAGGTTCCTTATATAACTTCACTACCAGAGTTTCAACTTCAGTCTTGCAGCGTTTCTTTAGAATTTAACATGTAGTGTTTCACAAAGACAAAGGAATAGATTATTACTTATTTTTTACCATCAGCATGATGGCCACATCCAGAATGAACTCATTCTTACCCTCTTTGGTCCAAATAAATTATTATAAAGAGTCCGAAAACTTTTTCGAGTATAGTTGCAGCGATAAGCTCCACCCATGAGATATTCAAGTACAAGACCAATATCTATTAGGCTGATATGATAATCTGGTGGAAGATTTCCCTACCAAAAAAACAAACAAAAAACCCCAAAGTAAGGACTTAGGATAAGAAAACATAACATACATTAAATTGCCTTGCTAGACATACCATGTCATGTTTAAATTGGCACATGGGTATTATTTACAGCCACTGGTTTCAGCCTCTGAATATTGTACGAAATGAATGATAACTGATTCACATAATGAAAATTTCTGGAGGCCAAATTTTTTTTTGTTTTGTTGTTGGCAGTATTTATAGTTGAGGACAAATTTTCATTTGATTGACTCATACAATATGTCAGTGTCCACACAAGCCTGAGTTGTTCGCAAGGGTTATATTGATGAAATTAAATGACTTTGTACTGATTATCATTACTCCAGTATAAAAGCATGACTTAATTTCACGGTGAATATCAGGCATAGTTTACATTTTATGGAAACTTATATTTCATCATACTATCTACCGACTTAAGACTACAACGCAGAACATGATTTAGATTAACGTGCAGCCCAGAATCAAAGAAAAAGGCAGACTACTGTGACACTTAAAAACTGGATAGTATTGACTCTGGTATTGACTCTGCTAGAACCATGAGCTGAAAACTGTGCTTCATTGTTCAAACTACATCCTACAACAATAAGTGATTCTACAGCACCACTGAGCAGTTGCTATGATGAAACAACTATATCCTAAGCAAACACATCACCTCCATGTTAACCCAACCGAATCCCCGAGACTGCCGCTGAATGAGTGAGCCATGAAAATGCGATGAAAAGGAAGAGACAGACAGAAAGCAGAATGCAGAAGAGCATTAGTAACACTCAAAAAGACAAACACTGAATGAGAAAAGTGTTAAACTATGAAGTAGATCAATATGAATTATACATTAACCCAGTACTGCGTAATTCCCACATTTAAACCTCCCAGGAATAAATTGGAGTTTTCCTTGCAAAAAGGAATACAGGCTATTTCATGTAGCTGAATTTTACTGAATAAAAGCTCCAAAACCTCAAAGAGAGCAAATACAACAACAAATCTTACAATGACCCTACTGACGTATAATGAACAAATTTACATGTAATGGAAACAAATAGGTAACAAATTTAGGACTTATAGCACTGAGAAACAGAACAGATTTTCTCCCAAGTAAAAGTAGGATTGATGGGAGAAAAGTAACTAAAAAACACACAAGGAAACAAACAAAAGGGAACAAATTCTGTGCTTGTGAGTGGGGCTTCCAGTTAACCTAGCAGGCCTTTCCTTCCTGCTCCTCCTTTGCAATGCTGCATTTCTTCTTGTAGAGAAGAAACAGTATCAACCTAAATCTCAAATGATACATTACATCACTAGGAGCTTACCTTTCCTTTCCTTGGTTTTTAAATTACTAGCAGTGCAGTATAGCCATACCTGATTTAGACTGACGTCACTGTTTGTCACAAGAAGTAATTTAACTTTATTTTTCTTAACAGCTACCATCTAATTTCAAATGTCTGCTTTCCCCCATGATATGCTTGCTTTTACTGTTGACTCACATGGCTAATGTAATCATGCAAATGTAATGCTGCTGTTAGTTAAGCTTACCTTTTTCACATCTCTGACTAGCAAATGCAGTGTATTTGGTGGACCCAATCTCTGAAACAAAAATAATTCACGGTCCATTAGAGCTTCAATTCTTCAGATTTTTTGCAAACACAAATGTAATTAATGATCTGGCACTGTAAGCAGAACTTTAGGCAACGATGTGCCATCACACTCTGCAGGGGTGAAAAGAAGGAACTGGGCTACAATGACAAACACATTTCTATCAAGAGCTGTGTAATCCCTTTCTTATAATTCTTTATGTGGTGACTCAAGTCACAGCAGTTGGTGGTATTGTCTGAACTTGTACTTGCTGCAGGAGGCATAAAGGGACTAGAGGACTAGACTGAGGTTATGTTATATGAATGCTGTCCTATACTAGCTGCCACTTAAATGATGGGAAGAAAAGGTCTAGAAATAGTTATGTTCCTGATGAATTTGCTGTGGGTTGAGTCGGGGAGAATTTGAATAAAAAGGCATGATGTTCTATGGTTTTGGGAAAACATTTTGCTTTGCTGGGCCACAAGGAAAAATGACACTGACTTCTGCAATGTGCTAAGAATAAAAGTTGCTGTGTAAGTACTTTGCAAAAATTACAGGCTTATTTCAATAATATTAAAGTATTCATACATGAAAAGTAATTGAGATTAAAAGTAAATGACCACTACTGGCTGGTATTAAATTTTTACCCTCTACATTAGTTCTTTAAGTGTTCTGAATGTGCGTTTTAAATACATCACTATATTTACATAACAAACTGCAATAGCTTCTGAAAGCTGCTCTAGGCTTATTAATTAGGAATGTGTATACGTAAGGAAACAACAGGACACCACATGTAGTAGCAATGGCTCCCTTTACCACTATCCAACATCTGTGTATTGTCAGGGCTCAGAGCATTTTGGAAAAACAGGCATATCTCAGAAGGAGAAGAAAAAGGACGCCCTTGTTAAATACAGTAGCAAAGATAACACAGGACATTTTATTATTTCTGCTCGCTCACGGTATTATAAAGTTCTTCCAGTCGAGGAATAGTGAGGAAGTGCTGCATGTTCACTCCATTCTCAATAAGTAGTTTCACAAAGTCCACTCGATCCAGAACCAATGCATCCAGCATAGCCTGCTCCAGGGAATTCACCTGAATTGCAGAATGTGAGACTACATAAGCACAGGAGAGTTGGCTGGCCAAAAACCACAAACATTTTCATTACTTAGGATATTCCCAAGTTCCCAAATATGTTGATTAATCTGTAAGTGAAAAGGAATTTAGAAAATGACGTTTTACCCATGTGCAAGTCAATACAGATGGTAGAGTCTTCCGATGAGGTCTTGGGTGAGAGGAGAGCAGTGAAAGAAACCTTTAGCAATACAACTTCAGCTTTCAATCATTTTGTTTAGTATTTTTAACTAAACGAGGCATACCATTCTTCACACATTATGTGAAAAAGAGATTTACTTCCTCAACATGATAGGAACAAGTTAAAATTTAAGAAAAACGCACTGTATATGTTTAAGAAGAGGTTGACATAATTTACCCTGATAACTTGCATATGTATCATCCACTCAAACTGCTGCCTCACACAGAAAAGGCAACATATAATGCCAAGACTCAAGTCATTTGGGAAGAAGCACTTCCTCTTCCTTCACCAACCTGGCTTTGCCTTTGGAAAATGTTGGTCAGGAAGCCTAATGGATCTTCTCTTAATATGGTCTAAGGGGTTAGAACCCAGTAGGAGAGGGGAAAACCCCTTGAGCAGTAATCCCTTTGACACATGAACTTCAACCCAGACAACAGAACAATCTAACCTATTGCAACTGGAAAATTAAGCAGTTAGAAATGAAGATGTTTCAACTGCCTTCACTGGGTAAATAACATGTACAAGGAAGGATGAAGATGTTCACTGGTGTTCTTATTTCCTTCTGACAAGTGCAAGGAAGAAGATGCAGCAGATAAGCACTGACTTGTACTATTGTGGTATGGGTGCATGTGGTGCACATGGGATGAGAGAGGGATTCCTGGCTCAAAGACTGAAGAGCATCCCTACAGAATCTACTGCTGGTCTTGTGAGAATGGGCAAATAAGCATTCTGTAGAATGAAAATGTGTATTTTCCTTCTCTCTCTGTCCCCCAGGATTAAAAAAAATTAATTCTTCAACAGTTTTAATACAAATACTTTCATCTCACCCAGTTCAGGAGTTCAAGCTTTCTTGGGTCTGTTTCTTCTTCTGGCTCTTCTTTTCCTTTTCCTCCCTTTTTCTTCCCTTTTCCTTTTCCTCTGGCTGCTTTAGTTTGAGCTGCTGGAGATTTCTTTTCCTTCTCAGGAGCTGTACCATCAGGAGCTGTAAGGCTTCCTAAAGGCTGTATTTAATAATGCATTAGAAGTATTAGAAATCTAATTGATGATACAGTGACTATTTAATTGAATACACTCCTATTGAACCTGCTCCCCAGTCACCACTTCTTACATGCAGTCAACTAAAAGTGATAATTTCCTTAAGTATAAGGACCTTTTTGCATAGCTGCAGCTTTACACTTTTTTTAAAGCTGTTATGTCTAATGTAGTCAGTAACACTGAAAGTCAAAGCAGTGAAGTAGGTAGACTGTGAAGGATTTATCTCGCAAAATAAAATCAGCGTGAGAGGACTGGGAAGAGACACTACTCAATTTTGTGACTGTTGTGGTTTGACCCCAGACGGCAACTAAGCACCACACAGCTGCTTGCTCACTCCCCCCTGGTGGGATAGGGGAGAGAATCAGAAGAGTAAAAGTGAGAAAACTCGTGGGCTGAGATAAAGACAGTTTAATAGGGAAAGCAAAAGCCGCGCACGCAAGCAAAGCAAAACAAGGAATTCATTTACTACTTCCCATCAGCATGCAGGTGTTCAGCCATCTCCAGGAAAGCAGGGCTCCATCACACATAATGGTTACTTGGGAAGACAAATGCCATCACTCCAGACGTCCCCCCCCTTCCTTCTTCTTCCCCCAGCTTTATATGCTGAGCATGATGTCATATGGTGTGGGATATCCCTTTGGTCAGTTGGGGTCAGCTGTCCCAGCTGTGTCCCCTCCCAGCTTCTTATGCACACCCCCAGCCTACTTGCTGGTGGGGTGGTGTGAGAAGCAGAAAAGGCCTTGACTCTGTGTAAGCACTGCTCTGCAGTAACTAAAACATCCCTGTATTATCAACACTGTTTGCAGCACAAATCCAAAACGTTGCCCCATATAGCTACTATAAAGAAAATTAACTCTACCCCAGCCAAAACCAGCACATTGACAGTTCAGTTTCTTTGCTTTCAGTGAAAGCAATAGTTGCCAAAACAAATAGCAACAAGCAGGATAAGGAGGTGGACAGAAAGAGCTTAATAAGAATGTTGCATGATCCCAAATAGCATCCATACTGCAGAGGGAGAAAGGAGAGGAAAGAGCCACTAACTGGTTCATTCTGCACACAATATTTCTGTTTATACCTCTTCAGACACATTTACTCTTCGCAACGTCCTTCCGCTTTCCAATCTATCTACCCAAGACAGGCAGGCACACATGCAAATAACTTGACACTACTTGTCTGTGATGTGGAGGCTTAACTTGCCCCAGCTAATGCTTAGGTTATATAACCTCCATGAACACATAAACTGGACTACAACTATCCATGCTCTGCACATAGAACTACAGAACCAAGCCTTTAACAAGGCCTGTTTTCTGCAGTTTTGTTCATCTTAAAAAAATCTTCTCTGCCTAGCTACCATGAATCCATTCGTAAGCCTGGACAAAACTGCAACTGCCAACTTGCAGCACAGGCTAGTCTGAAAGCAATCTTTATAAATTTGAAATGACAGTGAATCGCAATTGGCTGATACTGTTTCCACAAATTGTTGCAGAGTATGAGTATGAAATAGGCCAAACCAGTAACTGGCTTCAGTTGCTAGGTGGTACCTCTGAATCTAACCACAATAATACAAAGATTGGAACATTCCGTCCAAATAAATGTTTTATAGTAATAATACCTCATTATCTTCAGGATGATTAAATCCTCTCTGTATAAGCATTTTAATGAACCTTGAATATTGGAAACATCACATTACTGTAAGTGAAGGAATAAAACTGCATATGCAGCAACATTTGTTTAAATTTAATTATATGGGCTTCCAAATGAAATAAATCTCACCATTATGTATAGCGCTCCTTTGAGTGTCATTTTATTGCATAGTTTCAGGAAAGACAACTAATTAAAGAAAAAAAAAAATTCTTGCACTTCATTCTTACTGCCTCTTTCAGTCTGGTCCGTTCATGACACGTTATAGTAATTCAACACCAGATGGTTCACACAGTAAAGCAAAAAGCACCAGTACAGTGAGACATGAAAGTGGCTTAAATAGAGGATTTTAGTTACACAGATGAACAAAGGCACTGCAGTGTTTCACCATGGATTTCAACTACTGCAGCATCAAACTCCAACAATTTGAGAAAGAAAATCCAATTTCAGGACCTAAAGCTTTACCGAAGATCTGCTTCTTAGTTCATCTGGCACAGCTCTGCCTGCCAGAGGCCTGTTTTCTGCAATGGTTTCTTCTGGTCATCAGGATTTTGCTCCATTAATCCAGAGATTTTCACAGCTGTTAATGAAGTGAGCAACACAATTCCTTCTAAGCAGCTCCGTGAATTTCCTTGCCGCGTACTTTAGTAGGTAGCTGGGGACCTTGTCAACTGCTAGCACATGTCAGTGACACAGACAGTCAGAAGTCTAGGCAATGCTAGTTCATCACACAAGTTCACTGAGGGTGACCAGGACTGCTATTGTCCAGCTGTATGTAAGGCCACAGATTGTTTCCAGGAAGTGCCTTTTTTTTTTCTTTCAAATCCCACAAGGAATCTTAAATAAGGTTATTTTTCTGCTTGTCATTAAATTGCCTTTCTTTCTTTCACAGAGTTTAAATTATTGCTAAATATTTGCAAATGGCAGTATAATGAAATTACAAAACAAATAGGTCATTCTTAATTAATGAGAGATCCTACATCAGTTTGGCATAAACCAGAATTCAATACTGTTTCTCCTGCCAACAAAATCCAAGGTGTGAATATTCCACCACTTATTTTAAATTGATAACAAACAATATGACTAGGAAAACTTTGTCTTACTGGCCAGTGGTGTCCAAAGACAAAGATTTGGCTGCGTGCAATGTCTACACGATTCCAGGCCAAAGCCAAGCTGAGCTGGTCTGGAGCAGATGCATTGGTACCTAAAGAGAAACACACAGATGTTTAGTATTTCACACATGATGAAACCAGATCGGACAACCTTCTGTAATTCACTTCTCCAAGAACTAGAAAACAGCAAGCCTGACTCCATATCATCCTACCATTAGAATAATTCTACCACAAAGCAGTGGATTCATCAAATCAATTTATAGCATCTTCCATTTAACCCCATAATCCTAATTTCAAAAGGATTAACCAAATTGTCTCCCTTTTTTTCCTTAAAGCTCCCACATTGACTTTATATTCTGATGCTAAAGATAGACATTTAACTGTTCTAAAAGACTCCTCCTCTCAGCTCCTTTGGCTGATGCTGTAGGCATGAGTATAATAATTCCTCTCTTTATTTCTTAGCTCTGGGGACTCCAGTGATCCCGTATTGATCCTGTATCAACTACTATATACCTGCAGACAGAAAACAGTTGTTTCAGCAAACATAACAAAATCCAAATAAATATGGAACTGATCCTAAATTTTGCCCTAAGGCTTAAAGAACACAATCCGAGATCTGGAAAAATCCAGACAATCTTTTAATCTTCCCACCTTTTTTTATAACTTTATTAATATATGCTAGAACTGCAATAAAATGTGTTGAAATATCAGTGGTATAGTTGTTGCAGCATTCCCATCCCAGGCTTTCAGGTGAGGAAAGCCACAGAAAACTTTCAGTCTAGATTTTATGCTTCAAGCTAATCTGAACCTTAAGCCAAGCATGTTCAGGTTACTTGTTAGAATCCAAGGAAATAAACCAAAGACTTAAACTTCAACAGTGAACCTCAGACAGTGTATAGGACTGTCTTCTTGTGATCAATTTGTGCATCGTTCCTAACTGCTTGCAAAACCCACCTTTAAGGAGAGCAGTTAAGATAGACATCTCAATGTCCTGTTGCCCTTCAGATCCCATGCGGAACACGGTAATCTAAGGGATAGCATAAAACCAAACACAGAAAATTACAACATGTGAAAGAGAGAGACTAAACATGTACATAGAGAAAAAGAGCAGAATGGTGAAGCTTTATTATTTTCTAAGACTTGAGATTTTTCAAAAAGTACAGCTCCACTTAATTTTTCTTTGAAATGTAATTTTCACAAAAGCAGTTAATGAAATTCTTTCAATAAAGTTATCCTAAAATATCCCTGCATTGGTAAATCTGACAAACTTGATGAAATTCTTCACCAAACCTGTGAATTTTGAGAAGTGGTGACAAAACTGCCATGCCAAACCAATTGTTTTCTAACAGTTCTATTACTTTCCAGTAGTAATGGAAATGACAGCTTGGAAATGGTAATGCTAGTTACCCGAGATAACTATCATAGCATTAATTTTATTGAAGATAACACTCAAATATTTTTTAGTTGCAGGATATACTACATATTGACAACCAAAAAAGCAGAATGAACTAAGAAAGAAAAGCAATTATTTCTAGTCACATTTGCTTAGTTGAGTCCATTACAATTCACTGATTTTAAAAATAGTAAATTGTATAAAGCTTAGCCATTGAACTAGATATTAAAAGTTTAATAATTCAAAAGCAGAATAACGTAATATTCTATGTTAATTAAGTTAATACTGAATGCAGACAAAAAATAACAAATTCTTCATTTTCCAAAAGCAACTCTTCACAGCAGATGCTAGCATTAAGTCCTGGGAATAGCAATTTGCTCAACAGTTAGAATAGATTTTTGCATGAATGCAAAGATACATGACATTAGAAGAGAGAAGAACTGAAGGAAAAAATTTATTAATTAACAAGAAAGCAGACAAATTTATCAACAAATGCAAACCATAAGCCTGCTTAGGCTGCACAGTCAGTGTCTGAATTTTGCTGAGTAAATCAGACCTGCTCTGATGCACATTTTAAATTTGAAGCAGTTTGACTAAGGCAGCTGTGGCCTCTTTTCTCAATCAATTCTTCTAGGAGGGCTGACTCTCTTACAGCCAGCTTATCATAGTCATGCTTATTACCAACATGACTTCTGATGAAGGCAAATGTATGGAACTAATCCTGGCACCATACAAATGTAAATATATCAACAGTACATTTACATTACCCAGACAATCTAAAGACTTCACATTTGGAGCCCTTAAGTAAGATTTTATATAATCAACTAAGCATGCTAGTAATACTTCTGAATGCGTAAGAAAAAAGCACGGATGGGTGTCTATTCGATTGCAGTACAGAGCTGCATTACGAAAAAATACGGCATTTGTCATATTCAAGTGGCATTTGCAGCTGGATTAATCCTTAGAGAATTTAGTTCTGGCAAAGGTATTTAAATATATGTTGCTAAAAATAATTCAAAATTGCATAACCTGACTTTTATGAACCCAAGAACTAAGTAGTATCAAAATCTGATCAAAAATCAAAGAACAGAGATAAAACTAAAATGGACCTTTGCTTCTTGCAGAAATCCCTCCCACACTAAAGGGAATTCAGCATCAAATGTAATGAACCTTGGAGAGAAAAGCATTGCAGAGAATGGAGGAAGAAGGGAAACACAATTAGGAGAAGAGACTTCTACGATACTATATAGGAGGCAGGAAACTACTTGTTAGCATTTAAGTATTTAGTTGTTATCTTGAAATGATATATAAGCAAGCACATACTTGGCAGCTGAGATCAACATTATAAAGAAAAGTCAGAGGCATGAGCCAATGTCCAGCATAATCTCTGGAAAAGGCCAGCTTTTTGGAGTGTGGAGAATATGAAACTGGTAGAAAGTCTCCAAACAATGTGGCGATTGCTTGACACAGATTCCCATCCCAATCCTATGTCATAATTATAGGACACCTTCCTGAAAGGTGTTGAGAATGGCTTTGTAGATTAATCCTGAGGGCCACTGATCATGTTTTTTCATGTGTTCCCTGACTCAGCCAAAATCCCTTAACTTCACTGAGTATTTTGTATTCAAAGGCTACTGAGGCAAGCAGCTCCAGTGCTGGCAGGATCCACAGTGGAGTACTCAAGCACGGTGCACATGGGAGTTTTCCGAACCGGGGGAACCTCAGGTGAGCTGAGAGCTGTTGGAAGCCCGCAGCCCTCACGACAGTAGCTGACAAGACCTGGGCAGGGCCAGGAACAACGTCGGCCAAGCCCCCTCACACATATAAAAGAAGCCCTTTTGGAGTGCTAGCAACCAGGAGTACCACCAACAGGGCGGGCAAACAGGGCGTAGCACATCAGTTCGCATGGAAGGGTGTGCAGGAAGGGCACTGAAGCTCTGCCAGCTCGACCAGGGAGCAATGGTATCCACCTGGCAGAAAGCCATGGCCTCTCTTAAGCTCTGCACCCACCACGACTGACACAGCCTCCCAGACCCGGCTCCGGTGGGAACATGCTGCCACCCAGGTGTCAGGCTGCAGGGTGTGCCCTACTCTTACACCAGTATCGGAGGGCAGCAGTGAGCACACCTGTGGGAGGTGTGCCCAGGTAGAGGAACTCCTCTGCTTAGTGACAGAGCTCTGGGAGGAGGTGAGTAGGCTGAGGAGTATCAGGGAGTGCGAGAGAGAGACAGACTACTGGAATCACACCCTACCTTCCCTGAGACAGGCCCAACAGGCAGACGGGATGCATGATACGGAGGATTCCCTATCCATTCTCTGCCTGGCTGAACACCGTGACTTAAGGGATAGCGGGCAATGGTGACAAGTGCCTGCCCAGCACAGCAGGTGCATCTCCCTGTGACTACCCCATCTTCCCAGGTGCCCTTGCATAATAGGTATGAGGCTCTGCAAGTGGAACTGAACAATGACGAGGATGATGGTTCATCTAGCTTGAAGGTGTTGCCAAGGTTAAATCAGCCTACACCCTGTGTCAAAACTGCTTCCATAAAGAAAAAAAGACAGGTTATTGTCACAGGAGACACCCTTCTGAAGGGAACAGAAGGCCCAATATGCAGACCAGACCCACTTCTTGGGGAAGTCTGCTGCCTCCCTAGAGCCCACGTAAAAGATGTGAAGAGAAAGTTTCCTACCCTGGTACGGCCTTCAGATTATTATCCATTATTCATTTTTCATGTAGGCAGCAATGAAGTTGCAACTAGATGTCGGAGGGCTATCAAGAGAGACTTTAGGGCGTTGGGACAACTAGTCAAGGGATCAGGAGCACAAGCAGTGTTCTCCTCTATCCTTCCAGTTGCAGGGAACAATGAGGGAAGAAATAGGAAAAGCCAGCAGATCAATACCTGGCTCTGAACCTGGTATCACTGGCAGAATTCTGGGTGTTTTGTTCATGGGTTGGTCTATATGACACCAGGCCTGCTGGTGACAGACAGGATACACCTGTCTCAAAGGGGGAAAAGGATCTTTGCACAGGAGTTAGCACGGCTCATTGAAAGAGCTTTAAACTAGACTTGAAGCGGGGAAACGGATAAAACCAAAGCCTGAGGGCAGCACACCAATGTTTGAGGGACAGTGTACTAGTGAGGTCCTTCGGTCTGCTGTTTCAGTGGAGGTAGGGGATGGAGATACATGCGGCAGTAAATACAGAAGCTTTATAATGTCTTAGAAACCATGTAAGCGCCTGAGAATGGTCACATAGGAATTAGGGCTTCTTCCCCCCAAAAGGTGGCAGGATCAATAGCCCAACTGAAGTGCATCTACACCAACGCAGGCAGCATGGGCAACAAAGAGAAGGAGCTGGAAGCCATTGTGCAGCAGGAAAACTATGATATAGTTGCCATCATGGAAACATGGTGGGATGAGTTGCACAACTGGAGTGCTGCAATGGACGGCTATAAACTCTTCAGGACAGACAGGCAAGGCAGGAGAGGCGGTGGGGTAGCCCTGTATGTTAGGGAGTGTTTTGATTGTTTAGAGCTTAAGGATGGTGATGACAGGATTTAGTGTTTATGGGTAAAAATCAGGGGGAAGGCCAACAAGACAGATATCATGGTGGGAGTCTCTTATAGACCACCCAACCAGGACGAAGAAGCAGACAAACTGTTCTATAAGCAGCTGGGAGAAGCCTCACGATCGCTAGCCCTTGTTCTTGTGGGGAACTTCAACCTACCGGATGTCTGCTGGAAATACAATACAGCAGACAGGAAACAGCCTAGGAGGTTCCTGGAGTGTGTGGCAGATAACTTCCTGACACAGCTGGTGAGTGAGCCAACTAGGGAAGGTGCCCTGCTGGACCTCTTGTTCACAAACAGAGAAGAACTTGTGAGCGATGTGATGGTTGGAGGCCGTCTTGGGCATAGCGATCACAAAATGATAGAGTTTTTGATTCTTGGAAAAGTAAGGAGGAGGGTCAGCAGAACTGCTACCTGGGACTTCTGGAGGGCAGACTTTGGCCTGTTTATGAAACTGGTTGACAGAGTCCTTTGGGAAGCAGACCTGAAGGGCAAAGGAGTCCAGGAAGGCTGGACATTCTTTAAGGAGGAAATCTTACAGGCACAGGAGCAGGCCATCCCCAGGTGTCGAAAGACGACCCGGCGGGAAAGAAGACCGGCCTGGCTGAACAGAGAGCTTTGGCTGGAACTCAGGAAAAAAAGGAGAGTTTATGACCTTTGGAAGAAGGGGCAGACAACTCAGGAGGACTACAAAGATGTTGTGAGGTTATGCAGGGAGAAAATCAGAAGGGCCAAAGCCCAACTAGAACTTAATCTGGCTACTGCCGTTAAAAGACAGCAAAAAATGTTTCTCTAAATACATTAGCAACAAAAGGAGAGCTAAGGAGAATCTCCAGCCTTTATTGGATGTGGGGAGAAACATAGTGACCAAGGATGAGGAAAAGGCTGAGGGACTTAATGCCTTCTTTGCCTCAGTCTTTAATAGTAAGACCAGTTGTTCTCTGGGTACCCGGCCCCCTGAGCTGGAAGACAGGGATGGGGAGCAGAATGAAGCCCCCATAATCTAAAGGGAAATGGTTAGTGACCTGCTATACCACTTAGACACACACCATTCTATGGGGCCGGACAGGATCCACCCAAGGGTACTGAAGGAACTGGTAGAAGTGCTCACCAAGCTGCTTTCAATCCTTTATCAGCAGTCCCGGCTAACCGGGGAGGGTCCCAGTTGACTGGAGGTTAGCAAGTGTGACGCCCATCTACAAGAAGGGCCAGAAGGAGGATCCAGGGAACTACAGGCCTGCCAGTCTGACCTTGGTGCCAAGGAAGGTTATGGAGCAGACCGACTTGAGTGCCATCACGTGGCATGTACAGGGCAACCAGGTGATCAGGCCCAGTCAGCATGGGTTTATGAAAGGCAGGTCCTGCTTGACCAACCTGATCTCCTTCTACGACAAGGTGACCCGCTTAGTGGATGAGGGAAAGGCTGTAGATGTTGTCTACCTAGACTTCAGTAAAGCCTTTGACACCGTTTCCCACAGCATTCTCCTGGAGAAACTGGCTGGGAGAAACCGGCTGCTCATGGCTTGGACAGGTGTACTCTTCGCTGGGTAAAGAACTGGCTGGATGGCCGGGCCCAAAGAGTTGTGGTGAATGGAGTTAAATCCAGTTGGTGGCCAGTCACAAGTGGTGTTCCCCAGGGCTCAGTACTGGGGCCAGTTCTGTTTAATATCTTTATCAATGATCTGGACGAGGGGATCCAGTGCACCCTCAGTAAGTTTGCAGATGACACCAAGTTGGGTGGGAGCGTTGACCTGCTTGAGGGTAGGAAGGCTCTACAGAGGGATGTGGACAGGCTGGATCGATGGGCCGAGGCCAATTGTATGAGGTTCAACAAGGCTAAGTGCAAGGTCCTGCCCTTGGGCCACAACAACCCCATGCAATGCTACAGGCCTGCGGAAGAGTGGTTGGAAAGCTGCCCGGCAGAGAAGGACCTGGGAGTGTTGGTTGACAGCCAGCTGACTATGAGCCAGCAGTGTGCCCAGGTGGCCAAGAAAGCCAATAGCATCCTGGCTCATATCAGAAATAGCGTGGCCAGCAGGACTAGGGAAGTGATCATGCCCCTGTACTCGGCACTGGTGAGGCCGCACCTCGAATACTGTGTTCAGTTTTGGGCCCCTCACTACAAGAAAGACATTGAGGTGCTGGAGCGTGTCCAAAGAAGGGCAATGAAGCTGGTGAAGGGTCTAGAGCAGAAGTCTTATGAGGAGCGGCTGAGGGAACTGGGGTTGTTTAGGCTGGAGAAAAGGAGGCTCAGGGGAGACCTTATCGCACTCTACAACTACCTGAAAGGAGGCTGTAGAGAGGTGGAGGTCGGTCTCTTCTCCCAGGTAACAAGTGACAGGACAAGAGGAAATGGCCTCAAGTTGTGCCAGGGGAGGTTTAGATTGGATATTAGGAAAAACTTCTTGACCAAAAGGGTTGTCAAGCATTGGAACAGGCTGCCCAGGGAAGTGGCTGAGTCACCATCCCTGGAGGTATTTAAAAGACATGTAGATGTGGTACTTAGGGACACGGTTTAGTGGTGGAGTTGGCTGTGCTAGGCTAACAGTTGGACTTGATAATCTTAAAGGTCTTTTCCAACCTAAACAATTCTATGGTTTCTATGATTTTGTACGAGCTTTTACCTTTGAGAGGCTAGGCTCCTATGGGCATATCTATGACAGAGAATATACAACAGTACAGTTGGCATTATACTTTAAGAAATATTTTTACTTAACGTTTGAAAAGTTTCAAAACCAATTTTAGTGTTCATCTTTCCAAAGCTGGAGAAAGAAAAAATAGCAAACGTCATTAAACTTCTTCATAACGTAAACTTCCTTTATGTTCCAAATTCTTTGCTAGCCACCTCTCTACTGATGTGAGACTTAAAAGAGTGTTGAAAAGTAGAAGAGGACATATCAGAGAATTAGAGTTCATTCAGTGGACACGAACAACTGGATTTCTGGAGGTTTTTTGTGCTCCTCTTTGTTCCTTGACTGGAACATCAGGCATAATTCTAATCTGGTAAAAGTGATCACCTCATTTCCAGTGTTTACTTCAATTGCTCAAGAGTAATGTAAAAATAACACCTTGATTGATACTTTGATCATTGGGAGCAGCTTGTATAGAAAGAGGACTAGCACAAAGCTTGATGTACAGATTTGAGGAAGTTTCTTTGCATTATGATTAGTACCATTGTGCCGAGTTCAGCTCTGTATCCTATCACTCTAAGTGGGGAACAAGTGGTATCTTTCTTGCGTTAGCCCTTCACTCACTAATAATATCAAGTCAATATGAAACAACACAACAGAAAAATATGGAACCAGAAGCATGCCTGTGCATGGTAGTGACAGCTCTAGCAAAAAATGGTGGGACTGTTCACGTTCTGTGATCTCTGTGTGTAAATCAGGTCAAATTTTAGACAATTTGATTCAGATCTTACTTGCACAAAAGCTATTACTTAAGAATCAATGGCACTTACACAAGTAATATATAGGGGCTGCTCCCCTTTTTCACAACAGTGCACCTGACCTCATGCTCAAACTAAATCACTGCACCGATTCTGAAGTAAGTATGTCAGGATTTAGGCTTAGATAAAGAAAATGAATACAATGTCATTTTTAGTTCCTCCAAACCTGAGACTGGAAATACAAACACTGGCAGCTACTACATGCAGTATTGCCATGGCAAGTAACAAGCAAATACTCCAGGGAAAAGACTTTTTTCTCCCTTCCATCATACTTCATCATACAGGATTTAGTATTTCTCATCGATCAACTAAACAATTACTTCTCGAAATCAAAAGAACACTCCCTACTGAAAAGAGTAAGAACTGTAAGGAATGCTACATTCAGTTTATTGTTTATTTAAAATTTTAAGAAAAAAGTTTCAAATCATCTATTGGAGACACTATTAAACTTGGGATGACCAGAGTTTAGAGTTTGTCTCCAAGCTGACCAAAGACAGAAAGCGTGGGATCTATGGAAGGAAAACACACTTAGTTTTAAGAGAGCACGAAACACCATTTTTCTAAGAACTTAGAAAAAATTTCCTCTTATCTCAGCCTCATCAGAAAAGTTTCATCTGTCATTCAAATAGTTTCTTTATAGCTCCTGTTATAGGTGGCACTTCCTTCATGATACAATTAGGCACCCTGAAGAATGAAACTGCCCCACATTTCATGCTTAAATTCAACAGCAGTTTGGTTATCTGATTCCCTACACGCAGTCTGAGGAGAAAGCTGCGGTAGTTCTCTCTTGTTTCTATCCAATAGAAATATGCAACTTTAGCAAAAAAGATAAAAATATCAGCCATACCAGTTCCAGCTGTAATTAAAAAACCACAAAAAATCCATCAGACTGTTCATCTGCTATTCAAACAGTTGCTTAGGATTTGTATGAAAGAATGAAATGGAATTATACCAGGACTCAAGGGAGAGATCATATTTACAAAAATTCACTAAGACAATTAGTCAAAGGAAAACATTCAAAGATTCATTTTGCCTCCAAAGGTACAGGAACAGTGAACACAGTTTTAAGACACTGTTCACAGATGACAGCTGTGAATGTCAAAGATTTTATTTTCCTGAGCACACTTTTCTCTGCAGCTGGGATATGGCAGACAAGCAGGAACCTGACTGAGTGGTACAGTGCATAGAACAGGCCTGCAACAAGCCAGGATCAAACAAGGCTGGGATCTTCAAGAACATTAATTTTCAATTTCTTTTGAAAGACCTGAATAGCCCATTTTACTGGAATGAAAGGCTGTTAAAAAGTAACTGTATCAGAAGACCAAAACTGTGCTGATGCACTCTGAATGCTTATTGCTCCTAGGAACCCTTTCTTCAATTATCTTTCCTCTACTTTTGCAGTTGATCCTGGTTTTAGTGCATTTATCTCAGTGTCTTAGTCTGCCTTGCAGAAGTCCGTGAAAAAAGACTCCTTTCAACTTACACAGGAGAAAAATCTGAAATTGGTTTTAGAGCTTTCCAGAAGACAAAATCCCTTCCTTGGCCTATGCTTATGAATGAATGATTGTGTACATTTACAGAGCTATATGGAAAGAAAGGAAAAAAAAAAAAGGTTAAACTGTAACCGTGGGAGAATGGTATTTGAAAGTAGTCTATAAAGTTTGGTCACAGAAATCATATTTGTGAACTACTTTTAGGACACTTACAAGTTCTTTTTTTTTCATGCACTCCATAAGAATGATGAACAGCTGATGAGCTTGACTCCTGTTGTAGTTAAAGGTTTTCTGGATGGTAACTAGAAGCTGGTCCCTAAGGGATTCACTTATTATCCTAAATGAAAAATGAGACATAAAAGAAGACATTGCAGAATTAATATATATTCAGAAGGCCTGCTGTTTGAGAAACAATTTTTCATCCACCAGTGCAATGACTTCATTTTGAAAATAAATGAAAACACACAGCATCTTTGCATTCAGTACAGGTAAGGAGTTAATGAAAAGTTAACAATAATCAGGAAATTCATACCCAGGCTGACTCTTATGCATCTCAGTACCTCAGCATTGATTTAAAAACTGGCAGGGAACTTGAACTATCCTTTCACCCTGGAATATAATGCAGGTAGCTCTTACTCCTGTTATAGATATATTTTTGTTAAGAAGCTCGGTCTCCAGGATTTCAGCAGTACACCTTACAGGACCCCTACCTTTGCCTCTAAATGTTGCAAGGCCCTTTGCATATAGCTAAAAACCCAAAAATATTTCACACTACTGATATGTCACCTTGGTTATCCTCTTAAATGGAGGATTTAAATTGCTAGTGTATCTGAAACCTCGTAATACCCAACTGAGAAACAAACCAACCAAAAGATGATTAAAAAAATTAGATCAAAAACATTCTAGAAAGGTCAGAAATGTTTGGTCTCTCAAAGCAATCTGAAACAGAGTCCTTCAATCTTCATCCATTTCCTAATAAAACACATGTATTTTCAGAAGATGGCAAACATTACCAGCAGGCATTCAAAGCAGTGAGAGAGCTGAGCTTGTGAAGTGCAGTAAAATTCAAAGTTCATCATGAGAAAATTATTCTTTTAGACAGCAGGGCTGACAAAAAATTCTCATTACAGACGTGCCTTACCAGATGAACATTTATCTCATCATAATTATTGGAGAGGCAAATTGGACACTACATCATACGGACTGGGAGAGAAAGTCATACAGTGAGCAGATCTCAGACAGACTGATCCTGATAAGGTCTTTCAATTACCTATGAGCTGACAGGAAGGATGAATGAGAAAGAAAAAAAAAAAAGAGAAGGAAAGTTTGATCTAAGCTAAAGAGGCTTAGTCGATGGAAAAGAAAGTTGCTGAATCACAAATACTGTTGGTAGGATTAAATATGTACCATGTGTAAACATCAAACAAATCCAGCATCAGAGCTGCTCTCCCAATTCAGTAAATAACATCTGCACTGCTTCACAACACTAGTTGTCTGCTTAATATTTAATCCAAGCTAAGCTCCAACTTCAGTCAAGGAAATAGGCTATTTCTTCAGTGCAAGACGGGTGTGCCATACCCTAATCAAGACAGTATACTAGGTTTTTGCCTGAATCTGGCTACTGAAGATAAAATCCTGATATTAACAATGACAGTGCGGAATGTATGTTACTTGACTGGGAGAAGCAATATTTTAAATTAAAAATGCAATACTCTGCTTCCACTTGGAGTATTTGTCAGGACAGATCTTTTACTCTGCAGAGCAGATGAGCTTTATGCTGCTAGTATAGGCTTTGTATCTTCTTTAAACTAAACATACTTTCTATCAACCAAAGGGACAGACAACCAACCACAAAAATAACAGATTCCAGAAAACTTTGGATTAGGACTGACTTTTACAGATTTGTTTGGGCAATGGACAGGAGGGCTGTGGAGCAGAATGCTCCAGACAACATCTTCCACTCTGTTCATGACATCAGGCAGCACTGCCCTGAAGAACCATAAATGCAAAAAATAGCAAGAGAATGGAAGGAAGCCCAGTATTTTTTCAGCTGGTCTGGCACTCTTGGAGAATGAAGCTCATTCACACAACACACTAGAATCAGGCAGTACAAATTTTGCAAATACATGCACTCATTAACCTCAGCCCTGGCTTGAGAAAAAGAGTAATTCTTGGGAACCACTTGTTCCTTGCTTCTAACAGGCCCAACCCAGCACCAAGTATAGTGCGGCAAACTTTGATGGAGCTTCTGTGACAGTGTGCTGCACTGAGAGCAAGCTTATTTCAATGGACCATCAAATACATTCCAAGTGGTAAAAAATTCTACTCATTAACGCCAGGGCTAAGATCAAACAGGCAACAAAAGCTGACTGGCAGCAGAATGCCTCTGTTAGTAGCATTTTGTCCCTGAGGTGTTTTTTTATGAAGCTTTAATGAAAGCAAGGCATATAGTCCCTACATTGTCCTTCCGAGCAAGACACAGCTTTGGTGAAGATCTCAAAATCCTACCCTCCTTCTTCTGAATACTTGTGTGCAAACGACAGAATATCCGATGCTCGTCCACTACCATCACATATCACGACAGGGAGAGGGGGTTCTTCTCGTAGACACTCTAAGACAATGGAGATCACGTTGGGACCTCCTTCCACTATGAGCCCAACTACTGGAACACCTTGTCCCAGCCCTGCAATAAAACAGAAGAACAGAAACAAAAAAAGAAGTGTAATTGAAACTTAGTTTAAGAGGTTGAGATATTATGAGTGGATGTGATTTCTGTGTTATAGCATCACTTCAAACCAGAGCAGTTAGGAAAAATGATGGCCATTTCATGGCCAACACCAGGAAAAATGTCCATATGTCATTTCATAGCCCCAAAAGGAAAAGAGTAAGATGTCTCTTTGCATCAGCTCCATACTGATCATTTATTCACTCAGTGTTGGTGAACTGTTTCTAATCTCTTTCGACGGACACCATGTACAGATAAAACAGCTAAGATGATACTCCTATTACTTAATTAGCTTCACTGTTACTTGGATGGCTCCCAGCTACTGTGTCTTTGATGCTTTAACTCTTCATTGGTTACCTACAGGAAGTCTTCTGTAAAGGGACATACACCTATGCTTTCTCCTAAGATAAAAAATATGAAATTAGTGTCTTTATCATGAGGCTGAAATGGCTGGCCGATGGAAGAGACGACAGCTGAGCATCCCTTTGCTGTCCCTGCCTCACTGTGATCTCCAGGCATAGGATGACAAAGGGAAGCCCACAGGTCACATGGTCTCAGTAGCCTTGGTCACAAGATACTTGGGGAAATGAAGGACAAAACATTACCTGAAGGCTGACTAATCCCACTATTACAAGCATTTGAATTCAGTTCTTAATCTGTAAAATGACCAGCGCTTTATAAAGAAGATGCACTTTTTTGTTCGGCTGACAATGTGTGAAAAAGTTCGTGTTTTCAACCTTCATTCCTCTCTGAAGAACAGGAACACCATGCACAATAACAGCAGAAGCTTCCTGACATCCTCCTGTCAGTATACCCCAGCTCTGATAAGGAGGAGTCACAGAGCACGGGCCAGCCTGTGTGTCCATGAAATCCTTAGTGATTCCTGCTGAGATTTCCGGAAGAGGTGCCTGTGCTTGAAGTGATTAAAAAGAAACAAAACAACTCCCTGTATGTTGTTACTAGTAGGTGTACTGCAGTCCTTCACGGAACTCTTAATTCCTGTGTGTATTCCCAACTTTGCCCTTCTCATGACAAAAATCACCAAACACTACTTAAATCAGAACCAATATCCCCAGCCCCAGTGGTATTAAAAGAAATTATACAGAACATCTTGCCTCTGGGCCCTGACTTCCTTATCTTCCAAGCCAGTGCTCCCTTTTACAATGTTACAACTCTCCCAGCACTCCTGCAGAAGACAAAGATGAAAAAAGCATAGCTAACATTAGCTATTTCTAATGTCTGTGGGCAACAGTGCATGATGCTGTCTCCATACTCAAATGCAAGGGGCATCATTTTGGTGAGTTCAGTTTCTTAAGCTTACCATAGGCAAAAAGCAGTACTTAAAGACTTTCCAGAATTTTTAGATATCTTGTGGCTGATCTCTAACTGCACCTTTCGGCTTTACCTGGCACTATACTTAATTCTTCTGCTCTACCCATAAGAGCACTTAAGCCCTATTAGAAACTTTTGTAGAGCTCAATGCAATTGTCATTCTGAATGTTTGTTTTTTCTTATTTATATGGGCCTACACAGGTTACAACGGCATCTGTAAGAAGTCAGAAAGGCAACTGGTAGAACTGTCTATTCTCCAGTAGCTCTTAATTGAAGTGTGGATTCAAAGACTATTAACTTTTTTTGGACCATTTTTAATTAGGTTGTTGTTCTGTTTTGTTTTTTTTTTTTAAAGTTGCTGGAAAACCACAGCTACTAATTTTTTTATATTTATTTAATCTTAAAAAAAATTTTTTTCTACAAAAACGTTAGTGAAAAAATGTCTTTTAAAAGATTTTTTTTCTAAGTAATGACAAAACAAATTCTAGAAAGTTGTTTTAGAGAGGCTGTAACAACTGGCAGAAATTTTAAAACTGCACAAAACTCTAAATATGAAAGTAATGATGTGAAATTATCTTCATAATGGCTTCATTAAAAATCAAAATCCCAGCTGAGTTTATCTGGAAGATCAAAGAATTTTGAGTGTGATATTTCAAATTAAACAAATTCATATAAAAGAGAAAACACAATGTTAGTATGAACATTTGGAATCAGAAACCACTGAGCTGCACAGGATTCCTGTAAACAGGAACTGTACAAGATCACCTCATTCTGTGCATTTACTGATGCTTATGAATTCTAGCTAGAAGCGCACAAATTCTTTGTATTTCCCTTTCCTTAAATTCTCACTGCTTTGAAGCTTCTCCTCACTATTATTTGTCGACTTTTCTTCCTCCCTTTATGCAATCCTTACTTTTCTGGGTTTTCTGTGCTGTTAGATGTGGGCTCTTTCACCACTCAGCACACAGAATGTGTTCTAATTTAGTCACATAGTCCTGATTAAATTCCTGCTACAAAGAGCTGGAAGAAGCATTTAATTTTAATACCTTGAAGTATTTCAAGCCCCTCTTCCCTCCCTTCCTTTAAGATGTTATGTTTACAGTTTGCCCCACTGTACTTACGTGTGTTAATTTTCTGGAGGGAAATGTGTTTTTCCAACTGACGTCGTAACTTTACTTCAGCTCCGTATTTACCTAGCGTACCATTGTCTGCCAGAATGAAGTGGGTATGGGAACTGTTGAGCACAGAGAGCTTACTTAGAGGGTTTGACATTGTTTGGTAAACCCGTGTTACCTGTGTGTCAAAAGGATAGATGCACCTAGATTAGAACTAAGAACTAAATGTGAAAATCCCCCAGAAGCACATGCCTTGTGAGGAAGCAAATCAACCAGACCTTTATAACCAAAAACAGAAGTAGAAATGGAGCTTGCTTTTACATTCAAAATTTGAACTCTCCACAGAAGTGTTTTCTTTGGAGGATGACAGTTACATCTGTGCACTCTCCTGTGTGTTCCCCTAAGCTCATTAATGTACTCTCCTTGATCACACACTGTGTTACATAATCCTCTTTCTGCATTAGAAAATACATTCTCATTTGGAGTTCCTAGTAATATGCCACTGCAGAGTACCCATCTAGAATAAATGCCAGTCTTGTACACATAAAGGCTCTTACATGATTTATAGAAGTTTCAGCATGCCACACTGAAGTTAGGACCTAAAACTCTGTCACCACAGAGAGGTCTCTACTATTGAAAGCAATGGAAACCACACTACCTCCATATTTACTTTGAGGTCATACATGACAACCTGACAAATATATTTAAACAACACCTTTTCTTCAAGAAATTGTTCCATTTCAGCTCTTAGGCATGCTTTAGAAACTGAAAATATTAATACTGCAAAAAGATGAACAGTGTATTTTGTTACAAAGCTGACATTGCTAATTACACAGGAGTTTCCTTAAAGACTTACATCTTTTCCTATCAGATCTTCCTTGTTTTCTACAATGCCCCACGGTGCAATTCCTATGGCACATATTCGTCCTCTGGATTTGGAAGAATGATCTTTCAAGGCATCTCCCACATGACGAATGACACCTATAGGTACAATTAATTTAATTTATTCTTGGCACTTTTGAGAGATCGCTAAACAACAGAATTTTCTTCTTGCCTCTTCACAGAGCTACCTGCTTTTCTGGATTGCTTTCACTACTAAACTAGTATCTCTACTTTATAATAGAACATGCAATGCAGACAAACCCTTGCTTTTATTTTGTAATAGTTGTGTGTAAATCCTATTGCCTTTTCACATCCTTGTTCTGAATTCAATGAAGTCTTTGAAAGACCTACCCAGTTACTTAACTTGCCACAGTGTAATCTGTACCACTGTCTGGAATTATATTATTCATTGTACACAATGCTAAACACATATGGAATGCTGTCTCTGGGGTATGAGCAAGCAAAAAAACCCAACCGTATAGTTATCTTAGAAATATTTTTTCACTTAAAAATTATTCTGAATAGCAATCATCACCTTCCTTTAAAGACATTAGACCTATGTTGCAAAATGAAAGTCAAAGGAATTCATTGTTATCTTACGTAGTTTTCTGAGAAATAACTTGATATAAAGATTTATTTCAGCTAAATAAAGATATTGTTATAGAAATATCATAGTGAAAGTTTGCATCTGATTGTTTTTTGAAGATCACTCAGAATTGATATTAACATAAAAGAAATGAATTAGAAACCAACTGGTCTCAAAATGTAACAATATATAGGGAATAATCAAAACAGTTATTTTTCAACATGTCTTTCAAATTTTGGACATCATCTCAGACACTGTTTTTTTGACAGAATCCAGGAACAGTGCCAAAAACCTCCTGGTGGAGTTATGTAGTGCTATATAGAGTTATGTACAACCGATGTTTTAGATATGGTCAAAAAGGAAACACAGAAATATAAAACTGTTTCAGGTGGCCAGAAGACCAGAGGAAAACGCAAACAGGAGATTGCAATGTCTTCAAGTAGAGACATTTACAACTGACTTCAGGTTTGTGTTTCAAGATTGCTAATTTACAGTCATTCATTTAAGAACAAATACCTTATGTAATTACAAGACAGAGCGTGTGCATGCGGGGTGGTGGGTGATCCCATAGAGACAGTGACTCAGGGACATGGAATTTAAGGTGGATTATCAATTGATCACTAACTCTCAGAGAGATCACACAGCCTAAAGGCTAACTCAGTCCTTGGCTGCATGAACAGGGAAGTCTCAAATGGAAGCAGAAAGGCTGTTTTACTTCAGGGATTAAAAGCTTCATCAAGCACTGTCTCAAAAATTGCAGCATCCAAAATTCAAGGCGGCTGTTAAAATACTAGAGAAAGTTCAAGGCAGAGGTGTGATAATGACTGAAGGACTGGAAAACATGCTTAGTGTAAGAGTTTTATGGAACTCAGCCTGTGCAGTTTGACAAAAGTGCTATGTATGAAAACATGCTCAGGAAATATACGTTTAGTAACAGAAAGATCTTTGTACAAAAAAAACAGTAAGAAGCTAAAGCTAGGCAAATTTGGAGTAGGAGATTTCTTAGCTACAAGGATAACCAACCACTGAAAAACAGGTATTATAACTAGTGCTACTAGTGCTATTCCTTGCTACTGAAACCAAGAATGAAATTTTTTTTCAGGGGAAACACCAAGTAATGCAAATCGATATTGACCCAGGAAAATCTTATGGTCTAGGCTGGGTAGGAGATTAACACAAATGATTACAATGCTCCTTTTTTGGTCTAGCGGCTATTGACTCATTCATGTAGACTTAAATCTTCTGCCTGTGGGAAAGATTAGTGAATGAACATCATTGAATTCTTAAGTAAACTAAAAGTGCTGGTAATTGCTTACCTGTACTAACACCTCCAGTGAAAATCCAAGCTCCTGTGGTCATGGCAGCCTTTATCAGACCTTTTCCAAATACTTGCTTTAATTTAGGTTGCATTTCAAAGTTCTGGAGGCCTCCATGGACAGAGATTAAGAGTTTGGGCAGTTCCAGTTGCCAGTCTTTCACCATGAGATGGAGCAGAGAATCTGGTTTAGTGTCATATGACACACGGATATACTGCAAAGAACAAGGTATAATATTATCATGCCATCTGCTCTGTAAATGGTTTATTGACTGAGCAAAGAATGGTTATATCAAGTCTTCCATCTTGAAGAATGAGTTTTACAGTTTTTTAGCAACACATTATTAAATTTCGCTTCTGCTTATAATTAGAAAAAGCAGGCTGAAACCTTTCACTTTGCAATTGAGAATTTACCATTCACTTCATGAATTTTAAAAGCACCACTTTCCTCTCTTCACCTGCAAAACTGACTGCAATCAAGTGATCTTAAGCTCTTATTACAAATCTGCATTGCTGGAAGCCACCTATTTAAAATGACTGAAGGTGTTTGGTGTTGTTCCTTAAACCTCTGGTTTGACTGCCAGAGAGAAGCAAGGACCTTCATAAGAAATAGGAGGCTTATGTCACGTTTTATCCCATTCACTGTTGATGTACATATTTCTGCCTCCAAAGCAATGATTTGCATTCTTCTCAGTTTAGTTCCACCATTGTGATTTCTTTTCAAACTACTAATATATCAAAGAAAACTATGAACTAAACTCGTGTTTATTTCTGCTTTAAAACCAAACAAACCACCACTAACAAAACCACCAACCTCTCACATACATTGTGGACAAATTTTTGCAGTGTGGTTGTCTCGAGTGGCAGTCTCAGCAGAGAGATAAGAAAGCAAATGGGCAAAGAAACAAATCTAGGTTTGGATTTGTTCAGAAGAGAGGCAAAACAGAAAGAGATTTTTTTCAGAAGCTTGACTTGCTGTTACTTCTACTGCTAAGGAAACTCAACAGTCCATTTTCCAGCTCTGTTGGGCCTCCATCTTTCAGGAAGGCAAGATTTCTTTCCATTTTTATTAGACTTCAAACCTTAGAAGAAAAAATCTGTACCCATGCTGGGTTATTTGGCCCACAAATCTAATACAAACAGATGGAACCTTGGGCATTAATACATGCAGCTACCTCCTTAGCTGTTATTTAGTGACAGTAACTTCAATGAAACTGTTTCATGAAGACATTATAAGGTGCTTCCTAAGTAGGTATTATTTTTCTTTTGCCTTTTCTCTATCTTTTTGAGCATCTTGTCCACACCCTTCTGAGACAGCAAAGAGACCTCCTTTGATTTCAATGGATTATGCACTGAGTGAGCTGGAATCCTGACACATATCTATTAAGCTAACATACCAGACGAATACCTTAGAGTAGCCTATGCTCCTTACCATGGCCTTATTTGAATGTCCTCCTCCCTGGAATTCAAGGTTTCCATAGGCATCAGTTGGGTATGTTTGAGTGTGTCTACTGATGGACCATTTCTCTGGCTGAGCTTCCACTTGCTTTGTTTCTTCTCCATTTTTATTAGCTGTTATACTTGGAGGAGGTGAAATATGTTGGTTAATGAGCTGGCCACAGCAGCACCTGTAAGTTAAAATTTGAAGTGACTTTGATTACAGTATCTTCAATATTGGACAGTGATTTAAAAAAAAAAAAAAAAAAGAAGAAATCAGAAATTAGATTTTCAACTGACCATGCCTTGCTCTACATGAATCATAGAAACACCTCTTCTAAGTCATATCTGTTGTATTTGCATACACACACATGCCAGAATTACCAGCCCACAGGTGTTTCTTAACAAGCAAAGATAAAAAATTTCACTTCACTTCTGTAATACACTGGAAAGCTGTTCTAGGCTAAAGGACAGGGAAGGAGGAAGAATGCAGAACAGGAGCAGTGAGCATCTGTTTCTTACTCAGATGTGACAGCTAGCATGTGACATAAACTGTTATGTTATCCAAACAAGCTGGACCACAATTTAGCTAGACCATGCATTAACAGTAATATTAATATTTGGACTAAGAATTCCAGTCCCCCTGTATAGTATTGTTATTGGTAGTGTCATACCAACTGTGAAGAATAGTACCACTTGCTTCACACTGCACATTATTGCATCCTTGCTTTCAGAATTTGGTATGAACTTATGCTCTGGCTTGCCAAGCTAGGAACTAACAATTCACTGCCTCTTCTGCTGCCCAGCCTTATCATCTCTGTATGACATGTCCCATGGCTCTGTACAGATTTGAGTGCAAGCATGTCTTGCACTTTTGTACCCCTGTCATCTCCCTTTAAGGGCAGTGACTAAACTGGGTCTCAGTTTCACATGTCTAAATCCAAATCAAGTCCAGTTTCTTCAGTATTAACCTTTTCTGTTGGCCAAAACAAAAATTTCAAATGTTACCTGCTAATGTCTTTGTTGTTGGCAATTACATAGATGCATTCTCTTTTTGAAAAGGTCTTCTCTATCCAAGCCTTTTGACCCTTAAAATGGAGAAAAAAATAAG
Source organism: Ciconia boyciana (assembly GCF_034638445.1). Taxonomy (NCBI): domain Eukaryota; kingdom Metazoa; phylum Chordata; class Aves; order Ciconiiformes; family Ciconiidae; genus Ciconia; species Ciconia boyciana. Next base: position 18,288,723 of record NC_132941.1, read on the forward strand.
AAGAAACATACTGAAATATTTCTGTGTGGCAGATATGGTAACATTTGCCTTCTATTTTCAGCTACTGTTTTTAAAAACAAGCACTGAATTCATTAAATCACCTTTAAACACCAGATACACCTACTCATGAAGCAAGTAGGTGATGTGAATTTTCCATGACTTGGATAAAATTCAAACCTTGAATGTGTGTGAAAACCTTTACACGCAAAGATGCCGGTCTTGAAGTTACAATGTTTATCTGGAGGTCTACCAAAAAATGCGGCTGCTTCTTCCTATTTTAGTAAACAGTAAATGGAATCAAAGTAGTACAGAAAACCAGCATAAATTGTGACATAAATAGATTAATAGTATTTACTCCAGATAATATTTCAGTATTGTTCTTTGTACGTAGAAATTGCTTCCCAAAACCTTTCCCTGTTTGATTAACAGTCTTCTCAAAATCATTTTTTCCTGTTGTAAATCAAGTTCCAGTCATTCCTAAGGCATCTTACTCTTAACGAGTCGTGTCTTAGGAGGAGGCATTCCTTAAATTGAAAGAACATTTGACAGAATAGGTACAAACTCTTCAGGCATGGTGTATCTGTGAAACAGGAGGAGGAAAACAACCTTGAAGACAGAATAAAATTGTGTTGGCCTATTATACTGTGTTTGTAAACCAGAAATTAGACCAAGCTCACAGCCATCTTAAAAACAATGATGTGTAGGCAAGCTAGAACAAAATTATAGATCTGTGCAATGTGGTTAGAAAGTCTGTTGCAGAAGTGTAGTCCAGTTGAGTTTGGGAACACTGAAGGGAGTGAGTTCAGAAATAGCTGCAGGCCAGAGTTTCCCATAGTTTCTTACTTGCAGACCTCAAGCCTTCTCTGTCTCTGCAACCATCAACAAGGCAAAGTATCATCATGATTGCAATAATAAACCAACATTTAGTGGTGAATTTAAAAAAGTGAACTCAAAAGCAGCCTTTTAATTTTAAAGGAATGAAAAATCTTAAAAAACACTCACGATTTGATGACACCGATAACTTTGCCTTGCTGATGAAAGCTGCTTCTTCTGAGTTTGAATCAGGGAATTGTGTCTTAATTAATTTTTCAAGTAGCAAGCAAATGTCATATGTTTTGCTTTAGTTTCCTCCGTGGAAGTGAAATGAAATTTTTGCAGAGGCAAAAGATAAAAATGACACGAGCATTTTCAGGGAGCCTTCAACAACAACAAAAAAAAGGGCCTTTCTTAGAGAAAGAACAAAAAACCTTGCTGATTTCCTGACTTAAGAAAGTCAACTGCAGATTTCTGTGGGATGAATGCTCTGTCAGCCTGTCTGGTAATAGCTTCGAGACTGGACTAGCCCCCTAAGTGCTGCACAGTCTACAGCATGATGAATAGAGGGTGTGGTAGTTAATCTTTTTTTCTTGTGTGAGGCAAGAGCTGTCTATGAAGTTCCTTTGTTTGTTGACTTGTTAGTTCCTGTCTGGCTTCTTTGTTTCTTCCATTATGTCTGAAATAATAGGAGACTACTTGAAGTTCCCTCATTGCAAATAATTGCAAATAAGTTGCAAACCCAAGCTTCTACTTCATGAAAAAGCTGTCCATAATCTGTCCAGGTACGTAAATGTTTGCCTCTTTCAGGTGCCTCTGAGCCAGAATGCCTTGACAGTCAGTGGTCTGGGAGATCCTGCACTTCTGCTCTCCACTCTAATATACTTACTGATTTACCAAGGCAGAACCACCTCATTTCATTTTAAAAGGAGTTGTTCAGGAGCTCATAGCACCACAGAGCGAGGAAGAGTTAAGAACTCATCAGACAAAACTTCATGTACCTTACAATGTTACTTGCTTCCTGAGTGACAAGGCATATGTTTCAGCCATTTAGCATAAAGAGTTTGATTATGTAGAAAATTTTGAAGGAAGATAGTAAATTTAATATCTAAAGGCCGTGTGACTTGGTCAGCTTTCCTGTCTCAACTCCATACATTCCTTCTTCAAATGAATCTAAAAAGCCTTTGTTCCCAAAAATATTTAAAAGGTTCTTTCTATACGCTTTCTGGCGAGGCTTTTACAAGATGACAAGTTTTAGCAGTAGTATTATTAGAAATAGAGCTCAGAAAATGCTTTAGTTTTATAGTATCAGAGTCTAGTTATTGAGGTGCAGTTCTAGACAAGTACAGAAGAAAACACTTAAGACAGGGAGATCCATGAGGCTCTGCAGTATGCAGAGGTGGGTGGTTACATCAAACAAATGCCATTTACCTGTTCCAAACCAGATTTTGCTAATTCACAGCTATTCAGGCTGTTCAAAATATTCAGAGCGCCAAAAATAGTCTATTTGATTGGAATTACACTCGTTTTTAAAAATTAATCCAAAACCACACAGTGTCCAAATCACTGCTCTTTTACAACTATGTCCAATGTTGTTACTTGTGCTTATACACACCATACTAGCTGATGACCTTTAATGTTATAAAATGAGCTTAACAGGAACATGTTACAGAGGTTACATCATTTATCTACTTTTAAAATTACATATTTTCATTTTTAATTAATTTCTAATTAATGTAGGTTTTATTATTATTTTATATTTTAAACATATTCACTTTTTTCCCCAAATAAAATTTTAGACTTCTGTGTGGTCTCTGATAACTCCTTGACTGAATGACACAAATGCCCAAATCAATCCCACAGTGCAGGAAACACTCTTCAAAATATAAATTGTAACAGATGCTGCACATTTAACTGTTCTGTAGAGAATACTGGAAAATGCAAGCTAGAAATATCAAAACAACTTGGATTTTTAAACCATGTCATTGGTTTACCTTATTCCTCGTAGCTTTCCAAAGAAGAGAGTTTCCTTTGCTATTTTGTGTGCTTCATGTAAAAACAGTTAATTAACCACTGGATTAAGTCACCAACTTAGTATCTGTGTTTGGAAGGAAGCTTTTGCATCTTGGTATCTACAATACAGCTGAGCTCTCAGCTGTGCAGTTGTTCTTAAAACCCGTCTCATAGGAGGTCTATTATCTACTGCTACATTGAAATAAACCTTACATACTCATACCTAAAAACCCTGTTAGAAATCAGTCACTATAGGCACTAGAGCTGGACAACACATTATGCTCTACTGGCTTATTTTTCTGTGCTAATGAGAGGAAGGCAAAAGCAGGCATTACAGATCGGGGAAATAAAACCTCAGCACATTTGGTCAGCCTTTGAAGTTTCACTGCTTTTGTCTATTTAATCTGCTTAACCAAAGCTCCATTATAATCCAGTGCAAATACTTGAGCAGAAACATTTGCTGTCAGAAAATGGGCACTTTCCCCACTTATTTGATACAAATTTTGTACATTTCTCTTTCTGGATTGAAATTTGGTTTCTTGAGGAAAAAGTACACATACTGTCTCCTCTGAGTTTGAAAAAATAAGCACTTTTTAACAGCCTTGGAATGGATGAATTGTTAGAGCACTATGACAGATCAGCTACAGTCTTCAGACCAACAGCCAGTGGAAGTATTAGGCTGACAGACAAATAGTTGCTGCCAGCAAGATTATGGCACTAAAAAACACTGCACGTTTTCCATTCACCTCCAAGAAACACAAAAAAAGCAAGATCCCAACTTGTTGATAGCAGTGAAGTTCAAACCTGCTTATTATTGCAAATCCTGAATGTACTAATCAGAATCTAATTTTGACAAAAACCTTTCAGATGTTCAGTGTCATATTTGTTCTCCTTTACAAAAAGTGACAAATGGTCTCCTAAATGATGATAAAAACAAAACAAAACAAAACCAAACCACTGCTAATTCTTGGTCTTCAGCCTAGAAATCAATATGTTGCCAAGAAACAGTATTAATTAATACTGGGTTTATATTATTCCACTTTATGGATTTGTTAGTTCTCTTTAGCATTAAAAGAAAGTGTTCTCCTGCAGAAAGGAATGGAAATCAGTGTTGTTGGTTTGTAAATCATGAGTCAACAAAATCAAGACTCTAAACAAATAGTCACCTTTCTAATACAGCCATTAATAAACACAAGAACTAGTTCTACAAAGATCAGTTGTCCTTTGACTATCACAAACTACACTATTTGCTGAGAAACATGCATATCTAGGGCTGCAGAAATGCAGTAACTGAAGAGAAAATTTTCTCTCACCACCACACACAGACAATTCCAGTGCTGCTAAATTAATATTAAATTGTATGTATTTCACTTCATATATAACCAACCATTCAATGAGCAAGTACTGGGCCTGAATTTCAGGCTGTACCAGAACAGAGCCCACAGCTCTGTTTCACTGTAGCTTCATGCAAGAGCAGCAGGTGGGCTCTGGACCAATGCACCTCTGATGAAAATCCAGGGTGCAAATCAACACAGGAGAGCAAAGCCACTAGAAACATCATGCCACAAACTCATACACGCCATTGTGCCACCAGAAGCTGTGAATTTCAGTTGTCATATACCTCTGCAGGATAACAGCAGTATTTAGTGTCTGTGAATAATCATAATGATAAAACTACCACCAAAGGAAGTGAAAGAATTTGTGGGATGAAAGGGGGGCAGGGATGAGAGTCGTAGTGTCATTGGAGCAAATCCAAAGCCCAAACTCAACCAGACCTTAAGCCAATGTAGTCAGCCTTCTCAACTGCCATGATCCCCAAAGAGAGATGCTCCATGCAACAGAGACATAGGTCTTTTCTGGATGGCTTGGCATGCTTGACTTGGTCACAGGATGGGATGGAGCTTTGTCCTTATCTTGCAACTAGAGAGCATCCACTATAGGACAGCTCTTTGGCACCTGGAGCCCTACTAAAGAGCATACGCTCCCCAGCTGCTGCACTCCAGTGAGGCTTTTCCTGTACCAGGCACAGCTGGTCAGCGGACAAGCGGGCATGCAAACAGCAGTGTTTGATGCATGGAGCCATGTACCGGGATCAGATGCAGCAGACAGTGCCTGGCACACAGATGCAATGGGGGAGTAGACAGGGGACCAAATGAACGTATGTCATGCATAATACAGGGTTTGACAAAGCTGTTCAGGCTAAATCAAGAACAGAATAATAGAAAAAAGGAGTTGGCTGGGCAGCTGAGCTCACATCTGTGGAATAATACAAATTACTTTCACCAACATCTTGTTAAGATGTGGATTGATTATTGTCATTTATGGAAACAGCTGTAACCCTGTTCACACCATCTTACCAACATTTCTTGGTAACCCTCCTTTAGCTTGCAGTATGCTGCAAAAGGTGGTATCACCAGGGAAGTCAAATCTCAACTGTGTTGCCCAATTATTTAATTAGAATGCTCCACAGAATTAAACTGGGATATTTGTGCCAGATTTGAGCAAAGAGATGTATACTTTGATGAGATAGTGAGAGAAAGAAGTAATCTGGAGGTGAAACGAAACTCATACCGTAAGCATGTGCATGGTGTATGCACGAGTCCATTCACCATGTAAACAAGTCCACAGATTTTTGTAAATGCCATGTAGGTAATCATATTCAGTTGCCGTTACTTGAGAGAAAACAAATAAGAACTCTGCCCAATAAACAACTGGGAGAAAAAAGAAATCATTATATCAGCAGAATCCCTGTTATCTGAAACTTAAAAACTGATACTAGAAAGATTTCTATTTTGTGCTGCCTTTAAATGCAACATCCCAATTACACTATCGATCATTCTTCACTTTGAAGGAATAGTTTTTCCAAGTGCCCAACTAATCAACCTTTCAGGTGATTAGTTTGATCCAGAACAACTGTCCTCCCAATAACAGTGTTCCTGCTTGGAGAAAAATACTCCAAACTGTGTGACAAATGTTAATAGGCAATTTTGTAGCCACTCATGAACAGGTAAGATTTTACTGAAAAGTTGTTCATTGCTAAGAAATACAGGGCATAAAACCATAATGCTATTTTAAATTTGTGTTATGTCACTAGGGAGCCAGAGCTATGAACAATGTCCCCAACTACAGAATATGGTGACAGCCTGTGAATCTAAAGTAAATTTCCAAAACCCTAGTTTGCATGAGTTATATCAAAACCAGTTATTTGTACACTGATAATAGTTTTAGCAATTATTAGAATATGAAGTACCAAACAATATCCGACAGAAAAAGGATCTCTTACATTGTTTGCTAGTAAGTATAGCATCAAGAAGGGATTTATAACAGTTGTAAGATTCTTTCAAATAAAAGACTACTTCCTCAAGACAATTCTTATTCTCATCCCACTGTATTCTTCATACGGTTCAATCTGAATCCATGCTCCTGTAGCAACCTTTTCAGGGAACCATTTGCTCTGTGGTTGAGACTAACACACAACAGGCAGGATGGCAGTGTCAGTAAGCAATGCTGTTATTTCAAATTGAGGCCAGAAATCACTCCTGCTGATGATGTGGAAACCAGTAAGTAGTGCTACGCTGCACAGAGAGCTGTAATGAGCTTTCATGCCTTCATTATGCTTTGTGTTCCTGGCTGCTGGTGAGGCACACAGCAAACATCCGCTGAAACAAGAGGAATAATTTTCTCTCCACATTCATTAACTTAGGGACCCAGTCTACAAAAGGAATTAACAAGCTCTCTTCTCAAAGTTAACACAATTCTGCGGCATCTCTTAGGGATACACAGCTCTTCCCCAGAGGCTGAGAGATGTGAAAAACAGCTATAGCCTCAACACCACAGCAGACCTGGCTTGCTCTGACATGGTTGGATGTACCCAGCTCCAGCACAAAGTCCACGCAGGCACATTAGTAAAGTGTGTTGGATATGCTCAGACATCCTACTGAGAGGCAGGCACAGTTGCTTGAGCACAGCTCAGCATTAATGTAACTATACAGCTAATGCAACTAAAATAAAGCAAGTAAACAACCATTTAGAGCATTCCGCACGACAGCTTGGCTCAGTGCCTGCCTGCAGAGAATGTACCTTGTGTAGTTTTGCAATGGAGAAATTTTATTTTGCGTGGAATGCAGAAAGAAACTCACTGATCAGGTTACACCCCACACCTACCACATTTTAAGGCAGCAAAAGCCATTCTTTCAAGCCGTTGAAATAAATTGTCCGAGCCTACCTGTTCAGTGTGCTCTGCATTTCAAGTAGTACTAATTAGAACTGAACATTTAGAACAAACTCTCATAGATAAGCAATATCTCATACAACATGTAGTCATTCTCTTAAAATGTTTTTCATTCATGGTTTGCCCTATTTCTTAAAGAAAAATGATAATAAGGTCTCAAACCATACTATTATGTCATATATGAAAAGTCAGCATGTTTAACTGGCTTTCCTGCGACAGCTCAGCCGCATCCCTTACTGTACCAAATTTCAGAGAAGAGATTTTCTAAGAATGTTAACAACAATGTATCATCTCCATTTGCTACCTATTCCAGTTCTGTTATTAACTTGCCAAATCCTCCTCTTGCCTTTAGCCCTTCTGTTCTAGATGCTAGGGAGATGAGGAACACAAACATGTATCTGTACTTAGCCTTCTTTCTGAGATCTGTTTTGGATTTTTTTCCCCCAAAAAACCTTCAGCCTGCAGACACTCCATATAGCCAGTTTTACTTCAAGATCTTAACGAGTGGCAGAGTTATAACAAACACAAACCAAGATGCTAGGATAGGAAGTGTTGAAGTGTTGGTACAAGTAACCATTCTCAAGTGGTCCAATATAGCAGAGTGGATGAGCATGGAGAGACAGCAAGCAGCCTCTAACCTGATGCTAGCCAAAGTAGCCTGGTAATTACAAGTTTCTTCTATAAGATAATTTGTTAATAATTCTTATTTGAAAATGTAAGATGACCCTGGTATCTAGCTCTGACAAGGCTCAGGAATGATTTTTGTACTATAACAATTACCTGCCCTGTCTAACATAAAGACTCTTTGCTAGATATGGTTTTAAAGAAAGTCAGGACGCTTCCAGATTCTATGCATGTGGGATATTTCTCTTAAACTACTCTTTAACTATGAGGCTTTAATGCAGACTATTCTGACCTGAAATAGAAAAATGCTATTGTCATGAAAACCCATGTGATTCAACACCCTCAACAGCAGATCTTCCTTTGTGAAATTCATCAATGCTTACGAAATCATAACCAACAAAACAAGGTACTTCCCTCATTACAAAACTAAGCCTATGAATAGTTCTAACTAAAACTACCCATGTGCTTAATTCTCCTGGTTATTTGTGGTTTAGAAAACTGTGTCAACAGATGTTAATTATGCATGCAAACAAAGACTAACCTGGACTTAGTGATGCAGATGCAAAAAACATTAAATTGGACTAAAATATTGCCTCTATCTGAGAGAGATCTGGGTTATTTGAGTCCATTATTAAGAATAATGACTATTAGAGTAGAAATGATAAAAAATGTGCTATTTGGAAAAGAGGTTAAAAATATAAGCACTTCTTTGATGTAAGAGGTTACAAGTTACTCGTTGAGAGATAACTTCTATAAAACTTCTGATAAGCCAGTTAAACATGCTGACTTTTCATACATGACATAATAGTATGGTTTGAGACCTTATTATCATTTTTCTTTAAGAAATAGGGCAAACCATGAATGAAAAACATTTTAAGAGAATGACTACATGTTGTATGAGATATTGCTTATCTATGAGAGTTTGTTCTAAATGTTCAGTTCTAATTAGTACTACTTGAAATGCAGAGCACACTGAACAGGTAGGCTTGGACAATTTATTATACTGACATTTCAAAATGTGGTGAAAGAAAGCCACTATTTAAGGCATACTGCTAGGCATGTTAATAAAACACACTTAAAAATTATTACAAATTAAAATTTCTATATTCACAATATAATATATCTCAGAAGTCTCTAAAATCTAGAGATGCTGAACAAATACATATTTTGAGAAAAAATAACATAAATATTTACTTCTCACTTCTGCTTTCTGTAAATACATACTCTTTTTGCAAATATATAAGTAATATACTAGTTGCCAATCTGACCCTTAAGAAATTAACATTAGTTTGCAGTACACACAGTTTTCCTGAAAGCAGGATTCTCCAGGTAGAATTCTGTTCAATAGTTTGAGCTGTTGAAAATTTGCAACTTGCTGTGGCTAATTTTACACTCAGTAAAACAATTCTTTTCTGGGCCTTAGCTAATACTTAAGCTTTAACAGAATATGCCACAAACAGCTGCATTTTATACCCTACTGCTTTCTGTCATTTTCAAAAAAGAAAGAATTTCCAGCTAATTTAACTCTTGGCCTGCAAGGTTTGCACAAAATTATTCCTTATAATCTTTTAGAAATCATTATGAAAGCATTGGAAATCAAGGGTTAAATTATTTCCTGGAGATGCTACATATATATGCTTAAAATATTGTATTATATATACCTGAGAGTTGCCAACATGCATTGTGAACTTTCTGAAAACCTGAGTACTTCAGGACTGAAATAATTACAAAGGGCAAGGGCAATGGGAGATCTCAAACAGGTTTATAGATAAAAACAGTTTTCAGAAAATTTGGTCAATTTTCTTTTCAGTCCTTACGCATCTAAAACCCTCAAAACTGTGAGTGAAAAGAATTAATAGGCACCATAGAACAAGAAAACAGTATCTCCATTGATGTTCCTGGACTTTTTTTCATGGTGTGCAACACATTATTCTTCTCTAAAGAAAGAGAAGAATACACCTAGCTCCAACAGATCATAATACAATCCAGGAAACACAACACAGGAAATACGCTGCCTGTACTGATATACAGTATCATTTACAGTTGTCAAATATTATGTATAACTCATTAACATATTTGGCTTTAAAAGGTTAGCCGCAGTCCACCACTTGAATTAAAATGATAGTGGGGAAAAATTATGATAAAGGTTTCAGTTTACTGGATTTAATCCATTATCAAAAATGAGGAAGAAAAATTTTAAAGCCTGAATTAGGGGAGTTAAAGGATACTCGAACAGGCCAGAAGCTGTGTTCATGGCTGCCTCTGGCTCGATAGGGGAATACAAGGATATGCCTTCTTGGAGCTACTGTTACTCTGAGATGTCCCTCCTCAAGACCCCAACTGCACTACAGCAGAAGGGGTAGAAATGACAGAAGAGTGGATGGGGGCATCATTCTTTGGAGTTGTGATTTGAAGAGCTCGGGGGTAACACGGGCCAAAACTGAGCTTTCTTGGCTCCTCAATCATTTGAAAGATTGGTATGTGAATACTTGGGGATCACATGTAGGTTGGATCTTGGTGAGGGAGTTCTTGGAGACTTCTCATCTCAGAGCCCAATATGCTTTATGGCAGAAATGCATTACTTCAGATGACAACAGCAGCATTGTTGATATAAATGTGATGGGGCTGCTGATGTTCGTTGTAAGTCTTTCACTAGGAAACCCCCTTTACTGCCAACCCTCACTGGGGTAAGGAAAACCACCATAAATTATACCCTTTTCTGTTCTAAGACTTCCATAATACCTGATCTACCATTGGACCTTGATAAGCTCAACTGGAAACAAACACACACAGAAAGAGGCTTGCTTATCAGAAGGCTTGTTGCCAAAAGTGAACTCCAGAAAGTATTACTGGCTAATTTTGAAAACTGAAAACAACCCCAAAACAAAGCAAAATCCCAACCTACAAAACAACAAAAAAACCCCCAACAGAACTCCATCTCCATTTGCCACAGAGGTAGCTCTAAACTAGCATTCAAAACACTGAAATATGTAAGATATGTTTTCACCTAATCTCTCTTTGCCAGCATTTCTACATCTTATTACAGTCATACCCAAGCAATTTTCTGATTTTGAAATGTTGCGAGACACATTTTTTGGACTTAAAAACTCATTTTGTCTTCTTGCGATTAGTATTTCAGGTTTCATGTCTTTCGAAATAAATGAGAAATCTAAGAAGTAGTCTAATCAGAATACTGTCATTTCTACTGAATTATCTTTCTCCAATCAATTGTAGCTATTTAGTGCAAATTTCAATTATGTATACCAATGCTAAAAAAGGTAGCAAAGCAGAAGATGCTCAGGAATGAAATGAAAAATCATTTAAAATCACGTCCTACCTGCTTGTCACTGGAAGTGTTTCAGAGTTTGGAAAGACGAATTACATCTAGAATAAATAAATTGCATTTAACTCTGAGCTTCTGTCCCATCTTTCTGTTTATTGTTCAGACTTCTCATTCATCTTACTGTTAGGACTTCCAGTCTCTCTGAAGTTCATGAGAATTCCCAAGGAGATGGGTTTCCACCACTTTAAGAAGAGAATCTCATATGATAAGCATGTGAGCAGCTTCTTTGTTCAAACCAATCTCATGATTCCCTTTGAAGGTAATCCTTTAGAAGTCTCATGACCCATCTCTCTGCCCAGAGGGTATTTTCATCTCATGGTGGAACGAGGCACAACAAATCTACTTTGATAGTGCCCAAATCTCCAATTTGTTAAACCTCCTTTCCTCTCTTCAAACAGTGGATGTACTTGCTGTAAAAATGCCAGCACTGCAGAAAGGCTAAAGCAGGAGCTGAAACTTTTAATTTGAAGTATCCCCTCCCTTCTGCTAAAATATCAATGTTATTTGCATAATTGAGACAATTGGACATAATAGTCCTTTCAGGGGTCCTCATTAGATGTACAGCTCTACATTCTTTGAAAAGAAGAAAAAAAGGAGGTCATACAGCATTAATTATACCTAATCCTTTTTAGAACAATTTGAAGTTGAGCAAAATGCTGTACTAAAACAGCTGAAGTCATAAATAAGCCATTCATTTTGTAACTTTACATATCACATGCATTTTCACACCCTGTTGCTTTTGTCAATTTAATTAATTCCTTTGCTGTGAAGGGCTTCTTTTGCATCTTCTCATACTTTAAAACTACCTATAGCAAAGGACACAGTGTGTTGCAGGTAGTTCTTTTTTCTGCTCTAACTTTCAAATATCTACCTTGTCTTGCTCTGCCAGGTGCCAACATAACACAACAGATAAGGATGACATCTAGAATCACATCTAAGGATTGTACAATCTAGAGCTAAAGGCAGTCTAGCTCCCTGGTTCTGCTGCACTGCACTGTGCAGGCAAGTAGCCTGCTAGACTCTAATCTTGTTTCATTGTTCCTGTATCTGATCTCCAATGTACAGAACACATACCCATTTGTGACAGGCAAAGAAATATTTGACAGACATCATTTCAACTTCTGTCCTGCCCTAAATGCCAAAGCATGCAGCTGGAACAGCTTTGTTTTAGAACCAGACCCTGCTCTTCCTAATGAGACAAAATTCCTGCTGACTTCATGAGAAACAGCAATGGGGTATGGAAGAATTAGACATGCCTCTGGAAATCTACCATGCCAAATAAATTTTGGATTCCATTTGTTTGAGGAAATGGTAAATTTTGAAGAAAGCAAGACACTAGTAAGAGAGCACGAAGTCAAAGAAAAGAAAGTAAGCAACTAAGTCCATTGTGGGGCACAGCGCTCCATTAATAATGGGAATACAGAGCATTCCTTCATTTAGGGAATTTTTTACTTAAAGCTTTCATCCAAAGTTCACTAAATTTAATGCGAGACTTTCTATCAACATATTCAACAGACACTGAAACAGGGCGTATCACAGGTGTACTCCACAGTTGCATAAATTTCTTTTTCTGTGCTTTCAAAATCATGTTGCTAGTTCTGACCTCTGAAATCACATCAAGCTTAAGTTCCAGTTGCTGCAGAAGCTGTCTGATACCCTGTTCAAGCAATGGGATTGTCTCAAAGCCACTACCCACCATTCTTGAAAGCTGAGCATAGAAATGGAGGACATACGATAAAAGTCAACAGATGTTTATTTTTCCAGTTAAAACCAGATTTCAGACATAGCGGCCTTTATGGATGCCACTTCTATCTGGAACATGGTGTACTCTGTGAGCTAGAAAAAGTTGACCTATTGGACAAACTGCAAGAAATATTATCAAAGATATATCAGCCAGAAAATCTATACCAAAAAAGCGATTTGGGCAATTAACTCCCTTCTGAAAATGGAACTCAGACATCCAGTGTGGTATGTTTCTTTGGCTAGGTTCTCTACAGCAACAGAAGTTAAAAAGGAACAAATTCCTTTTTGCACATGAATGAGTTCTCCTCGGCCAGCCATTATGCAAGGACGTGGGTTGTACCTACAGTACCTACATTTGGAATACAGGACACATTTTAAGAATCAATATTGGAAACATCACAACTGTGCATTTTATTCTTCCATTTGTTAGCTCAAACTGCAATGATAGAAATGTACACCTGAGAAAGTACAGTATTTTTGAAAATCAAATGCAAGTTTTGCTGACTCTTCCCTTAACGGAAATTTGATAGGCATGCAAGTCTGCCAGCATATCTCTTCTACAAGAACATAACTGCTCTGGCACCTCAGTTTAAGTAGTAAGACTGGTAAAAGATAACCAAGCCATATACATCTACCCAAAAGGAAAAAAATTGTAGCTGCTAAAGTGTTCAGTTTAAGGTGACTGAGATCAAAGCCCCCCTATACAAGCAATAAGAACATCTGCCTCACTTGCTATTGCAAATAAAGAACAAGTTTTGAAAATTTTGAAAAACACAAATTTAAGACTGGGTGTTTTAAGCAAAGCCAAAGCTCGTCAGCATGCCTACATTCTAATGAGAATTTTCTGAATAGTAGTTCAGATAACACTAGATATCATTCTATATAATAATAATAATAAATAATAGAAATTAACTAGCATGTTCCAGGGGTGGGGTGGTGCAGGGAACAGCCATGTAAAAGCAAAGGGACTTATACGCAGCGTGTGTAAAATAAACCTTAACCAAGTTGGCTAAAAACCTAACAAACGTGCACTTCTGTTGTCAAGGGCAAGCAGCCTACTGTCTGCTGTGCTTACTGAAACGCCTATGACAAAATTCTGCATGGTAAGAGAAAGAAATAACTGGCATTTAATTCCAAATATATAATTCTGTCAAGTTCAGCCAAAGTGCTCATTCAGACTTCAAAGGAATAACACACATGAGTGAAAAAAATTACATTCTCAGAGAAAATGCCACTACACAAAAGACAGTTTTCATGGATGCGTGCACTCATACTATGGAAAGGCTCACAGCACTTGGAGTTTGTTTTGTGACATGGCTTGATATAAATGCACTGTGAAGGAAAGGGATAAAGATATGCATCTCTCTGCTGCCCTCACTGTGACTGTCTCAGAAAAAAATTCCCTTGGTTTCTGATGGTACTCAGTACCCACATGCTTGCAGGGAGTAAGCAGGAATGAAGAACTGATGAATTTGGTTTTATTGATTTAAACAATATCTTCACATACAATATAGAGGCATTGGTCCATGCCAAAAAAACCCTTTATTTACATCCTTCACTGTCAACTCATGCCTTTATTACTCCCACCACCAAAATAAAATATGCTTGCTTCACTGATACCAAACAACTTAACTATCTTCAAAAAGTAACAAGTTGTTATGGTTTTATTACAACTGCTGCAAATCTAATACCTGGGTAATCAGTTATATTTATGTATGAATAATTGAAAACTCAGTAAACATAACTGTTTTTCCAAGTGATAATTTTTGGCTAGCATGTTTGACAGCTCACTCACTGAACGCAGCTAATAGCATTTTCTTAACAAAAAGATCAAATAAATTACACTCTTCTCTGATCTGATGCATTTGCTGGTCTCTCCCAAATGTGTCTGTATCAATGAAACCAATAGAAAGACAGACAACATATGGTTTCTTTTCAGCTACTTACTGATCTTGAAACTACTCCCTAATAAAAGCAAATTAATTCACCTAAGTACAAATAAAATATTTTTCCCCTCGTTTTCTTCTTCTGCACTGTTTATGAAGCATTCTGTAAGATCTAACAAGCCATGTCATGTAGAGACTAATGCATTCATATATCAAAAGTAAAATTTATGGATAGCAAATGTGAGAGCTGAACTCTGAAATGCCAAAATGCAGTGTAAAAAGATGCAATGTTGTAGATTTTTTCTGCAAAACTATATATAAAATTGTACATGAGTAGGAACTGAGCTAGACTACATGCAAAATGCCTAGGGAATATATTGTAATCTTCCTCACAGTCATTATCAGACCAAATCCAAATTTGAAATGTCCCCGTAAACTATAAATGCGAAAGTCATAAAGGAGTGAACAATAATTACATTGTGACATAATTAAGAATACGTTGAAGAAGGGGGCAGTGGAAGAACCACAAAAACCAGTACCAAAATCCTCTCAGGACCTGAGTTTCGACATTTGAGAGGAACCGAATGCTACTTACAAGCCAAGCCTGCTATCATAACCAAGACAAACTGCAGCTCAAAGAATCCTGTATTTTTTCATAGCTGAATTAAATCTTGAGCCAACGACTAGGATTTCACAGAATGCAACACTATTGAACTACTGAAACTTGTGATGAGCATTAATAGAAATGTCACAGATACGGATGTCAGAATAGATGAGAAATGATGCGACAGCAATCTGCCTGTGAAGAAAAATAAGCTAGCTGAGATTCAGTCAGCGATGGACAAAGATGAACGGCTGGATTGCTCATGACAAGCTTGTTCACATGAAAATGGAATAGGGTTATTTATTCATAACCATCCTAATAATATTGTTTTGTAGTAGCAAAATTCATTACCATTCACTGCAATGCTTTGATTGGCCACAAAGAACTCATGAAGCAGGAGCACATATGAAAAGACAAAAGCAACCCTTGAACTATGGGTCTCTTAATTATTCAAAAATTTAATCATTTTTAGAAGTGCATGTCCCAACAGATTCTGGTACAACACATCACCTGATGCCACTATCAAATCTGCAACTAAATGGACTATTTGAAAAACTCAGAGACAAAACACTGGAAGAGAAGAGTATCTTAGTGTCTTGGGCTACGATCACTGTGCAAGACTATACGGGTGAACTACATTCAAGTGTCTCTGGCTTTGGTTATTCTCCTTTTTGCTTGGAGGCAACAGTTAGCATTTGGTCGAGATATACACTACTTGAGCACAAATGAAAGGCTTACATGAAATGATCTGGTAAGCTCAAACAAAGCACTGAAGTCAGTGACAAAACACCCAAAGCGGAACAACATTCTCACCAAAAGCAACTATAATTTTTGCTCAGGAGTAACACTTGAGTCTTGTCCCCTTCTGAGCCCAAGGTCTCACTGCAACACAGAACATGCTGGTGAGGTGGCTGTGGTTCAGAGAAGGTAGGGCTGTCACCTACCTTACTGCATTGTAGGCTAAAACAAAGCAGTGGCTGTAGCCTCTAGAGCTCCAATAAAACCTGAGTTCATAAAAGCCAAAAAGCAACCCCAAAGAAGAAATAGTTTGATAACAAAATGATCAAAAATCCTCTTAATACCAGTGAAGAATTACCCAGGCATTCCAGGTGTTGAACAGCTAATACAAACAACAACTCAAAAGCGTTAAAGGACAATCAATTAACAGTACAACCCATGAGCAGAAGTGGTGAGAAATGGCTTAGTTCCCAATCTGATTCCTATAAAGCAAGCTACATTTATTGAAATGTGATAATCTCTGCACAGAATGGGTTTGGATGTGCAATGGAATTATCCGCCTAGTTTGAAGTACAGGCTATCATCCCCAGCAAATTTATCATGACCTTAAGTAGGATCTGATGAAACTACACAGTGCAGCAGCAGTAAAAAAATATGTTCCCCTCACTCCCTCCTTTGTATAAGTTCCCAATCTGCAATCCACTGAAAACACCGAGTTTCTGTAAAAAAATACACTGCTTCTTATGGAGGGAATGAGTGCTTTTAGGTGGACAGGACTGTAAAATAAACTTGATGGTTTCTTTCAACTTCAGTATATTATCACTGCAGTTCTTCTCCGGATGACATACACGTATAACTAAATAAAATAATTGCCTTCTTTACTGCCCAGGTTCATCTCTGAACTCATCTGCAGCATTCCTCTAGAGTTTTGTCAAGTGGTTAGAATTTGAAATAGTGTTTTTAAAGCAGAACAGAGGAAAATTGACACAGCTTTTTAAAATCTGGTGCTAATGCAAGAAAGGCTGTTCCATCCTGTGAGAAGTGAGAGGGAAAGGAGTTATTTTTGGCAAGATTTCACCCACTGATAAGTGTTTTTGTAATTCAGTGAAGTGCCATAAGTACTACTCCTCCGTCATGGAAACGCTTTTAAACTTCACATAGCAACAGTGGCAATTGTATATGTTTCACAATTGCCCCTCTCTCCCCCCTTTTCTTTGTGTTTGAAGAGGCTTTGTACAGAAAAAACACCAACGAACTGTGTGTTCTGCTTAAGCACAACCGACATCAAAGATGAGCTGTAACAAAGAAGAAAAAAGTGCTGATCACTCAGGGCAGCAACATACCAATACCAGCCATGCCACCTCTCCACAGGGGACAGAGCCCTTGAATTCCTCTCCTACCTGGCCTGCTCACAACCAGTTTTAACACAAAGGCATCTGTTTAACTCTTGATTCTGTAAACGCTTATGCACATGCTTAATTTTATAGCCGTGAATAGCCTCCCTGATTTCCATTAAACTATGCCATACATAGAAAGCTGTTCAAGCAAAGTTGATGGGACAATTCAGGAGCTTGAAGCTAAGGCTGTGTCTAAGTATGCACAGGATCAAAAGTTTTAAAATGGCATAAACCAGTGTCTTCTACAATAAAGAGAATACTCTGTGCTTCGCTAGCAGTGCTCCTCTGAATAGTTTAATGCACAAACATAGATCGTCCCATTTATCCTTATACATTAAACAGCTATTTACCTGCTCATAAAATTTTGTGAAGTTAGTATTACTCCCAAGCCAAACAGCTTGTAGGTGTTCTGAAATCATGGAACATTTGAATAGAAATCTACTGTCATAAATGCAGGTCCTGCTGATCAGTACATGGGTTAAGATATATTAAAACCACAGTCACAGTAAGTTGCTGAAACAGTATGAGGCACTGCAGCTTTCAGCTTTGTCAAGCACATTATGTTCCCCCCCAGTAATTAAAACAGAAATGCCAGCAAGCAGCTAATACTCTTGTTAGAGAGATGCTGAAGCTAATAATTCTTCTAAGAATTACTGGGGGGGAGTGGGGGGTGGAATCTCTAAATCTTACTTAGTTTTAGCAATCTTCAGCTGCACAACCACTAAAAAAGAATTTAGGAATTCTCTCCCTAGTGTATTTAGTTTTACATTTTTACGCAAATATTTTCTCTGCTAACAAGTGTGGTAGTGGCTGAACAAATGCAAGCGTTTCTGAATAAATGCTCGATTTCATTATATGCCATGAGACATATGTGCACAATCCACCCTTTAACTTGCATTTCCAACCTTCTCCTCAGACTAGCCCTTAGATAAAAGAAACATATGGATTACAATACCATTATTTCACCTTGAAAAGTCACAGAGTTTGCAAGTCACTATGAAAATTCATACAGACAATCTTCTATCTTTCTATTCAAGATGCTATCAAGTTCTCTTTGACTGAGGAAAGCACATTTCAAATATGGCAGCCCTAAGCTTTATTATTTCCTTCTAGAAAGACTGTGGTAACTTAATGTACTTGGTGATCCTGTACACCATCAATAGGTACCTAAGCACAGAGTAACAACCTAAGCTTAACCCTTACTACCATTCTAAGCACGTATTAATATGCTGAGCTTAAGCTTTACTACCAGTCTGCTACAGAGCTGTGCAGGAGAAACATACAGCCCTGCGCACCATCACAAATGTAGCTGGAGAGGAACTGTAGTTGGTGGCAAATACAGCAGCAGTGTAAGCTCCAAGCTCCTGCAGCACACAGCTTTAACTGCAAAATATTTACAAAGGATAGAGTCAACTGAGGTTTGTTGGAAAATAACCTGCGCCTCACTAATGCTCTAAAATACAAACTGTGGATTACTTTTTCATTTCTGATTCAATAGTTATATAACATTACAGCACCTACTAATAGATTTACCTGCTATATAGGCACAGTACAATAGTCATTTTCTTGACAGGTGCTAATCTAAAAATTGGAACTGGAACAACAACAACTGAGAGTGATATGGAAACTGAACTGCTTTCCAGCAAAGGAATAGATCTCATCTTGTAAACCATCTCTCTCTAACATCAGAGATGATCTTTTAATACCAGAAACAGTAAGTGTACTCCCCTGCTCCAGTTCTCCCAGCTCCATTTCATTACAAATATAGTGATTTTCAGTTTTCTCATATTTTCACTGGCTGCTGCTTACCAGGCATGTTTCTGGGGTTAGAAGAAATAGTGGCAGGAACCTGCGTGGTGTCTTTAAATAGGAAATAGAACAGAATATTTTAGCCTTCAGAAATGATGCTTACTATGATAAAGGACACCTCTACCAAAAGAAGAATTGCCATGGATCACCAGAGGGCGAAGAAGGGCAACATCTGTTTCCTCACAAGAAGAAAAAACCCCAACTGCTTGCCAATAACATCCAGCTTCACTAAAAATATGTAGTACCCGTGTGTTAAGTTTTGTGATGATCAAGAGCCAACACATGGAAAAAGGAAGCTGATGAAGTTGCATCCTTTGGATATGGCTTCTCAGTACCTCTTTATTCTCTCATCATCATCACCAACAGTGCCTCTTCCTGCACAGTGATTTCTGCAGAACCATGACTCTCATAAGTGTCACACCTCTGTGACTACAGGGCTGCAGCCCAGCTCCATTTTAAGTCTCCTTCTTTTGACTCAGCATTGAAAGGCAATTGTGAGTACAATAAATACTTACTTTTTCATATCACTCCTTAAAAAGTCATATTAAGCCTGGCAGTCATATCCCTCCATACTTATATTTCTGAGTATCTCTGCAGATCTTGATACACCTGAGAAGCAGAGATGTCTGTGGTGGTCCAGTAAGCCACAGGACAAACAACTGGAAATGAAGGTCAAAGTGAAAACGAGTCTTTACTCATAATTATGGAGAACGTTTAATTAAGCCATTGGGAAAACTGAAAGGAGAATACCAGAAGTAAAAAAAAACCAAACCCACAAAACAAAACCAGGCCCATCTCTCTCTCAAAACATCCTGCCTGGACAAAACATCTAGCTGGATGAAAAGCAGTTACCTAGAGCCAAGCTTAGCCAAGACTAGCACTATAGAGATTGCTCTATGGGGAATTTACCTTTCCAGTAATACCCTTCAAACAGGGAAGAGATGCTTTTAATTACATGAGCCTTCTGTACTCCTCAGTACTCTCAAGCTATCTGAACGTATTTCAGAGGAATTTTCTCAGATTAACGCTAGTCCCTATGCACTGAATACTCAGCAGCAACCGGTGTGCACTAGGTTTGTTACAGGCTGCACCTTCTGGTTTCATTTCACCTACAAAGAATCCAGTTCACACCTGTTGGACCATTCCATGCTGTGAACCAAAGCAAGGGAAGCAGGAATGAGTGGGAGATTTGCTTCACAAACATCCTCCTGCTCTAAACTAAACTGAGTGTGATGTTTGCACTCAGCTACCTAAATTGCTCCCATGATTAAAAGAAAAAAAAGGGGAAAAAAAAAGAAAAGAGGGACAATTTTCTTCTTTTAGAATGAAAGACACAATTGACTTATTTTACTTAGTTTTCTTACACACACACAAAATGCCTAAATACATGTTATTTAAATAACATGGATACCAGTAAAAGCAAATTAATATTGCCCCCATGAAGCTTGAACTCTGTGCTGTAAAACTGAATTGATAAACGTGCCTTTAATAAAATAGAAGAAAATTGTTCACACTAAGGGGTGTTTATTTGGTTTCTGAGCTGGTTTTAGTCAAATCGGAACAATTTTTTAAAGAGGAGACTGTTATCCAGTCACTGGGTTCTACTCAGGTAGTTCTTCAGGTAATATATTAACTTTGCATGAAAACACACTCAAGAGAACCCCCAGTTAAAAGATATTTCTCTTATTGCCCTGAAAGATAAATCTTGAATTGCTTAGTATACTAATATAGCTCTAATTTTGTAATGGTCATTTACTAACTTAAATTTATATTGAGTGAATGTATAGCTTGCAATAAATTCAATTATTCTCAATGGAAGACTCCTTCTAATTAGTTAGTTTAAATGTTTCTCTCAGCAAAAGAAAAAAAGAAGTGAGTTCAAAGAACAGATTTTTCTGTTCATTTTCCTAGTCAGTGTTACTGACATACCCATCACAAGACTGCTTTTCTGACTTGTCTAGCATGTGAGGGAAGTTCATTAACATAGAACACAGTTTTAAAGTAAAGTAGAAGTTCTGAAATTTAAAATAAATTTAAAAGAAGTAATGAAACTCTGTTATATAGGAAGACTTGGCCATATCTCTGTGCCTATTTCCATGCTAACTCTTATAATTTCACCTGAAGAGATGATAAGGGATCCAGATTCCCTACAAAAAGTCTGGTACCCTCCTGGATCTACTGTGACGATGTGAACACTGAAGATATGGAAGCACAAAATACATGCTCAAAACCATTGATCTGAGCTTCCAATCATGCACTGCTATGGAGACTGGGAGCTTGCCAAGGCAGAGACAGATTTTTTTCTGTTTGTAAAGCACAAAGCATAAATATAGACCTCATATCTATGAATTAAAGTACATGTGCAATATATTATACACACCTTTTAAAAACATTTAGAAATCCTCTGGTAATCCAGCTGTAGCAATCACATCTATGCTGCTTTCATGTGGTAGACTGAAATCTGGGGCATTACTTCCTTTCCAAGACCTGTTCTGTAATAACCCTGCTGGAATGTACAGTGCGTATCAACCTTCTTAGCCTGCCTTTTAAGAGTGAATGTTTCTCACATTTCATCAAAGCTATACCACAACAAGTTACACTTACAGAACTGCAGTGCTCTGGTTAATCAAGTTATTTGGAGTATGCTTCTCTCAGATAACTATAGTCTTTGGCTGGAACCCATGAGAACTTCTCTCAGATGGCTTTCCTGCTTGCTTTCCCTTTCATTTTGGAGCTTGTGGGTGCACTCTGTTTGGACCTTATAGTTACCAGTTTTCATTAATGTAGTTATATTAATTCTCATGGTATTTGTTCATTCAAGTGAAGGTTTGTAGCTTTCCTGTTAGTTATTTTTATCTCCCTGGGGGGGGGGAGTGAGAAAGCCTAATATTGATCTAAACTTTCTGTTACCTGAGCCTGTTCAGGACATTATTCTCTAGATATGACACTGGTTCTCTTTTACTGAAAGGCATCTAAATTTTGCACACTGACTTCTTGCTATACTTGATAAATGCAGGTAGGCTTGAACAAGAGCTCTCTTAGCTTACAGCTGTGAAAAACAAGATTTCAGAGTGTACTTCTATACATCCCACTGCATTTATCTCAATGTCCTCTGAAGTGCTTGCCACCGTTTTCCTAGATTGTATGGTATTAAAACTGTGATTTGAGAAATACAGGCTGGAGTCTCCTCTTCTCTTGAATCCTCTTCTATCCCCAAACTATCACAGTTCTGAAATATCATGAAATGATGCACTCCTTTTCTTCTTGAATGGGTTCCTGAGCAGGTCCAGAAGAGTACTAGATCCTTGTGGAGGGCCATCCAGCCACACTGAGGAGTTTAAGAAGGGTCAGTATAAATGAAGGCACAGAGATACTGTCAAGTCTTAGTGCACATAGTAGAGCCATCATCAGCAACTCTATAGTTAGGTAGAATCTAGGCTTTCCTTATCAGCATTATTCACAATAACTGAAGGGTTTTTTTATGTCAGTATTTGACTTGACACAGAAGACACTCAGGGACAAGTATTAAAAAGCAGAAAACAAAACCCTATCTTATAGATAAGGCAAGCATTGCATTATAATCATTAATCAACACATACTCTTCCCTCATCATGTCTTCTTATCTGCTCTGCACAGAGTAGCTTGCCTATTACTTTAATTCATAAAGGTACTGACCATGTATTATTCACTGCACAGATTAATTCAGATTATTCCTTGTGTTGTGTATACCTCTCTTTACTATATTTATTACTTTGTTCACACTTCTGATAGAGGCACCTATATAAATTATATAGGTATACTTAAATTATGCCAAAAGATAAAAAAATGCTTTTTCAGAGAGTGGTAGAAAGCATCAGTGTGCTTATTTTATTGGCTTTGCAGGCTGGAAGTTCCCATGAAAGATTAGGTAAGATGATTTGCGCCTTTTAGTTGCAAAGCTCAAGCTAAGCTGGACGCTCTCAGGATGTGTTCTCAGCACTGTTCAACTTTGCTGAATGTGCAGTTCCATGAAACTCTGATTACTACAGAATTACAGTTCACTGGCATAAAGCATTAGCATGAGATTTTAGGTTTTTTCCCCCGGCAGTCATTCAAGAAGGGTACAGGGGAAAGAAAACAGCATTCTAAAACAAGTGTCATATAGGAAATAGACACGCTATTCAAAATACTGCCAGCAATCTTCATTTTATTTTATCATAATGCTATTTCAGGCCTATCAGTGAACAAATTTGTGCACAACAGCATGGGTTTGTTTTGTCAGGGGAAAGACCAATGAAACATTCAGGACTTTGCTTTTTTTTTTAACAAGAAAGCAATATGCTTGATTTACAGTTACAGGCTGCAGGTTAAACGAGTCCTTCAAAAAGGAAAGGATTATGATCAATGCTTTCAAGCACTGAAATGCAAGACCGAATAAAACAGAAGCAGAATGCAAAGCTACAAGCAGGAGTTGATGAAAGTGCATTGTAATTCAACATGCTCTGTCACACAGCTAAATTACAGAGACCAAACACCTCCTTCATTTTTCCAAAACAGAAAGGTGGGATTTGTAACATTTGTCTTCAGTCCTTTCTTGTGAATAGCTTTAAATGTCTAAGCTATTATGTGCTTCTCCAACAAAGAGCTGTTTTGTATCAGAAACAGCAATTGTGTAAAAATGTCACTTGAGAACTTCTTGAAAGTAAATGCATATTCTTTTCACTGTAAATTAATCGAAACAGGAGCCAAGATTCAAACAACTCACTTAAGCATCGTACTGAAATTTTCATGGAGCATACATATCTACACAAAGAACCAGGATTAGATGACCTTGTAATATACTTACTAGATATTTTAGCAGTTATTTGCTAGCAATTACTAGCATTTTTCATCATCCATCCAACCTATTTATTGTTTTTAAGTGCAAAAATGGTCATTCTTATGAATACTCATCTTTGTCCTTCAGAGAACAGAAAATGCTGATGACGATTACTGCAGTAGAAACTGCTAATGTGCTCATTGCTGCAGCTGTGGGCTGCTTTTACATACATGGAGCAATCATCATCTCAGTAACTGAAAGATATCCCATCTTCAATTGCACAGACTCTGTATTAAAACTGACATTAGGTTTTCTTTAGTGTCACTAACAGAGATCACAGCTGGTGGAGGAACCTAGCCATGGAGCCTGTGACTCTGCCAGCACCAGCACTGACTGAACAGAATGAATCTATGACCAGGGAGTTCCTACAATGGATCTGTCCACCCAGGTTGTTTCCAGAAGTTTCTACTATTACTTGTATCAACAGTACCATGACTGAAAAATCTGCAAAGAAAGATGATGAGTTTGCACGCTTTGATGGCTGAAGTGCAATTCCTTGCTTACAGGTTGGGGGTTGCTTTTATTCTTCAGTCACGTTTTTTACATAGGGAGCAAAATAATTAACATTTGATGCCTTAAGCATTGACTACTGCTGTGATGAAACTAGGCAAAACTAACAAACATAGAAGGCTGAAATAGAAGTTACTATATTTAAAGACATGTGCTATGAAATCAAATCCTTCCCTAAATTCATTATTACAAATTACTGATTCATAGAAAAATGAACCTTGAAATGACAGAAAATCAAACCAATTCTAAGGAGATGTGGGACATGCTTTTTGATAGAAAAAGCTGTAGGTATCTGAATATACATGCCTCAGTTTCCAGACCTGCAGAGCTTTTAAAACTACTATTCGCTCCCCACTCAGTGGGAGGTATGAAGGTTTCACAGCTTCCAAAACCAAGATTTTTTTAACAGGTTCCTCTACATGGATTTAAAAGCCTAGATACAAGCATCCATTTTGGAAAATGTTGGTGTTAGAAGTTATAAATCATTAAAAGCACAACCTAGCTGTATAGTCATATTCAACAAGGATAAGAAGAAATAATGTAACAGACAATATTAGCAAGCATTGCTTTATGCATCAGAATGAATTTGTATCTCCCACAGATATAAAAGTGAGTGAACCGAACAGGATTTCTAAAGTTGCAAGGAAAAATAAAACCATGAATCTATACCTCTATTTTAATCTTCTACGTTTAATGCTTTGTACTCCTAGGTGAAGAGAAAAGGGAAACACATGCGCCGAACACAGCAGGGTTTGCTGGGTTAAGTTTTAATGACCAGGCCAGAAGGCATGTTTTAGAGTTTACTCTGGTTGGTACCATCTTTGACAGAGGGGATGGTGGATCAGCTTGTAACTATGGGAGGTAGTAAAAAAAACCCCACAAAACAAAAAAACCCACAACAAAATCTTAAATACTTAAAAGTTATAAGATGCTCAAAAACTCTGATAGCTCTCTACATGATGGTAGAAATATTAAACTTTCTAGTCTGCAACTTTAAATGAAAGGTGGATATGGAACACAGGTCCTGAACTGGAGTAAAAGTATTACAGCTCTGGTTGTACCAGAGTGGCACTGTAAATTAAGACAGCTTTACTAGCCAGAAGTCTCATGAATTCTACATTTCAAGAACCCACTAGTGTATACCATCCTCATGGAAAGATCACTGGCATTTTAGACTGGTAGCTTAAAAATCTAGCTTCACTCACTACTGAGTTAGACTCCTTAAACAAGAACAAATTTTTACTTGTTAAACTAAACTAAGAACATTTCTTTAAATTCCCTTGTTGGTAAAGAGTCATTTGAGCAATACCTGTTGGCTCAGTCTTACTAACATACAGTTTGGTGAAAGATGAAGTTTGCTACTGAATAGGAACAAACGCCCAGAAAAGGAGGAGAAAAAGAGGCAGGATTTATTTTGAGAAGGACATTAAAAATGAAAAACAAAGGTGCCAAAACCACTTGGCATGAGAAACATACCAGCTGTACTTCACTAATCCATGGCTGATCCTTGGAAGGAATCACAAATCCACTCAACCAGCAGGCTGAGTGCCATTTTATTGGCAAGAATCAAGAACAAAATGGAATCGAATACATACTCATAATACTAGCTGTTAAATTTTTTGCTTGGGTCTGATAAAGTATGTATTAAGGACTCTTTGCTTAATTCAGCCACAGAAAATGAAAAAGTGAAAATAGAAAAACTAAATGTAGGAATTTTCTAGAAAATTGTTTCATTATTATGGCCTCATTGCTGCAGGACATATACCCACTGAACTGGCCCCAAGTCCTGCACTTTGGAACTGTTTCAATGAGAGCCAAGAACTGAACATGTCACTAAGAAATACCCAGATGTATTTGCTTCTGTTCATGGCTGAGGCACACTGCCAGAAGAAAAATGGAATAATCTGTATAGTCAATGTCTGTGCTATGCCTGTACCTGCTGAAAGCTACAGGATATCACCAATACCTTTTTTGGTGGGTGTGGTGGTTTTTTGTTGGAGGGAGGTTGTTTTTGTCCTTTTTTTACAGTAGTATTTACTGCTAGCAGAAGCTGTCAAATTCACACATTTTCAACTTACCTACAACTTTCACACATCTTTCAGTCTGAATTACACTGTATTCCGCAGCTTCATGCATTTAGTGTAGCTTTTGTACCAGCTCAGTACAACTTTGGCAAACCAAAATCCTAAACACAGTCAAAAGACTGAACCCATCATTAGTTGTTTTGCTAATGAGCTTTTATAATAAACACTTGTCAAAAGTCAAAAGTAAGTTTAGTACTATAAATTACATAAGTTGGAAAAAAATTACAGAAATCATTAAATAGAGCAATCTTGTGCTGGTTCAGAGTTATATTAGATAATATTATAGGTGATTCCTTTTTCTCATGTTTACGGCCCTTTGATCAATATGTGAGCGTTTCTCAGCACCGGGGGGGGGTGGGGGGGCAGGGAGGGAGATCGCAGGGAATGAAAAAAGAAAAGGTAACACAGCCTTTGCTTTCAAGGTTCCTGTCCACAGTCATGATAAAATAGCACTATGATGACTGCTTGATTAAAAATTAATTGCTGTGGTAATTTAAAGATATGCTTTATTTAATAATTAATGTATGGGAATTAAATTGGACTATTCACTGAAGTCTTACTACAAGGTATACTCAGAAAAAGATCCATGATCTTCATTGTATTATTAAGGGGGGGGAGGGATTTTGTTGTATCTTGGAGAAAGAACTCTTCCTGTCATATCTGTCTCGTGCAACAATCAGTCCTTATTTTGGCTCACTACTAGGGAAAGTAAGAATTTTAGTGTAAGACTTCATAGTGAGGTCCTTTCTATATAGCATAGCTCTATCTAGTGGTTGATTAATACGAGTGCATCTGACTGTTTAAAGAAGACTAAATCATGAATGTGATGAAGGCCGGGAAGGTCTTAGGAAGGTGACACTTCCTTATTCTGATCTACTGCCACCCACCTTGCGTAAGTCTGGCAATACACCAGGAAAGGTTGCGCTACTAGCTAAATCCTATGTTTACATACGTTGACGAGTGTGATTCCATGAAGAGTTCTCTTTGCAATGAACACTTTTTCCAATACAATTTGCAGGAACAAACCAGGAGCTCCAATACTTATTCAAGCAGGGTACCTAAATATTGGCCTGACAGATAATCCCATCAAAGTCAGCTGGACAGTTCCCCTGCTTAACTGTTTACACATGCTTTTCCCCCTAAATTGGGATTTAAAATTGTCAGAATTACTGTGGGCATGCTTGAGCAATGTGGAAGACGTGGCTGAGAAGCTTCTGTTTAACCACTTCCGTGCTGCTGTGGGAGACAGTAAGGGTTGCAGCTGTTCCCCAGCCTCAGCACTGGATGGTTAGGGGCAGTGCCCTGAATACTAAGAGCATAAGCACTGGCTTGTTCACCTTGGAAGCAGGATGATCTGCATGCAATGGCTCCAGCATACTGTGGGGTAATACAGTCTTCCTCAGCAGAGCTAAACTGGGTACCTCTCCATACCCTCTGTGCTCTGCAGCAGACATGCTATGGGAGAAATGACTTGGTACTGAAGACCTACCAGATCAACATGACATGTTGAATCCAAAACGCTATGAAG
The DNA here is from genome assembly GCF_034638445.1 of Ciconia boyciana. Classification (NCBI taxonomy): domain Eukaryota; kingdom Metazoa; phylum Chordata; class Aves; order Ciconiiformes; family Ciconiidae; genus Ciconia; species Ciconia boyciana. The sequence continues at coordinate 18,316,904 of NC_132941.1, forward strand.
CCCAATTCAGAAAATGCAAATGGCTGCTACATTTTTTCCCAACCTCATCATCCATCTAGGGGATATATTGAACACTAATCTGTGTCAGCTTCTAATCGAACATAGCAGGGGGAGAGCTGCGGATTGCATCAGCACAGGTGAAAGGTCACTAGTTTTTGCTGGTAATTACAAAGATCCACAAAAGTATGCCTACAGTTTTCCCAAGCTCATCGGGCCATTTATCCAGTGGAGGCTTAAGGAAATAATGGGCATTCAGATAGCAATTACTTGATTAATGCTCTAATGATAATTTTGGTTAATAACTGTATAAATAACTATAGTTTAATTTAAACTGTAACAATCCTGCTACACATCCCAGTGCAGCAAAATTAAAGTAGCAATGTAAAAGCACTGCAGTTGGTGAAAAAAAGTCATGTCTGCTGCACATAGCCAACACCAAAATATAATGTGCAATTTTAAACACTGCTTAAGGCTAAGCCCACAAAATAGTTCTATGAAATTAGCTTTGAATGTTTATAACTTTTTTCTAGAAAGCCTGGAAATCACCTCTCCTTTAGAATGATTAGGACACATAAATTGGGGGCCTGTCAATACTCCTGGCACTGGGATTAGGTAATTATGATCACTGAAAGCTTCAACTGTAAACAGTCTCTCTCATTCAGGCTGCATCTGTTTCTCTACATATTGTTCCAGAAAGCAACTTGAACATAGCTTCATTATTTTGTGCACAGGAATTAAATAGGTTTACAGCTCAGTTTTCATGTCCTTTTCAACTCATGTTTTATCTAGTATTTCTGCAACGATGACACAGGTGACACAGAAAAGGTTTACTAGCTATATTTTCATTGTAAATTACTCAAATCTGCTCTAAATTAACTTGTATTCTAGCAAAACAGTAAAATGCATTTGACATTTTGTGTGCCTGTGCATAGAAAACAAAAACACTTGCCCGTTTCAACACTTTGAAGAGAATTAATGAGAAGTTTCATACTGACATGTAAACTAATGAAAATGTAGTATTAGTAGAACATTTTACCTTATCAACATGACAATTATTTGAAAATCAAAGCAAAGTGATTCGATCAAGCTAAATACATACCCCAGTCTTCATTCCGTGAAAATTTCATAGCTTCTGTTCTCCTTTCAGAGAAAAAATTCAAGATGACAGCCAGATTTACTGACTTGCCCTTGTTCTTGATTCAAGCATAGTTTGCTAATGAACTAGACCCATAAGATTAACAGAGGTTGATGTGGGCCATTTCACATAATTTTCTACCAAATAAAGTATGAAGCTGCTCAGTTTTCTAAATGCTCAGTCAGGTGCGTGAACACAAGTACCTGGCACCAATTCAGATGGATGGTGTATCAAAGACATCCTCCCAGGACTAGCATTCCACAAGCCTAGCATCCCACAGGGCCTAGTGAAGACCTTCTCAGCAGCTAGAGGCCAGAGAGGATGGGAAATGGCACTAACTGCTTAAGTTCAGGTATCTCAATTGTGCCCTTGTGCATTCCTCCTAATAATGCTCAGTTACAGAAAATAAAGATAACATGGCTCTCCCTCAGTGCTAGGAAAAATAACTACAGAACATTCTAACTTAAATTAAAAAATATTTACAAATCCTACTGAGTGACATAGGTAGGTGAATGTCAGAAAGGTCAGAGACTGCAGTAGTGGTTTTATTTATTCCAACTACTAAAGGTTTATCAACAGCAAAATGTTAATACCATAGGATTTATTACGGGGGAGGCAAGTAATGATTAAAAGTAACTAGGCCATAGACTGGAGTTGGATACTAATAACAAATGTATTGGACTAGCCATTTTTAACAAGTCAGTTATTTCCCTTCCCATTACTTCCTGAATATGATATGCAACTGCAACACTAATCCAGATCTCCCAGAAGACAGCCACCCCCCTGGGTCTGCTCCTTAGGCTGGCTCTCAGCATGTGTTCATATTTCCAAAGGCTCAAACAGATGAGGACCCATATACAGTTAAGCCTAAATCTCCATTCAGAACCTGCCTCAGCTGCTCACATCCCTCAGTAGTCAAGCAGGTAACAAGAGGCAAGACAAAGTGCCAAGAGGCAGAGATAAGGCATTCTGGGCCATGGGGATCATCGCTGTGGTTGTGTGCATGTGGGGGGAAATCAAAACAAAAAAATACTTTCAGATGAGATTAGTGTGGTACAGTGCCTGGCCACCCCTGGGTCCTACAAGGATCCTCCTTCTCCCAGCCTTTCCAGGAGATCTACATGCAGCAACTAGTCAACAGCAGAGCTACCATTAAAACAGAATAAAAAGTAGCGTTACTTGATGCCAAGATCCTTCTGAGAAGGTGGAGGCATTTCTCTGGTAAATTAACTGTTCCAAAGACAGAAGGCTGATACAAGAGTTTGGGATTCTCTAGGATGAAAGACCCTGCTAAACAGCCAGCTTACTAGTGTTTGGTGAAGGCATGTCATGTCATGTCAGTGTTTCAACACTCAGAGCTAGTAACTTAGGAAAACACTGACTTTTCACCTTTTAAGCCCTTTGTTCAAACCTAGGCCTGACAAATGCAAACAAAAATATGTCTGATGCACTTATGGGAATGAGAAGAATAAGGATTTTGTAAGGAAGACTCAACAAAATTGTGAAGTGAAATTAGAACCAAATACCAAAACAGATACAAAACTCAACAGCAAAATTAAGAGAGGCTCAACTTGGGATACTAAGTATCAGGTTAAAGACATCTTACCCAAACACAAAAGACTGTTTTCCAAAACTAATGAGCTCAAGCTGGCTTCCATGCTTTCACACGACTTGCAGCTAAGCTGTAAAACTCCTTGGTGAAGGATGCTGTGGAAACTAAAAGGCAACAATATAATTTCACATAAAACCCCTCCAATATTACCTCTGGTCCAGACAATCCCTACCTTGAGTATTGCTGCACAGGAGCAAACTCTGAGGGAGAATAACTACATCTTCCCCTCGTTCCCACAGCATTCCCTAGACTGTGCTGTTACAGCACTGGGCAACACAGATTTCTGGTCTGACCCAGCACAGCTGTTCTTATATTCTCACGCCTTGTCTCTGAATTTAATAGGACATTAAATGGAAAAAACTTGTCAGCTCATGAGCAGTATGCCTGATTCCCACCTGGATTTTCAGTCTTCAGTTTTATGAGCAAATTCATCTCCATAATTGAAAAATATTTAGGGAACTCAAACTTCAATAAAACCTAGGTAAATTATTAAGTGATTAAGACGTAATTTCAAACCAGCACACCCTGGGCAATGAGCACTGATCCAGCTAATCACATGCTGATTAAATCTTTTAAAAAGCTTTGGAATTTACCCTTTGCTCTTCAGTTTCAAACTGACAAAGATTTTGCCTTTGTAAAAGTACAATATAAAAATCACTACCAACAATGTAGAACTGGACAAAGATATTTACTACTTAATGTGAATATCAAGACAAAAACCTAATGCATTCCTCTTCACCTGTCTATCTCTGTAAGACACATTAATAAATAAACCAACATAGAAGTTAATGATTTACTGCTGAATTGTATTAGGAATAGTCTTGGGTACTTTGTATCAGAAACAAGAGATGATGAACCCCTGAACAACTTATTTCTCCCCTTTTTTGTGAAAAAAGATTTGTAATACATGACCTGCAACAAAAAAATTGGGAAGGAAGGAAATGAAAGTCAACTAAGAACTCTGTAAATAAGAAAGAAAAAACATTTAAATGTCTACTCTGTTAAAAAATTACAAACAGTACATTTAGTAGAGCTTAGTAACCACTGCTTGCTTCCACTGGCAGAGGCTTAAGCCATTCAGCTATTAATCACATGAAAGTAGATATTAAGGAATATTAATCCATACCAGCTGTTACATCTTTTACTGTGCTATTATTAGAGATTAATCTTTATAGAACAAGGCTGCCTTTTCATGTCATTTCCAAGAGGACATCATACAAGCTGATACTGTTTTAGAACACATCTTCACAAAGGGGTTGAAGAAAGCAGGCGATAGCAACTACATGGTGAAATTACATTCAATTTCATCCTTCAAATCTAAGGCACTTATGTTTAGAAGAGACACTGTCACTGTAATCAGTTGATTAGTTAATTTTTATTGTGACTGTAAAAAATTGCTTTTATACCTTGCTATTTACATCAAAAGAACAAGGATATTCTCTTAGTGATACTGAATATTCTCTCATGGAAAGTTTAAGGCCATGTAATTTCCTATCTTCAGTAGCAGGGAAAGAATCCAGTTAAAAATATGTAGTATGATCTAGTTGATGGAGCCTTAATGAGGAATATTTAGGATTAACAGAATTTTAACAAAACAGAATCAACACTGTGAGCATAGTATTTTCTAATGAAATATAAAAACGCTGTTAGGTGAGCCAGGTTTTTAGAGGAGCAATTGCTTTTACTGTTGGACACCCTTCATAGATGACTGCATCTGCAGACTCTAGAGAAACTCCTATCGCGTCACGTGTTGGTGGAATGCTATTAAAATCACAAAAAGTATCACACTGTTCCGAAAAAGTAAAATTACTGGCAGAAAAGGCCAGTATTATCCATTAAAGATTATGAGATTACCTTTAAAAATAAGCTTCTAATCAGTTTCTTGAGTTTTGGATGAGATGGTACCAGCTGCACTAGGGAAATCAGTTGTCATAGTTACAGAAAATCTACATTTTCTGTATCTGCAGTCTTCTAGTCTTGTTAAATGCAAGATTCTTCTCTAATTATGTTACAATTATTCACCAGGGTACCTTTGTTTGTTACTCATTTGGACTTTAGATTGATCTTACAGATTACATGTGCATTAGTTTTATAGCACAGCCTAAATGGTGAGGAAGAAGCTCTTTAGTCTAGGGTTGTATGATCCACTGTTCTCCCACTCTTCCTTGCAATTTGCACAGGATCTCCTCAGCAGCCACTGCCTTTTCACTCTCCCCAAATGTGCAAAAGTCCTTCAGTGGCTCCCTTTTCTCAGTCTGCCCATATTCCTTCTGGGCAACCTGATCTGCTTCAGCTGGTGAGCTGCTCCCTTCACAGCACTGCCTGAACCTGCCTCTTATCTTTGACAATCTGGCATGTACAGCTGCCTTTCACAGTCTCTGCTACCTGTCTTTAATCCTCTCCACCCTCATCTTCATCTGCTGATGAACCAGCTGTTATTTATATAACATTGGTTTTGAAGCCTTTTCCTCTCCTCTCCTCCCAAATAAGTACCTTAAAATTCTGCTATTTCACTCTCTTCTTCATGCCACTTCCCAGGACAAAATGGCTTTCCCATTCCACCTCAGCTAATGCCTGTTTACAGGATTTCTCCCATCTCCAAACCAGATAGGTGGACAACCCTACAATGACACTTCTGCTGCTTAATGTCAACAATTTGCCTGCTAACAACTGGCAAAAGTACAGGGCAGACAGAGGTACACAAAACACAAAAGATAATGTACATATCAGGAGGTAAAACTGGGGTCCAAATGTAAGCCTTTAAGCAGTTTATCTCATTGCTTACTTTTTATTTAAATTAACAGGGTTTGGGGGGTTTTTTGTTTCTTTCCTTGTCCCCCACCCAGCTAGCTCTGAAATCATAAGGGATAAAATATGAGAACAATCAACCATTTTTACAGTTAATTAGGAGTCAGAGAGTTAGGCAGTTTTATAACAGATATGAATCTATATAAAATCCTTCCATTCAGCCTTTATACACCTCTGCCACCCAACTGTGAAAGGCTGTTGCAGTGAATCCTTGAGCTATATACATTGTGAATGTACTTTAATGATCCTCAATTACATTTCTCTTTATTTTATGTATTAGCGAATTACTTTGAAAAACATCAGTTCATCTCTTCTTGGGTAATTCAAATCTATTTAGAATTTTGGACAGTATTTACTCAATTTTCCTGAAAACTTGGAAAAGCTATAAAAATAGGAGTAAAATGTGCCCTTGCACCTTTTCGACACGTGGAAGTTTGCTGTTTTGCAAGCTGCATTCTAGGAATGAATGGCTTTCTTTTCCTTGCTCTTTGCTGATGTTTGTTGATTTTCCCTTCCGCTGTTTGTCTGCCTCTCATGGATTTTGACTCTCCATTTCCAGTCCTTTGGATAGCTAAGGTTTGGCTTATTTTCCATTTTTCAAAGTGAGTCTTTATTGCAGGCATCTACACCAAGAGAAAATTTATGTCTGGCAACCCTGAGGAGGGTTTGCATGAGCAGTTTCTACATCACAGATTAGTTAAGTGGAGGCTTGAAGGGGGAATATATGATCAGGGGAACACTAAATCAGTTTTCTGAAAAAAAGAAAAGTTCATTTTAACCAGCTCCAGCTTTTCTAACTTTTCCATTAGTGTAGATCGCAGAAGTTGCACTAGAGATTGGGGCCCACATACAACAGAAAACTATTTCTGTGAAGTGGACCGGACACATAACAGAAATGGAAACAGAGGGAAAGTGAGTTGCCCAAATTCACAAAGTGGGGTGGATGGCACAGCTAGTAACAAAACTGTGAAGTTAAACTGCTGATCCCATCCACCACATTGCCTACAAAATGGCTCTTTTTCAATGCTTTCTGACTCTTCCTTTATTCTGCCACCTATGTTTTTCACCTCATTTTAAAGGACTGACTGAATTAAAAGAATCTTCATTGTTTGTGGTATATTCTACAAACGCAGAGTCTGAAATTAAAAAGCACCAGAAAGGTTCTATTCATTAAGGCAATGGCTGATTCTTCAAACTTAGGAGTGGAGAGCATTAAGTACCCCCATCTATATCCTTCATTGCAAGATCAACTAACCTACTATCACTACACGAGACATGAACTAATACCGCTTTCTAGCAAAATTGTTTTTCCTTTATTTATCCACACTTGTGTTTTCTAGGCAAAACAAAGGGACAACCATTTGGAGCACGGTACCACTTACAGTCACATTCTCTATGTCTCCTGCTATTGTAAAATCCTCATCTGCCTCAGAAGCACTCTTATATGACTACTTGTTGCTCTCTATGTTTGAAAGTCAGAGAGAGCTTTGCAGTATCCATGAACATTTGCTTCAGTTTTTAACAGGTAGCCACCCTTCACAGATTCCTTCTATAAAACGACATTAAAAGTGAAAATTGCTCAAGGCTTTCTGCTCTGGTTTTTCCCTTCTCAGGACTGCATAAGGCTTGTTCGCAGACCTTCAGTGGAGACATGCTGGTAAGCAAGAACTGGCAAGAGGTGCAGCATGAACCAAGCATCTATGGCAGGTTTTTTTGAATGAGACCAGGAGTAATTTGTGTTGGGAAACAGGCAGTGAAGCAAAGTTACAAAAGACTCACATGCATGTGAGTCCTACAGTTGCCAGGAGTGAATATGAACAGCTGGACAGAATAGCATCAAATTGCTGAAAAGTAAAAAACACTATTCCATAATTCACAAGGTGATTCTGACATTCAGTACATGACATGAGTTCTGTGGAAGGATTTTGTTCTCTCCATGTCTGCTGCAGTGCCACTCATGGTTTCATCATTATCACAGACCCAAGTCAAGCGTTAGGGAACATTCCAAATATATCATCCCTTGCAAGTGAAGGGTCTGCTCATGTGCAGTATGAAAAAGGACAGTTCCCCTGCTGTTCCCTTTGTCAGCTTCATATTTTTCTAACTCTACAGAATCTTGGTACTAAATCCATGTTTTCACTGATACGGCTAGCACAACAGAGTCCAGGAATGCTTCCTATTACCCCTACAATTACAAGCTGCAAACCTGCACTAGCTTAGCAATTTTATCTAGACAAAACTCCTCTCTCCTTCTGGCCCTAGACTTCTGTAATAGGTTATTAAGATGCTGCATTTCAGAGTAGCACCTCTGCATACATAATTTGTATGCTGTTCAAATTTATAAAGGGGATGAAAGGTGTTAGATATGTACATGATTGTTACATGCTGGATACCAGGCCAAGCCTATCATGACACTTGCAACCCATAATACACATACTTATCCTGGTGGACAGTCTGCACTTGCTGTAAATTGTGGGGTTTACGCAGTATTTTCCCAGACATGCAGATGTTCTGTGAGATATATGTATGTTTCTTATAAGTAACAGCTACCATCAGTTTTAAAAATTGGACAAATATTTGAGCTCAAACACACTAAGAATGTCAAAAAGCTCCCATAAAACTCATGACATTCTCATTGCTGGAAGCCATCATGACATAACAGTTGTACATAGGCAGCGTTTTGGTTAGAGGTACACGAGGCTTTAACAGCTATACAGTGCAAGAAGTCTTGTCTCTGATTCCATGCTTACACCCTATCTTGAACAGTAAGCCTCCATGTCTTTGTGGTAACCTTTCCTTTTTGCTACAGATCACATATTACTCGCCATATGCACACACCATCTGCTCCTGTTGGATGTCTGCAGTGTATTGACTTGTAGAGAAGGGGCTTAGTGCAATGCTGCATGCCTAGCTACGCTGGGTGACTCATACCTGCAGAATATCGCCTCAACTCCTTATGAACAATTCCTGACCACAAAGAGATTCCTAAAAGCCATACCTTACAATGTCTGTCTTGAGATGAAACTTAGAGGATGTCAAGAAAAATGTCAGGGACATGCCAAGGAGAACTGTTTAGTTCTACATTTCAAATTGGATAAATCCTCTACTACATTATTATTTCTTTGGATGGTGTGTCACAGCCAAACAAAAGCCTTGTAATTCATTTGGCCAATTGTGCATCCTGCTTAGGGGGTTAAAGGATTTATTTCCAATTCCTATTCAGATCAGCTGGTACTGTCTAACACATACTCTATTACGGACTGTTTTTCACAATGCTCTTATCCAGTTTGTTGAAGGACATTAAGATACCAAATCAACACTAAACTGATTCAGTGTTGATTCAGCAAGGCAGTTCAGTAAAAGAGCTAGTATAATGCTCTTTGTAAAACAGCATACACAAGTAGAAAAGATTTGTCAAAACTGGACAAATTTATATACTGAACTATAACATTTTTCACTATCTTTTAAGAACGCAGCTACAGTACTGATTCTGCTGTGACAGTCATAGATTATTCTAATTTGACATTCCCTTCTTTCATTAAATTGAAGAGTGCAGGCTGTGCTGCTGTCTCTTAAGTTTGGGAGTCTGTACTAGAGATCACATGCTGCTAAGCACAGTTTTTGTTTGTTTGAAAAGGGGCAACTGATAACCTGTTGGCCTATTCTCCAGACACAAGCCTGCCTCTATTATTCTTTAGCGCCATGAAAGTCTACCTGTGATGACAGTTTGATTATTGCCCTGATATTTTTTGAGCATTAAGGAAGACACAGAACCTGCTCTGCTGTACTTAGAGAGAAATAAATTATTATACCTAAGTTATTTTCTCACTTCCATTACTCAACTGACTCCCTGAACTGGAAAAAACACAGCAGTGTTATCTTTTGAGCCACTGAGACAATGGCCAAAATTTTTGCACAAATAGAATTTCTTAATCACAGCCGAAATTTTTTTTTTTTTGGGGGGGAAAGATATTTGAAACTCTCAAAAGAAATGTGTACGAAAATTACTTCAGTGTTACCAAGTGATCTACCTAATCATAACTGTAATATTAACCACCTGCAGATAACTCTTCCGAATAAACCTGTGAGCTAATCTTTTATAAACCATCAAAAGGTATGCTAATTTGAAGGAAATCACAGCTTCTTGACAAATAGTTTAGGAGCAGAAAGTAAATTCATTCCGTTAATCTTTTTTTTCCTGTTTGAAGTTTAATATTACCATAAGCAAGCACACAGAGCATACAATTTAAGATTAACAACTGCAACTAACTTCAAGGGATTTTATATTAATTTTCAAGCTTCATTAACAAATGGTAAGACAGATCAAAACCGTGACTTAAAGGGGAGACAAAACCATTTTTCTGTCTAAAAAACAAATTCTCTCTGATCGAAGAGAATGTATTCATCCTTTCCCGTCTTTTCTCTGATTTGTCTGGTCATTTACAAAACACAGGACAAGTTATTTGCCTTAGTCTGAAGGTCCGATAATCTTTCCACCTTTGTAATCCATGAAAGCTTTTCTAATTAATCCCTGGGTAATACTGTACTACCTTAAAAAAAAAATAATTAAAAAGATCCATTATACTTTCTATAGTAGTGCTGTTGAGATTTTGAAAGTTGTCTAATGTATTTAGATAAAATATTCTTTAAAATATATTTTTAATATTCTAAAAAAAATATTATTTTTATAAATTACTGTTATTTCCTGCACCACATTTGATAGCCAGGAAGAAGACAGTGATGTGAGCAACAAAGCAATTAAAAATATATTAGTGTCTCTATAAAAGCTTAAATGTGAACATCTGGAAGGCTTGTACTGAGTATATCCTTATATAGATAATCGCAGAGAATTTACAAGCATGGAAGAATTATAGGCAAACAGAAATAACATGTAGAGAAAAGCTGTTTCAATAACATGGTTTTCTCTTCAGAGGAACAGAAAATGAGTCATAGCAGGTACATCTTAAAGACATTTAGATCAAGTCAATGGAGATAGTAAGCAGAGATGAAAGCACTGTTTAGTACTACAGAAGTAATTTGAAGTGATTCCCATTAGTGGGAATGACAGGCCAGTGATGTACATCCAGATAAGCTGCTTCCTTTTTTAATAAACTGAGATGTTTACAAGAAACAAAACCAAAACACAGACATAAGTGTGCACACACACACAAGCATACTCCTTTTCTTAAACACTATGGGTTTCACATTTCACTTACAGCATTCTCTGTTGAGGTAAAGAATAACACTTTTAATTGCAGAGCAGGTAGCAACACGTGTTTTTGTAAAACTGCTCAAGAAGTAAAATGTCATCTTCCTCTAGAGCACTGCTGTCAAAATCAGGGGAATACATGGGAAAGCTAAGCACAGTAGAGAGCTGAGTAGAGATACTTGGCCATTTTAATTACTCTTGCTATTCTGCACAACTGCACTAAAAATTGGGAGTCAAAATCATGGACCAGGACCACACACTGTTACACATCCCCCAGAAAAAGGTCCGTGAGAGTGGTAAAAGGGAAAAATTATTAGAGCGGTAGGTGAAATTTTCATTATAAATCTCTATGCTTAGCTACATCACATGGCTTTAACGATCTCCTGCCCAGGTTTTCCAGATCCCAAAGCACTGCACCCCTACAAAACACATACATTCCAAACTAGTTTCAATCCCTGTTTTCAGCTGTATCATTAGCAAAAGTTTACATTCAATACAAAACATTCTCAAGCACAACAGCACCCAGATTTCCTGCCTCGAGGTGTCCTGTCTCCCAGAGACGATCACTTCCACTTGCCTGTATGCTGACAGCGTGTTATTAACCTCCAAGAGCCAACCAACATAATTGCTCAGCAGAAGTAACACTCCCAGCCTACTACATAAGCCTAAAAATCTATTTTTGTAATCAGCTCTAGAAATAATATTTTTCCCATGAAAGGTAAAGTTTTTGTTCCCAAAAGGAACATTAAAGCAAATAAACACCAAAAGAATTCGAAGACTAAAACAAGCAAGCCATGAAGGGAATTTACATCTTTTAAAAGACAACATTTTTTTATAATCAGAAGTCGAACTTTGTTAAGAAAAACAAAATCTGTACTGTGTTCCTTCTACCTTCACTTGACTAATCTTTCCTATAGGATTAGTGGGACAAGATTAAACAATTTTTCTCTGGGTATTTTACTCTGACTTTATTCCATTCAGGAAGTAAAATTCTGTACGCTTTCCAGTACCAAGCTAGGCTTGGGGACATTAAAAAAAAAAAGAAAAAAAAAAAAGCTGATTGCACCTGAGGCACTGTGCCTGCATTATGGATTTACTATTCCGATTTGTCATGTTTAAGTGAGCCTAGATATATAAAACAACATTTTAAAGGGGAAATTCTTCTCTTTAATTTCCTTTATCATTGTTTCTCTGTATTATTCAATAAATAAAGCTAATACTACCAGCCTATGAAACTACTGCTTATCTTTGAAAAGTCATTTGGTTGACAAAGCAAGCAATATACAGTTGTTCATGAAACAGAGGTGTCTTGAAGGACAGCCTGGTTTTTCACACTATTTGGACACAGCCATGAGGCACCTAAGAAGCAACTGTGCAAGTAATGGGAAAAGTTACACAAAGTGACACTGTTGCTAAGTATTAGCTGATGTCTCAATATGCCACTTTGCTTTCTATCTATCAGAGGAGAAAAAAATGAACCCACCGCAAATGCTTTAGAGCCTTCCAATTTTCTTCTAAGTGTTTAGGCTTGGCCCTGGTGACAAGGACATTACAGCTGAAGTATTCATTTTTTTTTTTCACCTGACACTCAATGTCTGTAGTAGGGCCTGTACTATGGGCATTACATGCAACTTGACAATCTCTTTAGCAGAGAAAAGGGCCAGGGTTCCCAGTTAGTACCTAAAAAACATCGCTGTAAATTACTTTATCCCTAGATAGTGCTTGCAATTCACCTGGTGATGGCCCATGACCATCAATCTCTGCTGAAGACCCCCAAACCTAGACATATTCTTTCTTGCATTCACAGATGACCGTAACCAATATTACACAACATATAGAACAATCTTTTTTAAGAAGGAAACATTTTAATAGATACTTAGTTGCCTGTGTGTCAATGACTAATTTCCTCCAAGATGCTGCCAGACATTTTTCTCTCAGTTATGTTCCTTCAGACTTCCTTTCACCCCTTTAATTAGAATCTAACATTGTGACGATCAGCAGCAATTAGAGGTAAGAAGGTTGGAAGAGAAGACAAAAACTATTTCTCATTATTTGAATGGAGTCAGTTCGAACAAGGTCAGTTGAGCTGGAATCTAAGTAATCCTGAGCTGAAGTTAGTCTATATTTGTTCCAAACAAATCTATCAACCCATGGAAAAAAATGTATTTAATTTCCCTTCACAGCTGAAAACTGATCTAAGAAACAAATTCTTAATACTCATCTACAACATGCAAGCTTACGACAACAACAGTGAGCTTATACATTATAAAGCAATCACCTCATGTCTTCTTTCTCTCCCCTTGTCTTTTTCATTCATATACTGCACAGCACATAATCTAACCACAAAATGTATTTCTCATAGAATCGGTCTGCTGTAGATATTCAGTGAATCACATCAAAATCCTTTATACGTCCTATCAGTCTTCTCACCGACTGCATCTAAATTTGGCATGAACACTAAGTATCAATAGTCATCAAAATACGATTTTGACTATGGATATGAATAATTACAGGCTAGCCCTGTTCGGTGATATTTAACCCAAAGATCCTTAAGACAGTGCGCTTGTGAAAGAACTCCCATAATAGGAATAAGATTCATTGCCAGAACCAGTGCAATGAACATGACTGATACCTCTGAGACTTAAAAGAGCACAGAGGGAAAGAGAATTGTTCTCATTTACAATGGTACCCACTATTTAAAAAAAGAAAAAGAAGGTGAGGGGGCAAACAGTGTCTCCAGCTGTTTCCCTCAGATTGTACTATTTGGGTAATTGCAGACTTACCTTTTGTGATCCAGATGCTGAGCCCTTAAATGAAGTGCGTTTGAAAGAGCCACTCATCCTCCGTAAGGAACCTGTGAACTTTCCTCCTCTTCCTTTCTTAATCCCCTGGCCCTTACCCTCCATAAGGGACCTAGTACCCCAGCACCAAAGAAAACTCTGACTTTAGTCATGTAGTCTGAGCAGTTTTTTTCCCAAAGCCAACAATCATTAACTTACAGCTTAAAGAGAGAGACAGATGTATAAAACAAAATCAAAGCCAAATAATGAGACTCCTGTTCTGATATGCACTCTGTCACAAGTGTTACCAGCCAGCTAGACAAGTAGAAAAACAAGGCAATACACTGATACAAACTGCTGTCCCCCTCCCTCTTCTCTACTGACTCTATAATCAGGCTTAATGCACACAGCTTCTGCAAGCTATGGTTTTTAATGGACAGAGATTTAATAAATGATGATTGAAGGTAAATCTACTTTAGAAGCAGCAGCCCGAAAGGTTTTTATTTGTGCAAAGCACAGGGCAGTCAGATGGAAATTATTTTGGTATCAGTAGAAACGCACATGAAAAGAGCAGATGGTCCTCAGCAGACTATGGGTTAGAGGCCTGGTGGAATTCTAAAGGGTAACTGCTGATGGCAAGTGTGCCTAAAGCAGGTCTCGGGATGAGAGAGACAAGGTTTTAAAAGCAACAACCCATATGATCACAAGTTAGATTCTAATTAATTGGGGAATATGGGTTGTGGCAAATAAGGTGTGGTGTGTATTATCTTCATGAATTCTTATGAATATCTCTATTTTGTAGAGATAATATCATCTATTTTGTACTATTCTGCCTAAATATGCAGAGTGAAAGCAAAAGGAGGCAGTTAGGAGAGAATAAACAAGAAATGAGGAAAAGATGAGGTGCTTTAAAAGAAGAACAAAATTATTATTGACTAGGAAATATCTAGTTCGCTCCAGAAGACTTGCCTTCTCAGACATGAGCCAGGAATCTGTTAGAGAGCCTGGTTTAGAAAAGAAGATGGATGAGAGCACAGAGAAACTAGAGATACATCTCAGAAACATACACAGGGACTGCTGATTTGTAACTGTGAGGTAAGTCAGAAACATCGCTAATTTACAGGATTTAGTTATACAGTCATACTTTTTATTTATTTACTTATTTACTTTTTTTTAGGTTCGCCCCTTTGTCCCTTAAAGATGGAGTGGGTGCCTGCTTGCAGCTGGTTAGAGGAGGCACAGACAATTGTGTTGAAAACCTAAAACAAAACAAAAGAGAAGTGGAAGAGGCTGATAGATGGAGATGCACCAATTTTGTTGTTCTGGTCACCACAGCCATAATCAAGAAAATGAAACTTCCCAGGCCGGCAAGGATAAGTAGCTGACAACTTACAACATACTTAAAGTTGTGTTGGGAAATGGGAGAGTAACATTTCCATGTTCTGCAGGAGAATCACTTCTATTTTATTAGTTCGTGGCCAGTTCGTGGGATCAGGTTAATGGAATGTAGAGAGGAGGGCATGGACACTACAGGGTCGCAAGAGGTCTTCCTTTCTAACCATTCATTAAACCTAGGCAAAACCAAGGAAGGTAAAATTACCATTTTTGACAAGACTTTTGACAGCAGCTGTTGTATTATGTTGTTTTAAGACATGGCTTGGCTTAAGTGAACAAGGCTGAGGTAGAAGCTGGCAAATGAAATATAAAAATATGGCAAGGACAGTAAGCTGATAGAGCATGGACAGAATAATCTTAAAGGGAGTTGTGATCAGACAAGCTACTTTACAAAGTAGTACCTCATAAATTCCATGTACACCTGCTCTCCAAAAGGGTCTCTCCATTATACCTGGTCAGTTAGCAGCAAAACATTGCAATTACTCCATGGTCTTCCGTACTGTATCATTGAGTTAGTTGCAGAAGGTAAAATACCTGGGTCAAAAACTACCCTGTTGTGAGTTTAAACTGTTGTGATCTTTGAAACAAAACAAACTACTTCTATTTATACCAAAACTTGATTTGCCCAATCCTGCCTTTTTCATCTATAGAAGTCATCGCTACATTCTGTGACATATTCTCAAATGGTGGTAGCTATTAACAGCAGTCACTTCTATCAACACTGACAGATTTAATGATCTGAGAATATGTCCTCCTGATCTACCATCTTATTTGATAATTATGAACAAAGCTGAAAGACATTCAGATAATAGCATATGCTGAACATTTTTGTTTTATATTGTAGTTTAAACAAATCCAACATGAATGCTGCCAAGGAACAAAAAAAATATTCAAGGCTCCTTTGCACAGTTCCTCTTCACCAGCCACAACATGCGTCTGAATGCAATGAATGAAACAGAGGTGCATCCTAGTCAGTACTTGTGACGTCACCTCACAAAGAGGCATCGTGTTATGACAGTGCAATTCCTTGAAGTGATGTTGCGCTGCATTACTCAGAAGGGATGACTAACAGTATTTTGGTAAAGGACAAAAACGGGGACATGCTTTTCAGAAAGCAGAAATTCATAATACGAATCTGTTCTCTAAGAAACAATGTAAAATGTGAATAAGGAGTTCATTAACTTGGTCCTTTTGGATCTGTGATTCTAAGACTTTTGTCTGAGCTCCCTGTAACTGTTTTTGGTATATTTTAAGGATCACACTGGATTTTCACAAGTCAGCAGTACCCAGGAGATGTTCGCATCCAAGAGCCAGATGAAAGTCTTCCAGCAATCAAGGCAACAGAAGCTGCTGAATACTAACCTCAGTTGAAAAATCAGGCAACTAAGTTCTGCTGATGTTCTTGTCCTCTCTGTGTTTCTATAACACTTCATGGACTGTTTCCACTCTGCTTAAGGGAACAGAAACACGCACTGTGCTGGCACTTTCAACAGCTCTGTGATTTAGAAGCACAAGTTTAATTGATTTTCCAAAACAGCTTGTGGTTTTAGGAGCGCAGTCTCACATTAGGAAACCTTTTAAACAAACATTGTTAACTGAAGGTTCCTGTCTCACTTTGGAGTTTTCAACTTCATCAGCTGAGCTGATTCAATGGTTTGTGTGGTCTAAATCAGATCTGTGTAACCATCTGGTTTAAATTGGCACTGGGGGATGAAAGGATAGTAATCTCTTGCAACAGGATGTGGTTGACAACAAATTAGTATCTGGCACAGTACAGAAGTGAAAGACCCTTAAACTGGTTCTGAAACTGAACAATCCATGACATGAAAGGACACATCTGTCCATCACCCTCCATGGTTTGCAATAAAATCAAATTGGTCAAACTTAGATTATGAAAAACCCAAGACTGTACATCCCCATAAAAGATCAAATGGAGTGCACGCATACTCCATTTGAAAGATCACCTTCGAGGTCCTTGACAGTCTGCCCCCTGGGCAGAGTAGGATGCATCCATTTCAAAGTACACAAAAGTAACATACTATTTAAGACATAAGTACCTGTATATCCTATAGATAACACACAATGGAAATTTAACATCTGCAGTCATTGAAAGATCCATGGCTCAAAGGCCCTATCACAATGTGTTTTTTAAAAAGGGAACAGTTTGGTTAAAGATAGCTGTAGTTGTTTCAGCCTATAGAAAATCTAAAATGGACTAAATCGCTCTTACTGTTCATCGTCAGAGCTATTCTACGACATCACATCAGAGATGTCTGATGTCAGTTTTAAAAAAAAGTGATAGATTTAAAGCTTTGATCTATAGTCCACTATGTCAGCTGAAATGTTTCCACTCGCTTCGGTAGTCAAACTAAATATGGAAAGCAGTAGTGCATAATCCGATGAACTTTATTTACACGGACAGACTGGGATAAGATAGGCTTATACCTGTGTAAAGACTTAAATGTAAAAGGCATGTAGAATTAGGCCTTCCTTCACTTTGCACTTAATATGAGTATTAAACTAAATGTGAGTTTCTTTGTGATCACAGACAATGGATTATAAAACAAAAACTAAAAGCACTTTTTCTTTTTTTTTAATGGGATGTCTTAAAAGAATATTTTCTGTAAAAAAGTATGTTGGTGTCCTTTGACATTTCTGATACAGTATGAAAATTTAAACAGTCATGTGTTTAACTAAAAAACCCCAACATTCCTTTAAGGGTATTCATTAATTAGGCTAAGAACAGGAGCTGCTGGTATTGTGCTCGGTGCTGCATAAATGGTTTTCCAAAAAGGCAGTCATAATTAGTTATGTTGTGCTTGCTACCAAAACATCTAGACAAGCGTCCCCACAAGCCAATCCATCTTCCACTTCAACAGGAATTTTCCTGCATAAGGACATAAGCATACACCAGGATTGTCCGAAATCACTATTACCATTTTGAAGTCTTTCAACTCTTCAGAAAGAGTTATTCTGTTATTCTGTTACTGGCAGGATAAACCTGCTAGTCTCCCAAACTGAAAACAAATGGAAATGTCAAAATTACTCTTCAAGATAACTTAATCCTGTTAATCCATTTATGTACTCTCTACAAGCTGGCTAGCTTCAGAGAGCCAGTTCAGTTATTTAACATATTTTTAACTTTCAAAAACCCAGCGTCTTCCAAACTGTTCTTCTCTCATTGTAGTACATATAAAAAGCTGCGGGAAATCAGACTGACATCTCATAGTTGTGCACAATAACCTCCAAAGCAGATGATGGAGGGCCTATCTGAAATGAGCTAGAGCAGAATGAAACTGGATAACATTTTATAGTCAAGGTAAAGGAAGGAGCAACAAGTTTCTTGACTACTGATGAAGTGCTTTGCTTTCCAAATCAGACAATTTTGCAGCATTAGATTCACTTTTGAAAGAACAAGATGAAACCAAAACTGTAAGTACAAATGCTCCTCATTCTGGAGTGTTGCATACTTCAAACTGTAAAAACAAAAACGTTTAACGTTTGAAGAACTACTACTGTTTGGTTATACTGGCTTCTCAGTGGTCTAGTAACAGCATTGCACTTGCCTTTTCTCTTTTCCCACAGTGAACATTTTCCAGCCTTCTTCACCCCCCACATCTACACATTCAGATGCAGTGGTCATGAATCATGCAGATCACAGAAGCAGTACATTACTTTTGTCATGGACAGAAAGCTATGAAAAAACTGCTAGGTCTCATTATTAGCCAAAAGAAACAAAATGCTCTGCTACAACACCACAGTCCATTATAAAGTCTATTGCTTTTAGAAAAAAAAAGCCACTTTCTTCCCCTGAGATTTTTATAGTTTTCTTCCCTCTCTTTACCAAGAACTAAAGAATTAGGGTTTAAATTTTTCCTTCTTGTTCTTTTGAGTGCTTCTCCATTTGTGCTACAAGTACTTCCAAATTTGTAACACTTAAAAACAAAGATAGGAAGGGATGGAGGAAGGAAGGAAGGGACAATCTAATGACAATAAATACAGCATTTATCAACATAAATGCAGAACAAGCAGTGATAACGCTCCACAGTGGGGTACAATAACTTAGTACCAAACTAGAGAGAAAGGTTTTGAGGTCCAGAAGATCAGACAGACACTGGGGGATCAAAAATTACTCAAATATCGAATAACTGGTTTTATCACAAGCTCTACTACAACTAGTGCCATTCAGCTTCCAAATAATTTTTTCTTTATTTTTAAACAAAAACTATCTTTGGACAGTTGATGACATTAGGTACAGACTAAAGAGCTGTTTTTACACATTATATTCAGGGCTATAATTTCTGGCCTTACTATTAACATGAATGAGACCTAAATGATGGGTACGTTTACAAAGTTATGAGGAGGAACAGAAATCAAACCAGCCAAACAAAAAATTCCAAAGCTCTATGTCCCTAAAGACAATGGAAAAAAATACAAAAGTTTTACATTTTCAAGTTCTGAAGAAGCTTAAACACTTCATGAAATCATGATGTTTTTCCTTGGCAGTATGATAATTTTCCAGGCAAAGTGCATTTCTTATTTGCAAAAAAAAAAGCTTTATAACTTTGCAATACAGAGCTTGACATCTTTCTTAGGTGTGAATAGCTGCAACTCAAATAACGAAGAGCATTTAGAGAATTTTACACCATTTTTACAGAACTCTATTTAAAACTTCCTGTGTACAACAAAACTGATAGTGGGAGCACCATGTCTTCAATTCCCTTTGACAGTTCACACTTCAGTTCTACACTGCAGTACATTATTGCTTTATCTCAGTTATAGGTCTTAGCCATTACGTACTTCAACAGTTCTTGGTTCTTTAGTTTCTATCCCTGAAATGAAGCGTAGACAGAATATTGTTCAGTGCTGGTTACCTACCATGAGAATGAGCACACTGTAGGTTGCTGGGGACTGCTGTCTGCTGGGCGAAGAAACTTGACTTCTTTTTCTGTAAACTACATATTCTCAAAGCAATGCTGTAGTAACCTAGGCAAAAGCATATTTGGATTAAAAATTTAAGAGTTTACACAACAAAACTCAGACAGCATGTAACTGGCAGGTGACATCTACAGAAAAGAAGTTCCATTTAGTCAATTCCACTTAAAAAACTCAGAGGAAGACTGTAGGCCACTTTGTGGTACTTTTACTTCAGCAGTGTCTGTTTATCCATTCCAAGAGTCTTTGTTATTTAGCAACTGTCTGTCCCCTCTGTCCTTCTCTTCCAAGAAAAAAAGCAGGTTTAAAGTTAAATTAAGCAGATCATGAGACATGTGGACAGAATAGAAAAGGTAAAGAATAACCCCTGCTTGTGCCAGTGGGCTTGTAAACTGGTGCCTGTGTTACCACCCTCACATATTAGAAATAGTCTGTACTGATCACATAAACAACAAAATGCATGCCAGTAGCTTCCATAACCTGCCTCGGGAGCAGAACCTGCAGAAACCCACCAGGTTTCTTTGTCACCTCACCCCTGGGGATAGACTCAGCTTCCCTATATTCGTAGAATCATAGAAAAAATTAAGTTGGAATGACTTTTGAAGCTCACCTAGTCTGACCCCCTGTTCATAGGAGAGCCAACCTAAAAGTTGGATCAAGCAGTTCAGGGCTTTGTCCAGCTGAATGCAGAAAACCTCCAAGGAGAGTGTTTCCAGTCCTCTGGGAAACCTGCTCCAGTACTCAACCATTCCCCATTGTGAGGAATTTTTTCCTTATGTCCCTTTGGAATTTCCCTTGCTGCAACTTACAGCCATTGTTTCTTCCTTCTGCACCTCTGAGAAGAATCTGGCTCCATCTTTTCTGTAACACTCCTCTACTTAGTGGAGAACTGCAACTAAATTCCTCCTTAGCCTTCTCCTCTCCAGGCTGAACAAACCCAGTTCTTCTAGCCTATATTTACATCAGGTGCTTCCATACCCTAATCATCCTGATGGCCCCCCGTAGAGACATTTTTCAATCTCTCTCCTGTACTAAGGGACTCCCAAAATGAAGACAGTACTCCAGATACAATCTCATAAGTGCTAGAGGGAATAAACATTTCTCTCTTCCTAATACAGCACAATACACAGCCTTCATCACTATGAGGGCACACTGCTGACTCATCTTCAATTTGCTGTTCACTGGGATTCCAGGCCCTATTAATGTGTGGCCTTTGCATTTGCCTTAGTAAAATTTTTTTAAGTTTGTGTTGGTCGATTCCTCCAGCTTGTTGGAGGACCCCCCCCCTTGGTATTGCTGCAAATTTCCTACAGGTGCACTCTATCCCATTTTCCAGGACACTGAAGGTGTTACACTGCATCAGCCCCTTCTGTATCACAGCATTATACCTACAAAGACATATTCAAACTGAAAATTAAAAATGAAAAAAATGTGTTCATCTCACCAGTTTAGAATTACTGCGCTGAACTGAAGCACAGCAGGATAACTTGGAGTCTGAATTTGTGATCGAGGGTGTGTCTTAGATCCTGTTATCTTAATACAGCATCCATAGAGACATCAAGAGAACAGTTTTACAACAGGCAGAAGTCCATTTAACTGCAGGCTGAGCCAGCTGAAGACTTCTTGCATACACAGGGCTAGTTGTCAGCTGTTTAACAATTTTCCATGTGGCTACATGACCATTAGTACTAACAGTGGAGCAGCCTGTGGTTGGATGGGCTTAATTTGATCACAGAAGAACACCGTGAGTTTTTCTCTTGCAGCTCTGTGGCTCCTTTCCCCTAAGTAGCCTCCAAAGTACATTAAAGGCTGCTTGTACAAGCAGAGAGCTAGTTTTCAGAGGGTTTGGAAGCACATTGGAACACATAGCAATTTAAAGCACAATCAGCTTCCATCTAAGTGAGTAGGTGTGTTACATGAGAAGTGGAAATGAAGAATACTTTATGTCACAGAAAATGGTGTTGGGAGAGAATTTTTACAGGAAAATTTATCCAGCACTGCACATTTGACATTCATGTGCTTTCAAACAATATCACAAGAAGCTCTAGTTACTATTAGCAGTGACTTCATATATGATTAATAAAACTAAATTAGTTACTTGGCTTCTTTCCCTGGTTTGAAACTACCTGGGATGGAAGAAATAGCAATACAAGAAAATGATGGCTGAGGACAGCACAAAATATTATGTGCATTAATCTGTTCTTGCCCGATATACAGTGTATTATACTTAGATTGTATTGCCTAGAACTTAGTAGCTACTTCTATTGCACTTTCTATCTTAACATTCAAGTCACTTGAACATTAAAAACCTAAACTTCAATACCTTTGGGAAGCAAGGAAGCCTTCTCATCTCTAACAAATAAGGGAGCAGCTGAGGCATGGGAAAGCTGAATTACTTGTTTATGTCTGTGTGATGTAAAAAATAAGAAGGACCTCTAGGTATGACACATCACCTTTTTTTTTTTTTCCGTTGGGTTCCCCCTCCCCCCCCACCACGTATCACTGATGGCAGTGTTGATTACCAGGAGAAAACCAGTCACAGCTCCCAGCTCGACTGGATTGCACATTTTCCTTATCCATTCATTACACATGTACTGGTAGTAGTGGATATGCACCACATGTCAGGAAGGCATTCGATAATGCCTTCCATGAAAAGGATAACAGACCCATACTTTGCACATCAATATAATTTTCTGCTTGGGCTCTCTTTTTTTTTCTATAAATATTACCCAGATAACTAATAACAGAAATCCAACTCATCATTTTACAGATAAGGAACAGTATAATTGGTTAAAGGTTCAAATATTGATAAAAAAACCTCACTAATTTTGATTGCTCAAGCTCAGACAGTTCCTGACCTAATTCTGAAAAATGCTGAACAAGCAACAGCTCCTATAATAGTAAATGGGAGCTGCCACATTTCTTCAATTCAGATTCTTGTTGCCTCAAATGACTTTTCAAAAACTGAGGCAGATAAAGGCCCTTATCCAGCATATAAGACTATCCAAATTAATCTCAGCAGGCATTTTTGAGGATCTATACCATAGTTAACAGGTATTTTTGAAAATTCAGGCCTCGATGGCATATTGTATGCCACTTCCCCATGTACAGTAATTTACTTCACATGCAAATTGCCTATTAATATAATTAGAGAGCTAGTGACATCTTACTGCTGTTCTCAAAGAGGCAGAGCTGAAAACAGGACAGTGGATCCCTTCACTACTGCGTCACATGTTCAATTTCCAACCAAGCTGAAAGAGCTGGGGGCACATTTAGAATCAGCTTGGGAGCACTCTGACAAATCACTTCCTTGTCTCATCCTAGGATTCTGCAAATGGCTAGGTCTTCCAAGCTAAGAAAAGGGAAAGAAAATCGATTTGTTGACTTCTGTTTCTTTAAAACATGGGGAGATAAAACCTGAATTCTAAAAATGGGACTACGAAGATAATAAAAAAATATATTGTATACAGATTAAACTTCGTAACTGCTTTAGGGACACTAAAACAGAATAAGCAAAGCTCTTTAAAAATAAAGCAGTGGTTCAGTTTGAATACTGAATTTAGATGCTAAGTTACTACAGACATTTCAGGCCTTCACTTAGGATAAATCTTTTTACCTGTGCAAAGTCTAGCCTAAAACACTGGCTGTGATGTTTCACTCTTGGCGGTGTTGTTTAGAATGGCAATGTTTCACTGCTCTGGGCTTTTACGAAAGCAAACTAATTATTGTTTCAGCTCCACTAATGAGCCAAAGATTGAATGTACTGTAGAGTTTTCAAATTGTTTTGTGGGCAAAAGGAGGGGAAAAGATAATTTTAAATTGTTTCTCCAGGTCTATTCATTGCTTCAACTTTCATATGAATAGCTACAGAATAGTAACAAGACAGTGGAAAGAACCTCACTCTCCGCAACGCTTGGTTCTACTGGCTTGTGCACTTAGCTACTAAACTGGTACCAAGGTTCCAAATAATTTGCATAAGGAATATGGATATTTTGCCATGAACTGCTGTCTTCAAAATGTATCATGTGACCTCAGACAGTCAGTTCAGATCAGGAAACTGGGCTAATAAATCCCTATCTCAGAAAGGCAGCTGTGGTTTAGAACAATTTTGTCTTTTTGTTCCTCTCCTGCAAACTTTCTAAAGATAGCAGTAAAAACACAGTTATTGTGAAATATTTCAGTTTTGACAAACCAATAGTTTTTGACTGAAACCTGTTTCACTCATCAATTCTCCAATCAGCTACATAAATAAAGCATTTCCATATTGAAATAAGAAATGGAGATAGATCCTCATTTGAATAAATTTGTGTAAGTTACAGGGCAGATATTGGAAATTTGAGTTTGGGGGTTTAACACAAGTATTAGTAGAACTAAACCCAGGTCCAGTTAGTTTCTCGTGAACCTGAGAATGCAGTAGCACTGGTGGAACTGATTAACCATCTTCCATTAAAAAACAGGTTTATGATGCAATATTTGGCTATTACTGTGCAGAAGAAAGAAGAACACAAAATCTGAGTTTCCATAAAAGCAACATTGTCAGTAAAACTATTGAGTTTTAGTTTTATGAGGAAAATTGGAATGTTTCCAAAAAAGTTTTCAAAAAATTTGGAAGCTACTTCTGTGGAGAAAAAAGTTGTACTTACGTACAGTATTTCTCTAGCCAATGGCATAACCAGTGGGTTAAAAAACTCATCTAGGAGAACAACAAGTAGTTCATGGGCTCTCATTCATTGTAAGAAGCAAAGCAATTTGTTATTTATTTGTCTTCAAAGCCCAATTCAACACAATATTAAGTTGTCCGTAACAGATACTGACTGAAACAGATGAGAAACATCACCAGATCTTGGACAGCAACCTAATGTGCAAAACTATATAGCATGAATTACAATTGGAAATTACTGAATTGCTATAAGAGGAGTAAAAGCCTCCTCCCTCTCCTACGTGTAGAAATTAGCTCTGGAATTGATGAATTCAGGGCCTGTATCTGCCTGGTTACTTTGAAAGAAGCACAGGTAGCCTGTCGTCCTTGGATCAAGTAAATTTCTAGTCCTCTTGCCTTTAGTGGTATGCAAAGAATTGAAGAGAAGAAGCTTGGAAGGGAATTATAAAAACCTGAATTCAGTCCAGCTGTTCAGAGAATACAGGCCATGCAGAGCTGGAGATCCTCAGTAACTGGTATGGAACAACGTAAGTGTGCCAGCAGCCTAGTCATATTGTCCTATATTACTCTAGATACCAACCTGAGTCTTTAAAAACATTCTAGTATTTCACATCTACTTTAAGGATAATGACAACAAATTAATTACAATGATGTTCATTCACGCTCAGCACACTTATAAGTAACTTTCCTTTTAGATAGGCAGAAAAACAGAACTCTTTCCAGTCCTCACAGTTGTAGTAATACAATAAATTAGATGACAGAAAGGATTACACTGCACTTTGTGTGATTATTTTACAGACCAGCTTTGCTGCAACCTTCTCCATTTTCTGTGCATCATCAGCCCTGAGCAAGGACTTCTCACTGGACTCAGACTTGTCTATGTGACAAAACACTTCCTTGTAGTTAATTAAAATACCTATTAGCCTAGACTGACAAATTATAAAAAGTACTAACAGAGTATTCACCCCTGGATGACCATTACGATCAGTTTGCCTGAATAATCAGGTCAAGATATTTCTTCATTTTCTCTATACTTTCATTATTTTCCAAGCACTCTGTTTATACTCAAACAATTAGATGTGGTAAATAAAATGCCTTTAAATATTTCCTGTTAAATGCAGTTTGAATTTTTATTCTCCAAGGCCTAAAACATGGCTGAAACTGTCTGTACATTAATACAGTTGCTTTTGCTCTGTAATAAAAATGGAATGCTGGCCCTGTTATTCCAACAACAAATTGGAGCTAGAGGGGAGCACCAAGAGTCCCTTGTGCTGGGCAGACTGGAAAGATGTTGGGGGCCTTGTGGGTATGAGCAGGGTGACCCTAGATCCAAAATGCAAAAAAGACTGATTTCAGAAGTAGAACCATTGCCATTGGTGGTGGCCCCCCACTGAAAATGAGATTCATGCCAGGTGACTGTAATGTATACTGTATAGATATAGACAGCAATCAGCTTCAGCCTCACAATCCTAAAAGCAAAGCGGATTTTGACATAGATTTTGGTGAGGATAGGATCTCATGACAGTAACAGTTCTTTTTCATTTCAGCTGAGCAAAAATTTGTCATTGTTTCAGTATTCAGTACACCACTTTTTTCAATGCAATACTGTGGTCTCAAACAAAGCTAGTTAAATAAATCCAGAACATTTCCATATCTACCAGCAACTAAAATAAAGACTGAAAGAAAGAATGTCTCTTACTTAGCTAGTAACAGAGGACTTGAAAAGATAGTGAAGAAAAAGAGAGAGCTGAAGAATTAAATCATAAAAAAAATGAGTAATTTAAATACAAGTAAGCATTGAAGCCTTGCACCCGCACCTCTAGATACTAGCCCACAAAACTCCACTGATCCGAGAACTGAAAGAATGAGCCTGTAACTTTGGAAGGAAGTAGCTTATTTCTGCTTCCCACCACAAGACAACATCTCCAACCAGTGACAAAAGCCCACTCCCTGCTTGAGTAAACAAGGAAGGTCTGAGTAGCAGGTGCACTGGAAATCTACTCATATTCAACATACTAAATAATGAAACAAGGTTTCCTACTGTGCTCCATCATTCCGGAGACAGAGGAAGCAACTGCTTCTTGTTGGGAGATAACTGAATCACTATCAGTTCTAAAAAGGGGGAAGGACAGACTTCCATTAGATGCTTTGTTAATGTTATCAGTTCTCTTATTCATAGCATTGAGTTTCATTGTGAAATTCCAAATACATAGTTACTAGTGCCACATCCATTTGATATCTTCAATGGTAAATACTTCTTCCACCATTTGGCAACTTGGGTCTCACTCTCACAAGTAACACTTTTTTTAGTATCACCACCTCCACCTGGTGGATATTCTGCAGCATATATTTTCTTGAAGGGAAAGAACAGGATTTTCTAATACAGGGGGGTTTTTGTCCTCCCTTTCGAAATATAAGCATTAAAATGTCTAATATTTAATTCCTTTTACATTATATTAGCTGGTGGGAAAGGTCAAATATGCTGAAATGTCCATCTTTATTCACAATTAATTGTCCAAGAGAGGTTTAAAAACCTCTCTGTAAGAAAAGGAATTTAATTGGCCAGTGACCTTTCCTAAACCATAACGTACTGGTATTGCACATAATCATGTTGGCTCTGATTGTGAAAATTGCTTTTCAAATGAGAAAAATAAATAAAATACATAAAATAAATTGGGACCGGTTAGTAATAATGGCAACTGTAACCTAGAGAAGACCTAGAAATGTGCATATGCAATACATTTTGATGCAAGAAGAAGAAGACAATATGAAGTATGAGTTAGCTGCAAGATAAAAGTAAACATAAGGTGTAGAACAGGTTTAGAAGTAAAGTAAGGAACTGAGAATCAGAACATCTCTTCCTGGCCCTGATTTTCTATGGGACCATGTGCAAGTCACCCCATACCTTTAATACCTTGGTTTCTCTATCTGAACAAAAGAAGCAATCATATAAACCTATGCAAAGACTTTTAATTCCCTGATATTTGTAAAATCATCTGGAGTCCTTGGACAGATGCAAATATGATTATTGTTTGCAAAGTACTTGAGCAAACATCGCTACATTTTCACAAGAACATTCTCAACTGTACTGACAAGCCCACAGTTCTTCACAGTAATGAGTTCAAAAATTTTGCAAGATGTTCAAAGTACTTTGCCAGCATTAATGAAACTTACCAAAAGAGAAAGAAAGGAAACCTCAGCTGAACTTTCAAGGGTGTTCATTTAAAAGGGTGGGCTACACAAACCAAACATCTCGTTTCAGAGTTCACACCACCAGAAGTAAGAAAAACAAAGGAGGAGAAATACAAACATACTAGCATTGATCCCCCTTCCCTGCATTATAACTCTAGCACTTAATTTCAGTTATCAGGTCCCTCTATTTCAGTTAAATTTACCTATCACAGATGATGCAGTCAGGAAACACAGTTCTGTAATTTAGCACACATCAGTGAGCAATGAATCAGCATCTCCTATATGGTCTTGTCTGGCAGAGCTTACCACCTCTCAGTGTATTGCTGGTCCCTATTTATTCTCATTGCTTAACTCATTGAGTCCTGTGACACAGCCCTCAGACTATTACCCTCTACTGCTCTTCCATGTCGGGGGCGATGAAGCCACAACACGAAGTCCTAGGGCAATCAAAAGAGACTCCAGGGCCTTGGGACGGCTAGTAAGGGACTCCTGAGCACAGGTTTTCTCCTCTCTACTTCCAGTTGTGGGAAGTGACACTAGAAAGAACAGAGGTACGCAATCTATTAACTCATGGCTCCGTGGCTGGTGTCATCGCCACAATTTTGGTTTTTTTTATAATGGGATGGCCTACATAGCACCAGGTTTGCTAGCATCTGATGGGATTCATCTTGCTCAAAGGGGAAAGAGAATCTTTGCTCAGGAGCTTGCAGAGCTCATCGACAGAGGTTTAAACTAGACTCGAAGTGGGAGGGGGATAATATCAGGCTTGCCCGAGAGATGCTGAGGGACGATGTGCCACGGTTAGAGGGAGCGGGTGCTAGTGAGGGCACTCAGCCTGTGTCTCTGAGATCTGCGGTGTACACTGGGGCACAGCTGAAGTTGTACAGAGTTGAGCTAGGGGATACTAAGGCAATAGGAGCCAAGAGGGAAACACCAGTGAAACACCTCAAAGCACACAAGAGGTGTTCCTCTATGGAGAAACGGACGACAGCCCAGCTCAAGTGCATCTACACCAATGCACGCAGCATGGGCAACAAGCAAGAGGAGCTGGAAGCCATTGTACACCAGGAAAACTATGATATAGTTGCCATCACAGAAACATGGTGGGATGACTTGCACAACTGGAGTGCGGCAATGGATGGCTATAAACTCTTCAGGACAGATAGGCAAGGCAGGAGAGGCGGTGGGGTAGCCCTGTATGTTAGGGAGTGTTTGGATAGTTTAGAGTGATGTTTAGAGTATAGTTTAGTGATGATAGGGTTGAGTGTCTATGGGTAAGAATCAGGGGGAAGGCCAACAAGGCAGATATTGTGGTGGGAGTCTGTTACAGACCACCCAACCAGGATGAGGAGACTGACAAACTATTCTATAAGCAGCTGGGAGAAGCCTCACGATCGCTAGCCCTTGTTCTTGTGGGGGACTTCAACCTACCGGATGTCTGCTGGAAATACAATACAGCAGACAGGAAACAGCCTAGGAGGTTCCTGGAGTGTGTGGCAGATAACTTCCTGACACAGCTGGTGAGTGAGCCAACTAGGCAAGGTGCCCTGCTGGACCTCTTGTTCACAAACAGAGAAGGACTTGTGAGCAATGTGATGGTTGGAGGCTGTCTTGGGCAGAGTGATCATGAAATGATAAAGTTTTCGATTCTTGGAGAAGTGAGGAGGGGAGTCAGCAGAAGTGCCACCTTAGACTTCCGGAGGGCAGACTTTGGCCTATTTAGGAGACTGGTTGACAGAGTCCCCTGGGAGGCAGCCCTAAAGGGCAAAGGAGTCCAGGAAGGCTGGACATTATTTAAGGAGGAAGTCCTAAAGGCACAAGAGCAGGCTGTCCCCAGGTGCCAAAAGACGAGCTGGCGGGGAAGAAGACTGCCTGGCTGAATAGAGAGCTCTGGCTCGAACTCAAGAAAAAGAGGAGAGTCTATGACCTCTGGAAGAAGGGGCAGGCAAGTCAAGAGGACTACAAAGGTGTTGCGAGGTGGTACAGGGAGAAAATTAGAAGGGCCAAAGCCCAACTAGAACTTAATCTGGCTACTGCCGTAAAAGACAACAAAAAATACTTCTTCAAATACATCAGCAGCGAAAGGAGAGCTAAGGAGAATCTCCAGCCTCTAGTAGACGGGGGAGGGAACACAGTGACAAAGGATGAGGAAAAGGCTGAGGGACTTAATGCCTTCTTCACCTCAGTCTTTAATAGTAGGGCCAATTGTTCTCTGGTTACCCAGCCCCCCCGAGTCAGAAGACAGGGATGGGGACCAGAATGGAACCCCCATAATCCAGGGGGAAATGGTTAGTGACCTGCTGCACCACTTAGACACTCACAAGTCTATGGGGCCTGATGAGATCCACCCGAGAGTACTGAAGGAACTGGCAGAAGTGCTCACCAAGCCGCTTTCCATCATTTACCAGCAGTCCTGGCTAACTGGGGAGGTCCCAATTGACTGGAGATTAGCGAAGGTGACACCCATCTACAAGAAGGGCTGGAAGGAGGACCCGGGGAACTACAGGCCTGTCAGCCTGACCTCGGTACCGGGGAAGCTGATGGAGCAGATCAT
The DNA here is from genome assembly GCF_034638445.1 of Ciconia boyciana. Lineage (NCBI taxonomy): Eukaryota > Metazoa > Chordata > Aves > Ciconiiformes > Ciconiidae > Ciconia > Ciconia boyciana. The sequence goes on from NC_132941.1 coordinate 18,347,184, forward strand.
CCTGAGTGCCATCACACGGCATGTAGAGGATAACCAAGGGATCAAGCCCAGCCAGCAGGGGTTTAGGAAAGGCAGGTCCTGCTTGACCAACCTGATCTCCTTCTACGACAAGGTGACCCGCCTAGGGGATGAGGGAAAGGCTGTGGATGTTGCCTACCTAGACTTCAGTAAAGCCTTTGACATGGTTTCCCACAGCATTCTCCTGGAGAAACTGGCGGCTCATGGCTTGGACAGGTGTACTCTTCGCTGGGTAAAGAACTGGCTGGATGGCCGGGCCCAAAGAGTGGTGGTGAATGGAGTTTACTCCAGTTGGTGGCCGGTCACAAGTGGTGTTCCCCAGGGCTCTGTGTTGGGGCCAGTTCTGTTTAATATCTTTATCAATGATCTGGACGAAGGGATCGAGTGCACCCTCAGAAAGTTTGCAGACGACACCAAGTTGTGCGGGAGTGTTGACCTGCTTGAGGGGAGGAAGGCTCTACAGAGGGACCTGGACAGGCTGGATCAATGGGCTGGGGCCAGTTGTATGAGGTTCAACAAGGCTAAGTGCAAGGTCCTGCCCTTGGGCCACAGCAACCCCATGCAACGCTACAGGCTTGCGGAAAAGTGGCTGGAAAGCTGCCCGGCAGAGAAGGACCTGGGAGTGTTGGTTGACAGCCAGCTGACTATGAGCCAGCAGTGTGCCCAGGTGGCCAAGAAAGCCAATGGCATCCTGGCTTGCATCAGAAATGGTGTGGCCAGCAGGACTAGGGAAGTGATCGTGCCCCTGTACTCGGCGCTAGTGAGGCCGCACCTCGAATACTGTGTTCAGTTTTGGGCCCCTCACTACAAGAAAGACATGGAGGGGCTGGAGCGTGTCCAAAGAAGGGCAATGAGGCTGGTGAAGGGTCTAGAGCAGAAGTCTTATGAGGAGCGGCTGAAGGAACTGGGGTTGTTTAGCCTGGAGAAAAGGAGGCTCAGGGGAGACCTTATTGCCCTCTACAACTACCTGAAAGGAGGTTGTAGAGAGGTGGGGGTTGGTCTCTTCTCCCAGGTAACAAGTGATAGGACGGGAGGAAATGGCCTCAAGTTGCACCAGGGGAGGTTTAGATTGGATATTAGGAAAAACTTCTTGACCAAAAGGGTTGTCAAGCATTGGAACAGGCTGCCCAGGGAAGTGGCTGAGTCACCATCCCTGGAGGTATTTAAAAGACGTTTGGATGAGGTGCTCATGAACATGGTTTAGTGGTGGTCTTGGTAGTGTTAGGTTTACGGCTGGACTCGATGGTCTTAAAGGTCTTTTCCAACCTATACGATTCTGTGATTCTGTGATTCCAGTGAGTTTTAGCATTAGGCTGGATGTTTTCTGATTGCAGTGTTTTACCTTCTGTTGACAGGTATTTGTTAAGAAAGGAAATGTGCATCAAAGTAGTGAAACCTAATTAAATTGAGAGAGATTTTAAGAAGCCAATTAGGAGAAAAATTCATTGCTCTCATCTGCCTACCAAGTACTCGATAAAAACACAACTGTGCTTTTTGCTGACAATCTATGTAGAAGAATAGGGCAAACCTGTAACGTTTTTACTGATCTCCTAGGGATTGCCAACAGGAGTTTCTGTAATGTTCATGCTAGAGAAAGACAACACCACGCACTCTCATTCACAGACTGTCAGGAGCACCTCATTCCTTTTATCTGTTGATTATGACATTAGCTCCAGTTCACACTCAATGGTGAGATGTGCCAAGTTAATAGTAAGAAACAAAAAGCTTCTGGGCAGCTACAGATCACTACCCTACCAGCAACATCTAGACCTAACAGCCACCAGGCTGCCATGCCCTCTTACTGTGAGAGGCAAATAAAAGTTAGCTGTGACAGACTCATTATCCAGGCCTCTGTCCAGAAGCAATTATACAGAGAAGTCCCACCTTTACCAGCTCCTTCAATTACAGGTTTTCTGTTTCTGCTAGGAACATTTATCACTGTAATACATTCCAGCTGACCAACTTGTGTCACACCAATCTCCAGAGATCTGACAGATGATGGTGGATTTTCTTTGCTACTTCCTAAATTTCAACAAGTGACATTGATAAGGGGATACATAATGGGGCGAGGACTTCACTTTTTTCCTCTTTCATAGTCAATCTCCTAACAGTTTTGTAGTCAGGATCACATCAGTTAGCCATCTCCCTCTCCTGACTATAATGTCTCAGAGACACCAATAAAGACAAAAACTGCTCCAAAATACACATGCTAGAGTCAAGTGAGCAAAGCAAGACAATCAAAAACTACGATCCCACCTGACCTTGCAGTAATAGGATCACATCAAGATTAGTTTATGTCATAGATTAAGCCCACTGAAGTAAACTAATCTTTCTGCAGTCAGCTAAGACTATATGTTTACTCACCATGCTGGGAAAAACTCAGGAGTGTAAAATGCGTTTTTCCCAGCATGGTGAAAAAAGATGGAAGAGACCATCTAGACTGCAGCTACATGAATGTTTAGCGCACTTACTGCTGCACTAGTGACCTTAAGGTGGCTTCAGAAAGGAAAAGCTCTTTAAACAAGTTTTTAAACTACATCGTGTGATTGATGAAAAAAAAGTATATTCAAGTCAGCACAGCACTGTTATACTAAAAGGCTCTTATAGACTACTAATTCACTTTTGGGCAATCAACTTTTTGTCTGAGCAAAGCAGCACAGACAGCTTCCAGAAGAGAGAAATTCTGCACATCAGCACAAAGACGCCTTGCAGGCAGTGGGACAGCCTTCCTTTGGCTGTCAGAGAAATATTCTATTCAGGCTGCAAGCAACAGGAAGCTCTGAGCTGTGGCAGCTCTGAGCAGGAACAGCATAACTACTGTGCTTCTCTGCCCATGAATACAGCAGCTGGTGACTCTGCTTAACTGCAGATGTACTAGCCCACTTCTGTCCTGCCATCAGTCCCTTTGCACAGCTATCGCCAGAGCACCACACTACAAAATGGGTGTTTGTTCCCCGCTGACTACTATCAAACTACTACTTGCCCAATCAGTAAGAGTAATGGCATTTGTCCATCTGCATCTGGGGAATAAGGTACATCTGGGGGCATTTTCTTCCTCATAGGAAGTTCCTTTCTAGTGAATAGATCACACTTCTCTAGAAAATGTATTTACCAGTCTGCATATCTTTAGGAGCTGTCCATTCTGCCATCTCAGTCCAGGCTGCTCACAATCCTTTTGTACACTTCCTTCTCTCCTTCACCTCTATTAATTAAAATGTATTCCAGGATATCTGTTTTGAATTCTCATCAAAATATCAACATCTGACTGAAAGAGGGACTGGGGGAATTAATACAGAAATAAAACATGTTTTGGCAGCATTTCCTCACATGCCTTTGGTTTTCTACTCATGGAAACAATCACAGCCCAACGTCTCCAGATAACATGGCTAACAGTTGTACCTGTGAAAACACAATAACCAAGATGCTGAGCTGACACCAAAGATACTGTTTTACTGAAGGCATAGTATAAGTGGGACCAAAAACAGGCTGTGCAAACCTCTGGGTAGTCACCACTGCAGAAGCACCAGAACAGCAAGGTCCCCGCATAGGAGAGTAACCGCCTGTCTCTGTGTCACCATCATACTACTGCTGCCTAATTTACCCAGCTGGTCTATTTTGATTTTGATTTTATTTTATTTTTAAAGAGCTCCTGGCTCAGAGATAAAAGTGCAAAATTTAAAATTAACATATCCACTTACTGTTTGCAAACATACATACACATATCCAGTCAATATATTCCTGCTTATTAGTCTACTTGAAGCTTTCCCTACATGTCCTCAAGAAATTTCATCTTCATGTGCTACAGGACAACAGAAGTGCAACAAATGAAGTCTTCAAAAAATATCTTATGAGTAGATAGTGTCTTGAGAGCAAATTCATAAATAATGAAGTCCAAGACTAATTTGACAGAAGATGAAGAGAACTTCATCTAACTACCAGAAGAAATTTTAGTTCAGCAAGAAGTACCGTGTTTTGTGCTGTGCAACAGAACATGTTGCTTTTTACCTTAGCAATTACTACAACCTTCTGGGCCCAATTCTACATACTTTACAGGTGTTGAATTCTCCACATAAAATTTACCATAGTTCAGAAACAAAAGCAGTGGATATTTAGGACTTAGGGGAGAGTTAAGCATAGACTGGCTTTATGCCGGCCCTCAGCAGTAGGCTGAATTCCACCTTTAATGAAGTCGATATGAACTAGGCTTTTCCAGGATCTGCAGGATTGGGCCTGCTGTTAAATTAGAAAACTGTTATATTGTTTCACTGCAGCCAAGTAATTCTCAGCATACACACATTTTATTCATTTATTTATTAGTAGGGAATAAGCAGATACAATAGGAATCAACCAAAAGGACAAAATAATGCAGTTATCACATGGTTGTATACCTGTCAAATGATTCCATTTAGCTCTTTGCATGTGCAGGCATTAATCACCTCTTTGCTCTCTGTCTGTACAGTATCTAGCTCAACAGGGTCCATGCCTTAGCATTCTGAGATCTTACCAAAAATTATTAAATCAGTACCACCACATGCTTAAGGTCTTTGTTTTTAATCAAATCCATTTGGAAAGTAAGTGTACATTACCTTCTCACTATCCACTACTCCCACAAGATTCCACTAAAAATATTAGTATTAAAAGGAGAAAACACATTCAAGGCAGTAATATTTTTGCATCAACAGGATTATTATTCCCTAATAAAATTCAGGAAACTGAACAGCAAAGGACTATTTTATGAGGACACATCTAGTTGTAACTGTGAGTGAAAAAAACCCCAAACTGAACAAGGAAGAAACATGGTGATATGGCAACTTGAATCATTAGTATTTTTAAGATGAAAACTTGGCTCAGCTTGATGCAAAAGGTTTTAAATTAGTTGTGATGGAAGTCTGACAACTGGCTTGAAATGGGAACAAGACTGAAAGCAACCATTTGTAGCTTTGAACACATGCATATGCAATTACTCCTGATGACTATATCCCTGATTGAGTCCATTTGTAGACACTTATCCTGACGATGTGTGACTCTTGCTTCCTTAGCTTAACCTACATTTTATCTGACATGTCCTTCAAGATGGATTTTTGGAAGAATTATGTTTGCCCACAACTTACTTTTGAACTTTTAATTTCCAAACTTGTGTAGTCTAAGGAAAGGGTGAAGGCACATGTTGATATCATTCAAATTGGTATTACTAGCAGAAAACTGTATTATCAAGCAAGATTTCTGCAGCAAAATTAACAAGAAATTTCAAGTAGAAAGGCAGTTTGAAGAATTTCCCATTGACATCCCTGAAACTGGTACCTAGGGCTGCAAAGAGAATGTCTGAGCTGTGTGTTTATACTTATGACACACATAGTTGCATAAATACCCAGCAAAAGAGTGAGTCCTCACAAACTAAACCAGATATAACCATGATAGACTGAGGTTTTATTGCCACCATGGAGCTCTCTTTGGTTTGGCTGATAAATAGGGAGTTGCTACATCCACATTCACTGGTGCTTCCTGGCTGCTGCACACTGCTTCAGTCCTGCAAAACTCCCAAGCTGTCATCTCAGTAACAATGAGGTGTAGGCAGTTTCTCATCTGAGCCACTCAAGGCCCAGCTGGTGACTAAGCCCACCGCCAAGCTCCACTTCAGCAACCACATAATCAATACAGATACAAGGAAAACTACTGTATTGATCTAATTTGATTTTCTGTTATGTGTTCATCTCAAAGTAAGTGTGACCATATTAGATTCCAGTGAGATGAACTGCAAATGTTCAGAAATCTATCCCTTTGCTTCAGGTCAAGGAGGACTGAAGAGATAATCATGGCAGTGCAACAAAAATAACACCAATTAGATAAAATTAGTTAATTTCAAATCTTTGCCTTGCATCTTGCTTACAGCATCAGCCATTTTTCATTCATCATCTATTTCTTTTACTGTTCTATGTATCAGCAATGTTTCCTTCTACAAGTATGAGTAGTAAAGAAACCTGAACTTTGATAAAGCACTTAACAAGTACATATCAAAAGATATGTATGTACCTCTGTACTTTTTCCTCAAGCATGTTTCAGATGGCTAAAAATTGACTTTCATTATTCATTTTGAAGATATCAAAAAGAATCCTTCTCTTCTTTTAACTACAAGAAAGACAAAGAATGTCTTTGCTTAGATAACATATTCCAGGTATAAAAAAATGTTATTGTATTAAAAGAATAGCTCAGATTTAAACTACTTAGGGTGAATCCAGGTTCAAGTGTCAGAAGACATACTGGAGGAGAGAACTACCACTTGGGAGAAAAACCCAGGTAGCTCTCATCTCACTAAACGTAGAATAAGCCTTTTTAGCATCCTGCTTTGCAAAAGACCTTTGACCGAAGCAAATGGCCACTCAAACAGTGGTAGAACAGAAGACCACATTTCTTTTCTCAGTTGTACCCAATCTGTTCATTACCTTCCTGTTTTCTTTAAAATAGAAAAATGAGAAGCACCTACCTTGTCAGACTTGAAGAAAGCACCATACCCTTAGGATATATGTTAGTTAATATAGTAAGATAATGTTTAGTTTAAAATCAAAGTATTCCCCATAGCCCTTAGCATGCAGAGGTTCTTTTAGCTCTGCTAGAGCATGTGCAAACGTCTACTCAGGGTATTAGAAAAGGCTAATTCCTAATTCCCTCAACTAAGCCTGCTTGCTGCTATGGACTACTACAGGCTTTATTCCTATTAGAGACTTACTGGTTGCTCAAGGTGACAGTGCTGTGTCACAGGTAATCGTGAAAGTGGTAAATGGTAATAATGGTAAATGGTAAAATGGTAAATGGTAAAAATGGTAAATGGTAAAAATGGTAAAAATGGTAAATGGTTTCTAAAAATTTAGCTTTGAGTACAAAGATCAAATAATTAAGTCTGTAGCCTTTTAAGCCTAAAAACCAAGCAGGTAGTTATGTTTTACTTTTCCAGTATTAGCTGATATGCAACAAAGTCACATACCCTTACCATTCACAAGCCAAACTGTCACTCAAAGAATCAATGACAGCAGATTGGAGCAGGCTGATACTACTCCCCAGATGGAAGCAATCAGAAGAAGAGGAGAAGGTCAAGCCATGTCAGAAAAAGGAGTGTTTGTGTTAATTTTTCAATTTTGGGTGTAGGCCAACTAATCTTTTCTAATTGTGTAACTTAGAACCAGGCTGATTACCAAACAATAGAGCAAATCCTAGGAGGGGTTAACACCTGTAACTGCCATCTACAGCAGGAACAAGAACAATGGTATTGATTGGAGACGTGTTGTTTGATGTTTCTTGCTACTTTGAAAAGAAACAAATACCTAGCAACCTATCTGTAATCATAATGAAACTCTCATGAAACAGCTGAAAATGTCATTATTCAGTAAGGCATTCTCCAAGGCATATGTGAGCACAGACATGGAATTTAATGAGATTTGTGCACCACAACTTGTATTTCTGTAAGGGAAATTTTGTATTTTATGTAAATTTTGGCAAAAATCTAAATGAGGCATTTTTTGTTTAGGTTGACTTCTACCATCCTGGCGTACACTGTTTAAACAAACTATATTGTGGCATTTAGCTTCAGGTAATATTGAATAATCTGTGCTCACCTGAACTACTGCATTTCATGATAGGATGTGCAGCTGGCTGCCTATCTGCCTATCTCTTTGGTGGCACGTGCTAAGTATCTCACATAATTAGTATCTCATCTGGCTGAATTGATAGGATGCCTTCTGGAAGCCACAAGAACACAATGTGACATGAATTACCCATGAAACCTGGAGAGAAACAGCATGTAAAGCTTTCCACTTCATGACTAACTTCACTATTTTAACTTTGAGCTCCTACAAAATGATTTCTTGAACCACCCCCATTTACGGGGCTTTACATTCCTCCTTAAGTTCAAATCTTAATAGGCTGTTTGAGGATCATAATGCTTCCAGCCAGTCCAGGTCTTAACAGTTCTCTGGTCTTTTCCCCCCATCCTTTCCTAATACCGATCAGTTTCTATTTCCATTTTCTAGTACACAGTCCAGACAGACTGCTTTTGATATTTAATGAGACCCTGGTCCCCGCCTGATGTTTTTAGCTAACATCTCATTACAAATGAGAAATAACAATTAAAATATTGCAACTGGACATAATTGCATCACAGACTGCAGACAAAGAATTCCATTTAGAAAACACATACATGAACTAGTAATCCCATTTTGATCAACTTCAAATTTCTCCTTAACTTCAGTAAGTCTGGTGTATCAATATCTTCCAGAAAATTAAAATATTATGAGAGCCCATACAGCAAAACCTGTAACTTGCAATTAACCACCTTCAGTTAGTGTGCAGCATTCAACTATCTACTTTACAAAGTTAAAACTATTAGATTGTGCAGCAATTTTATGTACTGATGTTAATCTTTAGACACTCCCCTGATATTCAAATTCCTTATGGTTCTATTAGAGAATACAACATGTGCTATGGAGAAACTTTGAATCATGAATAAATTCTTTAGAGGTTTTCTTCTAGCTATTTCAAGCAGGAATCTATGCAACCATGACAAAAGAGAGAGAAAGGAAAGAAAATCTGTTCTCATCGTAGCCATTCTTTCCATGGCTTCTCACTTCCTTCTTTCTGGTTTTAGAACACCGAAGAGCTCTCAGATATGGAGACATCTATGTCATAACAACAGCTAAGCCTTTTTTCAGTGGGAAGTACTACCATGCCCATGAGCCACAGTCCCTTTTTTTGCCTTTTTTCCCCCAAAGGATGTCTCATGAGAATTTAGTTAAGAACAAGAACTTTCTTAAACATATTGAGCACCTGCACCAGAAAAATCACATTCTTAACTGTAGGTACGTGATTACTTAAACAAAGCAATCTTTGCAGGACAGAGTGCCAGATAAGAAGCTGCCTTGCAAGTAAACCTTTCATTTTGCTTTTTTGTGAGAAAAAAAGATGAACTTAATGGGCAGGTGACTTTCCACAGAGATGACAAGACAGTTGTAGGAAAAGTTCTCAAAGTCTATCAGGTGTTAGTCTGTCAGTAGCCATTCAGCTCTTGTCTGAAAGGCACAGAATAGCACACTTCCTATAACCGAAATTACTCTGAGGTATGCTACTTTTGAAACAATGCTTTAGTTTCCATAACTGGGAAACCATTTAAAATTAATCTACTTCGTAATTAGCAGGCTCAAATAAGCTACCTTCAGAGTCTTATTTTCTGCACAGCAGCACATGCCAAAGTGAAAGATAGCATTATACAGATTTATATACTGTTCTAAATGTAGATGGTTTCAGTTGTTTTGCGTGTCGTAAAGCAACTAGAAAAGTAATAATTAATGCAACCACAAACAAACCTTTAATTATTCTTCACATTTTATGCGTTCTGGAGATGGATGTTCCCATCTGGTTTCTCACAGTCTCGATGACACACACTGAGTCCTTCTGTTCTAGGCACCTTTCCTTTTTTTACCTCTTTCCTGTGTATCCAGCCAAGCTTCCCTACATCATTCACATCATCAGGCTCCAGCAGATGGAGCTAGCAAGCCACTTGTTTGGCTTAGATACAAGGGAAAGATAAACAGGCATCTAGTCATTAGATTAGACTGCTATTAACAGTACTAGCTGATAAGAACTTCTGTGCAAATCAAATACCCCTCTGCGATTTGTTCTTCCTGAAGCAAAATGATGGGCAGTTTCTTCTCTACTCTCCTACTTTAAATCATTGATCTCATATCAGTACTTTGCTTATCCCTTCTTCACAGAAGCATGGAAGAAAGCAGACATGAAGAAGGCAAGGTAGCTCTGTACTTCAGTCATTTTTTCTTTTCATGGCCAAATTCACAGTTTACCAGGGATATGAATTCCCTATTTAAGTAATTACCAGTCCCAGATGTTACTAAACCGCAAAAACATGGATCTATCTTCACCTAAAAGGAAGGTGAAGTGACACATTTAATTTAGACCAATCTGGCAGCAACTCGAAAAGAAAAATAGGTCAGAACACATCTTGCTGGCACCCCAGAACAAGCCTCAAGAAGGACATGAAGATTATGGGAGAGAGAAGAGGATTAATAAACTGAATTTGCAGGGGATCCTGAACTTTCTATTGCAGAATGAGACAAAGCTTCCAACACTGAAGAGGAAGTAATATGTTCTCTGAAAGTTCTTGTGCCCTGGCTGCATCCTCAGCTAATTATTTTCTTAGCGTGCTGGCTAACAGTGCAATATGTCCCGAAGCAATGGTAATATCTAATCCACAGAGCCTTTATTAAAGATCATAAACCGAAAAAAATTCCTGCTGGAACACTGGCCTTTAAAGTGAGTCTCTGAAAATGGGAGCTACCAGCATTCAAAAATATTATTTCCCTCTACCTAACTAAAGTTAAGCCTGTGTAATAGATTCAATCAGATAACATGATCCAAAAAGATGTATTTCCATCTCCTTATACAGAACTGACTATATCCCTGCTCTCCATACTGCTTAATCTTACTCCCCTCTTTGATCTACTGGGCCATACACCTAGACAGCAACCGCCGAAGTGCAATTATACCAACAAAGGCTGGAAGGTCCAGAGCAACAATATGTGGACAACAGATTACACATTACTTGCCTCAGTAACTCTTATGGCTACATACCAATAAAGGCAGATTCTGACATGTAAGTTTATTTCTCACAGAAGCAGCCAGTGAAAGAGACTCCTGGAGATATTTTTTCAAATTAATTTTCAGGTAAATCAATGTTTTGAGAATTTTATTTTTAATACAATCAAAATTTTATCAGCTGGTGAAGGAAATGCTGCACTAACTGAAATGAGAGTAATGTAATCATGATCAGTTGAGACAGGTTGTGGATACTGATCTATTTGAACTGTATGCTGCTAGGCTGTCAGCAATGTAAGAGTAATTGATGTAGCAAAATCTAGACAATAATAAATGAAGAAAGCAGATAAATATTATTAAGAATGAACTACTGTTACAACAAAACTACATTTTACAGGACCAAAACAAGAATTCTGGCTAAGAACCCACTGCCCCTCTAAGGAGCAAAAGAAAACTGCTGAAGACAGAATAATACCATTAGCAGTATCTTGTTAGAAAATTAGACTTACAGCTGGTAATAACAGACTCTTAAAATTATTATTACATTAACTTCTGGAAAATACATAAGGAGATTTATAGTTACCGTAAAAGATGATTGCTTCACTGCTATTATAACCAGTATCAAACTCAGCCATTAAATAATGTTAACTAGAACTAGCCTAAGAAATTAAAGATTTTGACTAAGGCTCTGCTTTTAACTAGCTCAATTTAAAAAAAAAAAAAAAAAAAAAGAGAGAGAGATATGAATGTTCATTTTTGGGTTTGGTTAGTGTTCACAGGTTCACAGATTCAGAGAATGCCCAGCCACTGGTCAGGATGCTGGACACAAAGGTAATTAAACAGGTTAAGATCCCCAGGCCTTCAGACTTCTCCCAGAGCATTTGCCAATTCCCAGTGAGGCATTCAGAATGTTACAGTTACCACCCTGGCCCATCAATCTCCCTCCAACTATTCTTCCTTCTTACCAGAAGGGAAGCAGGTGCTTCACTGCATTTGCATACAGACTGAGAAGGAACTGGGTGATTCCTAAGCCAAAGACATCTCTGTGAGCAAACCTTATGGCACAACCACATGATCTCTATTTCTGAAAACCAGGTCTACCTTTTAGGCAGCTAGCCCACATACCAGCTCTACTGCTCAATGCTTTTGTTCTTAAGCTTGCATAGGGGAGAAGAATTTTTAAGTCACTGTCTTTCTCATCTGCAGGTACAGTTTGGCTTCTATCTGCTGTAAACAGACCGTTCTGTGGTCTGCACAGGTTCTTGGTGTTCCAAGCAGAAGGCAGTCAGAGCACACAGTGTTCATAACACCTCGACTGTGGCCCACGTTACAGCGCAGTCAGGCAGATACACTGGCACACAGCCATCATCTTTTCTAAAAGAGTCCAAGGAACAATCAGACAAAGGAAAATATATGCTTTCCTTCTGGAAAGGATCCTCCTAAGGGACAGCTTCCACTTGCCTATCCTTTTATGCTGCCAACATGGTACAGAGGGACCACGTATCAAAGGAAAGCTGATCTCACAGGCATTTTCAACTATGGGATGTCTTTGCTGGAAATAGGGGGGGGTGAGGATTCTGAGATGTCTTGAAGGGTTTTGGGGAGCTTGGGCAATGACTGAGGCATTTTCCATAAGCTCTGAGAGTAATTTCATAACACAATTTGAATAGTGCCAGTGTGGCCCTTACTGCAGTGAGGCAGCTAGGCAACCTAAAATGGCTGACACAAGAAACAGGGACACAGTCAACACATTGTTTATTCCTTTTCCTCCCTAGAAGATCCCTCCCAGTCACTCTGTGTGGCACTGTTGCAGGGCAGCTTTCCCTCCCATCCTGAGCACAGTTCAGTGACACAGGTAAGTCATATATGGGATGTATGATGCGATGCTTGTCCTCATTCCCTCTAAGTAGACAGCTCATGACTGAGCTCAATAGTAGTAGTATAAAGCAGAGAGGAAAAAAATAGCTCTGCCTCCTACACATTAATTAGCCTTCAAATCTCTGCAGCACATCTGTTTTGACATCTCCAGCAGTCTTATCTATGTTAGGAACTAATTAAAGTTAGGAGGAAACACTCTCACCCATACCTTAGCACATTTACCCAAGGAAAAGGGGCCTGAAAAGCCTGAAGTCAGGTAGAGCACAATATGCTGGCAGCTTCTGAGGACCCCAATGACAGTTCAGGTATAAGAGGTCTGCCAGGGACAGGACCACAGGGCACGATGTTGCTGACCTATGTCAGACATGAGATACTGTCTACATACTGTACATCTTCCTAGCTGCTGAAGCTGTCTAGAATCATAAAAGCGGAAAAGTAATTTAAGTTGTCTTCCCCCTTGCTAGGTTGCGGGTCTTGTGCTCTGCTTCTTACACCTATGTCACAGTATGGGCCAAAACTGGCATTCTAAAAAACATGACTATCAATTAAAAGGCAAGCTGATTCTTAAAAAAAAAAAAAACAAACACAGAAAGAAAGAAAATTATGGGCAGTTGGATTCCCAAGCTGACACTTTTGTTCAACAATGCTAACCAGAAGCTATTGCAATAAAAAGTTTTACTGCAACTACTACTGGAATGACTAAAATTGGAACAAGAGAGAAAAAAGTATCCTCCGTTGAAGTGGTTAGTCTTATTGTTTTATGATTTCAGCTACACAACTAGTAGCTAACTGATTATTTTAGCCATCAGCTGTGGCTTAAATGGGGTATTATGAATGCTGGCAGGCCCACTTACACATAGAGGAAACAGACTTCTGCATAGCTTGTAATCCAGAAATGAACAGATGACTCTGTGCAAAGTCTGGTTCTCCTGATCTCACACTGATGTCAGCTCCAAAACCAACATTTCCTTATTCAAATTCCTTAAACACTGGCCTACTTTCCATATTTGTATTCAGAACTAAAAAACTGGAATAAACAGAGAAATACTGTACAGGTGTTGTGCAGATCAAGATCTTTGTTCCTGCTGGGATAGGTGGGGTTTTGCACTTTAATTGTGCTGTTAAGAAGTTTACATGAGTCACTGCCTCTCCTCTCTCCTGCCTTTCTAACGGCCTTGCACTATACCAACAGGCATGTGTGTGAGGCTACCATGGGTGTAGTAAAAAGAAACTTGAAGAGTTCCCGCAGAGATACCAATGCATCTGGTGATGTTTCTAATCTTGATTTAGAATGACAACACGTAAGAAGTTGAATTGCTAATAACAACAATAAGAAGGAAAATAGGTAATAGTAATGAATCCTAGAGAATCCAAATTAGGAACTAAACAAAAGTACCCCAGCTAATCTCTCTGAGTGCTGGCACTCCAACAGTTATTTGATAGTCAAGGCAGAATAAATAATAAGCCAAAATTATTTTTTTAAATTAATCTTTTGGGAGGGGGAAGCAGGAAGGGAATGTAACTTGTCTTTGTGGAATGTTGTCAGATGAGAATTAAAATTCCAGTCTTTACTGAGGCCTCTGCTGGAATGTGCAAAACACTGGGTACATTCCCCTTGTGCACATACACACTTTGTGTTTTATTTTTCCATGGCACGCTGGTTAAAGGCTCACAGCTGCATTCTTACTTGGTTTCTCAGTAATCTTGGTACATAAACACAGTGACACCCAAAGCTGCACTTCTCAGTCCTGGTGCCTTGGCTGAAATAGAAGCCATTTGACCCAGGAGTGAGATACATCTGAAGGGCCATGCTGGGACTAGGAGGAAACTGCTGTATGGGATCATCCTAAGGTTTAGTCTGCTGCCTCCACCAAAAGCTTCTCAAACATGCTACCACAGATGGGTTAGCAAATCTTCAGTGGTCAGCAGTGGGACAGTGTGAGGCCTGATAGAGCTCTAATTTCACTTTCAAATGGTTAGAATTTGGCTTATGCTCCAAAACACCAAAACATTTGGCTTATGCTCCAAAACACAGTGTGATAGACAATGTTATTCATCATCTATCACACTGTTGATTGCAGTTATTACCCAAAGCACTTACCTTTCACAAACAATAGAGTATTCTTTCCAGGGATAGGAGAGGAGGAGGTGAGGGGAGATACTATTTTTCTTCCCATGGTAGTTTCCCAGAAAATGTAGTCTGAACACCACAGACAAGGAAGGCCTGTAGAGGGGACAAACACATCCCTTCACAACAGGACTGTTCCACAGTTCATAACAGAATTATATAGATGTTTCTCCTAATACCAAATAAACAAACTACACAGGCCACTTATTGTAGGCAACTATTCAATAAATCACAAAATAACACTGTGCAATAATAAAGTCAGATGCCAATTACTGACTCTTTTTACAGTCCATTCCCACTGAAGTCAAAGGCAAACTTCCAAGACAAGTATAAATGGAGACTTGGAGATGGATTTGTTCAAGTACTTTTTCAATAGATGCCTTACAATGCAGACAATACTTTAAAAAAAGTCACTGTATACCTTAATCCCACTTGCTTTGCTGAAGATGAGTGAGATTTGCAACTCTGAAAATCCCACTAAATATTATCTGAATTTCCAGGAGTTTAAACAGCTTTGAAGAAATGCATTCATGCATGAAATTCACCCTGTGTTGGGGCCAGAAGAGGATTTTACCAGCTCCATTGGGAACTAAGGTATACTGAGGCCTTGTGACGTACTGAGCAGGGAATCTCATCCTCATCATACTCTTTAAGGTTGCACATGCCATGTTATAAATTAGTGTTAAAACTCAAGATGCCATAATGTAACTGCCGTATTTGAGAGGAATATAACAGATCACAGCACAGAGCCAGGCTGTACATGACAAACAGCAACTCCTCACAGACTCTGTCAAAAATTATGTTCCTGGAAGCCCCACAGTGCCAAAGGAGATTCCCCTTGTATGGGAACTTTCCAGAGACAAGTACTGTCCAGTTAGCAAGGGCTGGCAACAGAGTCCTGCCCATTTGCCTTATCATGAATTGGAATGAGTCGTTAGTCACTAACTGCAGGTTCTGTCGGACTCACTGAGGGCAATTAGGTGAACAGTTGAGTTTAAATTTTAACTCATAGATACAAAACGTTGCTTTTCTAAGAGTAGTTCAAGTACACTTCAAATTCCACAAGAAAACCTCTATTTTCCATGGCAGAAGAGCTTCCTAGTTCTTGCAGGAAGCAAGTTTCTCATCCATATTCGAGAAAGCACTGTGCTCCAGATGACTGCCACCAAATACCATTTAAACCAATCAATGAATTCCATGAGCACAGACACTAATGAAGTCAGTTTTCTATGGTTCTGTATCTTATGGGCTCACTGCTGCATAATAACAGATGAGCTTATGATACAGTCTCCCTCTCATATAATTATTTGGTCTCTTCCATACTATTAGCCTATTTAAAGTAGTTTCAGACACTGCTTTGCTGTTAAAGCTAGCCAAAATTAGCCAGGGGAATTTGCAGGAGACAGACAAATGTCAAGGTTGCATTAGGTCTCCCTGATTTAGGAATCTAGGCTAAAAATAATCTATCCTCTGCACAGCTATTGTTAACCTGCTGTACTGTTGGGAAAGACCAGGAAGAGAAAATTCTTAAAATTCTGAGCATGTCTTCTCTTACTCTCTGAATACAGAAATCAGAGTAAATTCTTTTCTGCAGGCCAAACTCCAGTCAACCTAGGAAAATACAGGATTCCCCAGATCTAATACTGCCTAGTGCCAACAGAACATTGCCCGGGTCACTTCCAGAGAACAGTCCCCAAGCGTATGTTCCCAAACACAGACATGCCTACCCATTTATTTGTAAAGTTAATATTTAACAGTTCTGACCTCAGTCACTGGGGGAGCCTGTGTTTCCTCAACACAGCATGGAGAAAAGCAACTTGCTTCATTGGAAGACACAGTGGAGTGATGAGCCTTTTGCATTCACAAAATTCACCCAGGTTCCATTTGGCTGTGCTTCCATCCAGACCTTAAGAAAGTCAGGAAGAGGATAAGCTTTAAGTGTCAAAAAGAACATATAGTCCGTTGTCCAAGACATACCCACTTACAAAGCCAGTACTGCTACTACATTATTTTAGACCTGGGTAAAATCCTTTTACTTCTCCATCATAATTTCCTTGTTAAATGAGGCAATAGTATATACCATCATTTCCTGCAGTGTATTTTTCAAAGATTATTTGTTATCTATAGAATTTTGAACATGAAAGTGGCCAGAGTGAACTAAACATTATTATATCTTCAAGAGCAGAAAACTGAACATATTTGACAGGTAATTTGAAGTACATGTGGGCAGATATTTTGTAGCCCACATATTCACTTTCATCAGTTATTTGTTCTTCTTAAGGGTCTCAACAGAACTGCTTACATTTTTCTTTAATAAATCTGATATTTAAAAAGCCATTTATTTAATGACTTCATGGAAACCTTAAACTATTAAAGCTCAGCTTGGAAAATCCTTTTTGTCACAACTTGCAAGCTTGATTCTTCACTTTCTCACTACGTGACTACTTGTTCATTGCTCACTGAAAACAGTAGAAGCCCTTTAAGTTACTTTAGATCAGACCCTTACAGCAATATAAGACCTCAGTTAAAAAAACAAAATTAGTTCTGATTTACATTAGCAAAAGTGAAGGAAGAGTTGCAGACTACAGTCAGACCTAAATTAAGATCAGAAATTTTGCCAAACACAAAAAGGAGTTTTAACTACAGTCACAGCTACACCTACAGCTACACCTTATCATCATGTCTTACAGCTGCATTGTTCAATATGCTGATGAAAGCCAGGCACATCTGTTTTGGTTTTTTTTTTGAAGCCAACATAATTGATAACCTCACACATTCTATTACTCTCTCACTAATACTTAAATGAATGCAACATCCACTTTATTTAATTACAGCAGCATAGAGAACCCACAAATGAAACAGGACACTTCTAGTCAAGGCAAGATTATATGGGTGCAAAACCACTTGTTCACAAAACTGTCCAAATCTAATTACCATGTCAGATATACTAAAACCAGAAACAACCCACAGTATGAAGCCAATCTTTCCAAACTTGTATAACTAGCTTTAAAAAAAAAATTATGAGAAAAATTTAATCTTTACCATATCTCTTTTCTCTATGTAAAACAGGTTAAATTCTGACAGATATTGTTAAAATGTATCCCTTCCTTCTGTGGTACTAAACATGTTTGAAAAGGAGTCTGAGACAGATCTTTAGGTACCTCCAGAGTGGGATGAAAAGTGAAAGGACATATGGTCCATTTTACCATCAACTGTGAAATTATGAGCTTTTATTGTTTTCTCCCAAATACAATCTTCTCTTTATGTTGTTTTTTCATTAGATATTTTCAGACATGACTCTGAAGAACTTTTGCAGTCCCTAAAGCTTCTAGATTGTAAACTTCAAATGCAACACATCATGAAGAGTAAATATTTGCAGTGAAATACGCACTTAGAGTTTGATCAACACAAATGAACTTATACGTGCACTCCCATCAAATTCAGTGGGACCACTTGATTAAGTAAGGACCACCACAACACAGAAACATTTGAGCGATGATGTCTTTCGATCACCTGTTATATGAGGTGCAGAACTTATCTAAGTAGCATCTAAAGTACTTTTCATAGTACGCAAAATAATAATCGATCAAACAGTCCAAAAGCAAAGAATACGAGTCCAACAGCAAAACATAAGAGTGTAAGCTTCTGAAAGTGAGTTCTGAAAGTACCATAAAATTGCTGTCCTTTGAAGGGTTACAATTTGGTTTACTGTGTTTCCTCTGTTAGTTCACTGAGCACTTCTATTCAGTGTTTTGGTGTGATGGCAGGATGACATCAAGGCTGCATCTGAGTGATGATCCACACAGACAGAGTTGCCCACACTAACAGGCCAGTCTCCACTAGAGTCTCTGACACGATGAAGAGTCAGCAGTCAAGTCTAACAAAGGCCGAACTTCCTATCTATCAGCCAAAACATTCTGACTGAGCAAAAAGTACTACAAATCTCCCCTACAGTTTGGCACCAAGAGACAGCTAGGATAAGCCCAAAAGAAGAATATGCTGCAAATAGTAAGCAAAAGCTATGAGAAAACAGAAGATTTGTCATCTTTAGTAGCCTCCAATGGCATGATTTTTAGGGAGACTAAGTGAAAGATAAAGTTACCATTACTCTGCTGAAACCAAAGGCAGAATGTGAGTGCGCAAAGAGCTGAAGTCCGGCAGATAAATCAGGCCTGCAGCACAGGTATTCTTACTGTCACCTGAAGCTGAACTAATCAGTTAAGCTCTTTTTACACTCAGAAATATAATTTTGTATTTCAGCTTTACAACAGACAGACCATAAACTCCGGACCAAAATTCCCCATGCTTCAAAACAAACTTCAGTGGAT
This sequence comes from Ciconia boyciana, assembly GCF_034638445.1. Taxonomy (NCBI): domain Eukaryota; kingdom Metazoa; phylum Chordata; class Aves; order Ciconiiformes; family Ciconiidae; genus Ciconia; species Ciconia boyciana. The sequence continues at coordinate 18,366,132 of NC_132941.1, forward strand.
AAATCCCCTCTGGCAACATACTGAGATGACTAGTCTCAGTACAGTGACTGATACTGCATAGCAAAATAAAGGTCTGTAGATATGTAGCTGTCAATTTATTTGGCTCAGCTGTGTTCAATTTGTCAACTATTCAGAGAAAAGATGACACTCCAGAACATGCATATGCAAACAAGGCTACCCTTGAACGACTTCCTCATTTTGTCTGTTCATTTAAGAACGTATGGGGCACTCAACCCTCTCACCATTTTCAAATGACGTTGATCTTTTTATCTAGTCTCAGAACTACGCAACTTTTTTGGTGTGTATGGTTCTAGAGACCTGTATTTATCCGAACAAATCCTGTCACGAGATACCATTTGTCTATGATTATTTAACATGTTGTGACAGAAGCCCATGTTGTAATGCAGTGGGAATTTACTAGTGGACACTTTTGAAGAATAACATGGTGCCACACTCTCAAGAGGTTCATAAAGTATTTGTAGAGTAAATCACCCCTCCAAAGGGCAAAGGGCAAAAGCATTACTAATGCACACTTGAGACTCCTGTTCTAATGCTGTGGTTTAAAGTGCTGAGGGCGTTCCTGCACTTAAGAGATTACTTTTGCTCTCTTCACCCTGGACACCCCCAAGGTAAATGCTCTTTGCCACTGGCTGATTTGTTATGTATTAAAGGAGCTGGTAGCAAAGGGTATGGGGATGAACATAGCATTTGTCCTGAAAAGCCAGAAAATCCCCTAATACCCAAGAAAGCTATAAAATTGATGTCTCAAAGACACTCCCAACTCACTCAAACTCAGTGACTCATGCTCATTTGGTGTAACACAGCTTTGCTGGCAGAGGCATTAAAGCAACTGGCCTTATTTGCAATGTACGTCACACTCGGGCAGCTGCTGATCAGACAGATATCACTAGTGCCAAAAGTGGTTGGGTGGCAGAGTGCATTCAATTGTGCTCCAGGGTAAAGGAGGAGGGAAGCTGTTCTACATAGGGGAAACAACCTGCTGCTTTTCAGATGAAGACTGTAGGAGAGATGCAAAAGTGAAAGCATCAGATGTTGACACCCGCTCTCCCCATATCCTCTACTAATGACAGAGATGGGGCATTGGTTACTAGATTCATCCTTTGTTAAAAAAGACTGACAATATGTAAATAACTTGGGGGAGGGGGAATTGTTGCCACACTCCAATGGACTTGGACTGAAATAAAGACCATCATTTTTTTATAACAGGAGTATTTCTCATCGTATTGAAATAAAAAGCATATGGGAATTAAAGTTGCAAGATGCAGGCTAACCACAGAAGTATTATTTGTAATATGCAGTAACATGCTACAGTATTTTTGAAGGAAGTAAAGGAAAAGAAGAGATACATGTTCCCTTCCTCCACAATGTCTTTTTCTGTCTAGGTTCACACAGGATACTGAAGCAGATGGCTCTAATCCAGTATGGCAATTCCTACTTCTCATGCAGCACAGCCTCTTTTTCTCTTTGATTACAGGGGATATACAAACACATTACACTGTTATACAGCCTTTAGAGTGAGACAAAGGCGCTTCACTGCTTTTACAAAGTACAGTTTGTGTGTAGTAAATGATACCCCTCTGTGGAAGGAAAGCATTCCATTCCTTTCTCCCCAGATCAGAGCGTGGGTGGACTGCTGAGAGAACACACGTCGGCGTTTTACTTGCATGTTTCCCATTTACCAGAACGAAGGGAAAACTCTTGCCTCTGCCGTTAGAGCAGGTGGAGATTTCAGTGCCTATCCCTAAACCCGTGGGAGGAGAAACACGGGGGGAGGCAGACACTGTTCTCCCCTCAGGAGAGAAGGGACAGGACAGAAACCCCACTTGCCTGCAGGGCAGAACAGTACTGTTTCCTGTCCCCTTCCCTCGCCAGCGGGAGCTGCACAAGTGTTTGTGGCTCTGTGGCGGGCAAGGAGGGACCATTTCTTCCTCGCTCACCCCCACGCCCGCCACACGCACGGCGCGCAGGTGGCAGACGCGCACGCAGGCCTGGCCCCAGGCTCTGGCCCAACACACGGGCTCTTCCTCGGCTCCTCTGCCCACAGTCTCTCAGCTGAGAGAGGCTGTGGGGAGCCGGGCGCGGCGCTGTGGCCGGCCACGGCCACAGCCACGCGTGTCTCGGCGGCCCGGCTGGCGGCAGGGGCGGAAGCTGCACGCGGGCCCCGGCAGAGGCGGGCGGCCCGCGCGAGGAGCACCCATCGCGTGTCAGAGGGCGCTCCGCCCCCGCCCCGCTATTAATAGCGCGGTGGCGCCTGCGGCCGAGGCGCGCGCGGGGCATCCGAGGACAGCAGCAGCGCCCGCTTAAACGGGCAACGGCGCCCTCGCCGCCCTGGGCCTCCTCTTCGCGTCTGCCCCCCGCCCGCCAGGCCCCGCCGCCCGAGCTCGCTTCGGGCTTCATCCGAGGCGCACACGGACTGCGGGCCCCTCTCGTTGCGCCGGTGGGGCCCACCCCGCTCTCCTCAGCCCAGGGAGGCCGCCTCGCCGCCGCGAGCTCCGGCTTTTTCGGAGCCTCCCCGGCTCCGCTGCTGGCTGGGGTTTTCTCCTACGCGGCCTCCCCGCCCCGGCCCGAGAGCGCGGGCTGTCTCTGCTGGACTTCCTCCCTGCTCTTCCTTCGGGTTCTCGTGTTTTAGTTGCATTGACATTAAATATATTACAGGCCATCTGTTGAGATTGAGCCTAGTAAACAAGGATATACTGGAAATGGCTATCAAAAGCACCCACATTTCACATACTCCCTCATTTCTAGCGGTGAGAAATCTAAAAAGGAACATATCTGAAGACCAAGAAGCAAAAGCTTCTGTGGTTTCCATCTTTTCTATACCAGTACTTCTGCAAAAACTTGCCTAGAGTTAGGCCTGACTGATAGAATACAACTTGCAGTGAGGTACATACATCGGTAGTGGAAATTTCACAGAATCACAGAATCATGTAGGTTGGAAAAGGCCTTTAAGATCATCGAGTCCAACCGTAAACCTAACACTACCAAGACCACCACTATACCATGTCCCTAAGCACCTCATCCAAATGTCTTTTAAATACCTCCAGGGATGGCGACTCAACCACTTCCCCGGGCAGCCTGTTCCAATGCTTGATAACCCTTTCAGGGAAGTAAAATTTCCTAATGTCCAGTCTAAACCTCCCCTGGTGCAACTTGAGACCATTTCCTCTCATCCTGTCGCTTGTTACTTGGGAGAAGAGACCGACCCCCACCTCACTACAACCTCCTTTCAGGTAGTTGTAGAGAGCAAGAAGGTCTCCCCTGAGCCTCCTTTCCTCCAGGCTAAACAACCCCAGTTCCCTCAGCTGCTCCTCATAAGACTTCTGCTCTAGACCCTTCACCAGCTTCGTTGCCCTTCTTTGGACACGCTCCAGCCCCTCCATGTCTCCCTTGTAGTGAGGGGCCCAAAACTGAACACAGTAGTCAAGGTGCGGCCTCACCAGTGCCGAGTCCAGGGGCACGATCACTTCCCTACTCCTGCTGGCCACGCTATTTTTGATACAAGCCAGGATGCCATTGGCTTTCTTGGCCACCTGGGCACACTGCTGGCTCATAGTCAGATGGCTGTCAACCAACACGCCCAGGTCCTTCTCTGCCGGGCAGCTTTCCAGCCACTCTTCCCCAAGTAGCATTGCATGGGGTTGTTGTGGCCCAAGGGCAGGACCTTGCACTTGGCCTTGTTGAACCTCATACAACTGGCCCCAGCCCATTGATCCAGCCTGTCCAGGTCCCTCTGTAGAGCCTTCCTCCCCTCAAGCAGATCAACACTCCCACACAACTTGGTGTCCTCTGCAAACTTACTGAGGGTGCACTCGATCCCCTTCATCCAGATCATTGATAAAGATATTAAACAGAACTGGCCCCAACACAGAGCCCTGGGGGACACCACTTGTGACCGGCCACCAACTGGAGTAAACTCCATTCACCACCACTCTCTGGGCCCGGCCATCCAGCCAGTTCTTTACCCAGCGAAGAGTACACCTGTCCAAGCCATGAGCAGCCAGTTTCTCCAGGAGAATGCTGTGGGAAACGGTGTCAAAGGCTTTATTGAAGTCTAGGTAGACAATATCCACAGCCTTTCCCTCATCCCCTAGGCGGGTCACCTTGTCGTAGGAGATCAGGTTGGTCAAGCAGGACCTGCCTTTCCACTTGACTGGGTGTTGATTTTGTCAGGAGGAAAGTGGCTGAAGAGGAGAGCTTGCCCCTCTCTCATGTGATCCTCACTATCGTTTAGAAAGCTGGGATAACCCAAACAAATAAAGACCTTCAAAGCCTTAAGTAAGTGTTCAAACCTCTTAGTTTCTGCTAAGATCAGAAGGACATTACCCTGTATCTTCTGAATGCAGAACACATGCTTTAACTAAGGTAAAACCCTATCAGACAGAAGGGCTTCGATCTTATCAGCTGCCACCTGCACAACAGCAAGGATCCAGTACACCTTTATGTACATCTTTGAATTTGCAGTTCAGCATGAATTTCACCAGAGGGTCACTAAGAGGAGGAATCCATATTCTGTGAAAAGGACTACAGAGTTATACTTAGCTATGCACCTAGCTTACCAGGAACCTACATTAACTGCCGATTTCCACCTCTCCCTCGCTCTTAACAAGCCACGACAACTTGGTACACTATACTCAATCTTTAGGGCTTAAGCAGAAATTATTGGCTTTGCCCTCAGCCTAACTGAATTAAGTCAACCTTGAACTTTGCTAGATGACTAAATTCATAATGTAGTCAGCAACATTTGTGTTTCTCTAAGTCCTCACTTAGTGGCCTGGACACAGCATTTTGACACGAGCTGCTGACTACTACCCTTCTTCCTACTTATTCTAGCCTGATCATGCATAGAAGCCAAAATGAGAACAGAATTAACTCAATGTGCCCACTCGCTGGAAATCTTGCTCTTGCATCAGGAGTGCTTAGCTATCTTATACCTAGCAGGATTATCGTTAATTTTTTGAGAAATTAACTTAATCACAACAGCAATAAAACCTCCTGCCTTCTCACCTCAAATACCCTAATTTGCCTGTAATAATTATGCTACCTTTTGCTCCATTTTCTTGCTGCTAGTATCACCGTGCTTCTCACAGACTGAAATCTAAACACGCCTTTTTTGATCCACATGAAGGGAGTAGACCCAATTCTGTATCAACAGCTCTTTTTCTGTATCTGCACCTCTTTGGCCACCCAGAGCTATGTATCCTCACTTTTTATGGGTTTGGGATTATTTCACACATTGAAATTTATTATGCAGGAAGAAAAGAAACATTCACGTATACATTTAAGTCATGCTAGCCTTTGTGTTTCTATGTTCCATTGTATGACCTCACCATGCACTTACAGTGAGTATACACCCAGATACACAAGTCTACAACTGCTACTATAATTACTGCTATCCCCACAGGCTTTTAACTGTTTAGCTGACTAGCTATACTGCATGGTGGCACAATCACATGTGATTTACCAATACCATGAATTTTTGGTTTTATTTCCTTTTTTTTTTACCATAGTTGGACTAAAAGTCATTATTCTGGCAGATGCCTCACTGAATATTGCCCTTCACAGGATCTAATATATTGTAACCTGTTTCCACTACATCCATGGATGCAGTCTTCCCTGTCCTAGTGGACTTTACACACCAAATCCCCCTTTCTACAGATCAAACTCTTCACTCAACAAGGGTAAAGCACACTTCACACTGTAGAGAGTTATAGAAGCAAACATGATGTTCCACCCCCTACTCCCCACCCCCCCACACTTGCCAGAATACCCTGACAGCAGACGATGCATTTTGGTAAGCCTATCTACTGCGTGTGATTTTCTGACGAGTTATGTAACATCTAGTCAACCAGACCTGGAACCAATACCCTTCATTTTCCAGTTTTCCACACCATATAGCCATATACACCTGAGCTAGAATGCTCTATTTCCAGTTTTTGAATGAATATGTACCTTTGCACTGACATGGAGTGAAACCCCAAGGGGCCAGGACAGTGGAAATACAGGAGCTAGTCCATATAGGCCTCTACAAACAAAAAGAGAGTTAGCGGGGTCTGTCTGGAGCCCTACACATTTAATTTGAAAGTATCCAAAACTGTTGTTTTTCTTGTAAAAAGCAGCTTGTTCTGGCCAACATTCTTTAAGAGGTCTTCGCCAAGTTATGAACAATGCTTCATCAAAACATAGTATTGTGCAAAGCATGTAGACATATGCCATAAAGGTTATGCTGTTATTCTTTCCAGCCACAGATCACCCTTGTTTTCATAAAGATGTTTCAAGAGGAACATCTAATTCAATTAATAGGATTCTTTCATTTTTGAAATTATGTACATACTTTTCAGATGCATCACCAAAGTTTAATCTCCAGCATGCATGCTGAAAATAATGCACCCAAGTTCACAGTGTGAAAAGTTACATGCAGATGAATTTCATATTCATGGTGCACACAACAGTGAATAGACAGACTACTGAGACAGGAAGTCTAAAGCAAGTCAGAAACCAAAGTAAGTTACTTAGCCTAAACAAATTCAGAGATAAACTAACCTCCCTACTTTGGGATAACATGATATTTTGATTAGTAAACTTATTTAGTCATGTGTGTATGAACAGGTAATGGTAACGGTAACAGAAAAAGAGGGGAAGAGTCCTTAAAAGGGAAGGAAAACAAAAGAGAAAAGGGCTACATTCTGTAGATCATGAGATGGAGTGGGACCAAAGGAGGACTGGGACAGTACTGAGACAGGTGATACCAGGGCCTGTCCTTTTACATTGCTGCTGATCACCAGTTGCCACCACACACCACTAGACTTCTCAGATGTGTGGGTCTGATGTGAACTGTTCAGACTACAGTGCTACCCGGACCATTACAAGGCTGTGTACAAGGAAGCTGGGTCAGTCTTTATGCTGGACAGCGGGGAGGATTCATTCTTTACATGGAGGTTTATACATACTTCACTCATTGTTGTCCCATTCAGAAATAGGTAGTTGTGCCTGGCATCACCACGTTCATCATTCTAGCCAAGCCTCAGGAAGGCAGAGGTACTGTCTGCAACTCTGGATGTGGTCCAGAGCAGACCTCAGCTGTGGTCTGGGATATTCTGGGAGGTAACATACACACATTTTGCCTTAGGATCCAGACAATTCTGGCAAACCCATGTACTTTTGGAAACAGCTGCTCCTCCTGTCAACAACAGCAGCTAGCCTATACAGAGCAAGAGGTGCACCTGGGCCCATACCACCCTCTGGGTAACTAAGCCTTAAACACCCTCCACCCTGGCCTATACAGATGGCATTCTTTGGCTAGATGGTTAAAGAAAGAAGCCTTGGGGACTCCTATGGGAAAGTGTATATGCAGACCTTGTGAACCATGGAGCATGCATTTATTCACCTGATTACCTGTACAACCCTGCAATCCATCTGTTGTAGTGCCAAGTTACTCCAAGGAGCATATACTCACTGACCACGACTAAACAATGAAAAATAATGGGATTGAAAAGACAAAAGCCAGAACATATGCTTAACAAAAATAAGCATTTTTCCTTCTTTTCACCTTGACATCAATGCAAAAGTTGGGAAAGACTGGGGAGCTTTACAGCACTGAACCTCCCTCACTATACTTTTGCAAGACAGAAAGTATTGCACTTTTAGGATCTTCCATCACCTTTCCTCTAGTTCAACTATAGCTGCTATTACTGGAGACATTTTGATTCCATACGATACAAACATCCAAATCTCTGTGAATTTCACGTATTTGAGGAAGGCAAGATTGTACTCTCTGGATCTAGCCAAGTCTCATACCATTTTGTTCTTGTGAGCCTTGGGACACACAAAAGACATGCATTACTCTTCTTTATTACTAGAGTTATTTTCACTTCTTAAGTTCATGGATTTGCATATGGAGAAAGTGAACATACCATGCTTTCCTTGTCCATGGTGGGTCCCTTCCAAGACCAATGCTATCAACAGACATCTAAGGTAACAGCCTGCAATCTATTTAACTGTGTGACATTTTCCAAAACATGCCAAAAGCAAATCTCACAAGTTGATAAGTGAGATACAAAACCACAGCTTAAGTGCTAAAGAAGGAATCTTAGTTCGTGCTTACTGAAAATCAAAATTTGTCTTTGTGTGGCTGTTCTGACAACTTCAGTAAAACATATAGTAACATACTCAGGAATTAATTGCAAACAGCAAGGGGTTAAATAAAAGCAGTCAAAAAAAAAGGCTCTTATACAGCATGATTTATGGTGGGGCTTTGAGTCTTCCTCAATACACAGCTTCCACAGATTTGAGTGAGAGTATAAAAGGGAGCACACAAGTTATGCTAGTTATGCTATGAGGAAAACATACAAATATATTCTCAAAGATGAAGCAGGCTGAACACAGCAAGTTCCATGCCTGTAAGAGGAAGGTAACACAGGCAAAAATATAGCTAAGAGAAAGATAGTATTCTTCAAGACGAACTCCACCAAATGACAGGATAGGAGAGTGGGTGTTATGACTGGCAAGAAGCATTCAGCATTTCTGCAAGAATCTTTTCGAACAAAGAGACAATGACAAAGGTAATAGGAACAGTGGAAGACAACTTTGAATGGGAGGTCAATAGGAAAAAAAAAAAGAGAACTAAAAAAGCCAAGGCAATTTAGCGAGAAAAAAGACAAGATATGTGTGTCTGTCTGTGTGTGTATATATAAAAATAAATAAAATTAACTACGTGAGCTGTTTGGAGCCTGTCAAATTGATAAGAAATGGCTGACATTGAACTAAAAATCTACCAAGCGAATGTCATTTAGTATTAAATTACATTAAATAGTATTAAAGAATGTGCACAACACTCTGTTCTCCAGGTTTTTGATATCTGTAAATAGTAGTTTGTACTGCAGGAACACCAAATTCAAATGCCTCTCTGCCTAACAAAGATCAGTACTCAATATGGCATGGCATTACGTGGCAGCATGGTTAGAAGTGGTGATGTTGTAGGTGAGGCTGTGGAGGTAGGGATGGAAAAACCCAACATTTACCAGAATGCTCTCTAGTTTTAGATTTTGCAATTTTGGGAATGCTAAACACTGGATATACAAACCACCTCAGGTCCAGCTGGAAGCTGTGAAAGTTTTGTACTTGATTTAGCAGCCTCCAACTGGGTACCCAAAATAAAAAGTCCAAAATGAATGGGGAGTTTTGAAACAGTTGAGATTAATGACTTGCCAAAGGCCACACAGGAGATTTGGCATCTACTGGCTTTACTACCACCTTACTCAGAAAAGCACATATGACAGGTAAAATCTTCAGTGGGACTTTGTTGTTTCAATGGCGCATTTCCTAGATTCAAGTAACATAATGGACAAGATATGTCTATAAGCAAACAGATGAATGGAAATAATATTTTAAACTTACATGCTTTTAAAAATATTTCTTAAGAAGGAAATAGTTTTCACCATTCTGAAAACATTATCCATGAGACACCATAAGGACATGCTGCTGAATGCAAGTGTTTCACAGCTTTTAACTTCTGCAGTTTTGGACCAAAGCAGTCTGTTAGCCTTCCAATGTTAAGGTCATTTAAAATGGAAATTGAACATCCAAAACCAAAACTGCAATTTCATTACTGTTTTGACAGTACTGTCACAGCTTTCACCCCATGCAGGAGGGCTGACCACTTCTTCCTGAACTACACCAAAGCAGCAAGCAAGTGATACTGCAGACAGGCTGCCGATAGAGCCTGCAGTGAGGATGTGCACAATCAAACCTCCAGCAACTACCACCTGGAATTGGAACACTTAACCTCATGGAAATATCTGGGCAGAACAACTTACAAACAAACCTCTCACTGTATTAACACACTGCCTGGCTAAATAGGTATGGGCTAGGAAGAAATCACTGTTTGCAACTCAGGAAGCCACACATCAACATAATTCATACTTGCACCCCAAAACTTAATCCCAAAGAAAAGTAAAATGTCACTTGGAGCTACTGAAAACCCTTGGAAGACATTTTTGCCATGACTGCTAATTCCCAGCTCCCGCAGATGAGATATGTCTTTAGGATTCTGCATAGCAGAGGTTAAGCCACTAGAGAGCTATCTAGTTGCTAAATTTAAAATAGAATTGGATTGTTTTACTCACAACTTTTTGTTTCCAGTCTTGTTCCTCAAAAGTCTGACTTAAGTCTTATTAAATACCTCTCCAGCCCTGTTTGGGATTTGGGACAAAGTGAATCAAGGTGAAATACAAGGTAACATGACAAGTTCAAGCAGTTTAGTTCATAGGAATCCCTGGGGGATCTGTAGCACAAAATATATTTAAGAGACCCAAGGCCTGAAAACTGTTTACTTTTGCACTGCACAGCGACATTGCACAGACTGATACTACTGAGGGAAAAGAATTGCCATAGTAAGCCCAAACCAGTACATGTCCTGTGAGGAAAACACTTTAGAGTTGTGGGCAAACCCTGAATCATAGGCATTAACTCAAGTTATGTATTTTGCCTAGGCATTAGCACAGGTAGAGATCAGACAGACACAATATGGCACCTGTACTGAGTATTTCTTAATCAGTTCATGTTACAGCTGCTCACAAACAAATGCATAATACCAAGATGTGATCCTAATTAGGGTTTCTGCATGTCCTGTGCCATGAAACCCTTGGAGGAGTACGTAGATTAACCAACATATTTTTTTTGTAATATGCCGCTTCTTTCCCACAAACTCCATATCCCACAGGGGTTAAACAGTACAGTAACAGAGTTAAAATAGGCACAGGAAAGAGCATGAGACTTAAAAATAGATGAGGAATCCAGCAGGCAAAGATACAGGAAGAGGTCTCAGACAGGCTGCAACAAGCCCATGGAGAGCTTTGAAAAAAACAAAACTTGAAATCCTTTGCCTCATTTAAGTCAGTGTGGGTTTTGCCAGTGCCCTTTTACTGAGGCAGTACTTCATCCAAAGAGATAAAACTTGGATTTCATCATCAAGTGAATGAAAAGCCAGTGTAGTGGGAGACAGTGACAGTCACAAACATTTCACTGTTTATGTGGAGTGCAGAGTGCGGTGGCCCTTGAAAGACACAGATTGGCTTCAAGTCTGCCTTTACGCAAGTCTGATAGCTTTTAAATGAAAGTATTAGAATAAGATATGCTTTTGTTCTGCAAGGATATGAACCTCCCCCCTTCCCTTGTGTTTTTTACGGAAAAGCAAGGCCAGAGGAAGCCTCACTGGGTTTGAAACTATGAAAGTTATTAATTTACCAATCTTTAGTCTTAATGCAACACTGCAGCAGACTGCTTAAGGGCTAAGGTAGTACAATGCATGCTTAGACACAAAGAACAACAAGACTAACTACACAGCTGAGTTTTCATACATCTTGCAGTGAAATTCTTCAGGCTCTTTAACCTACAGCATACAAGTGACTGAACTTAAAAAAAGCATAACCACTAGGTACTGTAGCAGCAATTCCTCAAACACGTATTTGCATGTGTTGACACTTCTGAAAGGAAGGCTGTTGAGCAGTTATGCTGGGAAATAAACGTTGCCTAACCCTGAAGAGTAACCACAGGAACAGAAAAACAAGTGTTACTGCAGCTGGTGTCTTCCTCCCACAGCACTAGTCTCTGACTACTGAAACAAAAAGACTAAAAGTCACCTGAGGGTCTAGCTGGTATTTTAAGTAACTTTCTTATAGCTATATAAAGCTTGCAGTTCAAAAGTCTAGTAACCACTTCCACCCCATTACCCTCCACCCCTCCAAAAATTTTGGCTACTGGCAAAACAAAATATGCTCTCTCTCAAAAACTTTCTATTAGGTCTATTTACAAGTGTGGCTCTGCAAGTTTAGCCATGATCTTGGCTGATGGGGACATTAGGGACAGCATAACTTACTTGTCCCCAAGCAAAGGAGTAACTTTCTGGACATTTTGGGCAAGGAAGGAGAGGAGAAAATCTATTGAAAGAGATGGTCTTCCTCCTCATGACCCTGTTTGCATCAAGTACTAGGACATATACATGCAAGAGGTTGAATTACTATGGTGCTGCTGCCTAGCCCCCTTCACAAATGAAGCTGCATCCAACCTTGCAGGCTAGTTTACTCTTTCAAGAAGCAGGTTAGTTTAGCCTACTCTCCATTACAGTTGCTACCTCCATACTAACTACAGAGCTTCTTGTGCAGACTATATTTACAGTCACCAAGTGATCACTGCCCTTTTTACACGCTGATATTTAGGCAGTTGAATTAGAAAGTTAGTCTAACCCAATGAGTCTCAAAATACAGATATGATCTCATCAGAGCCAAGCAGAAATAACTGCTTATTCTAGTATCTGGGTTCATGAGCCTGGTAGACACAAGCGTGTGGCCTGAAATGGACAGCAGCTGGAATAAATTTGGAAAACTCTGATGAAGATCATGGAATTTTGAAATGTTTTCTCAGAGAAAACCACCAAGTCTTCTACTAGTTAGCATCCTTTACCACTAGGATGTTATGCTGGAGGACACATGGTCTTGGCTTGAGGGGAGTAGAGAGGGCCAGAAATCAACAGAATCTCTCTTTGCCCTGACTTTTTCAAGGGTTGGGCTCAGTTTGTCTTTTCACTTTGAATTTGGTGAATAAACTTGAAAGAATCACCTTCCTTGGGAAGAGAACACGTAGGTGTGAGGCATCCTGAAAGGATCCAATCTGCCATATATAGATGAATGATCCATGAACCACGTGATGATTTGTAGAAACATTGGACTTAAGGCAAATGTGTGACAGTGCCTCAGCACATCTCCCTTTGATATTCCCAACTGGAAATAAACAGCAAGCGTAACAAAAGAGCCTCCCAGGAACTCACTTCCACCTGCGTATCATGCAAGCTCTTCAGAGGTTAAGATTTTCTTTCCCTCAAGCCATAGAATGAGATGGTAAGAATGAGATCACCACCAGATCGAGCTTTTGGCAATAAAAAAAGGAAGTGAAAACACATCATGGGTTGAGCAGCTCTTCTTTCATTTGTGGCTCTATATTGCAGATTGGGGAGAAGAATCACCTCCCAAATACTCCCCACAATTTAAATCCCAAGCACCTTCTGGCCAAGCAAAAGTCCATGAACATGCCCAAGTTTTCAGGGGTCAGATTCACTAAATCCACCATTGTATTGTAGTGGCTGGAACAGAAGAACCAAGTTTCTATAGTGGGAAATAAAGTTTGTGAAGTACCACATTCCGTATGCCCCTCTACTCATACAAAGCCTCATACAACAGCAACAGCCCCAAGCTGATAATTTAGCCTTTATTAACAGGTAATTATTTCCATTGTGTATAGCTCACGCATACATGACATGTAAGCATCATGAGTACAACTGACTAGCATACTTCCAAAATTCAGCACAACAAAAAATTACCTGATGCCAATCCAATGGTGAATACGATCCTACTTAATGAGACTGGCCCATGGAAGAAAAAGAAATGTGAAAAAAAAACTGTGCTGTACGTTCAAATTTCAGCCAAGAGTAAAACTGAAGCAAATGGCAGGACTTATACGCTTGCTATGAGGCATGAAGCCAGAGCTAAAAGAATTGCCTCTATTCAGTTTAGAAACAAGGAGTGGATAAACAATTAGACAATGGGTTTGGTGTACAATTTCATTGCACTGAGTCAGAAGCAGTGGGGACATACAGACTAGTACTGCTGGAGAACCGATGCTTGCATGAGGATAAGCTGCAGCACCATCACTTCTGATCCATGAGAAACAAAGAAACCTGGCAGAGATTGAAAAGCACCCCCTCCCCATGCCATGGATACCACTTACTTCCAAAGCATTCAAACAGTCCAGAACGCCTGCTACATTGCTACAGTTCTCCAATACCAGCATTAGACTAAACTGCATAGTGTAGTAAACACAGGGAAAACACATTGCAAACTCCTTTGATGGGCGGGGGGGTGGGGGAGATTTCCATACATTAAGGCCTTGGCAAGTACAGTCTTCCGCCAGGCCTGACTGCAATCGTGACTGGCTACTTTATTCACCTATTTCTGTAGACAGTGGCCTTCCTCCAGGTACTGCTGGTGCTTTTCAAGTGGAGTTTGCTTTCCAGCAATACCCCTCATATGCCTCCAGCAGCCATCCTGGGCCTCTGCAACAGCACACTGCCTTGCTGCCCTGCCTGTCACAGCACTGCCAGCTGAGCACTCTTGTTTTATCAAAATGCCAGGACTTTGGCCAAAGTTTTTAGTTGCTCCTTAAACAAACCCTCAGCTCCAGGTCTCATACCGCCAATAGCACATGCTATAGAAGATAACACTCCTTATAGCCGGGGTTTGCAGCACCTGTGGGTTATGTTTTCGTTCTCCAGTTTCTAGCTGTGCCACAATGCACGTAATGGGAAAAGGCTTGTGTAGGTACCATCCACCTCCTAATGTCAGCACCCCTCGGAAGAACAAGTTCTGGTTCAAAGCTGCTTTCTACCAGCAGACAACTGGCAATAATAGATAGCCGCTGCATGATCTAATCCACCTTCCAGTTACTAAGGTCAGCCTACTGTTTCTTTCCACTGGCTAAGTGTCCTTAAAACTAGATACAAATATTCATGTATAATCCAGAGTTTACTTGAGATGCTGTTGCTATAGTCTTGCTGAGCAGCATTACACAAGAGGATTTCACACAAGATTTCACAATTTCCTAAATTAGACTGTGCTGGGAGTGGAAGTAGGAGATGGGGGGAGAAGAATGCACATACTTGCTAGAATTAATTCAGTGTGACACAGAGTCAGAGCCATGCATGCGAACATCTGATTCAACTACAAACTTGAAACCAAGGATTTGAAACCCATTTTGCTTATTTTACACCCCCATTAGATATTTGCCACTAGAGATATTTGCCACCTACTGCTATCCGCTTGGGGGACAGAAGGAGAAAGGAAGGACAATATATTCTGTGAATGCTGCAAAACTCAAGCAATAATCTCCAAAATCCTTCACTTTGCACGCCATTTCCTGCTCATGTCTTGTCTTTGCTCTGTTACATTACTCTCAGTTCTTCATTCACCTTTTATTTTATTCCTTTAACCTCCTCCACCCAGAAGGCCCTTCACTGAACTGTAACCTGGCAAGTTGCACTCGTACTGGCCTGTCTGCACTCATACTGACTACAAGAGCAAAACCTACTCCTGGTAAAGCACGTCACACATGATGAAAGCACAGTTCTTCATGATCAGGTGGCCCAAAATGCATTGCACAAAGCTGCTGCTGTACTAGTCTGACCGCCAGCCCCTCTCAGAATGTCTCATCCTTCCTTTCTCTTCTCCCTGCTTATGCCACTTGTCAGATACTGATAAAGATTACTTATTTTCACTTGTAGCAAGGGAAAGAAAATGCATCACAACCTGTAGGTAGGAAGTTACTCAGGGATAACTGTTCTTGGTTTTATCGTTTCTCTGAAGTCTATGAATCCTAGAAAGAATGTTTTCCTTTCATTAGACAAATGGCTAGCTGCAAGCATTCCCTGCCTACAGACTGCCTAGGCACAACCCACAAACCTGGGCAGAAATGGAGTCACCAGGTTTTAAGGAGGGGCCACAAGAGGGATGTCTGAGCACAAATCCTGTCCTAAGGTGATAGGCTCCCTTTCCCCCTCCAAAAAGGGATTAATATTTTTATATATCTGGATTGAAGTTACAGAGATCCACATGGTTCAGCTGCCAGGTACAGTCAGCAGAGTAGCTCCTCAGCTTCCTCCAGGGCCCTAAAATCTGACAGAATAACCATAGTTTTTAGATTTTAACCTTGCCATAAAATATGGACCTGCCCTTTCTATCACCTATGGCTGGGAGCTGGCATGGGCAGGAAGGAAAAAAAAAAAAAGAAAGAGGAAAATCCTTCATCTCAAGTTGCTGGTACACGGAAATTTTGTAGGTAGTTTCATATATTATAGAAGAATACTTATTTGCACCTATAGCAATAGAGAATGACCCTTTGCTGTTCACATTGAAGACCAAAACATATGAATATTTTGAGTATATGGACAGAACAGTGCCTTAGGAAAAAGAGCAAAGGTATTCTGCTATGCAGCAACACTGCCCTGATATCTCCAGCAATGCTGTATGTAAATTCATTCACCAGAAGTTGCTCTTTTACCTTAAGTTTATGTGTGGCCTCAGGATCACCGATTGTGGCTACGTCCTTTTTGCTCTAAGGGACAAAATAGCATGCAAAAAAAAAATCATTTCTTGTAACCTTCTATTAGTTTAGAATAGAAGCCATTGCTGAAAATAACTGACAATTTGAGGGTTCAAGTTTGTGGAAAGTGCTAAAACACCTACAGTGGAAGTCCCAAAATCTTATGTCACTTTTGAAAAGGGAAAGTAAATACTTATTTACTTGGATGTTTCTGAAACCTCTACCCTATATACAAAAAGAGAAAAAAGGCCCAATTATGTAGGCCTCATGCTCCCAGCCTTCCTAAAGGGCAAGGAATGCAGGCCCTGTAGAGACAAGCACAAAATAATGGGTAAGGTTGCACTTTTTAGGAAGGTGCATCAATTACATGAGTAAGATGTGGATGTAAAGAAGCTGGCCAGTCTTCCAGCTATGCTGGCTCATTTCAACATCGCATCCCAAGGCTATTTCACTATAAACACATTTTACACAATGAGAGTGACCTCTTAAAGGGGCATTTCTTCACCTTGGGAAAAATATTCAGAACTATGTACAGGCTAAGGAGCACAGTGGTCTTACCTCTACCTACTTGCCTCAGTAACAGTCATGTGTTTTAATCTGTAT
Organism: Ciconia boyciana; assembly: GCF_034638445.1. Taxonomy (NCBI): domain Eukaryota; kingdom Metazoa; phylum Chordata; class Aves; order Ciconiiformes; family Ciconiidae; genus Ciconia; species Ciconia boyciana. The sequence continues at coordinate 18,382,899 of NC_132941.1, forward strand.
TTACTATCACTGGTACTGTTACACATTTAACTGACTGCAAAAGATCACACAGGACCCTAGACTCTAAGACTCTGCATTAACACACATCTTATTGCAGGAGCAAGGGCTCAATTGGTTGTCATTATTGAATTTTAATTTCTAGCAAACATATTCAAAACCAGTTCAAGACTACACAACAATCCACATGATTTAGTAAAGGGAAGCAGCAAGCTTCTACCTAAAGATGGTAAGTTTGCCCCTCACCACTCAGTTCTTTATTCATTTCAACATTTTAATGTTTGTTTCCTAAAATACTTGGGGGGAGGTGTCATGGCAACAAGCACTCACAACAAAGTGATTTCCCCTCACGCTGCCTTGAGAAATGGCCATTTTCCCCACACTGACAGAGCTACTAGCTAAATTAGGTAATGGGCAACTCCCAGAAGGTTGATAAAAATCAAAGACATTTATTAAGCCTTTCTGAGCCCTTGACTTACCCCCACCTCTCACTATAGATAAGCAAAGCACCAGATGCTCTCCCTCCTCTCTTTGCCAAGACCCCTGCTCTGAAAGCAACAAGCCTTCTTCCACTCCAGCACTCACACAGCCAAGCTATGACACTTCCCTCAAAGGGAAGCTAAACCTTCTTCTTTTTCCTGCTCCTCCTCCACACCCACCAGAGTCACACCCAACTCTTTATTAGACAAATGTTTTCCACTACCTTCTCTCTGTCTGTCTCTCAGTCTCTGCCTTAGCTCTTGCTGAACTGGGAAACACCTGTGTCTCCTGTTCACTTTAATAGCAAGACCTGTAGCAGGTGGGACTTTCCCCCAGACCACAAAGACTACCAGCACTGCACTGCTTCCAGCCCCAGAAGTCCCATGCTTCCTGGGGGAAAATAGCCCTTGCAGAACTGTAAGCATCTGCAAAGAGCCTGAAATATGAAAAAAAAAAAAAAAAAAGCCCAGCATCTTATGAAGTAGAGCAATACTGTAAAGGGATAGTAATTAATTGGTTAATTCTATTAGGCACAAATATGTTAACTAAATGCAGCAGAAGAAAAATGAATAGATCTCTTGAAAGAGACTATACTACTGTATAGCAGCATAACTTGAATGAGCTCACAAAGACCTAAATGCAGGGGAAGCGTTAACTCATGATAGTTGCCAAGACCAGGAGACACCAAATCACATGGCATAGTAGAGAAAGGAGACACTCAGAATTGTTAAATGTGTCCTTGATGGACATTATTGAAATGTCTTCTCAACATCTTTATCAGAGAATTAAATAGGCTGTCTTAGCTGATGAGTTATTTGTGGATATCCTATATAACAGATGCAACAGAATGACAAAACTCCACTGTGCTAAGTGTTCCTCTTCTGTCTCTGACCCACAGCCCTGGCTTTTGCACTAGCTTGCTGGAAAGGTGCACTTCTGCAAATATTTATTGGACCTAAATTAAGCAGAGTTCTGGCAGAAGGGCAAGGGGGTTGTTAAAAAATAAATTGGAGAATTAAGGAAAGGTGACATGGTGAGCCTATTCCAGATGGCAGGAAATTATAGAGAGGAGGCTCTTGTAACAGTGTTCCCACTGAATGCAAAACTGTAGGACTTCCCTACTCTCAATACCGCATAAACTATGCACAGGAAGTAGTCCTACAAGGTAAACTGCAGTATTTGCTTAAGCAAAATTTACAGTCAAGCTTTCACAGCCCTCCTTCTCTTGAGTGTCAAAGCATTTTTATTTACAACATGGAACAAGCTAGTTAACAATGTAATGTTTTATTGCTCAAATCCTCTCTGAGACATAATCCATAGGCTTTGTCTGTAATTGTGCCATTTACTCACTACAGTGCATTACATCTCTTGAAATATACATGAACAGTATGTGTGCAGAATACAATGGTCGCTTTGTACATTGGAGCTAATCCTTCGGGTTACGAGCACTGAGCTCGAGGGTTGGGAAAAGGCCCCCTTAGAATCCTCTATCCTTGCCCCACGGTTCACACACATTAAAAATGTTTGTTGTGTTTTTAATTGTGTCATTCACTACTTGCAGAAAGCCCTTCTAGTAATCTCCATAAAAGATGGAGCAAAGTCCATTACACACATGATGTATCCCCTGAAGACAGCTTTGGGAAATTCAGAGATCTGGGATAGAAGAGTGTTCTCCAAACTCAAGACGGTACTTGGACTGAGTATCTCAGAGTGACTCTTTGCTGCTCTTGTTATTTTTTACATGCTTAGCCTTCTCCTCCCCCTTTGTTTCCTTGTATTTTCTCCCTATTTGAATTTATTTCCCTCAGTTTTTCTTATTAAACATTTTTGTCCTCTGGATGCTCTCTGTGCATATGTGATGCTTGCTATTTGAGCTGTACCCATGCAGTGCAGAGTCACGTCATTGGCTCTACTCCTTGCCTGGGTGAGAAACTCCAAGATCCTAGTTCAGAAAAACACTGTTAATTTTGGTGGACCTTAAGGACACAATTAAGGAGCCCTTACTGAATACAGCTGTCTTTCCAAACCAGGGACACTGCTAGGAGGACAGCTTCAAGGAACAAAGCCAGACATGAGGAGTAAAAAAACCTCACTGGTGGCAGGCAGAAGAGTTGGAAAGCAGGGCCCCATTTAAGACAAGCACCTAGTGGAAAAGGATAGACTGGAATGAAGAGGAGAAACCCAGGTTGTTTTTTGTTTTTCCTTACTTCCTTGTTAAAAACAGATGCAGGTTGTCTCTGCCAAATGGCAAAATAACTTTCCTACTGAAAGAAATCAGGGATGCAGCTCGGTTCTTTCTTACTCTGAAGGCATCTATGTCCTGTTATTTGATCAGAAGCAGTCAGATGCTGAAACTCCACTCCTTCCTGCACAGAGAAAACCACAGCTCACCTGCCCTTTCACTAAGGGGCAGCTCCTGTTAACTGCCTCTGCATCATCATGCTTGTTGCTTCCTGATCTGCCAGGTTTCTCACCTAGGAAATCCCCTAGCCCAAAGAAAATCTGTTGTTCAAAGATGAGCTAGGGAGTCAACCCTCTCTTTATGCAGCTACTTTCAAATACAAAGGCATCTTCTCCACTTCTGTGGGTGCTGTGAGCTCCAGCCAGAGGGTGTGTGCTCTGACTCATAATACACACATTAACACTTTTCATCCAAACAATGGCAGTAAGTGTCTTATTTAATATTTTCGTCATATAATCACTAAAGCATTTCCATGTGTTATTAAGTATCACCACATTCTAATCTGAACTGCCTGTATGAGATTATTTCTGAAAGGTATTGCAGGTTACAACATTCAAACACAAAGAATGAAAATAAAATCTAACTTAGTTATTAAATGCGGGTTTCTAATTTACAAACAAGTGCTGTCATGGCAGTGTACTAATTAGTGCGACAAGTAATGAAGCCTGCATCCTCATTTTGCCTGTACAAGATTTCTGTTGCAAGCATCAGCCTTCATAGTGCAACTGAAAAACTAGGCAGTTATGGGAGAAGGACAGAATTACATCCTAAGTGACTGAACATGATTATATAATGATGTTACTTCTCTTATTCTGAGACACAGCATGGCAGTTCTGCACTATGGAACAAGATCATTGTTATCAGAAAGGCAGCACCCTTGCTGCTGGAGGCTGCAGAGTACAGCCTGCTTAGTTCCCCAAAAAGCATCCCCCTCACTGAAGAGATTTATTATGATTTTATCTAGGTTTCTTGGAAAATACATTACATCATGTCACTCATTCACTTTGCTTTGTTCAGCACTTGTCCTACGCAAAATCATCAAAAACTGTTAAACAGCCAGCACTGCCCCGTGGCGTTTTGCTGTCACCGCAGTGAGACAAGCAGTCCCTTGTTCTGGGCTGTTGTTGACCACAGTCATGGTTCAGATGAACCCTGATGTGCTCAGCTGGACAGAAGAACAGTGGCAGCTGTGAGACGAACACATGCAATTAGCCAGCACCTGCCATGCAGAGCACTCGCAATCCTCATTCATAACATTAAGCTATCCTCTCATAAATAAGAAGTCTACTAAAGACAGAATAACCACACTGGAGAGAACATTATAAATTAGACAAGCAACAGTTGCAGTGTCTAGTGCTTATTATTCAAGCACACTAAAACCCAGAAAATAAATTTAAATGTTACTAAGGGAAAATCTATCCTCACAGGTACAGACAGAACTAACTGCAGAGACACTGTGGGGTTCCACTGCAGGCATTTGCCAGTGGAAGACAAGAGAGAGTTTGGAGAAGAGCTACTCACAGATTGCACCCAAAAGCTAAGGTGGTTGCTATTACATAGACCATTAAACCTTTCACCCTTCTGGCTCCAGCAGGGATCCTAAGTTCATTGTCCACTTGGAGTTTACAGGTAAGGCTTTGTCCTAAATCCAAATGACTATCAGCTTGTTATATATTCTGCTGAATGTCACTGAATTCATCTTCTTACTGAGTGAGGTTTTTCCTTTTTTTAATACACAAACCACCAAAAAGGAAACCAAGCTTCTCAGGCAGGCAATGAATATTCCCACTGTAGAATGTATTCAACCACTTAACTGCAGAGAACACAAGCTGATCACCTAGCAGATCTAGCCAGACCACATTTCCCACTACATTTTTATTCTTGAAAACAGATGAATGCACAAAACAAAGGTCAGGTTCATTACCCAAGTAAATAATCTGGGCTAAGAGTAAATCAACTAATTCACTTAGAAAACTATCAGTATCTGTATTCTAAACACATTCCAGTTAGTGCTACTTGAGCCCTTTTATGTTTCGTTTCCTTGAATCTGAGCGAATGCATTTGCTTCTGACAAAGGATAAATCCTCTGAAGCACTAACTTTAAGTCCACATTTATTTTTTTAACATCTGCTCAAAGTAAATTCTGGATTACACAATTACTCTGCAACAATGCAAATTGTGCACTGGAAATCCATGTTGCCAGTGTTTTCCTACAGCGGTTACATACAGGAAATGGAACTACTGTATGAACTGGGAAACTAACCAATAAAACAAACTGCGAATTTTCACAGTCACCTGTCTGTAAACCATCTGCACACCAACGATTCCCTAGTGCAATGTGTGAATAGTGTTAAACAGCAAACTATGTTTTGTGATATATCCACAGGCAGCTCAACAATAAGCAAATAGTTCCACAGGCAGCTGAATTAAAGAAAAACAATGTCCTAGGGGCATCAGCATGGGGTCACTGATGCCCAAAAAGAGGAAAATTCTGCTGCAGCTTCCCGTCAGCACAGACAGGGACCTGTCCTCTAGCCACTTACCTGTTTTCAAAGGACATCTATGAAATTACTTGTTTTTATCGCTTGAACTCACAGAACAAGCTGAAAACATATTAAGTAGGAAACAGACATGGAATTGAGTAAGCCCGGCTTCCACAACCAAAAAAAAAAAAAAAAAAACCACCAACTCAAAGGAAGTAGGGCCATGCAAAGGAGACTCAATGAATTTGGCTCTGGATTTTTATACGTGTTTCCTTGAGCAAAATTTGTGTGGTGACTGCACTCATTCCTCTGTCTTCTAATGAGGTCCAGATTTTCTTTCTTTTTATTCAAAAACATGTCCTCGAACACTTGATGCAAAGTCTGAAGTCTTACAGGCCAGGTGCCTTTGATTTCAGCTGTGTAAGAAACAGGATGGTACACTAAGGACACTAAAGATTTATGAGAACTATAGCAACAATCTCACTAATCATTTAAGGAAAGAGAGGAAGAAGTTTTAGGGTTCACCTCTACTGTACATTTCCATTTGCACCAAGACGCTATTTGGTAAATCTACTTTACAGAGAGATGGCACATACTCTTCTGCAAAGGTGGGATGATCAACTTGAACAACAAATGCTGGAAACTTAGGATAACTCCTAGGAAAAAACATTTCTGTGAAAAGGCACTCCCTGATCCTGGCAAAGCCTATTTAAGCCTGTGCCAGTGAGATAATCACTGGATATGGTAAGCCTTTCCTGAAGGATGTTATGTGATTTCAGATATTTACAACATATGGACCAGTAAGTGTGCAAGGAAGTGATAGAATCATAGAATCACTTAGGTTGGAAAAGATCTTTAAGATCATCATGTCCAACCATAAACCTAACACTGCCAAGTCCACCACTAAACCACGTCCATAAGCACTACATAACATGTCTTTTAAATACCTCCAGGGATGGCGACTCAACCACTTCCCTGGGCAGCCTGTTCCAATGCTTGACAACCCTTTCAGTCAATAAGTTTTTCCTAATATCCAATCTAAACCTCCCCTGGCGCAACTTGAGGCCATTTCCTCTCATCCTGTCGCTTGTTACTTGGGAGAAGAGACCGACACCCACCTCACTACAACCTCCTTTCAGGTAGTTGTAGAGGGCAATAAGGTCTCCCCTCAGCCTCCTTTTCTCCAGGCTAAACAACCCCAGTTCCTTCAGCCACTCCTCCTAAGACTTCTGCTCTAGACCCTTCACCAGACTCATTGCCCTTCTCTGGACACGCTTCAGCACCTCAATGTCTTTCTTGTAGTGAGGGGCCCAAAACTGAACACAGTAGTCAAGGTGCGGCCTCACCAGTGCCGAGTACAGGGCACTGTACACAAGACTGGTGCACAGTGTGCACAAGTCTTCTCTCAGTACATTCGTTCCACAGAAGGAAACAGTTCCAGTGCTCCCAAAGGGAATTACTCTCATATAACTCAATGTAGCACATAGAGCCTGGTTCAGAACAAGTTTAACTACTGTTAGTTTAAAAGGAAGGAATCACAGCCAGGAATTTACAAAATCAATGTCCAAGGTCTCCAAAACTACATTAAAAGTACCAAAATAAGGAACCCAGTTTTCAAAGTGTCTGTGTGCCCAATGCCCTCAGAAATGGATAGCACTGATATGCCTATGCAGGGACATACTAGAGGATGGGGAAGCTTGTGGGCCACCTCCCTTAGTGCCAGCTGGTATGGCTAATGCTCCTGTGTCATATGAAATGCACATCTTTCCCCCACTGCTTGGGTTTCCTGGAAATATCTCTAAGTTTCTGCACTGTGCTTAGTCAGAGTGAGTGATCATTTCTGTACTTCACACTACAAACTGAGCCTTTTGGTAGTTTGATGACACATTTCTGCAACTGTCCTTCTCAGCTTTAGAGATATGATCTATCTTCTGCATCAGGAACTGACTCAGGAGAGGAGAAAATATTGTCATGTTAAATGATGTTGTTGTCACCTAGTGTCCCCGAAAAAAACAAGAAAACACTCTGAAGTCTGTCTGCATGACACATTACATCTAAATTGCATGTCTAGCACTTAATCCATTTAATGCCATAAACTATGCCGTTAAAAAGTATTTGCTTTTCAGGTGTCAGCAAAACTTGTGCCCAGTGCTCTGTGGCTGGGCATTTCTGAAAATGCAAGGATAAGATTCTCAACCAATACACAAAGGTATCATGGTTCTCGTCCTACAATAATAATATTGCTTGACTGGACTTCAGAGTACCTTTTTCTAGTTTATAGCTTCCCACATGGATTAAGTTTGGGCATCTGTGAATTGTTATGGGGTAACGCATCCTATCTCAGTCAAAATAATCTGGGTTTTAGGCATCTGTACGGCTGGTACTGAGGCTTCAGTATGTAGGTATCAGAGTAACTGTAAAGATGAAGAGAAGTCATAACACTGTCATGAAAGTGAGAGATGCCAGCACAGTGGCTGAGGAGCAAGAGACATGGACCAGATGCAGGTCTTGTGCTGATAGTCTGGATATAGTGCAAACATAGGCAATAAACACGAAAAAAAGGAAAGAAAAGCAGAATGAAGCTTCATAAATGGTTTTTGTTCATAAGGAATCACATAAACACTGCATTTAAGAGAGTCCATGTGTTAAATACATAGGAGACAATGAATCACAGAGTTTACAGTAATATAAGGCAGTGAAGGCATACATTCACAGATGAGAAAGAAAGGTTGGCTTAGCTTCTCAGGCCCTGTTTCAGGGAGTAGGATTATCTGCTGGATAAACCTCCTCTGCAGAAGTGGCAATAAAAGTTCTTGGCTGCAGAAGAACTGATAGTGGTGCCAAAGGAAAAAAAAAATCAAATCTCATGAAGTCAGGCAAATCTCCCATTGCTGCCAAGAAATCTACGGCAGAGCTGGAGTCAGTGAAAGCCCAGGGCTGGACCAGCCAAAACAGAGCACCAGGACACGGCCCAGGGGAGACAGGATCAGGAGAAGGGACTGGTTTTGGTTAACACCAGCAGACAACTAAGTCCCACACAGACACTCCCTCACTCCCTCCCAGTGGGATGGGGGAGAGATTGGAAGGGCAAAAGTGAGAAAACTTGTGAGTTGAGATAAAGACGGTTTAATAAGGACGGGGGAAGACAAAACAAAACAAAGAAAAACAAGTGATACAAAAGCAATCGCTTACCACCAGCTACACCAATACCCAGCCAGTCCCCAAGCAACAGCAACCCCTGGAAAACTCACCCCTGTCTTATTGCTGAACATGCTGTTGTACAGTATGGAATATCCCTTCAGTCAGTTGGGGTCAGCTGTCCTGGCTGTCCCCTCCCAGCCTCTTGCTCCCCCCCAGCCTACTCACTGTGGGGGGAGAGTGAGAAACAGAGAAAGCCTTGATGCTGTGTAAGCACTGTTCAGCAATAGCTAAAACATCTGTGTGGTATCACCACTGTTTTGTTCACAAATCCAAAGCATAGCACTATACAGCTGCTATGAAGTAAATTAACCCCACCTCAGGCAGACCCAGTACAGGGACCCACTTAGAGCCAACTGAACAAGTCAACAGACCATTAGAGCCAACTGAACCCTGTCAACAGTCACCATCCCACAGCATGTCCAGTCCCCAGCTGCACTTGAGTAATGGTTTCCAGGGAAAGGGAATTCAGGCTTGAGTGCTTCATTCTGCTTTAATGAATCAGTAAGAGACAGATGTACTTATTTTACACAAAACTCAGGGAGCTGACTTACCTCGCCTTCCCAGGTGCCTCAGTACAACAGGTATGAGGCTCTGGATGTGGAAGGCCAGTCAATGGATGATGTCCATCTACACCAGAGGTGTTGCCAAGGTCAGAAAGGCCTACCCCCCGTATCATGACCACCTTCACGAGGAAGAAAAGACAGGTTATAGTTGTAGGCGACTCCCCTCTGAGGGGAACACAGAGTCCAATATGCAGACTTCCTCTTAAGGAAGTCTGCTGCCTCCCTGGAGCCTGGGTTAAGGACATCACTAGGAAACTTTCTAGCCTGGTATGGCCCTCAGACTATTACACATCGCTGCTCTTCCATGTGGGTGGCGATGGAGCCGCAACACGTAGTCCAAGGGTGATCAAAGGAGACTTCAGGGCCATGGGATGGTTGGTAAGGGAATCTGGAGCACAGGTTATTTTTACGGGCAGTGACACTGGAAGAAATAGACAGGCCCAGTCTATTAATACATGACTCCATGGCTGGTGTCACTGACACAATTTCGGGTTTTTTGATAACGGGATGGCCTACATGGCACCAGGCTTCCTGGCCTCAGATGGGATTCACCTTTCTCAGAGAGGGAAGAGGGTCTTTGCTCACAAGCTAGTGGGGCTGATTGACAAGATCTTTAAACTAGACTTGAAGGGGGAAGGGGATAGTATCAGGCTTACCTGTGACAAGCTGTGGGATGACACGCGAAGGTTAGAGGGATGGGGTGCCAGTGAGGGCCCTCAGCCTGTGCTCTGAGATGTGCTGGCTACACTGCAGCACACTTGAAGTCTTACTGAGATGAGCCAGGGGCTCCTGAGGTAATCAGAGCCAACAGGGAAACACCAGTGAAATACCTTAAAGGAATTAAGGGGTGTTCCTCTAAGGTGGCACAGCCGACAGCCCAGCTGAAGTGCCTCTACACCAATGCACACAGCATGGGCAAGAAACAGGAGGAGCTGGAAGCCACCGTGCTGCTAGAAAGCTACAACCTAGTTGCCATTACTGAAACTTGGTGGAGTGTGGCTGGAGTGCAGCTATCGATGGCTACAGACTGTTCAGAAGGGACAGACAAGGAAGGAGGGGCGGAGGCGTTGCCTTCTACATCAAGAAATGGATAGAGTGGGAAGAGCTGTCTGAAGAATAGCCACGAGCAGGTCAAAAGCTTGTGGGTAAGAATTAGAGACCAAGGCAACAAAGGGAACCTTGTGGCTGAGATAAAGACGGTTTATCTCAGGCCTACTACAGGCCACCCGATCAAGGAGAGCCTACTGATGAAGCCTTCTTACTGCAGCTACAGGAGGCATCATGCTCACAGGCTCTCATCCTACTGGGGGACTTCAACTACCCTGGTATCTGCTGGGAAAGTAGCATGGCAAGCTGTAGGAAATACAGGAGACTCCTGGAGTGCATTGAGGATAACTTCTTGAGCCAGGTAATAGACAGCCCTACCAGAAGGGATGTGATACTGGACCTGTTGGTCACCAATGCAAGTGAGCTAATCAATGACGTCAAGACTGGAGGCAGCCTGGGCTGCAGTGATCATGCACTGGTGGAGTTCACAGTCCTGAGGGATATGGGTTAGGTGAAGAGTAAAGTCAGGACCTTGAATTTTAGGAAAGCAAAATTCCAGCTCTTCAAGGAGTAAGTCAATAGGACCCCCTGGGAAATTGCCCTCAGGGACAAGGGAGCAGAACAGAGCTGGCAGATCTTTAAGGACGCTTTCCATAGAGTGCAAGAGCTCTCAATACCCAGGTGTAAGAAATCAGGAAAGGAAGGCAAGAGACCAGTGTGGATGAGGCGAGACCTGCTGGTCAAACTAAAGGGCAATAAGCAAATGCACAGGCAGTGGAAACAGGGACAGGTATCATGGGAAGAGTATAGGGATGCTGCCCAGTTGTGTAGGGAGTGGGTCAGGAAGGCCAAGGTGCAGCTGGAGCTGAACTTGGCAAGGGACGCAAAGAATAATAAGAAGGGCTTCTACAGGTATGTCAGTCAGAAAAGGAAGGTCAAAGAAAGCGTACCCCGCCCAGTAAGCAAGACTGGCAAACTGGTAACAACAGATGAGAAGGCTGAGGTACTCAACAACTTCTTTGCCTCAGTCTTCACTGGCAACCTCTCTTCCCACACCTCTCAAGTGGATGGACCACAAGACAAGGACTGGGGGAGCAAAGTCCCTCCCACTGTAAGAGAAGGTCAGGTTCGTGACCACCTGAGGAACCTGAACATACGTAAGTCTATGGGATCTGACAAGATGCATCCCAGAGTCCTGAGGGCATTGGCTGATGTAGTTACCAAGCCACTCTCCATGATATCTGAAGAGTCATGGCAGTCAGGTGAATTCTCCGGTGACTGGAAAAAGGGAAACATTGCACCCATTTTTAAAAAGGGTAGAAAGGAGGACCCTGGGAACTACCAACCTGTCAGCCTCACCTACGTGCCTGGAGGACATGGAGGACAGGGAGGTGATTTGAGACAGCCAGCATGGTTTCACCGAGGGCAAGTCCTGCCTGACCAACCTAGTGGCCTTCTAGATGGAGCGACTACATCAGTGGACAAGGGAAGAGCTATGGACTTCTGTAAGGCCTTTGACACAGCCCCCTACAACATCCTTCTCTCTAAATTGGAGAAATATGGATTTGATGGGCAGATTGTTCGGTGGATGAGGAACTGGTTGGCTGGTCACATCCAGAGGGTAGTGGTCAATGGCTCAATGTCCAGATGGAGATCGGTGACAAGTGGTGTCCCTCAGGGGTCCGTATTGAGACCAGTTTAATATCTTCATCAATGACACAGACAGTGGGATTGAGTGCACCCTCAGCAAATTTGCAGATGACACCAAGCTGAGTGGTGCGATTGACGCATCTGAGGGATGGAATGCCATCCAGAGGGACCTGGACAAGCTCGAGAAGTGGGTCTGTGTGAACCTCATGAGGTTCAACAAGGCCAAGTGCAAGGTCCTGCACCTGGGTCAGGGCAACCCCCGGTATCAATACAGGCTGGGGGATGAAGGGATTGAGAGCAGCCCTGCCAAGAAGGACTTGGGGGTACTAGTGGATGAACTGAACATGAGCCTACAACGCGCGCTCGCAGCCCAGAAGGCCAACCATATCCTGGTCTGCATCAGAAGTGTGGCCAGCAAGTTGAGGGAGGTGATTCTGCCCCTCTACTCTGCTCTGGTGAGACCCCACCTGGAGTACTGTGTCCAGCTCTGGAGCCCTCAGCACAGGAAAGACATGGACCTGTTTGAGTGGGTCCAGAGGAGGGCCACAAAAATGATCAGAGGGATAGAACACCTCTCCTATAAGGAAAGGCTGAGAGAGTTGGGGTTGTTCAGTCTGGAGAAAAGAAGGCTCCAGGGAGACTTATCACAGCCTTTCAGTACTTAAAGAGGGCTTATAAGAAAGATGGGAACAAACTTTTTAGCAGGGCCTGTTGTGATAGGACAAGGGGTGATGGTTTTAAACTAAAAGAGGGGAGATTTAGACTGGACATAAGGAAGAATTTTTTTACAATGAGGGTGGTGAAACACTGGAAGAGGTTGCCCAGAGAAGTTGTGGATGCCCCATCCCTGGAAACATTCAAGGTCAGGTTGGATGAGGCTCTGAGCAACCTGATCTAGATGAGGATGTCCCTGCTTGTTGCAGGGGGGTTGGACTAGGTGACCTTTAAAGGTCCCTTCCAACCCAAACTATTCTGTGATTCTGTGATTACATAGAAGGCTGTGTGGATGATGGACAGACCATGTACCTGGCATAGCAACCTTGATACGAATGCAGCCTAAAGATAGGAATAAAAGGAAGATTCACTGCACAAAGTCCAGTGAACCTGAAATCTCTGCTGATAAACTTTTTAACATAGGGCACCCATTTAAACACTCTGTGTTTCTGCCACAGCCCTGGGCAGTGCTCCCTCAGTTGGACACTTTGCAAACTCTGCTGGGTTTGGATTTTGCCACACTGGTGTCACATGCTCTTGATGGGAACAGGTGGCCAGGGCTCTCCTACCCTTGGGAACAAACTTTGCAGAGGTGGGATCTCACAGCCCCATTACTTTCAGACTCTTGAAATGGGTCAAAGTTTCCCAGCTAAACGGACATTTAGGGTTAACGGTTTACTTCTTCAACGGCAGTCTTTAGGAAAAGCAAACAAACATACAGGCCACATGAGACTGCTGAAAACCAATTAGTTTTACTTTAGATATCACAACTTATAGGCATAGATAGACATGGTAACAACCACCCACATGCTTTTGGTCACTTTTCAGCAACCTCACAACAGCTCTCTAACATCAGAGGTCTCTGAGCAACCTAGCTCAGAGTCGTTCAGTCTCTCTCAACCTCTCTCTTTAGTTGACCTTCGAATCAAGCAGCAACAAACCAGATTTCTCTCTCCCCCCCGGTCCTATCTTTCCTCTACCAGTAGTATGCTTGTATTCCCCTTAAAAGGAAAGAAAAAGGCTATTCAGAGATGCTTTTATGTATTATAACTTGCAGTTACTTTGCTAAGCAATTCTCGTCAGCCGCATCATGTGACCATCTCTCTTAAATATCCATTACACCCTCATATTTATGTCCAGGTTCAGATTATAAATAATGGTTTGCCACGGAAAGTAGCCATTTTCTTACCTATGCATGTTCCACTGGGATCCACAGCTACCAACATTTTACCACCTCATTATGCTATGAAGGAACTTCTTTTGTTCCTTGCAGTGGCTCAATTCAGAGGCAGGAGAAAATTGATAAAACCCCCTACTCCAAATTTAGTTTGAAGTCTAACACAAACATACATACCAACTGCACAATAGCAAGCATTATGCATCAACTGTACCAAAACATTCAGATCTTTTCATAATTATTTTATAAATATAAAGTGCCAATTTTTGAGCATTGACTAGTTCAGTAGGCCCAACATATTACTGATCTGACATTATAATATCTGCTTCAGGTCGTATATTGCAAAAATATTCAGCTGAATATTTGGCAATGGTATTTGCAATTCATTGCTGGCTTGCAAGTTCATGCTTGTTCATGCAAGCATGAACGTGAATAAATGTTACACAACATTTATTGAATAAGCTACTAGATCAATTCACTCATCTGAGAGCTTCCTGGTGACGTATCGGTATTTTCTGTGCTTTTGAATGAAAAGAAGCTTAGCGCAAGTGGCATCATGCAATATTCACACGTTGTAAAAAGCATACATAAGTGAAGAATTAGAAATTATAAATGGGTAAATCATAAAAGACCAAAGCCAACACTGAAGTGAGTTAAACAGAGCTCAAAATAATGATTCTGTGGCTCAAATCCAGTGCAAGAGGTTATTCTCAATGCATGGCTTCTACCTTCATCACTTTCTGCTTTATAGCTGGCAAAATCTGACAGAAGTCTCAGGCTCCTGTTACAGAGCTGAAAATAGAGAAATTGATTGTCTTATGTTTTACCTTCCCTTGTTTGCTGTACCTTAACCTGAACACCCTCCTTTTCTCTGGTAAGCATTATTCAACTTGCTGTTGCATCTAAAAGAAGTTACTTTCTTCTTTTTTTGACCCGATTCCTCACAAAAATGCACCAGATGGAGAACTGGATTTCATCGTTTCAAGTTCTATGATTTTTTTATGGCAGAAAGTTACATTTCCCATATTCTTAAGTTTTTACATCAACAGTTAAAAGCCCCTTTACTGGTGCAGCTTCTGACTTGTTATGATTGGATGTCTCAGAACCACTGGCCACCAGATATTACTCCTTCACTTGAAGGTTTTTTCATAGCGTTTTACAGACCACTGACCTACAGCTTTGCTCTCATTGAATTGCTTTCCTGTAATGTATAATGAAGAGCAACCTCATGAAAATTAGGAGACAGAAAGGTAAAAGGAAGATGAAAAAGGAAATTAAAAGCAAAAAACCCGAATGTTTACCTGTGGGTCACCAGTTCAGAGGTCTGACCACGGCAGAAAGGCATGCCTCTACCTGGAAATGAACAAAGACACTCTCATGCCTCAACTGCAGAGGTCTGGCACGCTGTGGAACAGGCCTGCTTGGTGTATTCAGCGATGTTGATCACTGTGAAGCCTTTTAGGATGCCCTGCTGATCATTATAGCAAGAAGCAGCACTACCATCTTAAAAAAGGCCTCTCTGCCTGCTTCGCGGCTGAAACCAGAGAAATAGCCCTATACAGCCTCAGGTATGACATTTCTTTGGTCACAGCCTTCTCAGAGATTGTGCGTAAAAAAGAATGCCATGAGCACAGCAACTGCATATGTCTTCTGTGATCTGCCCAGTACCCAATGTCTGACAGCTGAAGCAGAAACTGAATTTCATGATTCAGTTTGCTGCTCACAAAGAAGTGCTTTACTTCTGCCTCTGGGCCTTCCAGTGTGGAAAGGCCAGTGCCCAGAAACCACAGAATCTTACAAGCATATAAGCCCTGTGCAACTAAGAGGCACAAGGGATGCTGGCAGTGATGCCAGCTCCCATGTGCAGAGGTGAGAAGAGCTGTGCTATGGAGAGAGAAGCTGGAGGAGTCCACATGCACCACTCAATAGGTCTGTCCAGAAAAGTCAGAGGCAAGTCTAGCTTTGCTATACAGCCAGTCCTATACGGAGCATCAAGAAAGGCTAATAAAAAGGGAAAAAGGAAAAAAAAGTGGTATTAAAACCCAAAAATCTCACATTTCAAAACACACCTGTCTGCTTACTAAACATTGTGGTGAGTGGTATCTGAGAAATAAGAATAGATAAAATAATAGAGGAAAAGAAGAACCAGGGCTGGATTCCAAAATAAAAGCATTGGAATAAAATACTTCCCTGTACAAGCAGCAATGGTTTAACTGAGCCTTCCTCCCCATCTTTCTCCTCTGAAGAGGAGGTAAAAATACATAAATAAATAAAATAAAATAAATCAAGCCCTTCTCCCCACCTCACAGCCCCCAATCAGTCTTGCTGCTTAGAAATGCACAGGCATTATTTGCCCACAGTGGCTGAGATGATTTTGCAGATAGCCTCACTCCAAGTCCTCCCAAGAAATCCATTAAAATGGATACAGTTTGCATACAATATCATTGATGCTCATTTCTAACATCTAAACTATTATTTCATGCTCTGTTACAGAAAAGGACTAAGTATTGAACAACAACTGTGCTTCCTTTTGTTTCTCAGCTTTTATCATTTTCCACAAAGATACATTACACAATAAGTAACACTTCACTCAGACCAGTAGGAGGGAGTCCAGTTAAGACTCTCCCCTTCCTTTACATTGCCATACTGCTCACACCACTCTCCTACTGTAGAAATAAACAGATGAAAATAAGCATTTAAATCACTATGTTTCATGCAAGAACATTTTTACGTCTATATCCTACTCGCTTTTCCATAGCACACAACTGCACAAACTGCTACAGTACAGTATAGAGAACAGTCTTTTTTGTTTCCCATCTTCTGAAAGTATCAAAATGCTTCTTAAGTGTGAGGGGGTTTTTTCCCTTCAGAGTTTGTTTTCCTAATTATTCATTTATCTCTGCCACTCCAATAATGCCTTCTGCCATTTTGTGTGCAATCATTAATTACAATAGAACTTCTCTAATTTCAGCATGGAGGAAGAACAATACTCAAGAATTCAGAAGTCTCTGTCCATCAATAGAAGCCATCAAATTACACTGAGAATCAAATGGGATAGTTTGCAAAAGCAATTTCATGAAATTTCCAATGTGCTTGGATTCAACTGACCTAGAAAGATGGCAAGACAATTGTTTTGGGCACTATTCTGGCATTTTTTATTCTTGTCACAGACAGTTGAAGAAGCTCAGTGACACAGCACACTGCTGTCACCACAGCTTCCTGTGCTTTCTCAGCCCTCCAAAGCAGCTTGCAGTGTTTCTGAAATGTCAGAGTTGCTGACTGCTGATTCCCAGACACCATATATAAATGGCTTCTTGATTTTTTTAATATTCAAGCTTTACCTCCACCCTTTGCAAAAGTATTGTCAAATTTAAGCCACTAGAGCCTTTTTTTTTTTTACAGTCCAAGTCTTTAACAACTGGAGACTTACTGGTGATGTTGATACGAATTCAAGCAATTACCTGCTATAACACAGTGATTTGTCCAAAGTAAAATGAGCTAAAGGGATTCTGAAGATGAGGGTGAATGTCTGATACTCACTCTTTTATTAAGTCACTGAGAGCCGTGGCGAAAACAGCACTATGCAAACATTCAACGGAGAGTGTGGCTCATCTCTGGCAGAAACCTCTTCATTTCCTCCCTCTCTTCTTACCTTCTACCAGTTCTGCATTATTATTAACCTGATATCAACAAAAGAGACATCATTAGGCATGCTTTTTTTGAGAACTACAGGCCATAGGCTTTACAATTCTGTCCCCTTTTATTCCAATGGCTATGAACTCAAACAACCACTCTTACACAGCTCTTTCCAGATCCCCCCTCAAACCATGGAACCACTAAGGAGCAACCGCAGGAAAGGACCAGTAAAGACTAATATTCTATCAAAATATAGGATTGTGAATACAGGTACCACAAGAATGCAGGCAGAGATGTCTGCTCTTTTCTCTGTTTCCTTTTTTCCTTGTTTCTTCAGTTTTATTGGACAGGGAACTATTTACATAGTCAAAATAAAATTAAACTGGGTCTTTTCATCTTATAGCTGCTGTGTAGGAACTGAAACAGGGAGAGGGACTACATGGCCTTTTACTTTTTCTGTTCTCATAAAGAGCTTCCTGAGGTGATGTAAAATAATGTAACTTCACTGAAGTCCATAGAACTCACGTGGTTTACACTTTTTGTGTGTCTGACTCACTGGACTTAAAGCAGAAGTGTAGGAAAATAGAATAAATTATTGAGCAAACTCATGCAGGAGAAGTGCTGACGAAATGTCTGCTACTATAAAACTGCATGTTTAGATCTTATCATGTTCTTGGGAATAGTAAACTAATTTTTCTCAGATAAAATCCCTCATATCTCCCACTCATAAAATTCCTGCTTCAGATTTCCCAATTTTGCATGTTGCAGACTTCCACTATCATTTGGTTTATAAGGATGTGACACTACAGCACCCTTTTAACTGTAATAGCGGTTTTTACACCTGTTATGAAAAATGTTGCTATAGCTCTTTTTTTTTTTAATTTATTTTGGCCATGCAAAACAAAACATCAGCTCATTTTGAAGCAAGTCTGGCATTTGTCTAAGGACTTTATTCTATTCTGTTTAAAGTTCTTGTTAAGAGAGTTCATAAAACTATTTTCATTTCACAAAGCATTTTAGAGCTTCTTATTCCTGTAATTTAAACCAATGGGCTATTTCGGGAGGGGCAGAACAGGGTGGATTCAATTTAAAATTATTCTGCTGCTATGCATTTGTAGCTAAACAAAACTCTAAATTATGTATTAAGAAAACACTAAATATTAAAAACCCCTGCCAAAACCCAGGCTGTATTACTTGAGTGGATGGAAAAATAGTGCCATAACAGAGGGAAAAATTCTCACCTCAGTCTGTGGGACAAAAGCCTGCAGGTGAAACACATCAACAACATAATCAAATAAAGAAAATTAAAGAGTGAGGTAGGATCCATTTTTATTAAATGCTTTTGGTAATCTCAGTCTCAACATTCAGCTCATCTGGTGAGAACAAGTGAACAGTTGCAGGATATTCAGCAGAGGTGAACTTAAGATTTACTGTGTACTTACAGAAATTAACTTTTCCACTTGCTCAGAGAAAATAAATATGCAATAAATAATAACAATGAACAAATAGGCAGGTAAATATATTATCATTACAAGAAAGAGTTGATAAATGGGCATGGTATTTTGGCTAGTGATTTTCCATAAAATCTTTTTGTAATACTGATCTAATGTAATGACTGAAATTTCTTAAAGGAGACTCTTCACTCCTGCTGCTTGCAGGCAGGCCATTTGCTACTGTTAGTTCACACAGCAGCATTTAATATTTGCAATCCTGCACTAAAAGCCAAAGCTGGTTCCACTGGACAGCTGGAATTTTCATGCCCAGATGACAAACACTTACTGGACGCTGCTCTTGTACATGCAAAGAGATAGTGACTCTTTCATACTGATAGCGTGCAAGACTGGACAATTTTTTACTTCTAGTCAGCTATTAGAAAGTCAGAGGCGTATTTTCATTCACAGTCATGATTTAAAAAAAGAGTAATACATGTACCCTAACTGGGCTACATACACATCTGCCGAATATGACTAACTTCTCTTTCACATTAAAAAGCCTGTACAAGTAACCTTCACAACATTGCTCTTTCCCAAATGAAGAAGTCACGCCCAAAGGATTCATCCACCAAAAAAGGAGTAAGTTCTCACCAAAACAAACCTCCTCCTCTGAGCCCCCCCACCTCAGCAGCCTGCCCTTAACCACACAGAGCACAGCCAGTGTCACATTTCCAGGCTAATATCGAAGCAAGCTCTCAACCGCAAAATTGCAGAAGTACTAGAGAGTTCATGAAGTTGACTGGGGACTTGGTTATGACCATTAATTTTACATGAAAGGCACTCCTATATAACAGGAGCTACTATCAGGACAAGGCTTTAACCTAACAGATCTGTGGAAAAAGAAAGTTAGGACTTCTCCCTGCCATCAGCTATAGCTAACCATTACCTCCTCTAGGTCTGCCTGCTGTCAATGGGCCCGGCTGTGCACACAATGCAGTGTCTCTCTCCTCTGGCCAAAGACTCCAGGAACGTGGTGAGCTGTGTCCTGCCTGCTCACTCAATGAAGGCAAAACATAAGCAGCATCAGATTCTCACCCAGATAACCCCCCTGGAGATACAGACACCTCCATGCCTATACAGTGCCCAGAAAATCCTCCACTGAGGAAAACCTCACACTGTGTAAGGTCCTTTCCTGATTGGCTGGCCTTCTCTGGAAGGTTCCAGAAGGTGGCAGAGCAGCCAATCATATCTCTTGGCCCTCCTGAGGGATCTCTCCTCATGCCAGGCATATGGTGGGTGATGCTGAGGGGGGGAAATTCTCAGGACTTGCTGAACTCGCTGTTGGCCTCTTCCAGCACCTCTCCTCTGGCCAGGGCCAGGCCACATCAGCCCTTCTGAGCTGCAGGAAGCTCTGGAGAAGCTGCTGCTACACAGTAGAGCTGGCAGCATAGCCAGGACAGGCTATGGAGGGCCATGGCGGGATGAGACAGCAGTGAGGAGAGGCGATAGGAGAGGGGCACGGCGGTGCTGAAGGGGCTGCATGGTCCTGGGGGCACAGAGATATCAGGGTGCCTCTGGAACCCCCATCTGTGCTGGGACAAAGCCTCGTGGTGATTGGCAACCAGGATAGTCCAGGTCTCCCTTTTCCTGTCCATTTACTGATAATGGTCCTTGACATTGGGGTAAAGACTGAGAACTTGTGCCTAAACTCTGCCCTTTCCTCACTCCCCTGAAAATGGCCCATATTTGTCCTCCAGCTGGGAGAGCTGCAGGGTTTCTGCTCTGAATCTACTACTAATTCTAAAGAACTGCCAGGTAGGTCTATTTAAGTAATCCTCTTCCCTCAAGGAGGAGGTTGAGCTTGAACTCAACTAAAATTTCTTATAAAAGTGTTTTCCCCAGAATTCCTTTTTCATCTAGGTAAAAGATGGGTAAACTGGTAAGTCCCAAATGCAACCTTTTTATTTGGAAATGTGTAAACATTTCCTGTAGATGCGCTCAGCAGAACAAATGGTATGATATGCCTGCATCAAAATGATCTGGCTCGATTCAGCATTAAACCACATCCTCCCGCACTGTTGGTATGCCTTATTCCTCCTTTTGCTGCAGTGACTCGAGTCCCACATAGCATGACAGGCTGCGCTATTAAGACAGCAGACGTGGAGCACTGTGGTAGATGTAGGTTACCAATGAGCCTGACCCAGAGGGGAAGTGTTGCATGAGAACCTGAAGCGTGTTTTTTCATAAAGTGCAGCAGTAGCATAAGCAGACATTGCTCCTGAATAAGACATTTTCATGGGTATGAAACCAGCTTTTTACTCAACCTAACACCAGAACTATTTGAGTTTCTGCAACAGATGTTCACTTCCTCTCACACCCCCTCAAACTCCAAAACTCCATCCAGAAAGAAAGGCTTCCAAAGAAGCCCTCCTGCTTTCTGACCATCTCTGCCTCAGAAAAAAGGTCCATCCGAGACGGGAATTTCACAGGAATTAGCCTGGAGAAACATGTTCCAACAAAAGGTAAGAAGCACCACAAGACTAACCAATTTCAGATCTGAATTTAGATGCATTTCTTTACTTTTGCTTGGTAAGTTAGTCACACATGCAACTCTCTTGTTCATTCAGGCATTAATCTCTATGAAACTGGCTGAGCTGTATCTTCTGCAAGCTGAGAATAATAATGAAAAGCAAGTTACTTTCATTTGTACTTTTAAATAATGTAGAGGCGGCAGAGTGCTATAGCAAGGAGAGTTTTGCCAGAAAGGAAGGCGATTGCAAGTGTATTCCCTGGCAGTTAGTTAAACCTGTCACAACCTATTAAAATCCACACATGAACTCCATCTGTATAGCTGTAGACCAAACGGTGCAGTCTCACTCTTTCCTGCCACTTGCATCAGTTCCAACTTTACAGCATTTTTTTCATCTCTACTTTTTAAAAGTTCAGCGCCTGTTAAATCGTCCCTAGCAGTACAAGCTCTAATCTGGCACGCCCCGAATCGTTAATACTCGTCAGAGGGAACGGCCTGTGAAAAGGGCTGGGAGCTTAATGCTCGCACAGCCGCCGAGACCGCTGCCGCGGGAGCCTGCGTGGGCTTTCCTGCCGGCGGAGGGGTTCGCGCCCGCCGCTCTGCGCGCTGCGGCCCTGTGGCGCGGAGCCGCGGGGTGGCTCCGGGACACGGCGGGGGCGGAGGGTGGCACAGGCGCGCGCGGCGGGCGGTTTGGACGCGCGGCGTCCCCCGGCAGCCAATCGGCCGCTTCCTTTCATTTGCGGACTGCTGCCCCGCGCGCAGGCCGCGCTGGCGGGCACAGCCCTGCTCGCGCGCCGCCAACCTGATCGGCGCAGGATGTGGCTTCGCGGTGACGTCAAGCCCAGATGTTTTCCCAGGCCACGCCCCCGCAGTGGTCCGGGCGACTCCGAGGAGCGATAACGGGGAAAGCTTATTCTACTGTCACAACGCAATGGAAGGGCTGGGGAAACCGCATCTTTATTGTATTGCGTTCTCGAAAAAACAGCATTAATTCATACTCGAGCAACAAGCTGCCAGTGCCAGGACCTATCTGCTCTTCTTTTTCTCTTCCATTGGACTTCCAACGCTTTTTTGATTTAGGGACAAGCTGGGTGTGATCGTCACGAACAAAGTGTGGTTTTGATGGCTGCTAAATCACCCTTTACTTCTACAAAGAGATCCTAAGAAATAAGAGAGGGGAAAGTCTGCTCGCATTATCTTTTTAAAAAGGGAAAGAACAGTGTTGTGGGTTTTTTTTCCTCTTCTGTTTGGATTTCTTTTTAAACTTACGAAAAATGGCAACAGCAGCATATGTGGATCATTTTGCAGCAGAGTGCCTTGTTTCTATGTCCAGTCGTGCTATTATCCATAGTCGCAAAGGGGAGCCTGATCCCCAACCTGACGCAGCAATACCTCCTTCATCAAATGGAGAAGATAAGCGGGAAGTCAGAGAAACCGGGAAAGACAATGGATCATCATTACTTGTGGTAGCTAGCATTTTAGCAGATCTGAACCAGCATGTCCCAAACTCACCCGCTCTAAGGATGGAAAAAACAGAGACCTTTGATATCACAGAACAAATACACATTTCTGTTGCTCCTAAGGAGTTTGGGGAAGAAAGCGTGTCTTCGGCTGGTAAGCGTGGAGGAGGAAGAGCAGCCACACCTACTAGCCTGGCTGCAGTAACTGAGCCAAGCCCCAGACAAAAGAACAAACGCACAAGAAGCTGGACTGACCCTGGATCACCCCAGAAAAAGCACAAATGCCACTATGTGGGGTGTGAAAAAGTTTATGGCAAATCTTCCCATCTTAAAGCTCATCTAAGGACCCACACAGGTTAGTTACAATCCAGCCAGAGATTTATTTGTTACAGCTTGGTAATTAAAATGAATGTTGAAAAAACAAAACCAAACAAACTTGTATTTGGCCACCATTATGGTTTCACCTCGCAGAACTCAAGCTCGGGAAAACCAAACAGCAACAAAAAAACCCCTCTGGGAATAAACCCTTACTGGGTGTAGATTCAAAGCTAATGTTGCCCTTTTTTATTACTTAATGTCACAGGGAATGGCATGTGGGTCATCTGTGTGGATAGTACCAAGCTGTAATTTTTAGCTGCTAGCCTTCTTGTTCGGTGCGTCTTCTACTTCCCTTTCCAATGCTTCTTACCCTCCCCCATCTACTTTTTCCTACCCCATGCTCCTGTCACTACCTTTATACCAGCTTATCACTTCCCATGCAAGCATCAATACTCTTGATATTTTAAAATTAAATGTTCTAGAGGCACCTGGATGGCTGTGTGTCTGTTTCTTTCTTTAGCAGACACTTGTGTGAAAGCTAGAGTAGGCAGGAAAGCAGTTGAGAAGCTGAACATGAGTCACAATGAGACATTTATCCTAAGTGTAGAGAGAAGGGGACATGGGCAGTCTCAAAAAAGCTTTTGGCAGCTGGGTAAAACCAATTTCAAAACAAAAAACATTTGAATGCAAACACTAACTTGTTCTGATCAGTGTTTAGTGTTTACTTCTTGGTGAAGACTTATCTGACCACTTTGTTGTTGCTCTTGTAATTTATGAGACACACACATAGCAAAAGTGGAAGTCTTGCAAGCACTGTGGAAGTTATGCACTGAAAGTATTAGGAGGGCCATCTTGAAACAGGCCTCATGACTTGCCAGACCTCATGCCTCTGCCTGGTGCGGGGGAACAGGATGGCTTCCAGTCAGACGGAGCACCAAAAATTGAGGAGACCAATCTCTCCTGAAGGCACTGATCATAGCGTATATGGCGAGGGACCACACCGACTAGAGCAGGCTCATGCAAGCTGTTCCACTGGGTAATTTCAGACAACAAATTAGTTCACTAAGATCTATGGTCAGTTCACTTACAAAGAGCATTGAGAAAAAGATCCTCAGAAGTAAACATGACTTAATGACTCTTGAACAGTTTTAGCTCAGAGGTGGCAGCCTCACCCACACCAGCCGCACCTCTTCAGTGTGCCTCCAGCTTTTCCTGCTGCCTTCCTGAGATAAAGCAAGAGCCTTTCTAAATGGAGGGTGTTTTGCTCTCCGTGGGACAGAAGAAAGCCCCATCAAGTTTGAGCATATGGACGGACAATTCCCTGTGCCTCACAGCCAAAGGAACAGCGTGTTCCTGGCACCCCAGGCAGCCTGCCCTGCTTCACATTGTGTAACTGCTTTTTGCCTCCTTGGGAGTTATGCAGAAAAGGTGATTCCGCTTGGCTTGCAGGGAATTGTCTTCATTAATTTTCAGTTATTTTGCTTTCTTATTTCTGGCATTTGCCATTGTCCTAAAAGTGAAAGATAAATTTAGCAATGTTTCTGGGCTCCCAAACCAACTAGAGACCGAGAAGGGGAACTCCTGTCCCTGATGAAGAGAGGAGGGCTGGGCATGCCCGCCCTGCGGGGAGAGGAGAGGGAGGGCAGGGCCGTTGGGGAGTGTCGCTCCGGGCTGCCGGCTGAGCCGAGTCATTCGGGGACGCTGGCTTGCCTCCAAGTTCAGGGTGGTGGTTTTTTTTTTTTTCTTTTCCCTCTTTTTTTTTTTTTTTTTAACTCTTCATTTCCTGTATTTTTTTCCAGGTCTGTAGGGCTTGATTGGTTATTGCTGTAGCTAATGGCACTAAGAGAAGAGAGCGTGTGCGTGTCTGTGAGAGCTAGAGAAAAAGCAGGGAAGGGACTGGTTTTGCCGTGGGAGTGGCAGGACCCTCAGGGACTACAGCTTCTTTGTTTTCTTGCGTCTCCAGTGTCTGTGTGGGAAGCTTTAAACAAGCTGCCAAGTTTCCCTCCTCACTGGCAACAGGTCTGTCTCTGTTTGGATTGAGTTTTAAACAGGCTTAAATGCCTCTTACTCCTCTTGCAGAATGTTTTCTAAGGTGTTTGAATTTTTTTTTCTTTCTTTAAAATAAATTGTGACAGGCTTGAAAAAAGTTTATACGAACTAGGAGTTAACCTAACAGAACAAGCGATGACTTCCAGGACTGGCAAATGTTTGATTTTAGAAAACACATAATGGATTTTAGTGATTTAGAACAAGGGGTTTGGGTCTCCTCTGCTTTCCAGTGGTCCTGAACTAGTTAAGTAACATGTACACATCGGTCTGCCAATCTGTCAAATGGATAGAGTGATAGCTATCCACCTCACCAAGCAGTGGTGAAAGTATTCCAAGTACACATGCAAGGTGATTTGAACAGCTACCCCAGTGTCCTGGTTTCGGCTGGGATAGAGTTAATTAACTCTATCCAGTAACTCCCAAACCTGTTTACTAAGAAACAATCAAAAACTTCTGCTATGGAGTGGAACTTCTTCCATGTTCTGTATGACTAGATGAGCTGGTATTTAGGGGTGAACTGAAGGCTAAGAACAATACTGCAGGCTAGAAGATACTGATGATAGTGCTAGAGGTATTTGAATAGTGCAGTTTATGACCTGCTTTAGAAACTTGCTTGTCCTTGTCTGTTACTGTGCTCAGAAACTAAAGGCTTTGCTCTTCATGCTTGGAGGAAGGATAGACTAGGTCGTTGAGCTCATGATGTGGCAAAGAGATACAGAGCCTTCCAAGTACTATTGGGTCAAAGCCAGCCCACATTGGTAGGGGCTGAAAGCTGGTACTATTTTCCAGCTGTTTGGTGCCCCATGCAAAATCCTTGTGATAGTTACAGCCAGATTTCAGTGCTCAAATGTCCAAAGCAAAAACCATAGTGCAGAGGATGCTAGTTATCCTATTTAAAGCAGAAGAAACAAGATGGAACAGCCAAGGAAGCTGCATCTGCCTTTTGTCCTTAGCCCCTTGCTCTGAGTACAGTGTTTTAGAATGAAGTTCTCTATTAGAACATAATGTGCTAGAGCAATCCATAGTTTCTTGTGTTTGGTACACTAGCAGTTAACCTATCTGAGCCTTATGAATGCTTCGTCTTTATTAAATTGACAAACCCTTGAACCAGGCAGAAAACATTAGTCACCAAAATCTTTGCCGTTCTCTCCACCAGCTTTCAAACACTTCCCCTCCCCCTAGGTTTCTTTTAATGTTTATGTTTTCCACCCTCTCTCTCACTGGATGTCCTGGCGTTCAACGTGATCATCAGCCACAAAGCCCTTGAAGTTTTAATGTTTACCAGAAGGTTATATTTAGAGTCAGTGGGTAGATGTCAAGTCCAAATTCTTTTCCACTGAGGTTCCCGTGGACCTCAGAAGCTGTGTTGTGATCCACAGATGCAGTACCCTGTTTGTCCCAAGCTATATTGATCCCATTGACAGAAAAATTTCACTGGCACACCAGTTTTAAAAATCCTCTCCACTCCTGAGAAAATTCCTAAACACAAAGGACTTTCAGAAAATCAGATAAACCATTTAACATGACAAAGTTCTCCTTCCTCTAAGCAGTTTTTCAGCACAGGGTCACTAGGAAGTTTTGGAAATTCTCTGGAGTCACTAGAAACCAGTTTGTCTCTTTTGATGCACCAGTGCCAAGAGAGACAGTGCAGAGCCTAATAGCTGTCTACAGGCTACAACCTCATAAAGCACTGTCCAGGACCGCTATGTTCTGAGAGGTTGTAGAGAGCCCCAACTTACTGCATTATACTACGTATTTATACGTTGAGAAAAACTGACTGGATTTTGGGCAGGGATCACAAGAATCCTACGTATTGCACCCCACCCCCAAATCACTGTGACCTCTCAAGCTTTTAACCATCTTCATTAGCATGCCATCTTGAATGCAGAGAAAGCACAAAATAAACCTTCATTTAATTCCATTGAAATGTCCTTCTAAACTTACTAGTTCTACTCAGTAAGCAGTACCTCATAATGCAGAAACAGCTTTTCAATCATCAGAACTAAATGTGTTTGCAAAAATTAGCATAAGCTAAGGAGATGTGGGCACCAGTCTCAGTCTGGAGTCTTACTATGGTAGAGTCTTGCAGTGAAACAAACTTTGGGGGGCCAGGTGGCTTAACAGTGGCTCCTCTGTACTATTGCTAAACTAGCTGACTTCTATATGGCTGTCGGGGCACAGGGAGAAGGCCATCCTAATTATATTATCCTTGCTCATAGATGTCAGGTTAGGACTCATCCAAGAGAAGGTGGTCAAGACCTTTGTTGGTCTCTAGCTGGCAGAGTGAGCTTGGGCAGCTATGTATTCAGCCTGCTTAACCTTGAAGTTATGGAGGATATGTTATTTGGTGTCTGTTGTTCTTTTTAGTCTAACCCTTATTCATGAAATATTAGATGAATTGAAATAGGTAGAAAAGACTGACTCATTTCCATTCACTTGTAAAGAAATTTCTATTTCTTTACATTAAATCTCTGTAATCACATTTTTGAGGACAACACTAACAATCCCATATGAAAAAAGTTAGTTTTTAACTTATGTACCCCTCCCCCCCAATTATTATTTCTTGTTTCCCTAAGCAAAATTTTTCTGATTACTTTGTAACTGAAGATGGAGAAATTCATAATGTATTTGGTATTTGAAAGCAATCTGAGAAATAAAGCAATCAGACCTCACTGTGACAAGTGTGACAACAGCATAACAGGCTGGACAAATTGGAGTAGTATGTGGCCTGTGTTTAGGTTGGTAAAGAGGCCTTTATATAAAGTATGCATAATATGTTTTAAACAGCAGGTTGGTTTTCACTTTCAGTTCTAGTATGTCTGATTTGCTCCAACTACATCAATTCAAAACGCAGTGGTAAAGCACAACTTCTCTGAAGTTGGTTTGAATCCAGATGTTACCTGTGTGCATGTGAAGAAACTGATTAACCAACGTAAGGAGAAGCAAGTTCACATATCAGTGAAATAAACTTTATCTTCCATTTTAGCACCTGGCAATTACCAGAAACTTAGCTGGTTAGCTAGAAAATGTGGACTAGACTTAGCTCAGGTTTCCTTCAGCTTGCCTGTAGGCACACAGTGACTTTAGAAGGGGTATACATGCATGTGTGTGGCAAGCGAGCGGTGTTTGTGAAGACCCAAGCCTTTGCAGGAGAAGATTACAAGAGGAGAAACTTAATCTAATGCCTCCTGTGCCACTCAAGAGCAGAGGAAAACAGGGCTGTAGATTGCTCTTTTGTAGAACAGGGTGAAATGAGTGGGTCCCATTGGTTCAATCTATCCTCTGAGCTGCCAGTTGGGCTGCTCTGGATGCCAGGACTGAATGGGAAGCTGCACTCCCTCTGAACAGGATGCCAGAGGAAATTGGAAAGGCCTTTCCCCAATGCTGATTTCCTACAGGCAAGAGTACAGACTAAGTGAATTTGGCCATCTGCATGTTGCTCAGCAATTTCAGTTTTAGTGGCTGAGCCTCCTTTTTTTGACTTCTTGTGTTAAAAGTTAGAAACAGCTAGCTAGCTCTGCATGCCTAACTCACTATCATTAGCATACACCCAGATTATCAAAAAGCTCCAGGGTGCGTCTAGGCTGTTGTGTCCCATAATGCTCTTCTACTGCTTTCCACCTCCTCTCTTTGCTGAGTGCATCAAAATCTTTTGTCTAAGGTTTTTCTCTGAGATGGGCTCAAATGGTAGCTTCAGGACAGCTTCAAATGCCAGCCTCATGAAACAGCTGTCTTTCCAGCCTGAGCCATAAGCATTCTTTCTCAGTTCAGCAGCCTGCTCTTGCATTTTTCTGAAAACTGGTCTTAAGTGTCTTTTAATAAGCCTGTATGTTTAAAAACAATACAAAACTGCAAAGCATTGGTTTTGTTTGCTCTAAAAGAGCTCTGCATCTCCTTTCTTACTTCCTCTAAGAAAGTTTCAACACATTAAAAAAATGAGTCTGTTGAAAACATAAACCAACTGCATTTACAGCCCTGCTGAAGTCCTCACCCTAACATGCAATTCCAAAGAATAAAGTTTTTAGTTAAAAGTATTGATCCTAAGCCTGGATCAAACAGTCTATGTTCACTGAAGATAACAAATAAGCAGTATACATGCTGTAAGTCTCTTAATGTTAAAATCTTTGAAATAAGCATGGGGCATAAATTTCTTAAAAGAGTCAGCAAGTCTTAAAACTTACATTTTTCAAGAGGAGCTCACATCAAGAAGAAAAACAGAACTACTCCTACTCAATCTTTTTACCTGACTGGTTCAGGATTGAATAATAGGATTCAGTTAATTCAGCTGCAAAAGAGTGAGGGTTAAATTGGTTGCATGGAGAATCCAATTGGCTGACAACGATATTTACCACACACTTGAGTAGTATTAGCTACTAGAGAGAACTAAATCTCCTGACTGTTACACAGGTTCTTTTGTGAAAGCCTTCCCCTTCCCTTTCTACAGAGATATTAATCATGCAGAAGTCACAGAAATAAAGCTTCTGATAACAATTAACAGAGTTTAGGTATTGTAGCTAAAAAGCCATTAAAGCAGAGCTGTACTTATCATTGTCATAACTGTGATGGAGAGAGGGTCTACTATGAAAAACACTCTTCTTTTTTTCCTCTTCACCATTGTCTTTGAAAGAGGTATAATCAGCATAGCTAAATATTCTCTCTCCATAATTTTTCCCCACTTTTCCTCTGTTTGCTTTTGCTGAGTGAGGAGGGAAGACGAAGATGACAGTCTGTTTAAAAGACAAGTGAGCATTGCTTTGAATCTGAAGGGGACATACATGGTTGTGTTGTGTTGCACTGAAACATGCTCAATAAACCAGGATAAAAAAATGTATGGAAAGAAAATGAATCAATTTGTGATTTCCACAGTTCTTTGGAAATCACATTTTGCTGAGACCAAGACAGTTACTGAGACAAGTCTAGCTCAGGCAGTGAGTTGCCAACCTGTGCAACCTGTGATCTTACTGTAGTCAGGCAGAGGGTAATTAACAAAAAATATCCCAACTACAGTATGGCTGTTCCAGTCAACATCATTCACAGAATACAGCATTCAGGGAGTGCCTTTTCTACAGGGTGAAAACTTTGGGTATCTAGTGGAAAATCAGAAACTTCACAGAATTCTCTTTCCACAAACCATCTTCCTTTTAGCATGGAGGTGGTACTTGGGTCCAGTGTAATGAGACCTATTAATACTGGAAGTGGTGAGGATGGATCACCTTCCAGTTGTTTTCCTCATCCTAGACACTGGTAGCAGCACTGTCCTTCTCAGTAGCAAGACCTAAATCTTACAGATAGTCTGAAGTAAACTAGCAAACAATCTTTTTAACGAATGGACAATTGCAATTGATAGCTATGTTTGTATTAGAAATTAATTACAGCCTTATGGAAAAAGTGTTCTGAATCTGTAGAAGATTTTTCTGCAGTAGCACATACTTCTCTGCAGGACGCTGGAAAGTATTTGTATGTGACATGAGTTGTGCATAAACAAACCTTCTGCTAAACTGGAGTTCTTTATGAAAGAAACTCACAATTGGATTTCATCTGAAAAGAAGGCTCCTTTAACAATTTAAAATACAACTGTTGTATTGTATTATTGTCTGGCTGAACATGGTTATGGCACGTCCAAGAGCAGAAACCTGGAACTTGTTTATATTGGACATGTGGTTTCTAGTTCTGTTTTATAAGTTAAGCATGTTCCAACTTCCCCCTGCCCCCTTCCAATCTTGGATCAGCTGTTTGGAAGTCAGTGCTGACAGAGCCAAAAAAATACTCTGCTGTTCAAATGCAGGACAACCTTTGAAGGGTCCTTTCTGTAGAGTTTCTATAGGTACACTTTTTTTCCTTTGTTACCCACTTGGCTTTTATTAGGTAGATTCGCATGGGCAGTGAGATCATTATCTTGCTGTGTTCAGTTTAACAATAGCTAGACAATGTGGGTTATTTAAGTGCAGGCACTGAAGTCAGACACACATATCCTGTATTTTGCAGGTCTTGCAGATTCAGCAGATCTTACAGGGCCTCCACTTAATATAAAAGAAAAGTTTTTAAAAGTTCAGAGTGCCACCATTGTAGTTACTGGTAGAAAAACGACCTCAGAAGCTTTTTTGCAGCCCTAACGTAAAAAGCATTTACTAACCAGGAACTTGGCACAAGTCAAATGGTATTAAAGTGAGCATATCCTGAAATGACCTTTAGTGCAAGGAAAAGATTTTCTGTAATCAGTTACAGCACTTTTGTAGTGCTCTCAGGAATTATAAGCAAAATACTTGTGACTGGGTATCTGTTAACATTGCCATCAATGGATCAATAAGCTATCTTAGATTTATTGCACCCTATATTTCTACCAGACTGCTCTCTATTATTCAGTTATAAGTTATATGAGTTTTTGGAATAGAGACACCTGAAAAATTCACATGAGAGAGCATTGTGTTGCTGCTACATGTTTTGCAGCTTTCCGTCTGCTTTGGTCCTGCAGCCAGCTAGAGTATCCCTGG
This sequence comes from Ciconia boyciana, assembly GCF_034638445.1. NCBI lineage: Eukaryota > Metazoa > Chordata > Aves > Ciconiiformes > Ciconiidae > Ciconia > Ciconia boyciana. Next base: position 18,414,370 of record NC_132941.1, read on the forward strand.
ACAGCAAATACACAAGCAGAATGGGTATGCTAGTTATGTAGCCTTTACTGCCTTCAACAGCAGCTCTTAAAACTGGTCAAGGAGAGAGGCAGAAATGCTAACCACTTAGTTCCAGAGTAATACCAGCTGAGGTACAGCAGCCAAAAAGGATGTGTTGAGCTTTTTAAACTAAACAGCTGTCAGTATTTCCACTAGAGGAACTTACAATGGAGCCAGCTGAGAAGGGTTAGAACATGACAGCCTAGTGCCTCTTCAGATGTTTCCTGCAAAATTTTGCTGCAATGGTGAGCTGTTTGTTAATAGATCAGAGAAATATTTGTTTTGCAATTTGGGGGTAAATAAATGAAATTACGTTGCTACAAATGTAGATACTAGACTGAGGATTTATAGATTCTTGCAAAACCTCACGGTTCATATAGGGCTTTCCTGCATTCTTAATCTGGTAGTTTGCAATCCTGCTATAACAAATATGAACAGGGGTCTCACTGAACCACAGACTAATTCTTGTTATATATTGTAGGGGCTTACTTAATTTAAATTTGCAATTTCTTTTAAATGCCAGCAGAAGGACTGCAGACTATCATTAATACATTATTAGCTTGGTAGTTCTTGATTGTTCTGGCGATTGATGTATTTTCCAAGACCTATGTGAATTGTATGCAGCTTTCTTGTGCATGCATGTGAAACTCTAACAGGGCACTGAGAGCCCCTCTTATGTCAATGGAAATTTCTGTTTGGTGTATATATGTCCATACAAGCAGTGCCAATAGAATGTTGGCAGATGGCTAGTCTTATTGTATAATAAATCCAGGGTGTATTTGCAAAGTATGTTTTCTAAATTCTCAGAACATGGCCAAAACAAAACTGAATTTCTTGGATACCCCAAAGGAATACATCTCTGCCAGGATTCTCAATGATACCTTTTTTTCCCCTTTGTGCAGAGATGTACAGTATTTGCACCTTCTATTTCCTCAAATTTTCATAATTCTTGGAAACAACTGAATTCTTCTCACTAATGTTTTAGAAATAGTCTTTCTCAGATTGGCAACATGTGCACCAAATTCTAGCTTAAATAGAAATGTATGAGCAAAATTATGAGCAACCAGAAAAGCAAATGCTTTGGAATTTATAGATGCCCCTACATAGTATTATTAGCATAAATACACCTATAAGAAATAGATTAAAAAGCTAATTTTTTCAACAAATGTCTGAAAATATGTAGAATTTGGTAATGAGACAGAGTGATTCTATACCATAGGTTTAAGAGATGCTATGGTGCAGATTTAATAGAATCAGTTTTACTTCAAGCTATATGATACAAGAGGTAAGGCTATCTCCAGCTAATCATCTACCCCTTGTCTTAAAAAAAAAAACCTCTGTCACTGTCCCTAATAAGGAAACATATATATAAAAATATATTTTTAAGCACAGAATTTTGTGTTTCATTTGGAAAGAAACCACATCCTCTCCTCACCACCTGCACATATAGTAAGCATTGCATTGATAATACACATAAAAATGTTTTTGCGCACAGTTAAAGATCACTTATGGTGAACCCTAACTCTGATTCTGTCCCTCCTCCATGTGCTGGTGAGGCTTTGAAGGGGGAATAGGGCTAGGTAGGTTAACTCAGCATTGCTCAAGTAGTAGGACATGCTGCCTGGAGTAAGGATTCTCCCTCTCCTCATTATCTCCAGCTCTTACCTGCTCTGCAGAATAGCTGGTACTGTTGAAAAGATAAGTTTTCAAATGGCAGACAGGTATGATAGCTGCCAGAGTTTGCAGAGGGCCTGAAACAGTAACTTTAAGAGGCGAAATGTCTCAGTTCATAACAGTAGGTTTTAACAGATGCTGTTGAAGGTATTTTCGAGGTTTGGCATCTATGTATGGTATTCAGACCCATTACTTTACGGTCGGTTTCATCTATAGTATAGACCCCACATAATCTGCAAACTCTTAAGTCCAGAGAACAACTGAAAATAATTGTGGTATTTACACCATGAAAATCTGCTCAAAACTGTTAAAGGAAACTGCACACATGTATCGCAACTCCTTTGTAATCCTGATATGATGACTTACAAAAGACCTGTAGAAGCACAGATATACTAGTGGGAGTGCGGCTGAATGTTGTGGGAACACAATGCTACTCACGATTCATTCTACTGTGGTTATATTCCACAGCTTTCTTAACATCTCATCTGCAAGTGAGTTCAGATACTGCATAAGATCAGGGTAATTATCCATGCCAAAAGACTCTTTCACCATTTTTCTAGGTTTTCCTTCCAGCTTGAGTGAGTTTTATTGTGTTGGCATCTCCTTTCAGTCTTTGGGATAATCACCATCTCATTGACCAAATCAGACATGATTTAAGCCAGCATCTGTTGGAGCGTGGAGTTTAAATGTAGAAGTCTAACTTCTGGGGAGCTATGTTAATTAACAAATCTCACTGGTAGCTTTCAGAGGATGAAATGGTCAGGCAGGTTACAATGTCATCTTTGCTGTGCTCACTGAAGTAAGAAAATATTGTACAACAGCTGGCACAAATGCTTTACCATGAACCTTGTCCCAGACTTCTACAACTGGGAAACGTACAGATGAAATGTGTTTAGGAACATGATTGTCAGATACCTTATACTGTCTAAGGTGATAATTTATGAAGCTCTCATTATATAATGCAGAGACAAAGCTGTAAATGCAGAGAAACAGC